>NW_026125281.1:5247500-6447500 GCF_943737965.1 Phodopus roborovskii
AAAGCAAAACAATCTTGTAGGGAGTTGTCTCCCAAAGTGTCCATTCAATGTCACATTTTGAGGAGTGCCCATACAATATCATGGGATGGCGGGTGGGGGGGGTCCAAGTGACCCTTAGGTAATAAGGTAGGTCAAGAAATAGTCTAAAGGCTAGGAAGGTGGGTGAGTGGATGGGGAACAAGAGCCCCAGGAAGGCTGAAATTAAACCAGTTTTGAAGACAAAGGAGCCAAAGATGTCTGTGTTAATTAAATCCAGGAAGTTAAGTGCTGTGCACATGGAATTAAGAAAAAAAAAAAAAATGCTGCAAAGGTAAAGAATTTAAGGCACAGATTAGGAATAATTTGCCCGATGTTATATGGGCAGATTTTAATGAATGCATGTATACTCAATTCTGACTTGGACATTCCTCGCTTTCTGTTACAGCATTCTGAGGGAAGAAAACTCTAGGTCTAAAAATGTAATTATAAAAGCAAAGGCGCCATTATTAACGTGCTGGGCTTCAGGGAGCGGAGAGGGTAACTGCGTGACTGGCCAGCTTTCTGCGGGCCACTGGGGACCTACCCACCACAGGCTTGACCAGACGCTAAGAAGGAGGGTTCCTATCACAGGGAAGCATGGAAGAGGTCCCTTCCAGAAAAGGCAGCCTTCTTTATAAAGGCACACTAACTCCACTTTACAACTGAGAGAGAGCAAAAAAGGGACACCGTGCTTCCTGTGTAAGCATCTGAAAGCCCCGCCTCACTGCCCAGGACGGAAGCACAGAGACACAGGGCAGATGCGCCAGCCTCTACTGGCCGAGGGTTCCTTTTCCTCTTTACTTGAGACAGGGCGGGCTTCAAACTCTTGACCACCTGCCTCAGGTTCCAGAACGCTGGCTGGAATTACAGGCACACGCCATCGTGACTACCTGTCTTGCACCCTCTCACACCTCGTCACCTTGCGACAGACCAACACTAGCAGAACACCCACCAGTTAGCTCCCCAAGACCATTTCAAAAGCTATCTACCATCGTCTCTTCAAGGAATTATCCATCTGAAAAGATAGCAACCAGCAGACATTTGCAGGAAAACTGCAGTTGCTACACGGCAATGACTCATTTGTAATGCATGGTACACCTTCTCAACCACTCTGAACGTATTTCTTGGGGGAAAGAGCCGGGGGCTGGTAAAACCCTGAAATTTACAGAGGTCCGGAAGAAGGAGGAGATAAGGGAAGTCAATCTGGTAAACAGCTGTTTGTGGGGTGTGGCGCAATAACGGAGAACTAAGAGGTCTGTGCGCTGAAATCCAAAAATACCATTAGCTACAGAGCTCAGACGCACTTTTTACCCTTGTTGGTCGTTTACCCCCCCCCCCCAAAAAAAGTGCCCTAGTTAGTCTATGCAACTGACCCAATAAACCCTTTTATTTCCAAGACCTCTTTGCCACACGACCACTTCGGGGAACAAACTGATACAGACTTAAAACTGTCTCGGTCCCGTGCAGCCAGCCAGCCGCTCCCGCTGCAAGGCATGCATGCATGCATGCATCAATGCATCACCGGACCTGGGCCTGCCCACCCCGTAACCCTGTGATTTCGAGACCCCGGGAGACTTGCCAGGGGCGTCCCAGCGGGCTCGGGCGCAGTCGGTCTCGTCCTGCGACGCAGAGCCTGGGAGATGGACGAGGGCGACCTGGCGAACCCGTTCGGCTATTTCCGGAGAGTTACGGCGAGCACGGCCGGGAGGAGGGCTCGGGCCAGCATCGGGGGTCCGGCTCGCCTGCAGCTCGCCGGGGCCTGCGCCTCGGACGCCCAGTAACGCTGCGCTGCGCTGCGCGGGGGTGCAGGGACCGAACGCACTCACCTCGCCGCGATGCTCAACTGCCGGGGTGGAAGGCTCCGCTTTCCCGGATGTAACGGGGGCTGCACCGACAGGAAGTCCCGCCCCTGCAAACCTGCAGGCCTGGCAGGAGACGTCCGGAAACCCCGCCTCCACGTCGGCGCTGCGCACGCGCGGGACTGTCAGCCTGCGCGTCCTTGGCGCTGCAGGGCTTGCTCTGGTTGGAGTTGGTGCGCTCTGGCGTTGAGCTGCGTGCACGTCCTGTCTTGGCTAAGAGTTTGCAGATCCGCGCTCTCGTCCTTATAGTTCATGTTTTTCTCCCATCTCCCTTTCTCCCGCCTTGCCCTTTGGTCACGGCTGCCATTGTGCAGCTCTTAATTTACTAAACCTGTACCAGCCGAGCCTAAATAAAGGAGATTTTTAAAGTTTTGAAAGTTGGCTGTCAGCACCGACTCCCTTCTCAGTAGTTCACTGAGATGCCGCCTATCCTTAGTTGAGGGTTGTGCTTCCCACCCACCCCAACCCTCAGTTCTAAGGGTAAAATCTGGGGTTCTGTAAATAGTATACGAGCACCTTATCGTTGAGCTGCCCTCCCAGCCATGGAATTTTAACAGTATCCCATTGTGTAGCCTAGGTTGGCTTCTGAAGTCCCTGATCCTCATGTCTTCATTTCCAGAGTTCTCGGGTTACAGGCAGCAGCAATCGTATTCTTACATGCTTAAACATAAGTGTTGCAACAGTTTCGTGAAGGCTCTCTTCATTACACAGATAACAAAACCGGAGCTTGGAGAAGTTAAGGGGTTAGCCCCAAACTCACACAGCACGGGCACAGCTCCCTGACTCCAGAGTTCACATACACAGAATACACATGGCTCAACCATGTCGCTCCATATGGGCAACAGAGGCTAGTATATGGTTCTTAAAACGTTTCCTTAGGAGAAATGGTAGGCAGGTGTGTTACTCTTAAATGGCAAACTCTACACACATGACCAACCCACAAGAGGACCACAGTGTCCTTGCATAATTGCTTGTGAATTCATTGCTTCTCTTGACTTAACCGAAAGACAAGAAAGTATTAATGATGTGCATCATGTCTCAGAGCTGAGTGGCAGGAATGGTGAATCCGACTTGTGAACCAAAACTTGTCTTTGCTGTTCTGAAGAATGTTACCTTAAAAAACTGATTTGGATCCCTCTATCAAATACTTCTTTTTAAGGCCCTCAAGAGCTAGGTTTTGGGGCTATCCATTGTCAACCATTTTAAAAATAAAAACCTTATCAAATGTATGCTGACAGGCATGGATATGTGAACAAATGGAATTCTCCAAGCATTTAAAGAAATATCCTCCTTAAGCCCTTTTTATGAGTGAGCGCTGTCCCGCTGACGTGGCAAGGCTGTTAAAATCAACGTAAGCATCTTGAAGTAAAATCAATGAAGGAATACATATAGGATTCCTTCACATCAAAGCCATTGCTAGCTTCCTATATCAGATGCGCAGGAACCTCAGTTTTGATTTGTTTTTTGTTTCCTGGTTTTTTCTTTCTTTGTTTCTTTGTTTTATATGGCAGCCTCCGATGCTTCATAGAACTGTTATTACCAGGCAACTCAGGTTTTTTTCAGCACAAGCAGTCATTCTGTTGCCAAGTGATTTCTGAAGGTCAAGTGCACGACAGTATTTGATGTTCTGATTCCATTATGGCAGCGATCCAAGCTGGTGCCACAAAATGCAAAACCCTGTTACCGAGGGTGTGAGAGTTGGCTCTGATGGTTGTAGAGAACCTCCATACTCCATGACAAGAGAAAGACTCTTGAGATGATGGGGAAATTTTAAACACACACACACACACACACACACACACACAGAGAGAGAGAGAGAGAGAGAGAGAGAGAGAGAGAGAGAGAGAGAGAGAGATGACACCTCTCTGGGTTTCACAGATTTGAAAACTCAGTGTCCTAAGGTTGATCATAGAGCACAAGTAGAAAGGCAGGTTTCCTGGCTTGCTATTGGCAAATTATGTTCATTAAGCGGTGCCTAAATTAAGTTTGTACTATATAAATATGCCTATATTTTGAGCCTCTGAATGGACATTTCTGTTAAAAGGAGTCCAATATTCCAGAAGGCGATCATTGTTTTGAAGGGCAGGATAGCCATCCACCATCAAACCATCAGCTTGGTCTTTTATGAATCTTGTTTTTTATACACTGGACTTAGTGACATACGAAAGAACAGATTTGTCTATCTTTTATCAGTAGGAAACAGAAGTTCCATGTACTACAATACTATAGGCAAGAACACCAACAGGAAAATATTAAAGGTTTAGGCTCCAAACATAGCTGTCTAATGGATATTTCAAACCACTAGTATGTATCTGTCAGTGTCAACAGCATTAAATTCCGGTGATAAATTCCTACCCCAGGGAATAGGAGCTTTATGTTCATAGCAAATGGGCTTCACTACAGGGAAATTATGCGATCCAAGTTAGACTTTTATAGGATTCGTGTGATTGACCGGAGTTAAAAGACAGAAACCAAAGCCAGTTTGGAAAGGGTTGGGGAAGCAGTAACAGCCCTGGGAATGGGAAGGAGGCTGGATGAACTGTTTCACAGTAACAAGGTTGACTGCTCTTTAAGAAGGACAGATGAAGGACAAGACATCCTTTCCAGATAAGCGGTAGTGCCTTTGGTGGGGAGTACAGAAGTCAGAAGCGCATGTGGCTGTGGAAACAGAGCTTCCGTATTTATTCAAGACATGCTGCTTCCAAGTGAGCTAGTGGGAATTCCAGAGAGGAATAGCATACTTATTCCCTGGGTCAACATTTTCTACCTATCGTAAGGACTTTCTTTCCTTAAAAACTTAGGATATATACAAGTCACTGGTTATTTCCATTGCTGTTTTTCATTAAGAGACTGTAAAATCTTTACCAAACTAACACACTGCCAGGGTACTCAATCCCCCTTCCCAATATGTGCTGTAGTAGTCACTAGGTGATTATTATGGGTAACATATGTGTGTGTTCTATATATGTGTTGTATAGAATATATATGTGACCATATATGACACGTTAAACATACATGTGTGTAACATATTATACACACCTATGTGTTACACACACCAATATATAAAGCATACACATAAAAGTATTAGTAGAAATAACCTCCCCACCTCCCACGTGATACTTTTAACCAGATGAAAGGTGGCTTTAGAGCTGGCATTATTTATGCATAGTTTGAATTTCCCACAGCATTTCATCCAGGGCAAGAATTAGGAATGCTGTAAGTTTTAGACTAGAAGAGTCCTTTTTGTTTCTGTGCTAAGGATTCCTCTTTTCTTGCCCTTGTGGACCAGAAGGAGTAGCAACATTTCACATCCAGAACACATGGCTACTGTAAAAGGAGCTACAGAGGCTTCATAGGCCTTGGACTGTGAAAAGGAGAGCTGAATAATGGCCAGGGCTAAGAAACTATTCAACATCCCGCATTCGATAGCAACCGTTTTGCAAACAGGAAGAGGCTGCATAGAGACTCTAGCAAAGGAATAGCCAAACAAAAAGCCTAGAGCAGGGACCAAAAGCCCCAAAAGAAGCACATCCAGGTTGGCCATTCTCAGAAATACCAACCCCATCCTGAAAGCCAAACAGATCCCTACAAACGTTAAAGTCAAGCTCAGAGGCCGGACTACTCTCTCTAAACAGACCGCTTTCCCGGGTGTTCTGTGCTTAATGACTATGCCAATCGATATTGGTGCGAGGATGAAAAGGAGCGTAGACACAATCTTTAACACAGGAACGTGAAATACGCCTGGCAATCCCAACAGCCTACTGTACAGGTAAGAATTGAGAGGCATCATTACCAGAGCCAGGGATGTTGATGTGCAGGTCATTAGAATGGCCAGAGTGACATCTCCTTCTAGAAGGAGAGCGAAAACATAACCCCCACCTCCTCCTGGACATGTGCAGGTCATTACAAATCCAAAAGTCTGTGCTTTGGGCAATCCCAGAATCTGAGACAAAAGAAAACCACAGAATGGCATAAGAAAAAACTGGATAGCTGCCCCAATAATCACGGGCAAAGGTCTCTTCCATGCTGTTTGAAGCACCTGGAGTTCGATCTTGCAGCCAAGGGCACATTTATTTAAAAGGATCATCAATAAAACAAGCATCAAAGTATAGCAGCTGACATGCATGGGAGCCTGGAAGAGGCTGTCTTCTGCCTGTCGGAGCACTCTGACTTTAACATTCTTTATCTCTTCGATGAGTGTTTTTTGCCTACCTTTGGCATCCCAGAGTTGGATGGTCAGATTGGTCTCTCCTGGGAAGGTCATTAGGCTGATGGTAAAGTCTGTGGTGCCTAGCAAAGTCTTGGTCACATTCACCACCCGCAGCACCTTCGGATCCTCTAATTTCACAAAGAGGTAGCTGGAGTCAGGCCGTTTGCCTTTATAATGGGACCTTACAACGACAGTTTCTTCTGTCTTTGCAAACAACAGAGTTTCTGTATTTTGTAGATTCAGAAAACTGAGAAATGACTTCCTCGTTTCTCCTGGAGTCACCAACAAAAGTAGGATTAGAAAAGATTTTCCAAACATTTTTAACAGTTAGATAAACCCTACGTGGCAACTTCGGGATTTTTTTTTTTTTTTTTTTCAAAAACAAAAGGCTGTTTTTTTTTTTTTTTTTTTTTTTTTTTTTCCTTGCAGGTCTTCCGTGGCAGGAGGCATAAATGTGAGTTAGGTAACAGCTGGGGTTTGGTGGGTCAAGGTCCAAGAGGAGGAACTGTTGTACTTTAAACAGATATAAAGCTATCTGGTGAGTGATACAAGCAGTTTAACTTGTAGTTAGGGAAACTCACAAATAATCCCTAGCATGTATCACCACCACAAACAAAAACCTAATCTCTCTCCCAGAGTTCCTTGTAACCCAAGGATAAACTCTTACAGTTATTATTATTATTTTAGTTTTCTTTCTTCCTAAGGAAAATAATAAAATAAAAGCAGCCAGGAGGAGAAAAAAAAATCTAAGATAGATACTAGCTAACACTTGAAGATCATTATTCCTACTACATTAAGTCAGACGCAAAGGGCCTATCTAGGCAGTGTGTGGTGGGGACGGGGGGGGGGGGGGAGGGTTTAGGGACAGGAAGAGGGAAGGGAGACAGAAAGAGAGAGTGAAAATGAGTGTATGGAAGAAGCCAGTTAGCTCAAAGACTGGAAGCCCCTTCCAACCAAGACTGTCTTCTAACTGAATATGCCCGGAAAAATAATGCTCTGAACAGGCACCGCTGAACTCCTAACCCTCCTCAAGTCCTACCCACTTCGCCTGTGGAAACTCTCTTAATAAACCATCTCCTTTCCAGCTGCCATCCAAGTGTCTGTCTGTCCCTAATCCAATTCCTTGTTCAGGGACACATACAATTGGAAGCTGAAGAAGGCTCTGCATCCTGATTCACACCTATTAGGACTCTGTATTAGGACTCTGGGGTCCTAATCGGAAAGCCAGTTACCAATCGAGGAACAACTTTGTACTCTTGAGGATAGTCACGTGGCTGCCATCAGTGGCTGCAATGGCTGGCCTTGAACATCCTCGACGCTTAGTCGTTTTCTGGAGTTCCAGGGGAATTCTATCAGGCAAAACAAACCCTGGTACTGTGCTTGGTGTCTGTATGTAGGAAAACGTCTGGCATGGTCAGCAGGTTAACTTGAAAACCTAAGTAGGTGGTTAAAGGCTAGGTGGTACTCGGCATTTGGAATTCCACAGCGGAAAGGTACTGACGTTAATTCTAATGCTCCTGTTTTTCTTAGTAACATGACTCACTAGCACAGCTGTTGGCATGGGTGTCAGTCAGCTGACCCAGGCGTGCCGCGCCGTGACTGGCTGAGGAAAAGCACTCCACAAACTCAGCTGTGTATTTCCCAAATGAGGGGAAGCCACACAGTAAAAATTCAAGTCAACTCCCCAGTACTACAAATGTCTACTTGTGTGTGTTGGAATAAAAAGTAATGAGCACCATCATGGCATTTTGGGTCTGATGGATTTTTAAGAGGGCTGTGTCTTTCAAACAGAGTTGGCTGTCGTTCATTCCTTTCCATGTAGAACGTTAAGAAAAATAAGACACATTTACCAGTGGCGAGGACAGGGACTAGGATTAAGCTCCGCTCAGTGACCACAGTAAAATTCCAAAGGAATTTTCTTAGGGACAGAGTTGTCACCATGAACCTCTGGCTGGCTGTCCTGGAACTCACTCTGTAGATCAGTCTGGTCCTGACCTCACAGAGATCCACTTTCTGCCTGCTGGGATGAAAGGCGTGAGCCACCACACTCAAGTGTGCCAAGTGACAGAAATGCCCGATACTGACGCTAAGGCAGGGGTGGCAAGTTTAAGGTGTACTTACTGTTGTAGGTAACCCCCTGGATAGCCTTGTCCCTTTTGAATGATCAAAGAGAGAAGACACGTTTTCATCCTTCGTAGGTTTCAATTCCTGCCAGCCTTATTTACCCTCCCCTCAGTAGGTATTATTTTTCTGGCATATTTCGTTTTCATTCAATTATATGTGCTTGTACCTGTTGTGTACAGGTAATTGTGACCACTGTATAGTACTGGTCCGTGGTATTAAAACTTTCTGGTATCTCAAAAAACAAACAAACAAACAAACCAAGCCACATGAAAACCAAAACAAAACCGATTTCTGATATGTGGATTTTTAAAAGATTATTTCTATCACTAGGTTAATAGTTTCCAATAAAACAGCTACTGGGACATAGCTATACTCTCTATTCAGTTATTTTCAACTGGCATTACAACTTTGTATGTCAGCTCTAACTATATGCATAAATATCTTCATCGTGCCTATACTGGCAATTAGGTATTAATCTATCAAGTAGGTATGCAAGTAACTATGAAAAGGGATGAATTCAGAACCTTCTAAAAGCCAGAAGTTGCCACCTTTTATCACATGGCCCTGAAAAAGATGGAGCTGAAGATGACCAAAAGAACATACTGTATATTCTTTTAATTAAACCCAAAGTCATAAAAATTGGCACAGAAGGGGGGGCAATTAAAAATACTTTATTTCCTTCTCTAGTGTAGCCTTCATCCACTATAGATAGAACGCATCCGTTCTCCTCAGGTGTAGACAAAAAGCATTCCCCATAGGAGTCACTACAATTTGCAGGTAAAATGCAATAATTTTTGGTGTATGTTTTGCTTCGGTACAATGAAAGAGACTGTAGCAAAGTCAGTCCACTCACGGCTCTTCTCATGTGTAATATATTCCTACCAACAAGAAGGTGACTCCTACAGGAGAAAATTCTTTACCAGAAATGTATTCCGTGTAATTACACGATAACTTTCCCTTCTTAGGGTCGAGGTTTCTTATCCAAACGCCTGGAAGACTGAATGAGAGGAAGCCTCAGATTCTGCCATTCCTGTGCACATATCAGCCCCTGTGTCATCAGTTAGGTACACAGCAGGCTGGTTCCTGGCCCTGCAATCAGTTAGATTTAACCGCAGGGCTTTCTTACAGCAAAAGCACGGGAGCACCTGCCATCTGCGGCTTCCTCTGCCACAAGAATGGAAAAATCACAAAAAGAAGGGTGTTGTTAGAGCCGGACCTTGGTTGGGGTGAAGGACGTACAGCATAACCCGCAACAGCATAACCCACAAACAGCAGTAAAAAACAACACATTGCCATGACCATCGATACACAGTTAAACTTTAAAACACAAAACCCGGAACTCAGTAGAAAACTACTGATGTAAATTGCTACCTAATGGAAATAAATTATATATTAAAAAAAGCAACTTTTAGAGTTTTAAAAGACACCTGTGGTAAAAGAAACCGACTATACAGACAGATTTCTGCTTGCAAAAATTCTGCCTCTAATCCTTGATTGATTATTCCAAATAAGACTCAATGTCTTTTACAAACTGCTCGTCATCGTTAAGGTACTCCAGGATAACATTTCCTCCGTTATATAAAGGGTTGTCCTCCTTAGTGATCCACGCTTCCAAAGTGTGATCCAGGGGCAGGGCTTCTCCTGAAGGGATGTGACACAGCCTCAGCTTCTGCTGAGAGACACACAAACGTCACAGTGGTTAATGACGCACACACAGACACATTCCTGGACCTACGGGAGGGACGGTGACTGCACACGTTACCTTCGCCGTCAGCTTGTTGTTCTCATTTCTAAGGCTGGCTAGAGAAGCTGCGACGTCCACGACCTTTCCAATGCTCCATCGGAGGCAGAAGAACATAGCTTTGCTTTTCTCTTTGTTCCCCTTCGGTAAGTAAACCTGAAAGTAAATTCTTTCTGTCTGTGTAAGCAAAAGTTAACATGAGATTAGACACCTGAAATGAGACATTTCCCTTAAACAGTATAATGATGTAAGTTCTAGAGAGAAAACCAGTCATGCAACCCATCTAATTAACTGCATGTGCTAAGGACCCCAAACCCGCCTAGGATCTGTGCGATGACAGCTGTGTGATCCTGGGGCAGTAGGAGCTCTCTATTTTCTGGGTTGAGTTCCAGTGATTCAGACTTGGACTGTAGGCTTCCCTCACGCCCCTCAGCCACTCCTGACTTAAGAAGGAGCTCAACACGAACAGAGAGACATCAAGAAAATGGATGCATCATTCAAGAACATCAGAACACCTACACATGGGCCCCCTGTTGCGTTCCCTTCTGAAACAAACTGGTTTCTTCTGTACTCCTTGGAATCCTGTCATTCTCAAGACAAGGCTTCTGATACAAAACACTTGTTTGCATGTGGAAGACTGTACTGTTTATTGGAGGCAGCAAGATTTTTGAGAACAAAGAAAGTGAAAATCTAAAGTACAATAAAACCCCAGAAAAATACTTTATTAATAAAACAGAGGTTCAGAAATAGGATCTCTACCATAATCTGTCTTCACAGGTCAACTCCTGAACAATAAAAATGCTGCTCTAAGTAAAACACCTACCTCTAAAGGAAAATGTTGGGGAACAATCGGAGTAATCTTAAGAAATAACACAGTGAAAACTGTTCCCATCTCAGCAGAAAGGAAATCAGATTTGTTGGAGGTCAGTGGGATATAGTATAGATAAACAAAACAAAAAAAAACTTGCAAAGAAAAATAGAAAAAGCCTAAGTGCTGGTCTACTTCCAAACGCAGGAAAAGTACAAGATGAAAATGTAAAGCAATCAGGAAACTGAAGTAAGAGGTTCATGAGTTTGTAAACTTAACAACAGCTTGGGAGACCCAGTCTCTGAATAAATAACGGTAAAGGCAACAAAATACATAAGAAAAGGCAAAAACAAACCCTCAGGTTGTCGGGGCTTCAGAACAGGTAGTGCTGGCTAACGGTGGCTAAGTGGGAAGTAAATGGAGATAAAGTCATGGCTGTCGGGTGCTCATGGCCTACCGAGAGCCTGGGGTGGGACTCTCCGTATCTTATGGGCCTCCTTACGATTTATTTTTCCTTAACTAACAATTCTAGGGAGACTGGAATCTACAGAGCAGGCTAAAGGACTGAGTGCTGAGCGCTGGCCCGTGAGCCTGCCGACTCACGTCAGGACAAGTCACAGAAGCATATCTGTTCCTCCTTGACTGCACAGCACTCATAGCTCAATGGCTGCAACAACCTCGGAACCTCTCCAGAGCAGAAGCATCACTCGGCTCAAGCTTAGGTTTGAGACTGATGCTCTGGAAAAGAGTAAACTACCAGGAGAGGCTAGGAAGTAAGGGAGAAAAATGCAGAAGTCCCTTAAAGACAAGATGAACTTGTGGATTCAATAATCGTATCTGTTGAAACAAAGAAATGAACATAACAGAAATCTAAAAGAACATTAAAGTAAGTTACTTGGGATGTAGTGAAAGACATTATGTAATATTTCCCATAAAAGTGAGCATGCTATAAAATGAAAACAGGATGTAGTAGCCAAGAAGCCAAAAATATGACTTCTAAAATAAGAAAGTCAAACCAAGTAAATTTCTGTCATCCTAAATTAAAGGCTTAATTAATGAGAAGGTGAGTTTGAAGGTCACCTAGAAGGCAGCATAAAGGGACACAAAAAGGAATTATAGATTCCTGGGGCAGCCTGGACTACATAAGAACCTATCTCAGAAAAAGAAAATAATCAAAGAGGAGACAGAATCAGCCGAGCGTTGGTGGTGGATCTCTGTGAGTTCAAAGCCAGCCTGGTCTACAAATCAACTTCCAGGACAGGCTCCAAAGCTACACAGAGAAACACTGCCTCGAAAAACAAACCAAAAAAAAAAAAATAAATAAATAAAAAAATAAAAGAGAGAAAGAGTCAGTATGCATCAGCAGGAAGATGGCAAAAAGTCACCTCACACATTCCATGGAATACGATGCACACCAGCGGTAACAGGTTTTTTTTTCTAGTAGGCAATGGGCTTACATACAGAGATGACTACATAGTCTATCTGAAACATACCCGCTTTTATTTACAGCCCTTACCACTGGACATTTATAAATATTATGTGTACGTTCACAGACACACATGTAACATGCTGTGCTGGTCAGTTTTACTGAATTTACACAAACTAGAGACATCTGGGAAGAACCCTTAACTGAGGAATTGCCTCCATCAGACTGGCCTGTTGGCACGTCTGTGTGGCCTTTTCTAGACTGCTAACTGATGGTGGAGGGCCATTACCCTGTGGGCATTGCCGTCCTTCCAGTCTTGAGTTCATGACCTGATGTTCCTCATGGACACGGAGGCTGAAATAAACCCTTTCCTCCCCAACTTGGTTTTGGTTAGTGTTTGGTCACAGCAGGAGAGAATCAGGGACACATATAAATGGCTAAATTGTTAATTAATGAATCCGTATTAAGGTATATAATCTGAGTCTTTTTCCTGGCACTCGCTCTGTAGCTTGGGCTCTTGAGTCACCTCAGTCTCCTAGGTGCTAGGATTTTAAAGACAGCGTCTAGAGAGGCTTCCCCTCCTACACACTTGGGTCTTCAATGGAGAACAGGTGTGGATAACAATGCACTGAATAAATCTGAGAGTCGAACGACAGAATAATGTGTAGCTGTTGAATGAACTAGACCATACCTCGAGTACAGATAAATCCTAAAACCAGGATGCAAAGTGGGGGAAAGAGGGCTATGTGTGGCTGGTGGCCATCTCTACAAAGGGGAGAGAACGCAGCAGTATCAAGCGTTTACACAGACTCTGCGGCACGGGATCTTCAGTTGTATTCAGTGGAAGGGAGGAAGGGATGGAGACTGAGGCGGCTTGACAGGCTGGCTTTTTCACCTGCGGCAGTGACTTATCCCCCTGGGCATGCATCTTTAGCTTCATCAGCGACACCTTTGCGGCCGTTCCGCTGGTTTTTGCACCCTTCCGGCTTTTACTTGCTGCCCCTCCTGTCTTGGAGTCTACGGAGGAAAGACGTGTAAGCATGTGAGCGCATTCTCAACCCAGGGTCCAGGCTTTCTTTCCTTTTTTTCTTCTCTTTCTTTTCCTTTCAGTCCTTTTCTCTCGTCTTGAGACAAGGTCCCCCGTGTAACCTCGGCTGGCTTGGAGCTCCCTGGGACCCACCTGCCTGTGGTGCCTGTGGTGTGGTTCCGGACCATGCCCAACTTTACCATTTCGTCACACATGAATTGCACAGCACAGCTCTGTTCAATATATTTACACGACTAGACCACTTCCAGTTCCAACAAAGGCCCCACCCTTAATATGGAGTAAAAGTCCTACTGAACTAACATAGTGCCAGAGAAGCTAAGCTAAGTCACAGCCATGCTCTTTCCTGATGCCTCATACCTTCATCGACATTCACAGCCCAGCCAGGTAGCCGTGGCAGAACGTGTTCTGTAGACAAAGCAGTCTATCATGCCAATCTCATCTACAATTTCTTGATTTTCACTGGTCAGGAAGGCTTTGTACAAAATAATATTATTAAAATGCACGTTCTTGGGCCTACAGAGATGGTTCAGCTCTTACGAACACTGGCTACTTTTCCAGAGGATTTGGATTCAATTCTCAGTCCCCATGTGGTTCTTAGCTGTGTATGAAACTACAGTTCCAGGGGATCTGAAACCCTGTCTGGCCTCCAAGGGTACCAGGCATGCAGGCAATACACAGATAATACACATCGGCAAAACACCCATGCAAATAATTTAAAAATAAATAAAGTTTTAGGAAAGAATGCAAGTTCTTACACGGGGGAAGCTAACCGGTGGTCAGACTTAAGAGGCAGGAACAGTGGAGAAAGACTCGCTCACCGGGGATCAAAGCGGCCACACCAGCTTACCAGGACTCACCAATAATGTCTCTGACAAGCTTCTGTGTGGCAGCCATCCGAGGCTTTGGGAGCTCCAGTTTCTCACACCCATGATCTGACTGATGACGGTGTCTACAAGCAACAGAGGAGTTGTCACTCTCTCATGCACAACCCAACAGTGGCTCAAAGCTTGAGCGGTCTAGGTGATGATACCTCAGGCAAAAGTTCTTCTCACAATAAGGACATATCACTGCCACGAGCTCCACTTCGGGACAGTCCTTGAATGAACACGAGTAAGATTTGTGATCATCTGTCTTCTTCGGTGTCTCCTTGATTACATTCACCTAAAACGGTAAGGGGGAGGTGGATAGGGGAACACGGCACTGTAGTCCTCATTTAAAACATCCCCCAGGTCATTTTGGTTTAAGTTTACTAGATGACGTTATATGTTCTCACATACAAATTACAAGGGGTGTTTGAACGAGAAATGATTGCTATGATTATTGTTCCACTTTGTCATAACTTTTCTAACGTGTTATAATTATGTTTTAAGTTTAATTAAAATGAGTTTTCAGTTTCTCCATGTTTTTAGTGGAGACTGGGTCTTACTATGTAACACTCCAGCTGCTTCTGAATTATTTGCAGGATTTCTATTTCGGCCTCCTGGGCGCTGCAGCCACGGGTGTACCGCTGCGCCTAGGTTATTGCCTACAGTTTTACTCTCTCTGCTTTGAAACACTGTCACACAAAGATGCCCAGGAAGTCAACTCATCAACCCATAACCACTTCCTATGCCAGCCTTAGGCGATGAACGATTTAGGACACAGAACCTTCAAACATCACACCTGTAACACGAGTCAGTTTTCAAAATCATATACTAATTCCCATGCTGTGTGGAATATTTTATTATCAGGAAACATTGCATCAAAACACAAGAGTTTCTTTCTTTCTTTTTTCTTTTTTTGGAAGGGGAAAAAGAAAAGGAACAGACTAGCCACATTATTGGGCATAGAGTAGCTAGATCCATAGAGTTAAGTAAATCTAAGAAAATGATTGCTTGAAATCGGTAACCACAGGAAAAGTCATTGTATTTATGGTAGGAACGCCTATTATAATTAAAAAACCTAAATTGCCTTCAAAACTTGCTGCAATGACCTAAAGGTAAAATCATTTTTACTTGAAAATGTATCTGATAACTAATGTAAGAGCTATCATCAAAATCAAATGGTATCATAAGGAAAAAAGTCAGAGGGCCAGATGTATCTGTTTTCTAAAAAAATATAGATGAATTTACTATAACTCTACATATAATACATTCTTTCTTACACACATTCAGTCTTACACAATACTAGCAAATTAGGCAATTTTCACTTTCCTCAAACAGCACACACAGAAGGGTCAGATGGGGACTGCCAACCTTGGTTTTTTATGTGAGAGAGCGAAAGCGAATATTGTCCCGTAGAGCTTCGGTGAATGGAGGCAGGGATAAACCAACAAGCTACAGGCTGGGGCTTCCATTTCGGGGAACTAACTACCTCCCTTTCCCTGTCCTGACTTGGAGGCAGGTGGCCAACCAGCATCCGAACACCAGGCTTTGGGAAACTGTTCCAGGCTTCCTCAAAAGACCCAGCTGGCTCCCCCTAAGCTTCCTCCTTTATGAGGAGTGAGAGGGTGGGATTCTGGTTTCTGTCTTTGGCTCCGCCTCTCAATCTATTCGCGTCTGCAATCAGTGACACCAGTGACAATGAACGCTACCACGATGGGAGCCGTGGCCCGGGAGGGCAGTATGTTGTGGGCACTGAGGCCAGGCTGAATCATGCAGAGCCTGCTGCTATGAGTGGACTTCCTAAGCAGAAGCGTTAGGAGTTAAGATGATGAGGGTAAAAATGTGTAAAATGGCAATCAGAGCAAATTTTCCTCAAAGAGAAAAATATCATAAATGCGGCAAAAGATTCTTTACATATATATAATTCATTTAGGATGCTTAATATCCGGTATAATGACTAGCTTAAGTCTAATCAAATTCTAAAAGAACATGAATACAAACATATAAATTATGTCAGATTAGAGAAAATTAAACATACCTCAGGACAACCATGAGAGTCCCTGCTTCTGTGTTCAAGGCTTAAATGATTAAAAAAAAAAAAGTGTTTATTTAAATGCAAATCAATTAATTCACTTAATGATAAATGAAGTACTATGGGCTATTTAAACGCGCACATTCTTAAGGCACATTATGCTCACTACACTATCGACTTTCATGAAAAAAAAAGCCAACTGAAATCCACAGAAAGGAGTGTCTAAATGTTTACCCACAACCGAGTAAAACAATACACCACTCTAGTTATCTTTAAAGTGCACGCAAACTTCCGTTAAATGAGGGAATGCAATGTCAAGGCATGACTCCTCAAATCCTCGGATTGTACACAGGTCACATTTGCAAGTGATGTGTGCAATGCACTATCCATTTTAAGAATATTATAGGTTGGGCTCTTTTCATCCGTTAATTAAAATAATCATGTCTAACTTTCTAAAAAGCTATATTCTTTACATAGGGACAATGATTTCTCATTGTAAATTGTGATACTTAATCTTAAAATCTACATTTATGACTATATTTCTTGGAACTTAAAATATTAATAACATAATATGTAAAACTAGTTAGCTTGTGTTTTTCACAAGTCATCACAATGCTAAAATAAACATCAACTGTCAATGGCTAAAGTTAGAACCAGTTAAAAATCATTCTTATTTTCAGAAATTAATCCCACACTGACATTATTTTCAAATCCTACTTAAAAAACAAAAACACCAAAAACTAAAAACTAAACTTACCAAAATATTCCTGAACAACCATCACATACAAATGGAAGGAAATCTAAAATCAGAGGAGAATACGGTGGGTACTGGTCAGTATCTGACATTGATTTAGTTTTCTCATACAAAAAGAAAGCTACTGGCCAATTCTATAAGCAAAATTTTCTTTTGACTGTCCCTTTGTAGCAAGTCACTATGAAATCTCTATTAAGCAAAAACTGCCAAATTTTCAACTCTAGGAAAAAGTGGCTGAATCAACGGGGGGTAGACGTTACTCATAACAACTGTTAAATCATAAAGCCACTGGCTATTTTGGTGGTCTTTTTCTTCTTTGTTTTGTTTCTGAGATTTACCTGGTGTTTGTTTTTAAGGACCATACATGAGAGTCTGCATTTGGCACAAAAATTCTGACTCCACATCAATCAAGCAATATTAAGTAGATCACCTAATATTAAAGCCATGGATGTAATATATACTATGTAGCTATGTATTTCTATCTATGTATATATATATATATACATATATATACACACACATATATGTATACACATATATATACATATATGTGCATATTGTGTATCAACCTGATCTGCATTTACATCTATCATACCTTATTAGTTATTTCATCCTAATACTGTCTACACTCATGTGTTTTGGAAAAGTTATACAAGTATCAATTCTCAGATAGGGAAACTAATTCTCAGATAAAGGTAATTAATTTTTTTTAAAGATGTATTTATTATGTATACAGTGATGTATGTATCCCTGCATGTCAGAAGAGGGCACCAGATCTCATTACAGATGGTTGTCAGCCACCATGTGGTTGCTGGGAATTGAACTCCCGGACCTCTGGAAGTACAGCCAATGCTCTTAACCTCGGATCCACCTCTCCAGCCCCCAATTAATCTCTCTCTCTCTCTCTCTCTCTCTCTCTCCTTTTTTTTTTTTTTTGTGGTTTTATTTTTTTGTTTGACACAAGGTCTCACATGGCCCAGGATGGCCCATACTCCCACTTTTTCAGACTCTATAGAGTAATGCAATCGTGAGCCACCACACCTGACTTAATCACTTTCTAAATTGGTGTCACTATATATATATATATCAAGTAGCCACATGAAGCTAAATACGCCAATCATAGTACTTTCACAATGAAAATCACAAGGTGCAGCTCAGTCCCCTCTGAAGAAAACTGACAGTCTAGACAATGAAAAGGGGTTGTGTGTAAACAAAAGGGAGCCCAGAGGAAAGCCTGCTTGCAGACTGGGCGGAATAATACTCCCCTCTGCTGAGAAGCGCCTGATGAACTGTCACCATTGTTGCTAAAGAAAGCATGAGCTTCAGTTTGATACCGAGAAGTCAGAGACACGCGCGAAACTGAAACATAAAAATCTACACAACTTTCCTATCTTTTTTTAAAAGATTTATTTCATGAGCGCGTGCGATCTTGTGATTTGCCACACATGTGGAGGTCAGGGGACAGCTTTTTGGGACTCAGTTCTGTCTATCTCTCCACCAAGGCAGGTTCTCTCTCGTTACTCCTGCCAGGGCCCTCTGCACCCATGAGCCTCCTGTACCATGGCCACTGCTGATGTCTCCCAGAGAAATCTTTACTCACTGAGCCATCTTACTGTCCCATTATGTCTCTTTTCAATGCAAAAATAAATAAATAAATAAATAAATAAATAAATAAATAAATAAAATGTTTGCTATTTTGAGAGTTACGAGTGATCGTTCAAGGAAGCCCAAGAGAAAGGGTTATGATCAAGACAGTTTCCTAGCATCTGTTATCCCCCACTTAAGGTCTGCAAGATCTGCAAGGTCAGCAAGGTATGCGAGATCTGCAACGTTTGCAAGATCTGCAAGGTCTGCTCGTAGGATCTGGGCGGGAACCGAGGGGCCCCAAAGGCAGGGGAAGCAACAGCAAAGCATCACCGCTCCGCCCCGCCCCGCGTCCTCCCTCACCCGCCGCCACCGCCCCGGCCGTCAGGACCCGGCCCAGGTCTCCCGTGGCCGGGGATGCGGCTTGCAGGGTCACCTCGCTGCCGGCAGTGCTGCACCTGGCAGTGCTGCCCGACGTCCAACTCCGCCATCTTTCCACCGCCGCAGGGGCGGGGTAGGGCGGGGCTGCGTGAGGGGCGGGACGTGCGTGAGGGCGGGGCAGCGCTGCAGAAATCAACCTGCAGCGTGCAGAACCCGGGGACCGGACATGCATGCGTGTGGGGAGGAGCTGCAGAAATCAACCTGCATCCTGCAGGATCCGGGGACGGATCGTGCGTGCGTGCGGGGCGGGGCCTGGTGCAGAGAGTCTGCGGTCTCAGGGCTGGGGCGAGAACGCCCAGCGCTCAGTTCCTGCATCCCGCAGCCTCACGAAGATTCCTCGTGTGCCTTAGCGACTGTAATCCCAGTTACTACTGACACTGTCTGCATGACTCAGTTTGAAGTGAATGCACCCACAGTGGACGCATTAGGCCTTCGTTTGTTGGTTCGTTTTGCTCTAAAGGTTTCTTTTTCTCGTCTTATGTATTTCAGTTCTGATACAAAAAATATATATGTATCCATATATATATGTATGTATGTATGTGAATGTATGTGTATATATGTGTATACATACACACACATACATACATACATACATATCCATCCCAAAGTGCTTTGTGGGGTAGGCAGGGATGTCATTCCCCTGGCAAGATACTGGACACCGCTCAGAGTGGATGACTGACGAGCAACTGCACTCATGACAGCAACCCGGAAAGTATCCACTGTCTCCCATGTGACTTAAGAGATTTCCCCCAAACAACATTCTCCTGGAGGGTAAAGTGGATATGATTGCCACACACCATACTTTTTCAGCGCATTCTGGGTGTCTTTAGGCTTGTGCACCAAGCCCCCAAGGTTTCTTAAATCTAAGGCTCAACAGTTCACCTGGTTTTTATTAATGTTTTATTTCAGCTGGAGTTTCTAGAATTGTACTGTTCTTAAATGTTCTAAATAGGTGGTGAATATATATCTCATCAATCCAATCATAACAGAAAAAAAAAAAATCAGCTCTTAAGGATCTCACTGAGCATTAGCTGGTCAGAATAACCCAGACTGAAATTCAGCTGCTCGTATCCCTGACTCTCTTTTTCTGATTTTTCTTTACATATTATTTACAGAAATCAATTTCTCTGTGAATTTGTGCTTGATCCCTTCATTAACTACTACATCCTCACACAGATGCAATTTCAATGGTTTCTATATCATAAGCTCCTCTGCCTATATTCTTAATCATGGCAACTTTCTTTGAAACATGAGCTCTCCATTTCTAGCAGCCTAAGTACCTGCTTTGTGTTATTTGATAATGTACATTTTTTAAACAGTGCGGTTCCCTCCTTAAGTTCCCCACTTTACCAGGAAGCTCAGATTCACTTCCCATCCCTCTCTTGTCTTGGAAATAGCCACTAAAAGACAATCGAGTCTTCCTTCGAAACAGTTTCATTCCCTCAATTTGTCTGAATTACTTTTTCCCTGTAAAAAGTTACTTCCTTGCCCGATGATAGTCCCTCAGTTCCTCATTAGGTATGGGATTCTTTAGTTCACCCAGTAACGCTTTTCTGGTGAATCCTCAACTCTTCTACCCTGTCTTCACAACGTCTCCCTGCTGTCCCTCTCTGGGCTCTTTAATGTGCTTATACATTGCCCATGCCGTGTCCTTTCCCCTACATTTCTCTCTATGTCAAGGGTTCCCAAACTTCCTCGAAACTAAAAGTCATGGGCATGCTTGCCAATAAATACAGCTTCCACGCTCCCCCTTGGGACTGATTATAGGGTTGGGAGGTGGCCATAGGAAGCTGTGTAATTGGCTACAGATTCATCTTTATTGGGTACATTTAGATAACCCTTTGTCCCCTACTCCACCTTCGTCATGGAATCCAGTCACTCCTTCACCTTGCAAGGCTTTTGGAAGGTATAGGCACAGTTCAGTCCTCCAGAACACCAGGCATCTCTACTCACACTATTACTACTACCCAGGTGCTATTGCATTCTGTTATCTACAAAAGTCAAGTCTGTTCCTGGGTAAACTCAGCAAGTGAATTGAACATCTACATTTGAGGTACTAGTCTATACCTGATAAAACGGATTGAATAGAACATAGTCTGCAGCTACATGGAACTTGAAATGTCTACGATGGGATATCTTTGTTTGGCATTTTAAAGCCTTTCAGATTTTGGCTTGACACACCTTTTCCTTGCGATCACTCTGCACGAAGTCAGAGCTCTTTGCAGAGCTCCTTCTTTTGCTTGGGATGTTCATTCTTCTGCTGTGGCTAGTCTATTTCTACTTTCCTACTGTCACTAACTGTTTGCTTAGGAAATCTTTTTTTCTTTCTTTCTTCTTTTTAACCAGACTCAATCTTGTACAGGGCTAATAGAGGCAGAGGCCCTGTGGACGGTGCCAAACCAAGAAAGCGAGGCCATGCCTGACACTGCCTGGATGACCAGGATCTAGATAAACCAGAGACCTATGGTACGAACAACAACAACAACAAAAAGTCAGTGAAATGATTTCTAATGGTATTCTGCTATACTCACAGATCGAGGCCTAGCCCAGCTGTCATCAGAGAGGCTTCCTCCAGCAGCTGATTGGAAACAGAGACCGACAGCCAAACATTAGGTGGAGAGAGAGCTCTCGAATTGTCTATCTTGGCCCACAGGAGCTCATAGGAGGCTCATAGGCGCTCACAGAGACTTAACTGACAAACACAGAGCCCTCCATGGGTCTGCTCTGGGTCCTCTGGAAATATGCTATAATTGTTAGCTTGGTGTTTTTGTGGGACTCCAAACAGTAGGAGTGGGTATCTCTGACTCCCTTTCTCCTTCTGAGTTGCCTCTCCCAGCCCTGATATGAGGGTTTGTGCCTATTCTAACTTGTTATGCTATGTTCTGTTGACATCCCTGGGATGCTCTTTTCTGAAGGGAAAAGGAGGAGAGGACCTGGGAGAGAAAGGAGGAGGAAGGAAGATTGATCGAGGAGTGCAGGGAGGGGAAACTGTGGTCCAGACATGTTAAACGAGAGAAGAATAAAACAAAAATAAAATAAAATAAATAAATAAAAAATAAAGGTCATATTCTAGAGAAAAGAAAATGATGTTCAAATTGAATGCTTGACCCATTTGGGCAGGACAATGCGTATAGTTCCCTTTAACACTACAAAGTTTTAAAAACCCATACCATGTTTGAGTATTAATTATTGATATCCTGTTTTAGGTTCTAATGGTTGAAATGGGAACTGACTCTGGCTTGAACTTTCTAGCAAATCTAAAGGTGTAATTAAGAACATGAACTTGGGAATGAAATGGTGCCGCAGGCTGCTCTTCCAGAGGACCCGACTTCAGTACCCAGGAAAAAGTCAAGCGATCCACAATCCCTTCAACTCCAGCCCCAGGGCATCTGGTTCCCCACTTCTGGCCTCCTCAAGCACCCCTAAACATGTATGCACAAACCACACACAAACACATACATGTAATTAAATTTTTACAAAAGAATATAAACTTAATGCCCAAAATGATATTAGCTTGATGACATTTAAATTTTAAGTTCTGTGGAGATTTCTAAACTATTGCATGTCTATAAAAATTCAATAGCTTTTTTTTTTAATTCCAAACCATAATAGCCAGGTGTTGTGGCACAGACTTTTAATTGGGATTATGTGACAAGTTGCTAATGTGACAGGAGTTATTAGGAACAATCTATGTTCAGCTCCCCATCCTTGGTTCACCAATTAAGGAGACATGTAACAATGAGAAACAGAGAAATGAGATTTATTCAGCCTGCCCACATTGGAAAGAGGAACAGTGAAGAAATCCAGTTTCTACCACATTCATTTTGGGGGTTTAAGAAGAGGGCAAGAGTTATTTAGGGCCATGTGAACCGTCCAGCTCGAGGTGCGCTCTTCACCCATAACTGTTCCCGTTTCTGGTCTGTCCTGTAACGTCAGAACTGTGTGAAATTTCTTCCTGGGAAACAAGTTCCTCTTCTGGCTGGAGCAAGGAGTTCAGCCTTTCTCTTGTTCCAGCATAAAACCTTAGGGAAATTCCAATTCTTTGGGGTCATTATTTTAATAGTATGATAGCCAGAGAGAGGGCTACAAGCATCTCTCTTCACAAAGATGGTTGGAGTGAAGCATCAAAACATATCTGTCAAAGCCAGGTGGCTTATAATTGTAATCGCATCACCCAGGGAAACGGAGGCAGGAGGAGCCCCCTGAGCAAGAGGCCCTGTGTCCAAGAAAAGAACAAAACAAAACAGTTTACCATTTAGTGAACAAACAAGGTAACATTGGCACATAGCTCAGGTCGTTATGTAAACATCAGGGTGTTGACAATGTTTAGAGCTTTAGGTTAGAGATGGAGATGGTACCGACGCAGAGGGGGGCCTGTCATCACAGCCTGTCTCCATCAATATCATGGCTATGTTTGTGTGGATGCATGCATGTGCTGTGTGTGTGTGTGTGTGTGTGTGTGTGTGTGTGTGTGTGTGTGCTTTGAAAAACATCTTTTAATCAAGAGTTTCTCGCCAGCCATTAGGCTCGTAACATGTTCTTAAGTAATGACTCTTAAGAGAGATAATTTTAGTAGTCCTGACAGGCATACATAAAATTATTTCAGAATGACACCCTAAATTATCTTTTGGCGTGGGTTGAATCTTCAAATGTAATTTGTCTAATTAACTATGGAGATTTTCGATGATGCAGTAACAGCTACTATTAACATCACTCCTTGAAATTCCTACCAATCAAAAAGGAATGAAATCTCTTAAGCTATAATTTATTTTCTAGCAAGAATAGTTTGAACAAGGACAAGTGTTTACCTCCTTCTATGGTGCTATGTGCAACATGCACCCCTAACATTTCCTTTCTTCGAGGAAGATGGACCAGAATTTTGTCAGAACTTCTGTGTGTGATAAGAGTATTCCTCCTACATATTCAGAATTATGATTCAGATTGTTGGATCCTGTCTTATCAGCTATGCTCCCTTTATGCATTTAGTTCTTCAACAAATATTGACAGGGTGTCTACAGTATGCTAGGCTCTGCTTTCCAAACTTTGAAGACACTGGCGAACAACATAAATATCAACCTCTGCTTTCCTGGGAAACCTAGAGGCAGAGGAGACAGAAAAACAAGCAGGCTGTAAACCAAAGCAGCACCCAGTAAATGGTGTGGATAAATAGTGCTGAGGAGAGATGGGAGACTGTGGGTGTTAGAGTTTGAGAAGATAGGGTAACCATTTAAAATATGATGGGGCGGTAAGGACAGATGTGGGGAACTTGTGGGGACGGGGCAGATCTCTTCAGAGGAGTGGCAAGAGTGTGCTCTGTATTTCCACCAGAGCCAGCAGGCCTTTGGGGCTGAGTACATGGGCAGGTACAGTTATTCTGTAAGAACGGAGATATTTTAGAGACGTTTGAGTCCCTCCCTGTGGCTTATCCAACTATTGAAACAACAATCGCCCTTGGAAAATTGGAATTTCAGCAAGAATCCCATGCTGGGAGAAGAAGGCGGCCAAAGGATGATGATGTCAACCAGAGGAGAAGCCTGTCTTCCAGAAAGAGATTCCATGCAGTTCTGACAAGTTGCCAGACCACCTTTCAGGAGATGAGCAGAGATCATGATGGGTAAGATCACACTTTGACCATGACTGCTCTGTTATACACATTTCTTGACTTCCCCTTAAATGTGAACTTCTAGGCAGGATCCAAAATGAATTTGGGCACATCCCTGGACCTCTTTTCCCGGTGTGAGCACATTAATCTCTCTCCTCCTTCGGCTTTTCATGTTACTTGTCTGCTTGACTGTCTTGCTGGGGATTGAAGGACAAGGCTAGGACTCAGGCACTGACTCTAAAAACTCCAGTAACACAGGGGATACTGTGAATAACAGAACATGCTATCACTGTCTGTCTGGGCTTGAAGACATCTGTTGAGGACGCTGGCATTATGTATAGCAAGCCAGGAAATTACTGTAGGTTTTGACTTTCTTTGGCTGTATAGGATGACTGTGGCAAGATCAAGTGTTTATAGGGTGCTCTGTGTTAAGTCTACTGACACACTTTTCGCAAGAGGTAACTATAGTTCCAAGCACCTTATGAGCCATTTCAGTGGGGACAAGTATTCGGGTTTACAATCAAATCTAAGAACCTTTGGATTCTTTAACATCTTTCTAAGCAGGGGTGGATAAAGAGCTGTCCAGACAAAACTAGTAACAGGCACTATATGCTTTCATTTTGAATTAGAGCAATCAAACTTTTCTTTTTTTTTCAAAATCGCCACTTTTCACTAGGATTACCTCTGTGCTAGTTATTATGCAAGAGTATTACATGCCGTGTGCATTTGGTTCTGAGAGACAAGAACTTCTGATGGAAAGAATGTATACATGCTTGTTGAGCTGCTTAATGGATAACTATTTGATGCTGTTCTGCAGTGCGTTTAAAGGGTGATTCTTTTTTTGTTGCTTTGAGAGCTCATTTGACATTCTAAAAATGGATGCGATTTCAAAGGGTAGCCAAGATGTATCAATTAGCCTGACACCTAGGTCTCTTTAACAGATCTATAAATTTCCAATTTCCTTTGCCATCTTAACTGCGGTAAATCATCTTGAACAAGATCATTCTTTTGAACAACAGCCTTCTTATTAGCTGAGATCAATTGAGATTAGAAAATGAAAAATACTCCAGACGCTGAGAACTCTTTATGAAACCACATTTGTAGGATGAATAGTGAATGAAGATTAATGTGTTATTTTCAGCTTCTAAATCATTGATTTACAAATTCCTTTTCTACGTAGCGCTGCTGCATTAAACACTAATGTATGTGTGGATGGTTTACTTGCTGGCAAGCATTATCTTTCTCCCACTGAACTTATATATTAATGGAAGGAAATGATTTTTAATTTTAAATGTGCTTTGCTTTGCATACCACATGCGGTTCTAAAAGTGTTACACATTATGCGGGGTGACTAGTTTTCTGTAGAATTATAAATCACGGACTACATTCTTTATTTTAATTATTGACTGATATTATCTCTTTGGATAAAATGTACTTGTATACACCCCATGTGATCTGAACTCTGTTTCTTAGAAGGAAATCTCACCAATCCTTGGACTCCTTCAAACTCTAATACCACAGATTGGCAATATTTGCACATGTTGCGTGTAATGTATGTTGTATTGCAATTCTAGCATTCTTCCATATTATATAATACAATATACTACTTTCTTAATTGTCTGTCTTCCCTTAACAAGAAGGAAGGCTGAAAAAATACCCTCAAGGGTTTGTAGAGCTGGTTCAGTGATTAAGAGTACTTATTGCTTGTCTAAGTTAGGGTTGCTATTGCCTGATGAAAGACCATGACTGCCTCAGTTAGCCTTACTATTGCTGTGATGAAGCACCAAGACCATGGTAATTCTTATAAAATAAAGCATCTAATCGGGGCTGGCTTGCAGTTCAGAGGTTTACTCCACTATCAACACTGCAGGACATATGGCAAGCACAGGCAGACATTGTGCTGGAGAGCTCATTGAGAGCTCTACACCAGGATCTGCTGGCAGCCGGAAGAGGGAGGGAGACACTAGGTCTGGCTGAACATGAATCCATCCTCAGTGACATACTTCCTCCAACAAGGCCACACCTACTCCAAGGCCACACCTTCCATTCCCTGTCAAGTAGCACCACTTTCTACCTGATAACCAAGCATTCAAATTTATGGGAGCCATTCTTATTCAATTCACCAGAGTAACCAGAAGCAACTTGGGGAGGAAAAGATTTGGCTTATATATCCTGAGGGAAGTCAAAGCAGGAACTCAAATAAGGCAGTGCTGCTTACTGGCTTGCTCCCCATGACTTGCTCAACCTGCTTTCTTATAGAACCTAGGACCACCAGCCCAGGGATGGCTCCACCCATCCACCACGGGTTGAGGGCCCCTCCATCAACCATTTATTAAGAAAAATACTCTACAGGCCCACCACCTACAGCCCAATCTCATGGAGATATTTCCTCAGCCAAGGTTCCTCTTCTCAGATGACTCTAGCTTGTGTCAAGCTGGTATAAAACCAGCCACCACACAGTTGTGTCGTGAGGACTGGAGTCAAGGTCCCCGCACCGGTATTGGGTGGTTTACAAACACCTGTAACTCCAACTCCAAAGGCGCTGAGTCTCTCCCGGCCTCTGAGGAGACTCCCCAGGGTGCACACTCAGGCAAAAGCAATGCAAATAAATCTCAAAAAAACAAATCCACTGAAGAAAACTGACAGCTAAATGGACAAAGGAATTTCTTTTTACTTGGGCAGTATTTTCCTTGTACGACATCGGTGGCTTCTATGAATTTTTCAAATTACAGCTTAATATTCGCCTTTTCTCCCAACCTCCTCCTCCTCTTTGCTTTCACAACAAGATCCATTTTCTCTATTGGTTTTTATAACCCCCAGATTTCTCCTAAGAAATTGTTAGAACTGTCCTTTACCAAGTCTACCACTTGTGAGATAATTTGTTTTGATTTCTGGGTTCTTCCCTAAGCTGCGAGCCCTGTGAAACAGAAAAACGTTAAAATTTGTTCTTAATGATATCCCCTAGTATCTACACCACAGTGGAGGAATATAGAGGTGGCCTGTGTGCATCTGATAGATGAAACTGTGGACAGGAGCTGGTTACACGGGTCATTACCCTGTTGGTTGTCACGTTCTGACTCTTCAATATCCTCTGGGCACCGCTGCCAACAAAAAGAATGTGTAATTGGTAAGCCACCAGGTAGTGTTTTAATATGCTGGAGACATTTCTATTTAAGCATACATGAATTCAATAATGCTTATGCTATCCGTAACTTTTTTAATTCAAAAATTTTTGAGACCCTCATATATGAGTCCTGTATTTTCATCATTTTCAGCCCCTAACTCCTCCCTTGTCCCCTCGACTCCCTCTCAAGATCATGACCAGACACATGTACATATACATATATATGACCGTGTGTGTATGTATATATATAAAACCATATGCATACATATACATATGTATGTATGTGTATATATATACATACATATATATATATATATATATATATATATATATCCTGCTGAGACCATTTAGTGTTGCTTATATGTATATGAATTTAGAGCTGGGCGATTGGGATTGGATAACCCTTACCCCCAGATGAAATGCTGTAGGCTATTAATAGCTTCTAAAAGAAGGGTCAGTTTTGTTTTCCATGGGTAGAGCCCCCGATAGGATCTATTACTTTCAAGGCCTCATAACAACCTCTTCCCTTCATGTTGTAATTAAACATTTAGTGAATTTCTCTTCTGGACATACTGGGTGGAGTCGTGGTGTAAAAGCAACGAAAAGAAGATAATCTTACTATGTAGCCTAGGCTAGCTTGCTTGGGTACACAGGGGCATTCCTACAGACTTCACTGGGAAGACGGAAGAGCCAAGATTTAAGCCTGAGCAATCTCTTCCATTTTCTGAATGCTTGTGTGAATTTAGCCCGTTACAGTCGCTTCTGAGGTACTTCTTCATCTGTTGGCGAAAAATAAACCGTTTTCATCCTTCAATCTGTGGTCTGTGAGGAAGCTTCACCAAAGTACTTTCGTATATTTGCAAATGAGTTAGCAGCTTCTCTTAAGCTTTTCACAATAAATGTGCAGAAATAACTATTTCGGCAAGCGTGGTGATATTTTGCTTATGATCTAACACATAAAGCTTGCCTGAAGACCAGAGTGTGGAACTAGCCACAGAGGCAAGGCAGTGGCAGTTCACACCCTTAATTCCAGCCCTGGAGAGGACTATAAGGTGGGAGGAGCTGGGGCAGTCTGAGGTTTGGTGGAGACAGGTGCAGGCTGGAGATGCAGTCTGAGGACCGGGTGGCCCCTTCGGTCTGAGCCTTGGTAGAGGTGGGAACGCTCTGGTGACTTAGCTGCCTGCCATTAAGAAAAGAAAGAGGTGGCCGCCATCTTCCACCCACTTGAAGTCTTGTGGAGGGTCATCTAATCCCACAGGGTAAGCATGCACACATCAGCCTCCTGGATGGACCGCACAAATGCAAGAAGCCATCTGAGCGAGCCCAGACGACCTTCATGATGGGACAGCAGTACTGGGAGCTCTCCCACACTCTCAAAAAAAGCTTTGGCATATCCACCTGCACCCAGACCCAGTCTTTCAAGCCAGGCCAGAGGCCCTTGGAATGTGGATTTGCTTTTCTCCCAGCCAATTCTTTCTCGACAGTCCCTCTCTCTCTCTCTGGCCAACTTTTCCCGGCTCCCCGACTCCCAGGGGCCAGTGGCGCCGGCCGCCCTGCCTCCTCCTCCGGGGTGGCCATCCGAGGGCGGGGCGGGGCCGGGCCAGGAAATGCCCGGGAGTGGGAGTCACCTGCTCAACAACTTGTTGACTCCTGGGAGCGCAGTCTGCTCGCAGTGGCCGCGGTGTGGCTCACCTGTCCCTTCCCGAGCGCCGCGCGCGGGGCCGCTCGCCCCCCACTGCCCAACCATGAGCAAATTGGGCAAGATCTTCAAAGGGACCCGCTCCTCCCGGGCCCGCGCCGCTCCCAGCCCCCAGGAGGCCCTGGCCCGCCTCCGGGAGACCGAGGAGATGCTGGCCAAGAAGCAGGAGTACCTGGAGAACCGAATCCAGAGGGAACTGGCCCTAGCCAAGAAGCACGGATCCCAGAACAAACGAGGTAGGCTGCGCCCCAGGCCAGGCCGCTCTCACCCACTCCCAGCCTCCAGGTAGGCGCCTGAGTTCCCCTAGGCCATCTGGTTTGCCTCTCGAGGAACCGACCTGACCTCCTGGAGGGCCTGGAGATTGAGATGAGCTGAGCCTGGCACCTGCCGGGGCAGGCAATATGTTGAGCGCCAAAAATTCCAGTAATCGCGACGAGCAGCATTTGCATGCAATGTTTAAAACGACTGAAATCAATCTATGCTGAACCCGGAATCAAAGCTTTACAGTCAGGATGGATATTGCTGATCATTTTCTCTGGTCTCGGGCTCACTACTTGGGTTTTTCTGGTGCTTCTTTAGTAGAATCCCTTTTTATGTGGTATGTTGCTTGTCATTTTGTGCGTTACTTTTGAGTCTTTTTTTTTTTTTTTTTTTTGAGAATATTGGCACTCAGAGGAGTTTAATTTGTGACTGCATTTTTTTTTTGTTTCTGTTTTGTTTTTTTTGATCCCCCCCCCCTTGGGTTTTACCCTTGACTCACCACTTTGTAGCCAGCTCTGTTGTGACTCTTATTACTATACATACCAATTTCCTCCTGAGTGGTTGTGTCCAAGTCACACGTGCAGCTTGCGTGTAGATAAATCTCCGGTGAAGTGTGTTCTCATATGCTCTGGGTTCGCCTTGTCCCTCTGCTATCGAAAACTTCAGTTGCCTGTTGTGCAGAGTCAGAGACGTAAATCTTAAGTCCCCGTCGTCGCCACTGGCGTTTAGTGCACGCAAAGGACTTTGAGTCAGTGAGGACTCTTGGTGAGCCTGTCACACCTTCAACCTTTTGCTCCCTGTCAGAGTTCACTCTCTGGATAGGAATAGGGCCTCAGCAGCATAAAACCCAGGAGAAAATGAAGAGATTAGCTCTCAAGAGCCGGTCAGGAACATCCGTGACCATAGGTCAGCTTCTTTACCAGATCCGTGTTTGGGGGAAGGAAAGGACCTCCCTCCTCCTCTTCCCTCCATCTTCCTTCTTCATCTTCTGTGGTCTTGGGGATGCCTGGGGCAGAACCTGGTGCTGGGCAAGTGCTCTATCCTTAGCCTTGGGAAGAATTAGCTCATCCTGGTGATGCCTCTTGTGTTAAACCGGTGGGGCTGACCTTGAAAGCCCCTCCTCTTAGAAACGTGGGCCAGACTCGCATGCTCTTGTTGCCCAGGACGGAAAGGGCACGTTTCTTTCCCCTCTGTTATTGTCTGTGGCTTGTGCCACAGCACAGTCTGGCTTAGCGCTAAGGACTGGTTTCTATTTTTGTTCCGTGCTGAAACATATTTTGGGCAGCACTTATTCGGCAGGAATTTTCTAAACGGAGACCATGCCATTAAGGCTGGCTAAAGGGTCAGGGGTCATGACCCCACCCTTCCTCCAGTTTTTTGTGCGCTCGTAGGGCTTGCTTAGCGTCCGTCAAAAGCGCGGGCTCCTTGCCGTTTTTATTTGGAACTGTGTGTGCCTTTGATTCCAGTGATAACTTATCTATTTGGTAACATGCGAGGTTGAACATCTATCTGCCTCTAGGTATTTGTGAAAAATACGGATTTGCTTTCATAGGATGAAATGTAACGTAAAATGGATCACATTGGTTTCCAGGAATGTTCTCTGGTTGGCCCTCAAGTGTATCACAAGCTTACGTGATAAACATGGACAGTACATTGGAAGGAATGCCGAGTACCAATCCAGCTTCCTTAACTCGGGGAAGTTACTGATGCTCTTGTGAGCACATAATTAATTGGAGCAAAACCTGATCCATCATCATTTAGAATTTTGAGTTCCCGGGCTCCAGTGGCCCTGGGAATAAGCAGGGGTTGTCTTCTGTGAGACCATCTTTAATATAAATTATGGAACGAATTCAGCCGCAGGCCTGTGCATTATTAGAAGCACCATCAATAGCTCCCAAATAAACCAGATAACTTACTAGACATACAGCCATTCCCTTCCCTTAGCCACTAAGAACACTTTCGGACGTATAGGAAAATAAGATCCCACAATTCTGAGGGCCCGAAGGGGTCCCCGAGCTACACGATGACTGCCAGGTCAGCTGTAATTTACACCATAATCACAGAGATGCCGTGTATTCTAAGTGCAAGTGTTACTGCTATGGATAGCTGCCTAATGTGTCAGCATCCTAGCTGAATGGCCAGGTAGCATGACATCACAAACTACACGTTCCCCAATGATGAGTGTCTCTATACCATCAGGTGCTTTGACAGAACTTTGAATGCCTGAAGGGAGTTTGGCATCATTGGCGAAATGAGTAAATTCTATTTATTTATTTATTTGAGACCTGGATTTCTCTCTGTAACAGTGAAGATAGTAAATTAAAACAGGACAACTGCTCTGAAGCCCATGACCTGAGCTACACACCAAATAGTCCATATAATAAGAGCTGTATGAACTTCCCTGAGAAGCTGACTCAGGGTGCTGACGAGGTCCCATGAGAAGCACCTAAGGTGTATCTTCTGGAGTAGACAGAGGGTGCAGGAAGTACCTACTTCTTATTCAGGTTCATGGATGACGACAGGAAGGAAACAGCCCTTCCAATTTACCAGCTCTTTGAATATCAAATCATTAAGTAGTGGACTTCAGTATCAAATTACATGTAGTGGACATCAGTGTAGTTCTGGGCTAGCCTTGAACTCAAAGAGATCAGCCTGCTTCCGCCCTTCAAGTTTTGGTATTAAAGGCATGCACTAAAGGCATGGTTAGTTAAATAAGCATGATGTGTGTTGAAGGATGTGTGGGTTGACTACACTGGTTTAGGTTTGAACGGGTGATGGAAATCTTTCGGACCCACAGGTAGATGTCATCGTGGTATCTGTTCAATCTGTTCAATCTGGAATGTTCACACTCCAGGGAGTGTATCTGGTCACTGGTTGGGGCCTCCCATGGGGCATGTTCCCGGGGCTGTCACTTCTTACTTCAGTGTTTTAATCAACATGTACCAGAGCACCCAAAAGGACAGAGTTAGAGCTGCACTGATCTCATAAATCAGATAAACAAATTGTTTTGCCAACTTACTACTGGATATTTGCTTAACAGCATACACACAGGTCTGGTTTTTTCTTGTTTGTTTGTTTTTGTTTTTGTTTTTTTCCTGAGAACTGGTTGAATTATAATGCATAAGCAGCTAACTCTGGCCTCAGATCTTTAGAGATCATCATTGCTGTGTACCAGAACGTGTGAATATGCACTCAAAAGCAAAAAGAGCTCTGTAACACCTGTGGTCGAGACGTCAAGGGTCTGCTGGTCCCAAGGAGTGAGCAGTTGGAGCAAGATTTATAATTTAATTAAAAAAAACTTACAGGAGGCCAGAGATGTTTAAACACAGTTTATTCAGATTGCTGGAACTCTTCTTGCTTTATAGCTAGTGATTGATTTGGGAAAAAAAAAATCAGACCTATACATCACTTAATCATTTCCCTACTTCTTTGCCATGCCACCCAGAGCACTTGTTTTATCCTGCCTGTCTGCTGAAGTCACCTGAAGGTTAGAGCCTCCCTGCTCCCCCCACCCCAGGGATTCAGAGCTAACTGCTTGGAATGGGAGTCAGGTGTCAGGTTTTCAAAAGAGGGCTTCCAGCTGGTTCTGCCCAATTCTGGGTGGGAGACCACAGTCCATCTTAATTTTCTAATGCTAATGAGGGGACAAAACCAGGTCTCTGGACTTTTCTCATTACAGGACCCAATGTCAGAGAGTGTCCCCCAGGCTGGTGGTCCCTGCAGCTGAAATGCATGCTATCTTAGCATACGTCCAATCCCTGCTCACATGTTGGATTGGCAGCACCCCTTGGAGGCATATGTTCTTATTCCCTCTTGAGGTCTGTTTTGTAACATCCCGGATCCCGGATAGAAGGCTGGGTGGGGTTTGGCTAAAATATAATATTCCGATTTAATTGTGATAATTTGACGCAGAATTTGGTGTTGGTGTTCAGAGCTTGGGCTTTACAGCCCTGTTTATCACAATCTCCACGGTAACTGAGTGTCCTCACACCAGCCAGTGGCCCATCTGGTTACTTCTCCTGTGCCAGTGATAACACAGCAGCTCAGCTGTGTGGATGAGCGATATCGCTGTATAAAGTGTTTCGTATTTTATAAATATCAGTCCCTAGTCTGTAACAATGTCTTGAAGTTGAAATTGGGCTTACATTTTGTCTCCCACAATAGCGTTGAATAAATCTCCATCCCTTTTCATGTATTTGAGGGCAGGAGCCACTTCTCCAAGTCTCTCCATCCCTTGAAGGCCTTTCTTGTGCTAAGGATGGCTTACAATGCTGACCCTAGAGAGAGGCCTGTGAAGTGCCTAGGCCAGGGAACTGTGACCCTTGGAGTGAGTGCTGCCCTGGTTTAATGACTTCATGGCTCCTCCTCCTGTCTACTCCCATTGCTGCTGCTTATCTTGCCCAGGGCCCCAAATCACACATTTGGAGCAGGAACTCCCAAGTATGTAATCATGTGAGAAGGTGTGGATCCAGCTGAGGGTTATCTGTAGGCCATGGTATTGAGCGTGTTAATAGACATGGTCAAGACAGGGTAAGCAGATTTGGGCATTTTGGTGGCATTTTACATGATTCCACTGAATCACAGAGCTGGAGTCATGTGCTCTCCTCCTGGGGAGTCTGTCTGTCTGTCTTTGGAAATGAGTCTGCAGGGCTGAGTCCTCTGTGGAAACAAGCTGTTTCACTTAGGAGCCTGGGCTGTGAACGGATACAGGTTAAATGTCCTCTTGGAGTCTGGGTGCACCGGGATTGTATTCATATAGATTGGGACTCTTATCTCAGTGGGAGGAGCCTTCTGTACTGTTGATTTTACTTTTAGTATAGTTGTCTTTGCCAGATTCTTCCACCCCAGGCACTGGGGACTTTGGTGTAAAAGAGCTACCGAGGAGCCATCTGGTTGAACGATAGTCTAGCGAGGGCAAACACACACAGGACAGAAGCAGGTCAGTCAAGTGAGACAGTCGCAAACTGCAGGGGAGTCTCCTGGGAGAGGTACTTTACCTGATGACCTCCTTTCTGAGGAGAAGGCATGTGGCTCTTGGGCCATAGCATTTGCTTTCTCTCCGGATGCTTAACTAAAATGCTCACCCCTGGGGGTTCTAATTCAGGAACTGCTTGGTAGATTCCACACTGTGACCTTGGAGCACACTCAGTGATCTCCGCTGAAACATATGACTTGTTATTCAGTGAGCCACCACGCCGGAGGGACAAGCTGTTTTCTTACCATCCTTCTTCCTTCTGCTGTCATTCAGAAACCTGGATGAGAAATGTCTGCTTCCTGTGCCCTCTGTTTACTCCAGAAGAAACACTTGAGGACTTCTCACGGGACCTCATTACCACCCTGAGTTTGCGTCATACTGTTCTTATGATTTTTATTATTATTATTATTATTATTATTATTATTATTAATATAGGTCTTACTGTCTCATTTCAATGTATATATATATATATGTATATATGTGTATATATATATATATATATATATATGCAAAAAAATCACTTTTGATGAGTCTGTCCTCTTTTCCTATTCTCTTCCCATTTCTGCTTTTAATTCATTTGTTTCCTCACATGAGTAAAAACATGAGATACTTTTTTTTTTTTTGTGAGTGGCTTGTTTTGGTTAACATGGAACATTTTAGTTAAATCCATTTGCTTGCACTGGAGAGAATTTCACTGTCCTGTATGGCAGCAATGTCTGGTGTATATGTTGTTGTTTGTATTTAGACTATTTCCCCAAAGGCCACATGGTAAACTATGCTTGGGGCCCAGTTTAGCAATATGCAAAGTGGGGTTTGGAATTTTTTTTTTTTTTTTAAATCATTGGTTCTCTCACTGATGGGGCATCACTTGATTGGCTGTTGGAAGAGGATCGAAGCTCAGGAGGTGGGGCTTCTTTGAAGAGTGTGCTCTTGGGAGTTCTATTATGTCCCCTGTACTTTCCCTCACTCCCCAGCTTATTGGTTGCCATGAAGTGATCAGATGATATGTTACCTGCCCCTCTGCCATAATGTCCAGCCTAGCCTCAGGTCCTAGGTAATAGGTACTGTGGACCGTAGTTTGAAATGATGAGCTAAAGAGTCCTCTCCTCCTTTAGGTTGGTTTTCTCAGGCATTTTCGCCACAGTGACAGAGTGCTGACTGGCACAGTATGCCTACTACGTTTTCTCCACCTTTTGCCCTGTTGATGGGCATCTAGGTTGACTCCATGGTTGGCTTTCATGAGTAGTGTATGGTTATCATGGTTCCAGGATTCCTTTAGATATGGAATAGCCAATACTCCTTACAGCCAGCCATTATCACATGATGTTTTCTTGACTTTTTGTTATCTGATTGGTTTGTGCTACTCTTAGGATATGCTAGCTCCCGGAGAAAACTGAGTTAGTTGTATAACTAGAACACTAGTCGGTATCCAATGCACGGTGTTATTTTCCAATCAACTTCCCTCTCTCTTCGTCAAAATAAATTGATTGAAAATAGCCACCCCCTTCCTACTCCAGACACTCCATTTGGACATTCTCTCTGCAGTGGGCTAACCTCAGGAATCTACACTAGCCCTAGGATCCCCACTCACATACGCTGTTATTTAAAAACCTCCGACTTTCCCCTCTCTCCATGTACTTCTGGTCCCTGACAAGGACTCTATAAAGCTTACACTCTCAGCCACATGCTTAGGTACAATACAGCTTGGCGTGAAACATGTTTTTTGTTTTCTTGGCTGCTCCTTAAATGGTTTGTTGTTGTTTGTTTGTTTGTTTTTCTGAAGTAAATAGAGGGATTCACATGGCTCTAAGGTAGAGAACCAACTTGTAAAAGTTGTCTCATCTCCGAACATGCACCGTATCATGTGTGTACACACACTTACATAACACACACACACACACACACACACACACACAGAGGCAGAAGGAAAAAAAACAATAAATAAACATTTAAAATTCTTGTCTTAGTTAGGCTTCCTATGTCTGTGAAGAGACACAACATGACTACAGCAACTCTTATAAAGGAAAGCATTTAATTGGGGCTGGCCTATAGTTTAGTATGTTATTATTATGGCAGGAAGTATGGCAACACACGGGCAGATATCATGCTGGAGAGGTAGGGAGCCAAGACTTTTACCTCTGAATCGGCAGGCAGGCAGCGGAAAGAGAGGGTGATACTGGGCCTATAGGAAGCTATTTTCCTTCAAACCTCCACAATTCTCATACTTATTTGCATCTCCTTCCCTCGTTCAAATCAGTATATTAGGGTTGTATCTAGTATTTTACATTTATTCTTATTAAACGACATCTCCAGTTGTCTTAGGTATGTCGAACCAGCTATAATCAGACCTTTTCATATAAGACAGATGCAAGGCTACCAGAGACGTCAATCCAAGATGGTTTCATCTAAGGATCGGCCGTGTCTTGTGACAGCTTTTTGACAGATCAACGCTTGATGAGAGATTTGTTTTTTCATCTAGATATTAAACAACTGGCCTATATTTCTAGCCCTTGGCATCTCATTTCTGCTATTTTCTGTTTCTTTGGTCACATCCTATATACCTTGTCAATTATGTTTCCAAACCTAACATATTGACACACATCTGTGGTGTTTTATGGACTGATAATGTGTTAGTTTCATCAGATCCACTGAACACCTTTTCATTTTTTACAATGAACACCAGAAGACTGTGTTCCAAGAGATTGAGAATGAGTGACAGGATCGATGCTCTCAGTTGTTTCTGTATGGTTCTGTTATGGGTTGGAATGGAAGGCACACACCGGCGTGCCACCAAGGAAAGAAGCCATGAGGTTGGTTTAGTAGTTTCCGTCTCGGGGAAGGCATATTGGACTGTAGCAATCGCTGTGTTCTTTTCCAACCTCTTAAGAGTGTAGACTTTCGAATCCATCCTCCTTCAAATATGTGCGACATGGATTTTCCTAGTTTTCTTCTCATTGCTTTGCACTTTGTTGCTTTAACCACAGAAAATTAGAGTTAGGTAGGAAACTTACTACTCACTCTGTGATTGTGCCATAACCATAAGCCATAGACACTCGTGAGAAGCTGTGGCATGGGGTACTGTGAGCTGCTCATGGTGTCTTTAGTGTCACCATTGTGTTTGCTGGTATTCAGAGCAACTTATGTTAGACAGTTTCATAAGAGAAAAAAAAAAAACATGTTGTGGTCAATCACCTTTAAGGCCTGGCACCTAATACTTTCTTTTGCTTTCTAGGTCAGTTTTGAAGCGGGCATGGGTGATCTACTTTGATGTTTGCCTAAGTTACTGTTCTCTCACTATGAGGTGACACCATGGCTATGGCAACTCACAGAAGGAATGATTTAATTGGGGGCTCGCTTTACGGTTTCAGAGGGTATCATGGTAAGGAGCATGGTGGCAGGCAGGCATGGCATTGGATCAGTAGCTGAGCGCCCACCTCCTGATCCACAGGCAGGATGCAGAGAGGGCCAGACTGGTCCTGGTGTGGGTTTTTGAAACCTCAAAGCAACTCCAAGTAAGACACCTCCATTAACAAGGGCGCTCCTCCTAATCCTTCCTAAACAGTTCTACCATTGGAAACCAAATGTCTAAATACATGAGCCTATGAGGACCATTCTTATTCAAACCAGCACAGCTGTCAACATGTCTCCTTCGTCCTCTGCTCCTCTTTCTTCGTCTGCTCCTCCTCTCCTCCTCCTCCTTCTGCTCCTTCTTCTTCTTCTTCTTCTTCTTCTTCTTCTTCTTCTTCTTCTTCTTCTTCTTCTTCTTCTTCTTCTGCTGCTGCTGCTGCTGCTGCTGCTGCTGCTCCTTTTTCTTCTTCTTCTTCTTCTTCTACTTCTTCTCCTTCTTCTTCTTCTTCTTCTTCTTCTTCTTCTTCTTCTTCTTCTTCTTCTTCTTCTTCTTCTTCTTCTTCTTCTTCTGCTCCTTCTTCTGCTGCTCCTTCTTCTTCTTTCCCTTCTCCTCCTCTTCCTCCTCCTCCCTTTTTCTTTTTTCCTCTTTTTCTACTTTTCTGTAGTCCTAAGTACATATGAATATTCTTTAAAGGGATAAAATGACATAGATACTTGAAATAACAGATAACACTGAGGATTTTTTAAAAATCATGTTCCTGAGATCTTCTGGCCCTTCACACTTAGTAGAAGCTTGCTATTTTAGTTTCTCTTTTTCTGATTATTATGTGGTGGATGTTCTAACAAACACACGGTTGGTTTCAAAGTTTGAAAAGGGAGAGAAAACACATAATAAGCCATTTTCTGGTTGTTTCTCTTGCACCGCAGACTTTGGGTGTTTCCCTTAGACAGGGAATTAGTTATGTGAAAAGAAACATTTCAGAGCCATTCTAGAGCTACGAGGTCCCAGGAGCTCAGACATCTGCACCACTGACTCTGCCTGTCACTGCTAAGCACCTTTCCAGATCTTTCTGACTTGGAGGCATTCTCAGTGAGCATCTGGGAGTGCATTAGCGTGGGAGAAGCCCTTTTCCGCAGCTCTGTGGAACCTTCCTCATCACTTCTTCAGCCTAGCCTGGTATGGACCAATGTCAACACAGTTAATCACTATCCAGGAAAGAAAACACTCAAGCAAGCAAGTGTGAACACATTGGCTTTTAAAATTACAGGCAAGGAAACGGAAATCATTTTCTGATGGAGTTGGAAATCTTACATTAGAAGTTAAATTCTTGACTAAAAAGATTAAAACTGAACATCTACCTTAGATGAATCAAGTTTACATATTTACACTACGCTTGAATAGAAATTTAGGATAATAAAATTATTATTTTTTTAAACTTATTTTTATTTTATATGTATGGGTGTTTTGCCTGTGTACACAGAGGAGAAGAGATGGAATTGGAAACTCTGGATCTGGAGTTAGAGACAGTCATGAGTCACTGTGGGTGCTGGGAATCGAACTCAGCCTTCTGGAAGAGCAGCCAGTGTTTTTAGCCACATAACCATCTTTCCAGCCCCTTCTGATAAAATTACTCAATCGAGTACTTGTTAAATATTTTGGACTTTAAAACTCTAATTTCTCATGGTACATTTTACAATTACAATATAGAACTATATTAAATATGTACAAAATAATTATATAAACATGTTATATATGCCAAATAAATTACATCCGTAAACATATCTCCCTTGTGAAGTTCAGCACAGTTGCTACTCCTGACATTTTCTGTTAATGTTCACTAATTTCATACCCATTCATTTCCCCTACATTTTAAATCATAAATGATCCATAAAGTTTACTAATTTGTGGGGTTATGAATAACACTAGTAGCAAATAAAAATAAACACTTCTAGTTAGTTAAGTATTCTGCCTGGAGTCAAACAATTTAATTGGCTTTTTACAAAGAATATCAAGTAGATTTTAATGAATTTGTTTGTATGTTTCTTCAGTAACTGAGTACTTCACCTGCTTGGCAATTAGTCTCTGAAAAAATTAGAATGAATGAGAATTTTACTGGCCATTTGAAATTCATACATTATTGACAACCAGAGGACAATAGCATTTTTTTGAATCACGAATTTCCTCTCAGATTTACCTCATCTAATATTCTTTTCCATGATACTCTGGTTTCATCTCTAGAATGAGGAGAGAAGCTTCATTTTTTATCAGAAAATTATTTCAATTTTCTTGGCTCATTTGCATGCTCTCTCTCCTTCCTCTCTGAAGAAGGAACAGTGTACAGATCAGCCTGGCTTTCTACGTGTTTATACTGTGTGATATTAATCAATCACTTATGTTTTAAAATGCAAAGATTGGTTCAGGATTAGTGGCTCGCTTATCTCGATTACTGCGCCTTTCTTCCCATTACACAAACCCACACATCCCTGTTGTGGTCTAGCGCTTTTTTTCCCCCTAAAGCTTGCTATTTACTCTCTTTATGAAATTTACTACTGGAGAGACCTCTGAAAATATTTAGGTTATACATAGGAACCAGCTGGTGTGAGCTGTGTTATTTTCAAGGTATATAGTTCCCATATATCCAAGGTAGGAAGTTCACATTGGTCTGAGATTTGCAATTGGGTAGACGCCCTGTGTTTTATTGATCAGTGTGTTGAGTATGTATGGGTGGGGAGCTTTGAAATGTCTGTGAGCCCACTGCACCTCATAGATCTCTCCTGTTTTCCTCCTCTACATCTTCTCTGTCACTAGAGACCAAGTGTGATTTGTGCACGTGCCCAGTACTCTTCATTACACAGTGGTAATGAATGCCGCCTCCCCTGTCTTTCCACGTGCCTCCAAAGTGCTTCACAAATCCTCTCTCACTGAGCCCCACCCCACCCATAACAAATGTGTATGGCTCATGGAATGAGGAATAGGTGATTAAGTGCCTATTTCATGTCTTGCCGCACTGAAATTGCCCCCTTATTTCCTCGTCCTCCAGAGCCCGACAATGCCCGGCACGTGGTAGATATTGAGTATGTGATTTAAGACTGAAATGGATGAATAAAGAACACTTCTTATTGAAAGTGTAAAAGTTCAGGGAAATTTCATAATGGGGTGGTCCTGGCAGAAGTCTTAAATTGTTACCTTGTTTCCTCAGCTGTTTGGAATCTCACCCACCCATGACTTTGAACAGTTCTGTTTATGTTGTACGGTAGGAACTGAAGCCGTGTACCACCCAAGCCGGCATCTCCTCATGGGTAATTTGCATAGAAGCACAGGGCTTGTACTAAAACTTCCAATAAAACGTGATCGTGAGGCTTTCCAGTAAAAAAGCAGAAGAAGGCATAAGCAATTATGTATGGCATCTGTCTCATAGGTGGCTGAGTTTGGGGGGGGGAGGGCTCCTTATTTAGTTCTTCTCAAGAGCTCATCGTCCGCTCCAGGACAAGACAGGGGCAATCGTGTTCAGGTGTGTAGTTCACAGACAGGTTCATCTACGTTGTCGCATTTGTCAGCCTCTCGGAGGTTCTTGTGGCGTTAACGGTGACCCCGTTTGTGCACCTCGAGTGAAGGAGAATAGATATAATCTTTAAAGTAAAGATGCCTTATTTTTATTTTTTTAAGATTTATTTTTTAACCTTTTTTTCTAATTTATTCTTTATGTCTTTTACGTCACTCATCTTGATCCTGCCCTTTCATTTCCCTGCCCCTTCGTATTCACCTTCCGCCCTTGCAACCCCTCCCCAACACAAGAAAATTTAAGAGAAGAAAAAAGGAAAAAAAAATCTTGTCGTGGAGGCTGTAGTGGGACACGGTAGCCCCTGTGGTCCATATAGTGTTCATTGCAAAGAGCCATTGGTCTGGGTCGAGGCCTCTGGCTTCTGCTACACCATTGATGCTGGGCCCTCACTGGGACTCCACTTGGATATCCTATGGTTGACCTGTGTTGAGGAGAATCTGCCCCTTTGGGTCTATAGGCCCCGCCCCTTCATGTGCTCCCGTAGATGATAGACAAGGGTGGATGTTGGGGTGGCCCTACTGTATCCCTAACCCTAACCCTTTCCCATCCTCACCATCAGGGTGATCTCTCCAGCATCGCCCCGGCTAATTCACCCATTGCAGCAACGGGCAAGGGGTGGGGCCGGTTCCCAGCTTTCCCATCCTCAGGGTCGGTTCTCCCCATCTCCTGAATTCTGCATCAGAGCCTGAACCCAGATGCAGGCCCCAGCGGGAGCCCAGGCCCAGGCGGATGTGTTACTTATAATGAATGACGTGGCAACTGTTTCTGCTGTCTCGAGTTGTGTGGCATTGATTTCTGAAGACCTTCCTCCTTTGGCGACTTGCTAGCCTGGAATTCTATAGGTCTGGTTTAATTTTGGGTTGCGTGGATGATTCTTACATTTCAGCCTTGGTCCCCGGGGAGTGACTGCAGCTCCGGAGCTAAGGGCACACATCGCTGTTACGGGAGGAGGAGACAAACTGCCAGCTGATCTCATGCAGAACAGAATACAATAGGTGCCGTTGTTGTAGACAGAATACATTGTCCAGGTCTCTCCAGCTATTCAGCAGCACACGCAGGAGGTTGGAAGATTGAATTATACCTGGTTCTGAAATTACATGGTTCTGAAAGAGTCCTTTGCCAAATCAGAAGCAATGCTTGCTTTGACTCTCTTGTTTGCCTCTGGGGGAGGGGGGTAAGGCAGCTGTTTCTCTCTCATATTGTGCACTGGGAACCAAAGTCAAGGACACTCCAGCTGTTATCAGTGAGCGAGCGGCTTGTACTTCTTGGCTTTTAGGAACTGACAGCTCTTCTCTTAAGGACCGCGAGAGAAGCTTTAATGTGCCACAGTGGTTTTCAAGTGTCTTGGCATCAGATTCAACAGTGCCGAAGCTGTTGGTTTTATTCACACAGGATTAAGGCTAAACAATTCAAATTTCGATTCTGAACGCACACCTCGATGCCTTGCTTCTTTGAAACACGTGGTTGAGATGCCTCAGCGGATGAAGTCAGCTGGGCTACGTCTGCTAAGACAGGGCTTTACCCCCCACATTACAGAGTCCCATCACTTTCTCTGGGTGTTCTGAGAGGGAGGCCCATGTCCAGTGTCATGTCTTGGCATGGAACTACTACTACTATTATTACTATTATCATCATACTATTACTATTATTATTATCATCATCGTGCAGAATATTTCTACTCTCTCACATGGTTTCTCAGAAGCAGGGCTCTGCCCCTTTGCAGAGTGCCACCTGGGCTCCTGTCACACCATCTGAAGGACCATTGCGCTTCAACTCAAGGTGTTCAGCTCAAAACTTTAGGTTCTCGCTGCCACAAACTGCCTGCCTTTAGCAAGCCACTGCATTTGAGTCTTAGTAAATTTGCCTTCCAGAAAAGGGAGCTAGATTTGACAGCCATTAAGGCCCTTTCCTCTTGTAAAGGTTGATATCTATTTATTTTTTTATTGGTATATTTTTATTGAATATATTTAACCTATACTCTAGCCCCATCCAGCATTAGCATCAACGTTTCTGTGGCTCATTTTGTGACTCTGAATGTTGACTTTCTATCCTTTTACACTTACCAGATCTTTGGAAGAAACAGAGACAGAGCGTGAGAGAGAGAGAGAGAGAGAGAGAGAGAGAGAGAGAGAGAGAGAGAGAGAGAGTGTACCTGGTGTAGAGATGGAGGACAAGTGTTCCCTGCAATTGTCTCGGGGCTGTTTAATGTCTTCAGGTTCCGGGGTTCTGAGTCCGCGCATGCATGGTCTCAGCCTCTTAAGTAAGTGTAGCTCTCCCTTCTGACACAAACACCGGTTTCTTCCTCATTTAGCTGCCTTGCAGGCATTGAAAAAGAAGAAGAGGCTTGAGAAGCAACTCACTCAGATTGACGGCACCCTGTCTACCATCGAGTTTCAGCGAGAAGCGCTAGAGAACTCACACACCAACACTGAGGTCTTACGGAACATGGGTTTCGCAGCCAAGGCCATGAAGGCAGTTCATGAAAACATGTGAGTGACCCGGACTCCTTGTCCTTAACGTTGGGAGGAACCTGTGTGAACGTATATGACCATTTGGGGGGTAGGACTGTTCAACGAGGGTGAATGGAATGCCTTCTCAGAGGTAGTTTTGAGTTTACAGCAACAAAAATAAAATTAAAAAAAAAAAGGAAGGAACAAAAGAGGAAAGTATAGAATGTTCCTTTCAGCATTTCTCAGTTCCTTATGAAATCCCACCTGTAAGGAAGGACCGTAATTCTGTGATTCTAACAGTGCCAACATCAGTGAAGTATGCAACGTGGCTGCCAAACTTTGCATGTTTGTATGCGTATGAGAATCGTCTAGACAAAAGCCGTTCAAGAGCATGCAGATACCCAGCCTCCTGGAACTAAGCCAGAGATCAGACCTTTTGTTTTACCCACGTTCCCCAGGCCAAGACTGAGGCCACCTAATATCTGAAAACCACTGACATAAAGGACTAATTTCTGGGACCAGGGTTTATAGTTTTCTGGCTGTCCTCCCATTCCCAAAGTTGACTATACCCTGGCAAATGACTTTCTCTCTCTCCCTGACTCCGTTCCCTCGCCTGTAAAGTTCTTGCTTACTTCCTCTGCTTGTTGTGAAATTCAGAGATGCTAGATATAGAGATGCTGCACAGTTCCTGCAGCACTCATCAGTGAATACTCTGCGATATGGTAAGGGACATGGGTCTGTGTTCACGGTGGGGAATGCAGACATGGGACCTGGTCCTTTGCCTATAGGGATGTAAGAGTAGACTCCTGTCCACAGGTGCATAAAAACAGTAAGTGCTGAGGGATATAGACTCGGTCCCAGAGGATGGGAAGAGGCAAAGGTAGCTGCTGGGGTTATGAAGATCTCCTCAAGACCATCCTCTTGCCTTGGTAACTCATCACTAGCTGTCATTCTGACTCCTCAGAGGTCATTATGCTCACGATTGTATTCCCAGTCCCCTATAGTTGTGTTGAAATAGATTGCAAAGCCAGGCTCGGCTCCAGGCCCCTTAGTAGCATGAGACAATAGTGCTCTTTGGAGAGAAGTTTAGTCTCAGTGCCAAACTTTGGTCATACATGTCACGTACTCCTTTTAATAAATACATTTACTGCAACTCTAATAACAACTGAGCATAAAGGGCGGTAGAAACATGACAAAAGTCTTCTTTTTCATTACATATGAAAATATACTCAATATATTTGAATATATTAGTAGAGTCTGAGAAACTGAAAGAACAGATGAGTTCAGAGGGCTCGGCCTTCTTTTCTGTCTGGTCAGCTTGGCCCACTCACTGAACTCGTGGAAGGAGTCGAGTCAGAAAGTGTTACAAAAGCACGATAGAACCTGGTCCGTAGACCTCGGAGCCTGGACTCGCCAGCATTCTTTGCTGAGGTGGTGGTATCTTCCCTGAGGGCATGCTGGGTCAAATTCCGCTGTCTTTAGCGCCCAACCCTATTATCTACTAAGGAAAACCCCCTAGGAGTCAGCATTTCCGAGCTATTATGGAAAGTGATTCTCCAGTCCCAAAGTTTACTTTGGCTCCTGGGAGCTGCTTTGCTGTCATGGTGGTCCTCAGCTGACAAGGGACTGCACACAGAGGTACCTTGAATACTCTATCTAACACATGCACCGTCCACATTGATCTACAGACAGTGTGAATTACTCAGATAGTTTACTTCAAGTGAGTCTCAAAGGTAGAAGGTAATAGTGAAAAGAAAGGTGATTGTACGGGGTCCCTAAATTATTATTATTATTACTATTATTGTATTATTATTTTTTAATTGGTGAGCACTGGACCAGGGGTTTCGTTATGGTGCTGAAGTAACTGAAGAGCGTATCTGAAACGGACTTGCTTTCATGTGGTGTTAAGTCTAGATTCATAACTGTAAGGCGGAACTCTTAAAACCCCAACAACGTGTTCCCCAGGGATCTGAACAAAATCGATGACTTGATGCAAGACATCACAGAGCAGCAGGACATCGCCCAAGAGATCTCAGAAGCGTTCTCTCAGAGGGTTCAGTTCGCCGATGGCTTTGACGAGGTGGGTTACTAAAGAATGTGGTACCCTGGCTGCTATCCGGGGCAGCTTCCCATGGCAGGTAGCAGAGAGTTTGTGTGTACTGCCTAACAAATGAATGATGTTTATTGGAAGTGTAGTTTTCCAGGTGGGAAGTGAGGTGTTAGTAGCCGATTTCAAGAAAAGATGGCTGGCTGTAGTTTGGCAAACAGCTTCTTAATTGGGATTTTTAGCTATCAAGGGAAAGAAAGCACAGGCGGTTATGCAAAATTAGTGACTTTTTTTTTTTAATGGTTGGAGTATAAATAGCCCCATTATGAGGGGATCGTGTGCTCTCACATCTGGCCCAATAGAGACGGTGTCATCCTTGGGCAGCAGATGGATTGTGTGCTCTGTGGCTGTTAAATGAGGAGTTAGGCTGCCTCTGCTTATTACTCAGTCTATAAAACAAATGGTTGTGCAGTGGCCTTATTTACACTCCCATTCCATTCTTGTTCGTCTAAAGTTACACTGGCGGAGCCCTACAATGACAATTTCAGCGGTTCCTCTCAGGTTACACGTGCCTAGGATGAGGACATTCTTCGGCACATTCCCAACGGTGCAGGAGAGCACAGCTTCCTGTTTCTGTGTGACCGTCAGATGAGTGATAAGAGGGAGTCTTAGGAAATGACAGTTTGCTGCTAGCAATGTTACGAATGACCTGTGGCTGGCACTGCAGAGGTGGCTCCTGCAGAGGTTGAGAGCCCCTGTTGCCTTTGCAGGGGACCTGGGTTCTGTCCCCAGCATTCACAGGGTGGATCAAAATCGCCCACACTGCCAGTCCTGCGGGATCTGGGCCCTCTTCTGATCTCCGTGGGCACCAGACACACGTGTGGTACACGTACAGACACGCAGGCGAATCACTCACACACGTAATGGGTTGGCTGCATGCCAGATCACTCATAGTCTACTCTTGTGTCGCTATCGAGGCAAGGGTGGCTTCCGCTCTCTGGAACTGTATAACACAAGAGAGAAGGGCCTGCAACAGGACGGTGTGTGGCCTGCTAAGCCCCAAATACTACCACTGTCTGGCCCTGCGTAGAAGATCATGAGGGTTGTAGGTTCAAGGTCAACCTTGGGCCACATAGTGACTTGACTTCAAAGCCAGTCTGAGATGCATAGAGAGGCCTTGTCTCCAAACAAACAACGGCAACAAAACAGTCGAATTCAAGATACTCGTGCACGTGCATAAATTCACAATAGGCTCCCTGAATGTAGGGAGTTCTGATTTGCCCTTGAACTGCCCAGTGACGATATAGCAATACATTTGTTGGGTGATGGGTGAATAAGAATCGAACTGGATGGATGGACACACAGTTAGGCTAGATCTTTTCTCATGGCTCCCTACTGGGAGCCTACACTTCTCAGCTTCCCTGTGGATGGCCAGAGGGAACGCAGTGTACGGGTGGTAGTCATTTCTGACCCCGTGGAGGCCCACACCTCATTCTACAGGCATTCTACCCAACTACACACGTGGGTGACAAGATGCCCCTTTGCTTACGTCCCACCTAAGATCAGACCTAGCATTTCTGCCTTCTGTAATCGAACAGTTTCTCGTTATGACTGCCTCTCAAGTATAATGGAAAGGTTTTGGTTTTTTGTTTGTCTGTTTTTTGACGTCCACTCACTTCTGCAGGGGCTGATGTGTGCTAGAGAGTCCCAAGTTAGGTAGAGGTGAGTTATTTCAGATTAGGCAGGAGGTGACCAGTACCCTTAAGGCCTCAAGCTGACTGAACCTTCTACAGGTGTTGGGTAGAGAATAGCCTCATTAAGTCAGACTTCCTGAGGCCACTCTAAAGGAAAAATACATTACACTAATTTTCAGTTTTATTAACACAAACATATGGGCTGGGGACATAGTTCAGTGGTAGAGCATTTGCCTGGCACGAGCCAGGTAGTGCTGTATTCCACCCCCCAGCACTCTGAACAAAATCACCTAAACATACCACTTATGTTGACTTCAATGATTTGATAAAGGAACTATGTTTTTTGGGTATTTTTTTTTTTTTACTTTCTCTGTAATAGATTTTTCTATGCTTGTTTTATTTTCAGTAATATTAACTCAAGTAGAAATATTTATTTCTTCTAATTAAAATTGCAAAGATTCTCAACAGGAGAGAAAGAGAGAGAGAGAGAGAGAGAGAAAGAGAGAGAGAGAGAGAGAGAGAGAGGAGATACCAGAAAAATAACAGTCAAAGTGTAAATTTCCAGAACCCGAGATTATATATATACCACAAATTACTTGAATGGCTGTTTACTGAAGTATTATAAGATTAACTACAACAAAATTGTACAACCCCAAATGCTCATTTCTAATCATTGCTCAGTGTTGCAAAGAAAGAAAGAAAAGCTTAGTTTTAAAATAAGTATTCTGTTTCCTTGGGTTCCCACACATCAGTCGGGTAGCAGATGCTCTCCTGGTTCTGTTTAGGGAAATCCACCTCCTGATACATTAACTCTGTTAATTCTCTCTCTCTCTCCCATGTTCAGGATGAGCTTCTGGCAGAACTCGAGGAACTGGAGCAGGAGGAATTGAATAAGAAGATGACAAGCATGAAGCTTCCAGAAGTGCCATCATCTTCCCTCCCTGCACAGCCCAGTAGGAAGCCCGCCATGCCCTCCTCAGTACACCGATCTCGAGCAGGTCTGTTCCCAGCCCCGCGTCCTGCGCCCACATAGGTTCTGAAAGCCTGTGGCTTTCCGTACGTACCTACGTACACATGATTGGGATAAGTAAGACACATCTTATATGTAATCCCCACCCGTTTCCCATGCTTGAAGAGTAAGTGACACCGATGACTGATTTTTCTTTTTTTTTCTCTCACTTTTATGTTTACAGCGTCTTCCAGGAAGACAGAGGACGATGACGATTTCAAGCAGCTGGCAGCTTGGGCTACTTAAGCCCAAGCTTTTGGCATCTAGATTAGTGAGCTGCACATAAGATGTAAATGCTTTTGCAAAGCTTACAAGCTGGCAGAGACCTCTTTCATGAGTTGTCTCCTATGTGACAGTTAAGTCATGTGTGGACTCAGGGAAAAATGCAAAGGGGCTGGTAGCATCTTAGAAGACCTTTCTAGACTGACGTAGTCAGAACTATCTGCTCTGTTCACTGTTGTGTTTCTATTGATCCTTTGTATATATGTATTGAAAGAAACCCGATTCTACTGACATTTAGTGCCTATTTCAGCTTATGAGTCACCTCTGGGGGATACCTAGGGTAATTGGGGGAAATATCTATGCAAAATCAAAGGCCGCTGTGTGCATCCAAGTCACCCGTGATAAATGTAAACACACTTCTAGAATAGCTTTGGAGAGAAGTCTTCAGTAAGTGTATATATAGATAGTTCCAATTGAGTTTCAGGGTTGAAAATCTTCAGGGAGCTGTAATGGACGTTTATTATGCCGGTTGAGCTTTAAGCGAGGCAATGCGCACATCTCCCCAAGTTCTGGAAACACAAGCAGTTTAGCCTGCTGAGCAGGACTCTCCCGTGTGTGATTCAGCCACTTAGGAAGCTGAGTGCACACTGGCAGGCCATTACAATGCTGTTTTGTCTTCACAGGAATGTTCATCCTTTCCTGTTTTATGCTCTCTTGCATTCTAACCAGAGGGGGGGGGGGAACAAAACTAAACAAAAAAAAAAAAAAAAAAAAAAAAAAAAACTTCAAACGCTTCACAGCCCGCACTTTGTAAATATATTAAAACACCGGCAATTAAAAATGCATCTCGGGTAAAATTTTGCCCACAATTATCTTTAAATGAAAGTAAATGATAAAGTTAGGCATCTTGCATGCCATATCATAGACTGTGAAATGACAGCTGTCTCTATGCAAGATGTCCAGATGTCCTGGGGTTTCCGACACCCTTGAGCAAGGCTGTGCTGGGCTTGGAGTAGTAGGAGTCATGGGGTTTTTCTTGCCAACTCTGCACCGCCGTAGTGGTCTCCGAGCCCTTGTTAGTGTTTGGGAATCTCAGTGCTGGGCTGGATGGTCCCCAGTGGTCCCATTCTTCGGCAGGTGCTTGGTACTTACTCTGTGCCGGCATTTTTCCTGCCCCGCACAACACACATACCAAATTCTCCTCATTCTTTAGATTCCGTTCCAGCTAACATATTCTATCTTGGGAATTTTTTTTATAATTTCCGAGACTAAATTAGATCTTCTCACTGGGTACTTGCTTTTATGGCACCCTACTTTCTCTCACGGTGTTTCTCACGCTTTCTGTCGACACTTAACCAGCATGCTTGCCCCTGCTGGGCTGGGGTAGATGAGGGTTATAATAGTCTATGCCCGGGGCTCTTCAAAATCTCACATGCACCATCGGTAAGCCTGCCTGTATTTACTCAATGCACAGCAACGGACAGACTGGCAGGATTTGCCTTGTGCCCTTAAATAGTGACAAGATTGGACCAAGCCTACGAAGCAACAGTATTGGACTAAAGCAACAGCGTTAGACACTGAAGTAAAGACAGCACTGGACAGTGATGCCCAAGAGAAAGGAGGCTCATATGGTAAGCTCATCCCGTATCCTGGCGCACACACCACCCACATGCCTGGTGAGCGCTGCCTGCTCGAGAAGAGGGGGGAGAGGGGGACACAGAGTCCCCACCAGACCTGTGAAATGAGCTTGTAAAGCAAGTGAATTTTAATTGTGCTTAATTTTAGTTAATGTAATTAAAAACCCATTTCTCAATACATTTGTCAGAGGCACTGAAGTTTTTCCGCACCGTAGCTCTATCTGCCTTCTCAACTGTTAAATTTGTCAAGTCTATACGTGGGCCAGTGTTTTCTGTCTCTGTGCATCTTTCCACCTCTTTCCCTTGCCCTTTCTCTCAGAGGTTTTGGGTCAGAGCCCCACTGTGTAGCACATGAGTTTATTTATACCTCAGGCTGACCCTGAGTTTCACTCCTCTGGCTTGGTCTCCAAAGCCCTGGAATCATGGGCTCTAATCACTGTGGCTAGCACTGGGCAGAAACATTCATGGTGGAAATTTATGGCTGCTCAGAGGCGCACTCTAGGTGTAAAATACACATTGGAGTTCAAAGGCAGTGTGTAAAGCTAGAATACTTCATTTTTAATTGCATATTGATTGTACGTAGAGATACCATTTTAAATGCGATACGTTAAATAAAATACGTTATTGAAAGTTTAGCTTACCCGTTTCTTTCAGTTCTTTTGAACGTGTAGTTTGTGAGAAATGTAAAACTACGACTGTGGTCTTGTTACGTTTATGGGTGAGACCAGCTCCACTCTACCATAGAGCGTACAGCATACAGCTGATGTGCGAGCCGAGGCTCTAAAACACTAAAAGAAAAAAAGAAACTGCGCTGTGAAGAAACAAAACATACTTCGAAATGAATCCTAACGCCACCCCTGTTGACAATATGGAGTGAAACGAAGTTACTGATACAGGCAGGCTGCCTGAATTTGGAGGGCAGAGGTCTGGTTAGGCTTCGGTGGCAGAGTACCCTTGGCCTAACAAAACCATCTGAAGTTACACATTCTGGGACATTTCTTTAAAAATAAAAATAAAAGTGCCACCCCCTTTATCAGGGATCTCAGGGGTAGACCTCAGGCTCCTGTTTGGAACCCTTGGCTAGTGATAGGAATTAAAGGAGATTCTTAAAATGCGAAGGGAGAGAGCACCTGGACCTGGAGCCCAGGCAGCCGCTGCAGCTGAGAGACTTGTCATGGTGGACAACCCCAGGGAGCCCCACACTGCCATCATCTGGGCAGGTGTCCTCCCCAGGAGGCCCAGTCCAGTGTCAGGACATCAGACTGGCCAAACTTGGCTCCTGGGAGTACCCCTGGGTCAGCCATTTGGACTTCCCCAATGAGAAAGCAAGGGTGTGTGTGTGTGTGTGTGTGTGTGTGTGTGTGTGTGCGCGTGTGTGTGTGCGCGCGCGCGCATGTGCGCACGATAAAGTACTGTAATCAGGTGGCCTTACCTGCCAAAGACTGGGCTCTACCACTCACCTAAAACCTAAGCACGCTAACCTACCACCGTGGTTGTCCAGTCTGCGGTGGGGAAGGGTTCAGTCTTAATTGCAATATTTTCTTCCTTGGAAAACGAAGTCAGAGAGAGAGAGAGGGCGGGGGGGGGGGACTGGCTTAGTTAGTGGAAACTGAAGTAGCAAACAGTGTAGACTTTCACAGTGGCATCTGTCTCAGTAAACAAATTAGACAGTATGGTGAAGCCAGCAAGCCTAGCAAGAGTAAAGCAAACATACAAACAACAGAGATGCTAAAGACTAGTAAGAAACCATTACATCCCAGCCCCGGGAAATAAACCGGTGATTGCTGTCTCCTCTCTCCCCTTCCCCCGTCTCTTAATTTAAGGCAAACATTAAAGGTTCTGTTGGGGGGAAGTGCGTCTTAAAATAGCTGGAGTCCTCCCCCGCCAACTTAAGACTCGCTTCATACCATTTGTTTCTTGGCTTACTAGAAGTTTTGTCGCACTGCATACAGAACACTCGAGCTATTTTTCAGAAGAAGACGAGCCAGGAAACGTGAAGAGTGTGAAGCCAGGAAGGGCACTTGCTCGAACTCCGCGTGCACGGGAACCCTCCGATTACCGGTGCTGCTTCTGGTGCTGACACTGCCCAGGGTTGCAGATGCATCTTTTACGAGGAAGGATGTATATCTCCTTTTGCTAGCAGGAAATGTCATTTAGGCTTCCCTGTGGAATGCTGGCGTGTTATTATTAGTTACTGTTTTGATTTTATGGTTTCCACTACACAGCAAAGGGGGGTGGGTGGGTATCAGAAAGCAGAATTGTAAGTTGAGTTCTGTTCTCAGTCTGCTGATGAAATCGTATGGCTCCCTGTGCGTCTGGCCTGGGGGGGGGGTGGTGACTTATGTTTTGTACTGAGTATCCACACTGTATATACCACCTGCCCAATAGCCAATTAGTGGCCTTCGTGATTGTCAGGTTGTCACATTATTACAGAGCTTGTGACCAAGTAGCCTTTATGTTACTCAATAATATACTTAAAAGGTAAGAGTAGAGGCACATGTAATTTCGTTGTATTATAGTGTTGGAATCATTCAATTTAGTCCTTACTGTGTCTAATATATAACGTGTGTGTGTACGCGTGTGTGCGCACGCGTGTTTAAGCACATGTATACATGTATGTACAGGGTTTGGTCTGCTATGATTTCAGATATCCTCTAAAGATCATATCCCCTGCAGATACGTGTGCATGTAATGTATTAAACACAGATGACACATGTGTGTGAAGTGGGCATTTCTTTGAAACCCCCTCCCTGCCCTTAAGGCTTACCTCCTGTGTTCTCTTAGCCCTAAGTCCGGCTTTCCCTTTTCCTGACTCACCAACGAGACGCGACTGCATTCCTCATTATTTAGTCACTGCGATGCCACCCCACCCCTTTGTAGCTGCCACAGCTCTTGTTATGGCCACCTAGCACCATGCCTTTGTTTCAGAAGGTTGTTATGACCAACTTGTTATGGTTATGTTCTGCTTCTGTAACCACACCCCCTTGCTTATTTGCCTGCCAAATCCACCATTTGGAGCGACCCCCCCACTCCTGAGCTAAGAAAACCTTGTCTTCCCCACATCAATGATGATCTCTTGAACCCCACCCCAGGGGGAGACAGTCCGTGTACACAAATAAAGCTTGGGTTGATTTGGGCCCGGGGTCTTTCTCGAATTCATGGGATTAACATGTAAGAGAATGCAAGGTAGGTATGAGAAGGAAACTATATGGGTTTTAGGTAAGAAATAGTACAGAGGACACAATAGAATACGCATAGAAACAGAACAATTGAAACCCAAGCAGTGCAAAAGCTTTAAAATATGTGGTTATGCGCACACCTTTAGTCCCAGCACTCGGGAGGCAGAGGCAGGAAGGTCTCTGTGAGTTCGAGACCAGCCTGGTTTATAAGAGCTACTTCCTGGACAGTCACCAAAGCCACAAAGGGAGCCTGTCTCGAAAAACCAAAACCAAACAGATATGTGGTTATGCAAGAGCAAAGAACAAAAGGCAGAAAATAAAGGAGGTTCTTTCTGGGGTGGGCGCTGGGTCTGTCTCTGCCTTGAGAGGTATTCCGGAGCCAAATGCTAAAGGGAGAGCTGCTGGCATTTCCATCCAGTCCAAACCGGTTAGATCAGATTCCTCACGCGTGCAGTGTCTCAGAGAGCTTCAAACAAGTGGCCCTTTCCGTGTTGGGTTGGATTTCTGCCCAGAAGTCCTGGGGGTGGGGGTGTGTCGGCACCCTCTCAAAGTTTTCTAGCCCTCTACTGGAGTGTTGCTCCAAGGAAATTTCATCGGCTTTCCTCCTATGCGGACCGTCAGACCCCCACCCCGCCCCCCCACATGAATTTCAGCGTGTAGGTTCTCTGTGAGTCCAGCCCAGTCTTAGTATTTACTTATCGGGCTGGATATGCCGGTCTCTGCAGAGTCTGAGCTGTCTGCAGGCTCCTGCGAGGTGTTCACGTGTTTCTGTGGTTTTTAATTAGTCAGAAGGTCTGCTGCCTCCTTGCTCCAGACCAACTCTTAGGTGATGGAGACTGGCAGGCACTGGTGGTTCCCACCATCTGCTTCATGAAGCTTGCGGCTCCGCTTTCAAAGCAGTGTTTCTGCTGTATTCACCCCTGGAGCCTTCTGCTTTGCAGCTTGCGTTCAAATCCAGCCCCGGGGAAGGACGGTTCTTCCCTTCCCTGGGTTGGACTACAGCATTCCTGTTTCTGCGCCTTGTCTCTTTCGGAGCGCTCTTTATGAAGGTCTTGCTTCGCGTCCCCAGACTCACACCACCCTCTTTCTTTGGATTCCCTGCACCGCAGTGGAAACCAACCTCTAGGCCGTCTGGGTGGGAGTTTGTAGGTTAGGTAACCTGAGGTAGAAAACCAGCTGCAATTGTGGGCAGCACTGTTCCACGGAGGCTGGGACTAAGGAAGCCAACTGCGCAGTGGTCTTCCTGTCTCCCCTGGGCGTCAGCATCCGACTGTCCCAAGCTCCTGCCTCAGAAACAGCTCTGGCTGTCCTGGAACTGGCTCTGTAGACCAGGCTGGCCTCAGACTCACAGAGATCCGCCTGCCTCTGCCTCCCGAGTGCTGGGATTAAAGGTGTGCACCACCCACTGCCGACTAGACGAGAGATTTTTAATTCAATTCCGTGACACATAATGGACCAATGTAGGTTTTTCTGTTTCTTTTAGTTAATACTGGCAGGTTGTAAGCTTTCAAGAATTTCTCCATTTGCTCTAGACTTTCCAGACTCTAGACTTTCCAGTTCTAGACTATTTCTTTTAGAAATAGTATAGTTTCTTAGTTGATAGTAGTTTATCTCCTTTCTTGCTTCTGTGGCGTTGGTTGTAATGTCTCCTTTTAACCCCCCCTCTTTTCTTTTATTGAAAATGGATTTTTTTCCCCATGCAATATATTCTGGTTACCATCTCCCCTCTACCCCTGGTTCCTCCCTACCTCCTCTCCCATCTGGATCTACCCCCTTTCTTTCCGTCATTAGAAAACAGGGGGGGTTCTTGTGTTCTAAACATGGGCCAATGCACACATTTCTTCATTCAGTTTTCTTGTCCGGGCGATTTGTCCTTTGAGGTGTGGGAGTCCCCATTACTATTGCAACAATTGCATCGTCTTTTGACCCTTTTATATCCGACGATAGTTTCATACTAGTTTCATGCCTTTGCAAGGTCTTGGCTTGGGCGGCATATGCTTCCAGTCACTGGATCATGTTGAGTTGATCCTTCAAACAGTGTAATAGTGTTCTTCGATTTGCTTAACAGCTTTTGGTTTAAAGTCTGCCCTATCTGATATGATTATAGTTGCTACGACTTAGTTTTTGACAGAGCGAGTGTTAGCGGTGTGTGAAGCAGATAAGAGGGATATAGGTTTCTAGTGTGGATGGCTCAGCAGGTGGTACCTTTATGATGAGAGACATTTGGGGGAGGAGAAGACACATGAAATTTGGATAAGGATTTTTCCCCCTCTAAAAATTTCCGTTCAGGTATTTTGGTCACTGGTACACACAGGTACGCTGGTAAAGAGAAGAATTTTCTGAGAGGGTCTCAGCAAATGGAATCCACTATTGAAATAATTTGAGAGGTAAAATGGAACGGACGAACACACCGACTCGGCTGGTTCCATTCTTAACTGGGGTGGTCGGTCAGTCATCTAAGATAAATCTTGGGATGTATCTCCCTCGGGTCAGGCAAGCCCGTGAAATATGAGCTGTTCAGTCAGCTGAGACCTTGGGATTTTCAATCCTTAGCCAGCCGGAGTCTCCCTTGGTAATGGTTTGCTTTGCAGAATGTCATCTTGTGCTGTTGTTACTCTTCATCGTCACGAGGCGGCACTCAAAGCCCGTCGTCAATGCGAGGAAGGTGCATTGCCGGAAAAAAAAAAAAATCTTGTCTCCAGCTGTAGAAAATCGGAAACAGCTTGTGTTTTATTAATTGGGCTTTGTCAATGAAAATAGTTGTTCAGATGGAGGCGACAGGGCGGACCATATGCTTTATTTAACAGGGGCTCCGAGAGCACACCGTGTTTGAGAAGGCGCGTGCTCGCCTTCTTCTCTCATCAGGACCGCTGGGGCCGGGCGTGCCCACCTCCTGCTACTGACGGCTGGGACCGCAGTATGGAAGGCCCGGGGATCCTGATCGGGATAGAGGCGTCTGTCCCGCAGTCTGTCTTGCGTTTCTCCCGTCTTCGTAGGAATCCACCTAGGCGAGCGTCCTTTGTCTGGTCCTGATGACGAGGAAATAAAAGGAGGTTCGGAGAGCACCACTCTCTGGCTGGCGAAGAGCTGTGTGTGTTTCCCAGTCGCTGCTAAACCTTACCGATCGTCGGTCACAGGGTACGGGAGCTTGCAGTGAGGCGCCGTAAATCTTACGGTAGGCCAGGAGCCAAACACTCAAGGGTCTCAGAAGGCGTGCAGTGGGGGCTGAGGTCTCTCTCCTTCCTAGGTTAGATGCGAATTCCTGCCCCCTTCCTTTCCACGCTGCGGCGTGTGGCCGTAGCCAGGAGGTGGCGCTCTGCTCCACAGGGCTAGGCAGACAACCAAGGGCAGTCAGTCTCATCCTTTTGAGTTCTTTTCTGCAAAGCCACTCGGAAAGGATGGGCGCATTTGGGGGTTAAGTCGACACAGCGCTTGCATTGTGCGTCCGTGCGTGTATAATTCCGTACGGGGTTTTGAGTTGGCTTGAGAGTAGGGGGGCTTCTTGACATTAATTAAAGCATGCAACCATCTATACAGAAATACTTCGAGTGTCTCTAAGCATGGATTACTAATGGGCTCCCGGTGTGTGCCAGGCATCCTACCAGCTGGTAGCCATGCCCCGGTGCAGTGGAGTGAAGGAAGGTTGCAGAAACAGGTCCGGTGTAAACCACACAACACAGGCCCTGTCGGAGAGTCTGCACCGGGAAAGGGTCTGCCGAGCGGGGAGGTTAAAATCAAGTATTCTGTGGGTTGTAAAGCAGCCGTGTGCTTTTCCTATTTTCACAAAGGATTCTGGGACTAGGAAGAGAACCCTGTTCAGAGCAGAGAGCACCATGCTTCTGTAGTTAGCACAAAGGGCTCGGCAGCCCTGGGATAAACCCTGACGTTTGTTGGTTAGGAAAAAAAAAACATTCATCTTGGTTGCTCCCGTGTGTCAGGAATCATGAGGCTGTGGCTCCCGGAGGAATCTGCTCCTGGTGGGTTCCCTCCTGTCTGCAGGGGGCTTTTCACTCCTCCGCCATGTTCTAGAACACAGAGAATGAAGGTGATCATCGGACTCTCTTTTACCTGCCGAAGCTAGGAAGGCGAGGGCCAGCATCCTTCACGGAAGCTTAGGGGAACTGAGTGGATCCTGAGGATGAAAGTAGAGGACAGGGGAGAGGCTGGGGTTACTATTGCTGCTATGAAAGGCCAGGGCCAAAAGCATGGGGAGGGAAGGGTTTATTTTGCTTATCCTTCCGCATCACAGAAGAAGAAAGCCAGGGCAGGAACTTGGAGGAGGAGCCGATACAGAAGCCATGAAGGGAGGGTGCTGCTTTTACTGGCTTGCTCAGCCTGCTTTCTTGTACATCCCAGGGAAGCCCCCACCCGCAATGGGCTGGGCCCTCCTCCATCAACAAACTAATTAAGAAAATGCCTTACAGGAGTTCCTGCAGTCTGACCTTGTGGAGGCAATTTCTCAATTGCCTGCAGACCTCTCAGGTGGCTCTGGCCTGGGTCAATTTCGCATAAACACTAGCCAGTGCAGGAGAGAAGCGTCCCCAGGGGCTACGGTTTCTTCAAGGGACAATGTAAGCTTGTCAGCGTAGACGTCCTGCTTTGCGTACAGACCCTTGAGCTTCCAGCCCTTCTCAAGCCAAGCCCAGCATCTTCGATGTGGTCCTAACTTAAATGCCTGAGCTCCAGAGGTTCAAGTACTTCTTCCAGCGGCTGTGGGCCCAGGGGCATCAAGGATAGTGTTTGTATTTTAAGGCTGCTGGGAGAGAGAGGGCTCAGGTGTCCACGGCTACCTCAGGTGGAGGTTGTTGCCTTGGTTATTAGCATTAAAACGGGATTCAAAACACTCTCAGTTTAGCCCATAAAGTAGATATGAATCCGTGGGTCAGGGACAAGATGGAGGACTCTACCCCCTGGCTCTGGTTAAATCGTGTTTCACAGATCACGTTGAAGGGCTCTAGCAGGCAAACATGGCTCTGACAGGTTGTTCCCTTTTACCCTTCTCCCCCTTGCTAACCCTTTAGATTATGTTCCTAAAGCTAGTCACCAAGGCCTAGTATTCCCTTAATTGGTCACTGACTCATTCCTGAGACTGATTGCCGAGGCCCCACTATCAAAACATCAAGGTTCAGAAATAAAATTCATTATTTTGACTGACCTAATTAAAATACCCAATCAGAGCTTACTGATACACCCTAGCTCATTCTAACACAGACCTTCCTGCTTTTCCTTCATAAAATTAACACTTGCAGAGCTATTTGCTGCTATTTCTGCCCATTCAGCTTTAGCCACCTTGTCTCTTATCTGGTGAGTTGTGGTAGTTGAAGGGGGGGGGTGAAGGGGGAGAGGAAGGAATCAATCTTATTTAAGGGGCTGACCATTTGGGAGTTGGACCTTGCTCCAGTGACTATATGCAATGCAAATTGAACTTGGTATTTCTTCTTCTCCTCCTTCTCCTCCTCCTTCGTTTTAAGAGAGGTCATAGGGGTAGTGCGTAGACCTGGGGGGACTTGGAAGTGAAAGGGATCAGGGTCCATTATGTGAAACTTCCAATAATAACCAATACAAAATAAATAATAATCAATAAAAATCATTAAGTCAAAATATCAACATAAACAATCTCTTTGCATTTGCTTTGTGCTTGGAAACGTGTTTGGGTGTGGCCTGTGCCTTATCTGGGGTCAAGAGGGGAGCATCCCAAGTGTCCCTGGTCCCTTCAACGGTGATGGCCCATCTTCCAGCAAAGCTTCGCAGACATAACCAAATGCAGCAGAGACACATCGAGAAGCAGGCAGTCACGGAGCCTTGTTTGCCAAGTGCTTTCTCTATTACGCTCTCCATTACTCTGTCTTACATCTGTTATAATATGGTACAATGTGGGACTACCGAAGAACCCCGGCCGGGACAAACACGCCATCAGGCAGGAATTACATGGGAAGGAAGTTTTCTTGGGGAAGGGAAGGGAGAGAGAGGAGAAAGAGACAGAGAGAGAGAGAGAGGAGAAAGAGACAGACAGAGAGAGAGAGAGAGGAGAAAGAGACAGACAGAGAGAAGAGAGAGAGAGAGAGAGAGAGAGAGAGAGAGAGAGAGAGAGAGAGAGAAAGAAAGAAAAGAGCAGAGAGACAGGAAAAGTCCTGCCCGCCCCTTCAGAGGAACAGAGGGAGAGAGAGCTCAAGTGGGCAGAATTTACCTCTTAAAGGGAACTTTACTCTGCATCTGCGTGCAGCTGTGGGACCTTGGGCTGGCCTGAGTCCATCCTGCCAGGTGGCAGGCATACTGCCTGAATTCTTACACCACCATCTTCCCAGTCGGAGGCTTCATTTGTGGAAAGAGCAGCTGGGAGCGGAAGATTTGGAAGGTTCCCCTGGGCATAAAGGTTTCACCTGGAGTCAACTAGGTGGAGGTGGTCTCTAAACCGCTAACCTACTGTGAAAGTGCAAGAACTTCCTGGTTTCCTGGCATCTGAGAAGTGGCTACTTTTAGGAACAATCTACATGCTTCCGTTCTTGTGAAGTGCTTTTGGCTGTGAAGCTTCTAGGCTCTATTGTGAGTGGATTATAAAGTATTGAATGGCTGCTGGGATCTCAGGGTTATGAATACTACTTATTTATAATTTATTTTCGTTTGAGCCACACACACACACACACACCCTGTATTCATACACAGGATCCAGATATGTACCAGTGAGCATGATGTTTCTGCTGTCATCTACCCCAGAGCTCCACAGAAAAAGATGGGGATCTCAGGATGGAGAGGTGTATGGGAGGGAATTCTAACTGTTAACTCAAGTTAACTTTCCACAGTTTAGGAGAAAGCTTGTGTGGGAAAGGGGAACTCACACATTTGGACAAACCTTCTATTTTTGTGTCTGTGTAGGTAAGGTCAACTCTCAGGTGGGTAATTGTCACCCAGCTGAGAAATGGAAGACAGCTCTCTGTGTCTTACATCTTTCAGTGCAGACAACAAAGGTTTTGCTTTGTCCTTTAAGTTGTTCACATGGTCTAAAAACAACCCTCCAAGGTCCTAGCAAATGAGCGGTTTATCTTCTTGGAGCACAGTATAGACACATTTGAAGAATGGAGGTCTGGCTTGTGGCAAACACAATTCTTCTAGACTGTCCTCCTGGCTTAGGTCTTAGGCCTTTGTTCCCTGGTCATCTTTCTGCCATCTGAGATGCTTGAGTCCACGTGTTGTTGTGACATTTTCTTCCTTTCCCCAACGGCACATTCTTTAATTCTTTCAAGTGGGGACAAGTTCGTATTTCTTCTGCTATGCTCAGAAACCCTGTTCTGCTTCAGGCTAGGTGTGATGGCACACACCTTAGTGTATTATTTGTTTAATTTTTTTTTTTTAAGTTACAGTTTAACAGAGGTTGGAGAGATCCTTCAATGGTGAAGGCCCTTTCTGCTCTTACAGAGGGCCCAAGTTCAGGTCCCAGACCACATATGATGGCTTGCAACTGTCAGTACCTCCAGTTCCAGGGGATCTGACCTCTAGAGGCACCAGGCACGCACACGTACACATACATACAAGCAGGCAAGACACCCATACATACACAAGTCTTATTTTTTAAGTTACCAATTAACATGTGCTTACTATAGGAAACATGAAAAAAAAAGACGTGTGAAAAGAAGAAAAAGATTCCTTCATAATTCATGGAAAAAAAACTACAGCTGTCATCCACTATTTGAACTTCCTGTGCAGAGATGCACAGACAGACGGTGGCTTCCAGCCTCCACCGGCGAGACCCTGATGCCTACATGTAGCCTGCTTCTTTCTTTACCATGAGCACGGTTCCTCCTCTTCGGCAGGGTCCCTTCTCCAAAAGGGTCAGTGCAGGAGGCTTGTGGGTCAGCAGCACCGTGACTGTCCTGTCCACACGGAAACCATGCGTGCTGTTCACCCTGGGATGAACCTTACGTATCAGGCACACGCTTTCAGTTCTCCAGCTGTAAACATCCTTGGCAGTTGGATGTCCTCAGATTAGCTCCACCAGCCATGCAGGGCTCATGTCCACACACTGCACTTCACAGAACCCCTGACCGCCACCCCACCCCACCCCACCTGTGGCCACCGCTGTCGTGCACCTCTGACAACTTACGAGATCAAACGTGATGCATTCGAATGTCTTTTTCTTACACTCGGTCTTACATACCAAGTGTTATTAAAACAAGCAAAGGCGAAACCATGTGGCACTGTGCTATTACTGTATTTCTCTGGAAGGAAAACACGATCTTCTGTGATAACCAATTACGAAAGGAAAGAAAAACAAATTAACTGGATGAGACACCTGGGCCCTGTAGGCATATTTCCAGGACATTTGCCACCACGGCACACGTAGAGTCTTGTCTTTCTGACCCGTACTTCACACCTGGGTCTCCAATGGCCTGCTAGACCAGTGTTGCATGGGCAAGAGGTACAGACAGGAGGTCAATATCTCTCAGTTAATCTGACCTCAGTCCTATCAAGTCAGGCCTTTCCCCTGTATTTGGGACAACTGTACCCAACTGTCTACCAGAGAGCTTCACCTCGACTGCCCAAGTAATGATATCTAACATGCTCCAGTAAGCCAGGGTTGTGAGTCTGAGCTGCCACTACCCTCTTAGTCAACACAGTATGAGACCACAGAGTATCAGCCCTCAAAAGACTGAAACATTTTCAGATATCTCTCGCTTTTGACTTTTGATTCCTCCAATAATCCAGTCTTGGGTTTTAGGACGTCAGTCATTCCGTAACAACTGAATACGCACCGTGCGATGGGTCTTCTTCTAAGTAGAAGGTAAAGGACCAAGAAACAGAAGAAGCGCTGCTTCCCCGAGCAGCTGCGGAGGAAGGCAGGCAGGCAAAGCAGACAATAAAAAGTAGACAGTGAACTTGGAATCTGGGAGGCTGTGAGGATGCTTGAGGATGCTTGAAGGGGATCATTAGACTTGAGGAGGAGACACCAGCATGGTGACTGGGTCCTTTAGTGTGGTCCAGGGATGTAGCATGGTTGAGAGGCGTTGGGGTGTGGCAGGCAGCAACTGAACAGTTGGCAAGTGTCCTTTGGGTTTCTGTCTCGGTGATAAACACCATGACCACAAGAAACTTGATGATGAAGAAGAAAAAAGACATGAAAGTCGATGTCAGACTGGATACTAAGTGACACGTTGGGAAGAAGGGAGCCATCAATGGGAGGAAAAGAGAGTAATGGGAGACAAATGTGATCGTAATACACTGTATCACATATGGACCTGTCAAACAACAACAACAAAAAGGGCTGGAGAGTTGGCTCAGAGGTTAAGAGTACTGGCTGCTCTCCTAGAGGTCCTGAATTCAGTTCCCAGCAATGGTGGCTCACAACCATCTGTAATGAGATCTGGTGCCTTCTTCTGTCCCGTAGTAATACATGCAGGCAGAGCACTGTATGCATAATAAATAAATAAACAATAAAAAAGGCATCAGGATGCATGCTCAATGCTTCAGCAAAGCAAGTGCTCACTTGAACATACATGAACCCATCTTGTCAGTTCCTCAGTCTTGAACATCTTGCCTCCATTCCTATGAGAAAATAAATTTAAGACACCCAGTTTGTGGCTTTTACTATAGCAACCTGAATTATTTACACACGCGCGCGCACACACACACATATGAAGAGAGAGAGGGAGAGAGAGATGTGTTTGGCATGACCCGTTGGAATCTCAAACCCTATCCCTATGGACACATTTCTTCCAACAAGGCTACACCCAGTCCAAAAAAAAGACACACCTCCTAATCCTCAAACAGTGCCTCTCCCTGGCGACGGAGCAGTCAAACGTATGAGCCCATGTGGGCCACCCTTATCCAATGCAGTGGCATCTTGTTACACCAGTGGACTTGGAGTGGTGATGGAACCTTAGGGCATGGCTTCATGTGTTCAGATGTGACGGCTTACAAGGAAGAGGGGCCGGGTCATGCTCTCTTGGGTTGTGGTTGGAGCATCCTGGAGGGCAGAGACTGCATCTTGAGGAGCAGGAAGACGGAGGAGGTTATTTATTTACCATTATTGTGTGACTATTCCCCTAAGTTGATCCCTTGTCTCGGTATTTGTGGGCTCCTTTAAACCCAACTTCCCTTGGTGTCCATGTGACCTGATTCTCACAATCAGCCCTAAGGATGGCTGGCTGTGGCATCCGAGGGCCAGTGTGCTTGTCATAAGAGCACATTCCTGAGGCTGCTGTCTAAAGAAAAGAGAAACTTGGATGGGAAGAGCAACTAAGAAGTTCACTGCCGGTTTCCAAAGGACTGCAGCACTGTGTGAGCTACTACCTCTAGCTACAATAACTTACTTCAGCTACATTGTGTTAATAACACTCACCTACACTGGGCTCTATTACAAAGCATCCCTTTTCCTTCTCATGCTAACCTGGCTGTTTTACTTTTTGCTTTGTGTAGAAATGACACAGACCTTTGTAAATGACAAAAACAAGTGGCAGGTAATATATGTCTCATTTGAGACTGTGGTCATCCCATGGTCCTAACTTTATATTGTCCTTTGCCCAAGGGCCCTTTGATGGCCTTATAATCGCTGGCATTTAAAATGTACAACCCAAACTCACTGACCTAATCTCAAAGTATGTTTTTTTTTTCCTCTTTAAAAGTTTTGTCTTTATTTTTGCTTTGCTTTTTTTTTTTTAAAAAAAAAATCTCTTATTTATCTTTTAATTTTTACAAGCTGACCAGTTTCCCCTCCCTTCTCGACTCCTTCCCCCCACCCACTCCTTCTCCATCTCCATTTACATGGGGTAAGGCCTCCCGTGGCAATCAGCATGGCATAGCAAGTTGAGGCAGGGCCAAGCTCCACCGCCCTGCATCAAGGCTGAACCATAGGGGTTAGGTTAAGGAGCCAGCTCATCCTTCAGGAACTGGTCCTGCTCCCACTGCTAGGGGCCCCACAAAAGACCAAGCTACACAACTGTCACCCAGAGGCGGAGCTCCCTAGCTGTGGTGCAGAGGCCGTGAGCTCCCACGGGCTCAGGTCAGCTGTCTCTGCGGGATTCCCCACCGTCTTGACCTCCCTTGCTCACACAATTCCTCTACTCTCTTCAGCTGGACCCCTGATCTCTGAACCTGCTTCCATCTGGTACTAGATAAGGGCTCTATGATGACAACTAGGGCAATCATCAATCTGATTACAGGGGAAGGCCAGTTCAGGCACCCTCTCCACTATGTTTCCAAGGGAGAGCAATTTAGCCTTTTGAACCAGTGACATAGTTCTCAAGTTGAAGTTGTTAAGATTATTCACAAGTACCTTTTGTTTCAGCTACATTCCAATGTTTTAAGTAAATATTTGTTACTTTAAAGGGTATGGGACCTATTCACAAAGACTTTTCAGACAACCAGGGATAGCAAGTATAAACTTAAAAAAAGGAATCGCAAGCTCATTCCACTCATGTGAGACATAGCTCTTAAATGGAATGTGACTTCTGAGAGCTGCAGAGGACAGAGAGAATAGGGAAAGCAAAGGGGATCCAACATCTGAGGAGAGTTACTCTTGTCACGGAAAGCTCATTATTACTCAGGAGTAAATGTATTATAAAAGTAAAAAATGCAGCCTCTAAACATAAATAATAGTAGTTTACCTAAGAAGCAGACATTATCAGCCATTTAGAGCTTTAACTATAATCTGAAGCGTATGCTGTTTCCTTTAACTATAATCTGAGTTCCCTTTTAAGCAGGCACGCAGTACTTTAACATAGTGCGTTTGCAAAGATTACTGTGGTCAAATGGTACTGAGTAATTTAACAGCTTGTTCCTTTTGGGTTTTCACAAAGCCTACAACAATTTAACACGAATAAGCAGACTAATCTATTATTTTCTTTTCCATCTCCAAGGGTAAGTAAACACATTTTTAGTACTTGGTGGAAAAATGTCCCGAGTCAGATCATATCCATGTATTCTGTCAAAAAAAAAAAAAAAACCTTAATTTTAGTATACTGATAAAAAGCATTTCCTTGTGAGATCAAAGGTTAACAAGAGTCGGTGCATATAATGACTTCTGTTAGCAGGACTTTAAACAACTGCACTATGTATTTTAAGACACTGACACCATTTTAGATTATAAATGAAAACGTCACTCTATTTCTCCAGGAGGGTTCTCACAGATTTTAGAAAGCTTACACAGTCCAATGGCAACTGGGATTACAATGGGCATTAAGAATAATATGCAAACAGTGGAAACAGAAGACACACAAGTTCACACTATCGAGATGAATCAAGGCATTTCCACAACTGTACAGAGCTGAAACAGGCATAAACATTTCACAAGGCTGGCTCACAGACGCCAGAAAACTTCTGCAATAACAGTTAAGGTACTATATCATTTTTTTCTGGCTAATTCCACTTACCAAAGAAAACTCAACTGTTGAACTTGGCACAAAAGAGTTTAATTATCATAAAGTGCATCAGTTGGCTAAATACATTACAAACAAAATCAGCCATAATACAGCATAACAACATCTTCACATACACAGAAATACAAAGGGAACACCAGGAGCCAAGCTACTTGGGAAATTTGCAGTATATACGGTTATTTATTTTGTTTTCTATTCCTGTAACTCACTTGCCTCAAAACTGTAATATATTTTGAAAAGAATATGCCTTGATTAGCGAAGAGAGGTAGTGTTCTGAACGAGGCAATCCCCATTGAATCTATGGGTGGAGAATTGAGTTGAAGGTTATGCAGAAAATATCCAAGTGTAAGATATTAATAAATCAGGACACTTACAGTATCTTGACATTAATTAACCATCACTTAAATCAAGGCTATTTTATCGCTTTGCCTATCTAATTATATAGCTCTCCACAACACATTATCTTTGGCTGTACAAAGTCGTCTTCTTTTACACAGTACTAACCTTTCAAATAAGCAATTTTTACTTAGAGATGATAAGACATAGCAACGTTTCAAACTGGATTCATCTTTATCTTCCTTATGGTGTTCACAGATTTAAACCTATGTCATGTACGAGATACAAATGTTATCCAGATTCTAGCATGCAATTAGTTTCCACCTAATATAACTGGTGATTTAAGACAGGCACGCACACATGCACGCACGCGCGCGCACACACACACACATACACACACACACAGAGTAGTTTGGTGCAATATACAGGCAAGACACTGTAATAATTTATGTAAAGTATTTAAGAATATGGGCCCTGATAACAAGTCTAACTAGTTTTTTTTTTTGTTTTGTTTTGTTTTTTTTGTTTTTCCCAGTATAGTAAATACAATGCTGGATAAAAGACAGTTAAAAGCAGCAGTGAATATAGTTCTTATTCTAATAACTTAAGAAACACTTTATGTAAACTTTATACACGCGCATTTTGCTCTCTTCTGTTTCAGTCTTTTTGAGTGGTGTCTGCCACTCCGCTGCAAATCTGCCGAGATGCCGAAGTGGAAGGGACTGTCCCAGTGTGTTAGTCATCTTCAACATTATACGCCAACTGTGCAACTTCTACATCTGCTACCACACTTCTAGCTTCTCTCGAGTGGAAGTGTGGCTTAGTATTAGCTCTGTAAAGAAAGGGGATCACGTCAGTGAAGGAGACAGACACGTGCTCTCAGTTTCTTGTTATTTTCTCACAGAAAGGTTACTCATACGTTTATTAAGTGATTACATATTCAACCACAAATTATTTGCCTATGCACGCCCATGTATGTATATACATGTTTATGGTGATCACAGGTCAACTTTTGGTGTCATTCCTTAGATGCTATCCACTTAAAAGCTACATTAATTTATTTAGATCGTGTGTGTGTGTGTGTGTGTGTGCGCGTGCGTGCGTGTGAAGGCAGAGGAAAACTTAAGGGAGTAGGTTCTCCTTCTGTTGAGGTGGGACTCAGGATCTGGATGCCAGTTGTCCGGCTTGACAGCAAACACCTTTACTCAATGAGCCACCACACTGGCCTGGAGTGTGAGTCACGATATAGTAATTAATACAAAGTTCATAAAGAATACTGTTCGGACTTAAATGAGTAGGCTGTAGTAAGGTAAACATTATTGGGCTGCATAGTTCTATGTCGACTCGACACAGACTGAAGTCATCAGGGAGGAGGCGGCGCCTCAATGAAGAAGAGGCCTCCATAAGATCAGGCTTAGGCAAACCCATAGGACACTTTCTTAATTAGTGATCGAAGGGAAGTGCCCAGCCCAGTGTGGGTGGTGTCTCCTCTGGGCTGGTGGTCCTGGGTTCTGTAAGGAAGCAGGCTGAGCAAGCCCGAGGAAGTACGCCTTTAGTAAGCAGCACCCTCCGTGGCCTCTGGGTCAGCTCCTGCGCCGACCTCCTTCAGGGATGAACAGCAAAGTGGAAGTGTGAGCCAAACAAACCCTTTCCTCCCCAACTTGTATTTTGGTCATGGTGTTTCACCACAGTCACGGCAACCGTACGGCAAAATTATACCTAGAGTCTTCATCCAAGATGTCCCGGGTGACCTGAAGTGCAGAGGATTCCACCCTTAGGATCTGTCCACCTTCTGCTCCTGGCATGTAGAGTGACACTTCGGGGTCTAAGGACAATGCTCTGAAAGTAAGGTACAACACACACAGAGTTACTTCTTCTGAGTAAGAGGGTGCCCCCACTGCCACGGAAACTGGCAGCACTCTTAGTCAACGGCTGCTAAGTCTACGCAGACAAGTGGCTGTTAAACCGCTGAGGACTCGACAGTGACATCGCCAGCTGTAATAATTTCCAATCTTCCCCGCACGTGCTCAGTAAATACCAATGCGGAGATGGGGAGGCAAACTCTGGCTTTCATAGTCAGAAGTTACCGCATCCTGCTATGTGGGCGGTGACGTGAAGACACTTAACTTTTTCAGCAGCTAGAGCTCTATTTGCCTTCCTGAGGTTTCTCACCCTTAAACATTCAGCCACCCATACCCAATCTGTTTAAGGAAGTAGACCAGGAGCCCAGTTCCCTAAGCCACATTCAGACAGGCGGAAAGGACAGAGCCTGGAGGTGGGGAGTCAGGCAGAGGGGTCGGGACCCACCGCATCCTGTTCTCTAGCGCCTCTATGTGGAGCTGCTTCTCCCCGAGTAATTTCTTCAGCGACTCCACCTCTTTCTGCTTCTCCAGAAGTTCCCTCTGCAGATGGTAGTTAGTCTCTTCCAGAGTCTCACAGAACGCCTTCACAGAGAACAGGCAGGCAAACACAAAATTAAGCACCGAAGCGGTCCTTTCTCAAAGACACCCTCAAGAGTCAGGAACACAGACCAAACAGTTTGTTCTTCAGGCTCATCGTCTTACATTACTGCGATCTTGGCACGCAGTCCCCGCGCATGGGGCACCTGTAAATTCTCTTCCTTGAGAAGAGCTACAGTAGCAAACCCTGAATGTGATGGATAACTACAGATAAAGTGATGGAAGTAAAGAATAGTACTACATGGCTTTATTTTTAAAGTTATAAAAGCTGTCAGTTTCTATTAAAAATGCATAACTGCCTTTCCCCAGAACAGGTGATCTGAATAAACTATGGTCATTTATTTAAAAAAAAATAGACAGTTATTATACTCTGATGAAATAAAGGAATTATCAGTCAAATTAAGTCTTACAGGCAAGTTCTAAGAAGACAGAAGTAACAAAGCCATTAACAGTATTTAAGTAGCTCTAGAGAACAGAAAAAAAGGAACAAATGCTGAGCTTAGAAAGTCAGCTGGTAACCAAGAAACTCAGCCTAAAATCAAAAAGCAAGTAATACTATAGATGAACGATGACAGGAAGTCACAGAAAACACGGCCAATGTGTCAACTGACCGAACAAATGCTGGGAAGCTAAGAGTAAAAGACACAGTACCAGGTCATGCCATGTCTACAAATAAGCTTCCTATAAACCCTTGAGTATCTTCCAGGATGAGAAACTATCTCCACGAGGGACCATTATCTCAGGAAAGATGTCCCTGGAGACTACGCTTTCAGAGTAACCATTAGAAAAACACGATGATGGAGCTATTTACCTATTAATGAGACCTCAAAATGGTTTGTGTTCTTAGAAGACAACCAAACCAAAACTGCTCCGAGTGACTTGTAACATCAAATGATGATGGATGTGATGTCTGCAATCTTCGGTGACCAGCAGCAGCTTCTAGAAAACGTCCTATAGCTCAAGGGCCTTTTTCACTTGACTTTCTGGTCTTCTCAAATTTGGAAACAAGAAAAATCTAAGTTCCTAAGCTGCAGAATACCCAAGCGGGGGGCAGAGAGTCTAAGGATTTAGGCTTTAATTATCTCGGTTGCTGAGAGTGGGCGGCACCCAGCCCTGGTGCATTCGCGTGTGTAGGGTTACTGGTACACGCCACCGTGCCCTACCTTCATCGCTCATTTCCAATCATAATCTGTTATGCCAGTACACCTCAACCTCATTCTAGTCCACCCATGTCATTTCCACGGAGGTATAGCTCTGCCAGTCTTAGCTTCTGCTTTACTACAGGCACTTGGAGGCATAGAAAAGTCCCCTTTCGATAGGGTGCAAGTAAGCTGGGTATGGTAGCTCATGCCTTGGGACAGAGGCAGGCGGATCTCTGTGAGTTCAAAGACAGCCTGGTCTACAAAGCGAGTTTTAGGACTTCTAGGGCTACACAGAGAAGCATTGCCTCAAAAAACAAAAACCAACCAAACAAATAAATGATAGGGTACAGGTTGAAAAAGCAGAAACAAGACTCACTGAATGAACTGAGTCTCATCTTTTGAATAATTTCAACTTAAATTGGTTTATTACTGTCGTTTTACACATTTTCTTAACTAAGACACTGCTGAAGGAGTCTACTAGCCAATGTTGTAAGCCACTGTCATTGTCTTTTGTTTTGAAATAGATGAGCCAGTGGGAACTTCTTCAAGTTTTGTATCTAAACAAATACTCATTTTCAAATATAGTTTTATGAAACTAACTTCATTTTGCAGAAAAATTTTACGGTTCACATTGCCTTGTTGAATGTATACGCTTAATATAGCTTTGGTGACTTTTCCAACTAGTTTTCCCAACAAATTTGGCAATGAACTGGTGAGCTCCTAGTCCCCAGTGCAATAGTGTGGGGCTTCAGAAATCTCAACTTAAACCAACCCCACTCTTTCCCAACTCAGCTAGTGCATGCTTTGAATTAAAAGTATTTAAAAGATTTTGTTTTTATAAAAAGGAAAAATGTAAAAAAAATTTAAGAACAGCCTTGCAGGAAGGCAGAACACTCTCTCTGAAAGGAATAGAAATCATAAGCTCTATGAAATGAAAAAGTACCAATGCCAACTGTTTTGTAACACAATATATCCACCAAAAATGGAACTTTAACTTTCCAAACACATTTTGGTCAAAATAACCAAAGGAGCCCAAATCCAGTGACTACATATGCTGCAGAGAGAAAATATCATAGTTATTAATTGAGGACACCAATACCAACCATCTATAGAGCAGAAACCAGATCAAGGTTGCTAAATTAATCTCCTGAAGTGTCTAGTACTCAACAAAACAATAGAAAACAAACAGACAAAACAAAACAAGAAAACTACCCAAGCACAATCAGGAAAAACAACAGCTAATAGAAGCTATCTCTAAGACCTCAAATAATGATATACACAACAGATGATTTTTTGAAGCATCTTGTATATTAAATGTACTAAAACCAAAAAAACCTGATCTACAAGGATGAACCCAACTAATAATCTAAGCAATAGTGGAGAAGCTACCTTAAATGCCTTTTCCATATAATGAGATTGATGACTACCTTAAATGCCATCCTAGAACCTTCATCCAGCAGCTGATGGAAGCAGAAGCAGACACTCACAGCTGAACACTGAGCCAAACTCCTGGAATCCAGTTGCAGAGAGGGAGGAGTGATGAGCAAAGGGGTCAAGACCAGGCTACAGAAACCCACAGAGACAGCTGACCTGAGCAAGGGGGAGCTCATGGACCATAGACTGATAGCTGGGAAACCAGCATGGGACCTACTCAAACCCCCTGAATGTGGGTCTCAGTTAGGAGGACTAGGCAGACTATGGGACCTCTGGTAGTGGATCAGTATTTATTCCTAGTATATGAATGGATTTTGGGAGCTCATTCCACATAGAGGGATACTCTCTCAGCCTAGTAAAGTTGGGGATGGTGGGGGGGGGGGAGACCTAGGCCCTGTCCCAAATGATATTACAGACTTTGAAGAACCCCATGGAAGGCCTCACCCTCCCTGAGGAGCAGAAAGGGGATGTACAAAGTTTAGAAGTGAACATTTACAAGACTGATGTATTGTGTTTTTAAAGTAGATATTAAAAACAAAACCTAAAAAGAAAAAGTATATTTATTTTTCTGTGAATAGTGAATCTGAATATAAGAATGAAAAATATAAATAGAAGAAATGAAAATTCAGGAATGGAAAAATACAAGGCCTAATTAAAAAAAAAAAAAATCAGTAAGAGATACTCAATGGCAGATGTAACAAGACAGAATTGTGAACCCGAGTTCAAAGACAAACCAATAGAAATAATCCAATCTCGCAAACAAAGACAGAAATGAGGTAACTGGAAACTACTTGAGGAGATAACGGTCCCCTGAAGAAGCCTCATGTGAGGTAAAGCAGCAGCCTCCAGGCCCAGCAAGCTCCGTGAAGAGTGTGACAGACAGAGGCCGTGTGCGGGTTACTAGAAGTCAAAGGCAGAGACGCTCCAAAGGGAGCAGAAGAACCCATCGTAGAAAGGGAATGGCAATAACACCAAAGGCTTTTCACTGAGACAGAGAAGGCAGGAATGAGCCATCCAGGGGCTGGAAGAAAGACAATCTGGGGGATAAAGGAAGTATATTATGTTAAATGCTGGTGAGGGAATGAGGAACAGACTACTCAGGTAAAACCGTCCATTAGTTTAGAAAAGTGTCTTTTAAGTTAGGCATTAGGGTGCTTTACAAGGAAACAACTGCTTTCTCAATGAACGACTCAGGAAAAAAGGATAGCATACATGCAGTAGGGTTTAGAAAAAGCTGCCCACGTGTGACTTAGGACGACACAAGCCTGCAAACACTGTTAAGTATCAATCAGCTGGGGATGGAGGAAACGCAGGCTGGTGCACGACGGACTAAAAAAAAAAAAAAAAACGACAGAGGCATAAAAACTGATGAGAGAAGGCATAAAATGGAATGTCCTGTACACGCGCTAACTGAAGGAAGGCAGAAAAGATTGAAACATGTGAACTCTACCATCACATCATATACAGGGAAGATTATGCACACCATGTGGACTATAGGTATAAACACACCTACGTTATTGCATGAACATATATAAATATATATATGAAACAACAGAAAAGGCAAAGTCATAGGGAACAGCAGGAGATTATGGGGCTGGAGTGAAGACTAAAATGTTTTGAGGTAGGGTGAACACTCTAAAATTGGTTTATGGTGGTGATACCACAGTGGTATAAATACTAAAAACTACTAAGCTATATATTTAACGATGAAATGACAAAATAATGAACGAATAAAGCTTTTGAGAGTTTTACTTCAATAAAGCTGTTTTTAAAAAGCTATATCATTTATTCCAGCACAAAGAAGGGCTACAGGTTAGCTGCCCCAAACTACAAACCCACCAATTAAAACTATTTCATTTAAATGGCAGTAAACATTTAGAAATTTAAATTCCAGCTAATCTCTTATTACTAAATCTGTTTTGTGAATCTAACCTTTTGCTTCAAGAAACGGGCCACTTTAAACTGTCAATTATTGCAATTTGAGTACCATGAAGCAAGAGCTGAATTGCTAGCAAGACCTTCCTGTCTACCTCTGAAGATCAATTTGAACCCAACAGTAGGTTCCTTACTTGGGTTCCTCAGAAAAGGAATGATCGTAATAAAATCATACTACAAAATGAAGTAAATTCCTGTAGCATTTTATTAATTTCTTTGAAGTAGGGAAAATAAAATGGAAAGAATTTAATTTTAGATTTTTATTCATTACATGCCATATATGAATTCTTATCTTTTCAGACCATGTATTTCAATGAAAGAAACCTTTGATTCAAACACTGAAAGCTGTCTCTATGAAAACCACTGTGGTTTGAACTGGTAATATTTTGCTGTTTGCTAATCCGTCCTAGAAACAACGTAGTGATTGCACTGTATTATTTATTTCTCTTTCACGTGACAGATAATACAGCACTTACCCTGCTTTCTTCTAGGCTATCAAATGGACCTGGTGGATCGTCCAGACAAAGAAATTCTCTCACTGCAAGGCTTTTCAAAGGTAAAAAAATTAGCCGGTATACAAACAAGTTTACGAAAGACAAGCAGAAAGCAAAAGGCACATTGAAGCTATACAGTGTGTAAGGCAAGCCATTTGTAGACAATTATTAAAAAAAAAACAATTTATGTACGTGTCTTCATGCAAGTAGCCACATGCAAGTATCAAACTACAAGAGCTACAAAGGTATTATGCTATTCATAGGATCTTACAAATGTAAATAAAAATCACAAGTTTACAGATATACACAAACCGTAAGACACAGTGAACACAATTCAGAATAATGACAGAGGGCAGCAACCTGTGTAGTGACCTCAGTCTGACTTGGAGAGAAGCATCACTACCAACAGCTATCACCTTGCTATGAAGGAAAACAATTCTTACACATACTCTCCTCCATGGAGTGCTTCCAAAGTCTGAAAAGCCTTTACTTGGAAAAATTTTAAGGACCAACCTTGCTGTGTTCATTGATTCATTGATTTATATACACATTTCCCCCAGATGTTCAGAGAAAAAAAAAAAAAATTCTGAACATGTCTTAATTACTAAAAGTTTTCTATAATGAAGTATATTATTCCCAGGGGTATAATTTCTATCAGCAGTGGGTTAAGGAGGTGGATCAGCAACTTCCTCACAACAAAATCCTCTCCCCAATCCAACAGCAATTCTGGGCCCCGAGAGATAACTTGACATGCATGTGCAACTTGCATTTTTGTATTTGTGAAATACAGGAACATGACTCGTTGACATACTACATAAAGGAGATGCCACCCTGCATTGAAGAGACTGAGGTTTGGGGTCACATTGGTCCCAGGAGGTTTATGATGACAAGACTGGGTAATTATGAAGAGATAAACTGTTTATTAAATGAGAACTTTTCAAAAAGAAAAATAGGAGTACTAAAAGGTATTAGTAAGAAAAGAACACAAAGTCCAAAGACAGAGCAGAGAAGCCGATGGGAAGCAAACAAGCAAATTCTACACTGTTCAAGCTTTACAATACAGGTGGGGTGGAGAAGAGACGCAAGTCCATGATCATGGAAGGTCTTCGGTGTGACACAGATCCACCCGCTACGCTTTTGTCCTCTGGAAGCTTCCAGCAACAACAGTGGTGTCCACTACTTCTTTTTCCCTGGAACTACCCTGTGGGTCAATCAGTTACTTCCTTTGCTAGGTGCTAGCTTGTCTCCCCATGGCTTATGAGTCTTCATTCAGCTCTTGACCATTGGGGTGATCCCATGTCTTTTACTTGACAATACCAAGCGTTAAGGACGTTACCCTACTTCCTCCAATGCGTCAGCCCCCAGAGCAACACCAATACACTGAGGCCGCATCACGCACTGCTTTCACACTCACGGCAGATCTGAAAGGCAAGGCACTTACTTCTCCATCGCAGAAAGGGTATCAAAGTCTACACAGAGAAATGACTTTTACTGTGTCACACAGTGCAAGTGGCAGAGATGTCTTCTGTCTCCAGAGTGCACATCTGTGTTCCTGTCTATGTGGGAATCATTTTGTCTTATGTCAGCTCCTTCTTTGTAGGACCCTACTCTCTGAACACACTCGACATGTCTGAGTGACTATCAAGTTCCGGCTGTTACAACAGCGTAAAGTAGAACAGGGTGATCGGTCTTCTGGTGTGGGAATTCTAACTCCACCCACTCACTCTTTATGAAGCACCTACATTAGATAGAAGTGAGCACAGGAAAGAAACTTCTATTGCGCACAAAAATCTAAAAGTCAGGAATTGAGAAGCAAGGGAAGATTTCGCTCCCGTCCCACGGCAGACGATCTGGTAGTGCGTGTGGCGGAGATGTGCTGTCCATTCCCTCTCAAGGGAAAGAAGTTTGCTGTCAGTACCTGTCAGCACTGCCTTTACCTCCAGGGACACCTGTACTGCAACTTGAATCTCTCTTTGATTCTCTTAAAAAAAAAAAAAAAAAAAAAAAAGTGTTCTCTAAGAGTCACAATGTACTTTAAAACCCTGTTCCTAGTAAACTACCCCATTATTAAACTGTCACCTTGTTATTTCTTCTTTTCATAGTAATATATTTCTTTAGACTTCACCAGTTTTTGAAAAACCAGCAGTTTAGTAGCTAAATGGACTTCATATTTCACTTTGCATTTTAAAAGAAAAAACAACCATGAAAACAAACTGAGGCCTAAACTCATTGAAAAGGCCAAATAAATGCGAGTGAAGAGCCCAGTGCAGTAGCACACGCCTGCACTTGGGAGCTGTGGCAGGAGGATTTAAGTTCCAGGGTAGTCTGGCCTGTATAGCAGGGCCTTGCCTCCTAAAAGATCAAATAAAAGTATACTAAAAATAGTAATACCAAATTTGATACAGAAGCCATTACATAAAAATACTAAGAGGAACTTCAGATAAGACGACAGACACAAGATATGGGGGGTGGGGGGGAACCACATTGCCCGAGAACAGTGGGTGTGGTTGTGAGGCTTGTCAAGGACGGATCTCCTTCCCCTGAGCACTTTTAGCCCAGTAGAGGCTCTACCAACCCTTCTGGTCCTTTCTGACCCTGCGTATTTCCCACCCACAGCTCCTCTCAGAGCTGGCATGAACACTATCTACACTAGCGCCCATCTTCCTGCACGACACTCCAGCAGCCTTGTGTCTACAGCTGTGTCTCATGCCTCTGCTCGTGCTGGCTGCTGCCCTGGACCAGTCTTCCTACCTCTGGTGCTTCCCGGTTCAGCTTGTCTGTTATGACCCACGAGAGCTCCTCACTACCTACCTCCCCTCTCCTCTGCTAAGTCCAGGGTTAGTGCTTGAAAGCTCCTGTTGACAGGACGTCTTACGATGTAAATAGCAGATTAAAGAATTTAGGAGGAGAAAATACTGGAAACCGCCCGTGAAAATACTTGTAAAATCCTGTTATGGTGGAGGACACCGCATAAAGCAGCCGTGTTTTAACTATAGAGAGTGTGCAAGTAACTAGAGGCCACTTTTGACCAACCAAATACCATGCTGTCTCCAGCATGTGACCCGTAGGCTTTACTTCTCCAGTTTGATTAGAAAATCCTCTTCCTTCTGGTAAAGCCTCCTTCTCCACCCTCTCAAATATCACCGACTCTTTAGAGACCACCTCAAATGCCATCCAGTCATAAGTTCTGACATTTCCTTGGCTAAAAGAAGCATTTCTTTCCATTTTCGCTTCTGAGGGCACATTTTCTCACTCATACCAGCACCCACCTCATCTGTGCTTTCACATAATAAGCTCTAAATAAAAATGTAAAATTTCTAATAAATAGTGTTCTCACGGAAAAAGTGCTTATTTTCAATCTGTTTTCCCTTTGTGCTTTATAAATAGACCTGAAAACAATACTGTCAGTACTCTAAGCTAAGATTTCTTAATTTCCTTCCATCTTTCCTCCACTTTTGCCTTGTCACGGTTGGAACAATTCTAACGGGTGCCGGCTGTTCGATGACAACAGCTGTGTGGTATGGGCACTGGCTATCACTAAGTGCACATAGTCTATCAGAAGGGACAGTGAAGACCAACGCAACACACGGACCATTATTTGTACGTGAAGATACACTCATTTTTATCGTTCTGATGTTTTGCTGTGTGTGCGAGTTTGTCCGCGTGTCTGTCTGTCTGCACTACATGATCACAGTGCTCTCGGCAAAGAGAAAAGGGCGTCAGACCCTCCTGGAGCTGGAGTTACAAATGTTTGTTAGCTGCCCGCTGGGTGCTGGAATCTGGAAGAGCAGTCAGTGCTGTTAACCCGTGAGCCAACACTCCGGCACCCCAGACAGACACATAGGGTCTCGTGTGAAGGCCAGGCTGGCCTGGAAGCTGAGGTCCTCCTGCCTCACTTCCTGTGTCTCACCACATGATGGACCACCACACATTTCTCTGTAGTGACCTGGAAGTGCAGTTCCATAAAGAAGTGTACAAATGTTGTCCGTTCTTTTCTACCCTGGCGGGCACTGGCTCTGCTCTCTTTCCCGCATTAAAAAAGTGAAAGACTCTTCTACCGAGTTCTTCTTCCCTATACTATGTGACGTGAGGTAGGAGAGACCATGGAGATCCAGTACACAGAATACAACAAGAACATGGCCACCGACAGCAGAATGCTGCAAATATTCAGCCTCAGACCGACTGAGAAGCAGATCACAGAAGAAACGGTCCTGAAGGTAGAGAGACAACGCAATCATAAAGCAGGGAGCTAGCTAGCTACTCCGCCCGTTTTAAGCAGACACGTTTCAAACCAGCGAAGGGCTCCTACATACACTATGAGGAAGGAGAGAACTTGTTTTTCGTGGTGGAAAGGCAAGGAAGGGTCTAGTCAAGAAGGCCAGTTACCTAAGAAGTGGAGTCTGTGTTGAGATTTTGAGGATGTACAGGAGTTATAGTGGAGTAGTAGTTTGAAATACTGGCCTTCCAGGAAGCAATATACTTGAAGACCAAGGTGCATGATAATGTAAGACAAAAGATGGATATGGTAGATGCACAGAGAACGGAGGAATGGAGAAATAGCAAACCCACGGCTGGAAAGACAGTCTTGAGTCGGCTGGGACCAGAATGATCTCATCAAATTGCATCACAAAAACATCAGAGGCTTCAGTGAGTTAGAGAAGGCAGAGTGAGGAGAGGAAGACACGCAGGATAGACCACAGTAACCAGAGACCTGTCGCACTGCGATGTAGACAGCAGCAGCACAGAACAAGTAGACAAGATTCAGGGAAGAGATTACGGTAGTGAAGGACGTGTGAAAAATGATTTGCGGGTCTGGGTAGACAACGGTTCTGGAAAGTGGGGGAAAACTGTGTGAAGACTATTCTTCAAGCTGAGGCAGCACACAGCAGAGGCTCGTGTAGAGTACGCAGGTCTCATGCAGAGTTGAAGGAGATAGGCAAAGACGGAATGGACAAAGGCAAAGGGAGATGGGTGGATTCTTGGTTACTTTCCATCATTATCTTAAAAACTGCAAACAGTTCAGGTGTGTACCATATGCTACTGTTCACCGTGAATGCTCTCTCTAGTTTTTCAAAACAGTTCTAACTTTTCTGATAATGTAAATCCTTAAATTAATTCATTAAGGGATTTCCTTACATTCAGAAGCAAAAATAATAATTCTTGATCCTTTTTATACAATGTTCAATGTTTCTAGAAATTTTACTTTGCTACATGAATTAAGCTAACTTCCTAATTTTTATATGACTTTGAAGAGATATAAAGATATTAGCCTTAAAATTATTGTTACACTAACCAAAAGTTGAACAGTATGTTAGCTATTTTTCATAAATGATTGCTAAAATGCTGGATACTAAAATCAATTTTATAGCTGGGTAGGGTGAGGACACTGTACACTGAATTTCCGCTTCATGTTTAAAGCTTTAACACAAATGAAATGCTAAATAAAATCCTCAACTGAAAGAAAGTAAGGAAACTCCATGCAGAGATTTATTTGAGAGAAGTAATTAAATTCCCACCCTCCATTATGTCCTGATATGAAGTTGGTCCTAAATTTATTCTTCAGTTTAAACTGGTTTGTGAAATGATTTCATAATCTCTTATTTCAATTTGTTACATACCAGTTAGCAATGTCCTTGTGAGCTACTAAGTTTTGAAGAAAGGCTTGTAATCCTAATTGTCTATCTTCTAGAAAGTCCGCGTTGTAATTATCTTTAAACCAGCGTTTTGGAGGGAGTGCTAATCGAAAGCCTGGAAACATCTCTTTTAACTGAAGAAAAAAAAAAAAAAAAAGAAAAGAAAAAAAGAGAGGAATCGTTGGACTCAATTACATGAACTGAGTGCTGTTCTATACCATTGACTATGTGAAATTTTCACCAAATAAGCTTAAGCTAATTAACCCAGCTGAACCCTTCTCTGCAATTGCTCCTTGATGCCCCCCAGAGCTGTGTTAGTCATCCTGCTATAAGGAATGAGGACCAATGCAGCTGCAATTTGCATTTCTGATTTCACACATACGACACAACTGGCTGTTTGTGTGTCTTCTCTGGGGCATTATCTATTCAACCATGGACCGGCCACTGATCCACCCGTAAGGACTTGGCTGTAGCTTTGAAGACGGAGGGATCACACACAAGGAAGGGCCCATGCCCTAGGCATGATTGATCTCCAGCTGACAGGCAGCAACCAAACAAACGCCTTGTTCCTACAACGTCAAAAAACTAAACTCTGACCAAAACCTGAATGGGCTTGGAAGCCGATTCTTCCCCAGGGACACCAGATAAGAGTCCAGTCGGGCCAACAGACTGACTATGAGCTCGTCTGGCCCTAGAAAGCATGTAAAACCTTATCCCAAGCCACTATTAAGAACAGTTTTAATAGTGTGGGCAGCAATAAAGCTAATACTAATAATATTACATATTTTTGTTCACCTCCCTTTAATTACAGGTGATGTTAAGTAGATTTTCCTCAAACTTTTTAAGTTATATCATCATATATGAAATACTAAGCATTTCATATTTATATCAGAACAATTTTCTTCACAAACACGCAGCTAACTGTGCAGATGGCACTCAAGATTTATCCTAGTGAAATGAAGTCTATGATTTTCTTACAAACCCACAAAGACACAGAAAAACAGATTCATAACTCACAGATGGGGATTGATTGACTACTTACTTACTTTGTCATTAAGCCGAGAGAAGTCAGTGTATCTTCTGAAAACCACCCAGCTTTCTTCTGGGCTTTTCTTTACTAGTATTTTATATACCTAGAAAGGGAGAGGTTGATAGGGTAAGAAGAGAAAAAAAAAGAGGGTACACAAAGAAAGAGGTCAGTCATTTCTAGAAAACCTCATTTGATGCATCAAGCAATTTTTATGCAAGAAATATGAAGTCATTCAGGTAACCAAATATATGGAGATGGGGACAATTCTTAAAAGCATGACCAAGACAAAACGCCATGGCACGCGTGTAGACACCAGACAGCAACACCCAGGGCTTTATTTCTCCTTTTCTACCTTGTAGGTCCCGGGGATGAACTAAGGCCATCAGATCTGGTGGCAAGCACTTTTACTCAGAGCCATCTCACCAGCGTGGTTCTACCTCTAAGTAGCGTCATCGTGGAGGCGAGGCTTCATAGGTGGACAAAAACACTCACACCCTAGCAGAATCTTGGTGAGTACACATTCTTTCACAAGATGGGCAGGTCAACATAGCTAACAGTCATTAGGCTGTAACTGGTGAGACGTTCTGAATGGTGGTTTTCATGCAGATTCACACCTTATCCCAGTGGTGTGATAACCACATCTTATGCTAGCAGATTGTTTCTTCGGAAATAATGTCGACTGTTTTTCTCGGAGGTTCTCTCCTCCAGGCATAAGTTAAAAGCATGAACCAACAGAGTAAACATAAAAACTTGACTGCGAGAAAACCCCAAAACAAACTGTTTGATCTAATGTAACTTTAGCAGAGTTAATGATAAACACGTACAGGCCAACATGCATAAATACGCAATATTAAAGTATATGAACTTGGCTGGGTGTCGTGGCCCACGCCTACAATCCCAACACTCGGGAGGCGGAGGCAGGCAGGTTTATACGGTTGCAAGGCCAGCCTGGCCTACGCAGTGAGTTCCAGGGACACCAGGACTACACAGAGAAACCCCATCTCAAAATACCAAAAAGGAAACAAACAACATCAACAACAGAAAATCCAGAAAAATTAAAGCTGGACAGATTTTTTTTAAAGGTAGTTAAAAAAACTATAAAACAAATGAATATAGATCTCATCTGAGAGTATTAAACAGCTACACCAGACAAATCTGTCTACAAGACCTGTACCGGCAACTACGAATGTTATTAGGAAGCATTAAAGACTGAAGTCAATGGGTTCATCAGACATGTGAAGATGAAGGTTTCTACCAGCTGATCTGTGCACGGGGCAGAGAACAGCAAAGGCCATCCTCAGAAACCACAGCTATTGGGTATCAAGACCTATTGAACACAGTACTTATCTATTAAACACTGTAGAAAAGACAGAAAAATGGAGCATAGAAGGAGATTCACCTTTGTGAAGTATGTCATAGGCAACACTGGAAATGAAGATAGCTTTTACAAAAACAGCCTGATTAAGAGATTCCACAGAAAAAAATAAATGGCAGGAATCACTCCTGGATGGTCTGCTGTTAAACAAACGTGAAAGGCCTAACTCAAAAGTGTTGGACAAAAACATGGACACAACACGTTTTCAACATTAGAGGAGGCAAAGATAATAAAAAAAAAAATGCCAGGCAGAGCCAGGTGTAGTAGAAATGCCCTGACCCTAGCATTTGAGGAGCAGCCTCCATTACACAGTGAGACACCATCTCAAAAAAAGAAACGAGAGGGAAAAGAGAAAGGGGTATGTAGTAGTAAGGAGAGAGAACACCACACTGGGCATGTTATGGCTATGTCTAGTGCATGCACCAAGGGCAGACAAGGACAATCACAACACACACGCTTGAAAAAGGACTTGTGTGTGTAGAATGTAGAAAACCGCAAAACAGGTATGAACAAGGGCATGTGTAAGAGACTATCCAAACGGTAAAAAGGTTTTGATTTCTTTGTTTTTGCAACAGGGTTTCTCAGTGTAGCCCTGGCAGTCCTGGAACTCGCTCTATAGGCCAGACTGGCCTCTAACTTAAAGAGACCCACCCGCCTCTTTCTCCCAAGTGCTGGGATTAAAGGTGTGTACCACCATTTTCCAGGAGGTCAATCTTGGTGTGCAGCAGAAGCCGATACTTACAGTAAATTTGGCTCGCTCTTCCATGACTTCGTAGCCTAGAATTGTAGGCGTAGAAGGCCTCTCTTCCCAATTCACTGTGTCAGGGTGCTGATCTTCAGTGTCTCTTGGTCTAGTAGAATATTCAATGGCTGAATCTGCACCTGTAAATTTAGTCCTAATGAGGGGACTGCCACAGGCCGATGATGTACTACTGTCCATCCGATCCTGAATACTCGTCTGCTTAAAATTACCCATATTCGAGTCTTCTAGCTGGCCTTTGGAAGAGTTTGAGCTGGAGACACTACCAAAGGAAGAACTCCTTTGGTTTCTGTTGGATGTAAAACTGGAAGCAGAGTTTCCTATTGGCATAGGAACTGGGACGTAAGGGGTTGCCATCTTCTTTGGCCTTGGCAACAAACCTTTGACTCCAAACACTTAAAGAACAACCAATCTGCAGTTCATTATTTTCTTCTTAGGAATTCACTATCTAAAAATGAGAAGGAAATATTGAATGGTTAGTCTTCTACCCAGAACATAATAAAAAAAACCACAATGTTCTTTTTAACTCGTGACACTCAATTATTTTGTGAAGACAGATTTCTAACACCTTCCTTTAATTTGAATTGTCTCTGTGAACTCTTGTTTGCAAGGTAAAGAGAACAAACTTACTCTACCTCTTTTCTTAACACTCATAATACGAGCTTTCTTTTTTTGCCTACTTTAATTCCTTTATTTTTGCAACATTCATTTCAGATGGACTTAATCCTAACATAAGCACAAACATATTCCCCTCAAAAGAGGAAAAATAAAAAAAGTTTTGTCATCCTGATCGTACTATAGGAACAGTAGTACAGCAAGCCATTCATATTCATATTGTCATTTTATATACCAAGTACTTAAATATGCTGATCATAGTCAATCAGAAACATAGGTCATATGTATTAAGTGTTCTTTTATTTTGGAAGAGATCTGCAAATAATAGGTACTCTACCTCTCTCTCTTTTTTCTTTTTTTTTTAAAAAAAATGCTTTTAATTTTTAGACGAAGTCTCGGTAACTTACCAAGGTGGTGCCTGTGACCTTGCTAAGTAGCACAGATAGGCTCGAACTTCTTCTGATCTGGCTGCAGCCTCCAAAGTCGCTGGGAAGCACACCTGTACCACCAAGGCAGCAACAACCGCTCTGAAAATAACATTTATAAAACTTAGCATCAGATATATTCCAAAACTAAATTTGATCAAGTTAATGAATTTTGATCAAGATTTACAGTCAACAAAATCAAGTGGTTAAAATTTCGTTTTCGTTTCTGGATGATTAATTCCCAATAACCCAGGGTCCGGAAAGGTTATTTCTGTGTTAGGATAAATTCTGTACTGGCCATCGTTAGTTTATTAAGCAATAAACTCTAGAACTTCAAGTACCAACCACTAGAAATGGCACTACAACAGGGGATCTAGCACCAGCACCAACTTCATTTTCTCAACTCTCCTGCCCTCGGCAAGACGCTGAAACAAGTGGTTTTTTTCCCCCCAAACCTCACGTGGTGGGCAGCGAACCTTCCTTTACAACCGAATATTCAAGAAACTTGAGCTGATGATTCACCTCGGGCGTTCTCTGGATGCAACCCCCACCCCCTCATGCCCCAGGGGAGGGGAGAAGAGAGTGTGTGTGCACCACTGACTTCTCAGCGTCCCGGGCTGCCCCGGGCGGCCTCAGCGTGCACCGGGGAGCTGCACCCGCGAGCTCGAGCTGCGGGCTGCAAGGGGCGCGCGTGCGGAGGGCGTGTCGCGTCGCTCCGCCGGGGACGCCCGCCCGCCCGCCCGCCGCGTGTCCTGCTCCGTGGAGGAGGCTGCTCCGACGCTAGCTGGCCGGCACCGGCACGGGTGACAGCAGGCTGGCGGGGCGCTGTGGTCGGCGGACCCGCGCGCGACCCTCAGGCCCGGCCCGCTGGGCTCGGCTCGGTTCGGCTGGAATCGGCCCGGCTCGGCTGAGCTCGGCTCGGTTCGGCTGGGCTCGGCCCGGCTCGGCGCCTCCAGCCCTCGGGGCGACCGAAGGTCAGGGGCCGGCGGGGCCCTGCAGCGTCCCCGCTCCTACCTCTGCGCGCAGCGCCGCGCCCGCTCTCCGGTGCACGCGGGCGGCTCCTCTCCGACCGCGCCGGGACGCCGCGCGGCAGCTTCCGCCCCGCAAGCAGCCGCTCTGCCTCGGCTCGGCCGCCCAGCCCGGTTCCCGCGAACCCGAAGGGGGAGGAGCCGCTCCAGGAAGTGACGTCACGCAGCGCCTCCCGCCTCCTCTTCTCCCCCCCCCCCCAGCCCCGGAAACTCGCACAAGAGTCGTTGGTTCCCGTCTCTGCAGCAGCCAGAGCAAATCTGATTTCCTCGCAGGGGGATCGATAGTTATTCCACGCCCCCTCCACACGGACTTTAATGATTAAAAGTGGCTTTCTAAGAAATGGGGCCACTATATGTGGTTTGCCAAGTGGGGGGGGGCGCGACACAAAGACTTCAATTCCCAGGAGGCACTGGGCGTATCCTAGGTTCAGGCGCGAGCTTTGCATCATGGGATTTGTAGTTATCACCGTCTTTGGGGTAGTGGGGGGGGGGCTCTAAAAGGTTATTAGTCATTTTGCACAATTGGCAGCTTTTTGATGGATGAAAATTGATTTGAAAAATAGGCAGGTAAAACAAGATTTCGTTGTGTATTCGTCCCATGTAATTCAGGACTTTTCTCTGGCAAAGATTTCTGCATTCCTTTAGTAATTTATCCCAACAATATTGGGCTGCCTGCTTAAGTCTGCTTATTTGAAAGCTATAACGATAATGTTTCGCTAACACTATTATTTGGTGTTACACATCAAACTCTACAGAACTACTTATCAGTAGAATTGTGATTTAAAGATCATTTCACAGTTTCTAGGGCTTTGGAGCAATATCAAGTGAATTGGAGGAAAAAAATAAATAAAAGGGAAAAAGAAACATGTATGCTCCTAGGCGTGGTGGAGGGGAAGGCTTATTGTAGATTTGTGGGAGAGCAGAGGTAGAGGCAGACACACGGTCATTCGGGAGAGGCTACTCTGGTCATGACTGGACTGGGCTGTGCTCTGTGGGGGAGAGAGGAAGGGGAAGGGAGAGCAGAGAAGGGACCCAGGTGTAGATCCAGGAAGCCAAACGTACAAGAAGGAGCAGGGTAATCAAATGTCTGGATTATGTAGGGAATAGCAGCTCAACCTGCTTGGCTGGTGAGTTCAGGACAGGGGGCCAGGTATGACAGCCAGGGGGTCCCTGGAACAGGGCTGAGGGATGCTGGGAGAACCTGTCAGCCAGGCCAGCTTTGATGAGTTAAACAGGTGTATCAGTCAGGGGTCCCAGAACTTACTGAATGAATCTCTCTCTCCCTCTCTCTCTGGGAATTTATTGGAATGACTTACATTCTAACAATGGCTAGTTATTAATGGAAAGTTCAAGAATCTAGTAGCTGCTCAGTCCCATGAGGCTGGGTGTCTCAGCTGTCCTGCTGGAATCTTGAAGAAGGAATGGGTGTGTTGATGGGGGTGAGGTCAAGCAGGCAAAGCACAAAACCTTCCTTCTTCCGTTGTCCTTACCTAGGCTTCCAACACAAGGTGTGGCCCAGATTAAAGGTGTGCCTTCCAGCCTGCAGGTCTGTATTAAAGGCCCACGCCATCCAGCTTCAAGGACTGGAGCAAAGGCATGTTGTCTTTCTGGATAAAGGATGATAATATGCCTGATCTGCATACACGTGTACAAGCATCTTCATGTGCCCACACATGCGTGAACACATATGCAAACATGACACAAAACAAACACAGATAATGATTTAAATGTGTGATTTCAAATTAAAGTGAGGTACATCATAATGGGACATTATTAGTCCATCCCATTGAAGCCTCTGTACAGCAAGCTGATGTTTATAATGCAGGAAAACAATTCCTCAGTAATTTATTAGTTTAAAAAAAAACCACGAAATAAACCCCATTAAGTTTTAAAAACTCAATCGCCCGATTTGTGCGTGTTCTCCGTAGGTGGCATTGGAGTAATCTTGCTGTTTGGGATCTGTACTGTGCTTGTCGTCCTTTGTAACTGTCTGACATCGGGAGTCTAGGGAAAGAACCACGGATGATCTCTTCCTGGAGCTCTGGGAGGTCAGCCATGCAGCAGCAGAGCACAGATCTGAGACATCTGTGACCTCTGCAGCCTTTTACACCCAGAGCGACAGTCGTTTGAGACTAGTGATGGCCCAGAGATGACAGCTGCCATTGGTTATTTCTCATGCAGTGTGGACATCCTGCTGGGAGCGCGCACATCAAAGGGACACAGATTTCCCCCCAAAGTCAGAGTCATAGCCTTGGACCCCGAGAACACGAATGCTATCGGCGAGGAAGAGCCTCTGTTTCACGGAGAAGGACCCTGGCTGTTTTCTTCAGCTCAGACAGCCAACTCACGCTTCCTCCTTCTCCCCAAGCGGCTACCCTCTACCCTTGTTAGGTGCCTTTGACTGTCCAGCGGTTAGCTTCTGCTACCTTTTCCCAATAGTACCTGACACCTGGGAGATTTCCACGCACTTTATGTGTAAGGACGGTCTCCGCACTGCGCCTTCAGGGGTGAGCAGGAATTGTTAAAGGAGGTCTCTTTACAGGTAGTAAAGAGCTTCAGAGAGGACACAGTGCCCAGTGTAAGGTATGGAGGGAGGGTTAGGGGCTAGGGACAGCCCTGTGGGACTGAAAGGTGTTTGTAGGGTGTCACTCGACACGGAGATGAGCTTCTGACCGTCCTTCAGACGACCTCAAATGTGACCTTATGGAATTCAGGAAGCCACCCTCTATTATCCTAACGTTCTTGCTTCATGAATGGGGGCCAACATCATATTATATCATAGGTGCTTACTGGCTCAGCATGGGGGACTGGACTAAGTATTAGGTATCTATCTGCCCACAGAGCTTTAATATCAAATAAGAATACACACATACACATATGTATAAACACACACACATATATATATCTGGTTCTTTATCCACATTTTCACGAGATCATTTTAGATATTTGTGCTCCTAGTTCTACTTTGCAAAACAAATTCTAAATACTTTTCAGAGACCTATGAGCTCCAACCTGTTTATATTATCCCCAGAGCAATCAGTCACCTAATCATTAGTCAATTACTTACTGGAAACCCGCCACAGGGAATGCACCTCAAAGGCCAGCTGCACCCACTATTTGACACTCTGAGTGCTCAAGTCTTTCTCTTTGTATGATTTTTTTCTGATGCTTTTGCCTCGGACTTTCCTGTGTCCTGCACCCCAGTTAAGGGGCCTAGCCTTAGGCCAGTCACTTACACCCATGCCCACATTCCTTTTGACAAACCCCCATGTGGCTTTGCCCTCATCCTCACCAAATGGGATCATCTCTGTGTCAGCCTCTGGGCAAGAAAGATGCATTTTCTTCTCCATTGGTTGACAGAACATCCTACTAAGTGCTGTAGGGCTAAGTTGAACTAATAAATGGACATAAACAAGTGAAATATATATATATATATATATATATATATATATATATATATATGTTTTTGTCTTTTGTTCTGGTTAGGGAATTCTAACACTCACTCCTTTTTAGTGGAATTTTGAAGAAAGATATTAAGCTATATTAAAAAATCAGAGCAGCTGTGATGAAAGAGAATGAATACTATTAATTACTGGGGGCAATTAATTGTAAGCCACTAGATTTATTAGATTGGCCAGGGTACTTGTAAGGCCGACTTCAGATCTGACACTGGGGGGGGGGTTATATTACTTGGAGCCAGAAGTGTGTCTCAAAGCAAGCATTGTAGTGTAGTTATCAGCACCAAGAATCCGAGCGAAACCTAGGAAAGTAAAAGTAAATTAAAAACTGGGAAGCGAAACTTCTGAAGTCAAGCAGGCCAATGAACCAGACTGCACTCTACGTTTACAGCTCTGTCTTAGGTTGGTTTGAGAAATGCTCCTGGCACATGACTACACAGAAATCTCTAAGTCCCTCACAGTGTCAGCATTTCAGCATTCCGGTTTGTAAAACAATTTTCCAAAAAGAGGGTGATGGAAACATCCTGGCCTGGAAGGGCAGCCTGACTCCCGTGTCTGTCAGAACTGTCTGTCGTTGCTACAACACTAGTCCTCTACAGGGGGACCCTGAGAATTGGAATGGTCAAGCTTCCCAAGGGCTTGGTACTTAGGAAAGGAAAGAAAGCAGCTCCTACTGCTATTTCCCGAGTTTCAAAAATATGTGAACAGTGGCAATAATAACGTACTTGGACGAATGTTGAATGGGTGGATATTGGGCAACTCTACAAAGAACTGCTGTATGGGCCTCTTGTATATTCGTTGTTTTTGTGTTTTCTCTGTTTTTCCTCTGTTGGCTTCAAGTTACCTGTCTCTCAGTCTGTCATTTTGCTTTACTGAGATAAGGCTGACAAACTGTACGGGTTTAAAGTATGCAATGTGATGATTTGTATGTATTAGGAAGTGATTGCCTCAGTAAAGGTAGTGAACACATTGGGTTAATTTCCCTAATTTTCATAATAATTTCTTAGACACCATTGTTGCTGTAGATGGTACTTTACAGACCCCCCTCCCTCTCTCCCTCCCCCCCCTCTCTGTTGATGGGAACTTTCTATGAAAGGTGAGCCCGTTGGTATGTTTGTATTCAAACCTAGTTTTATCTCCACCCAATTCTCAGATTCCCATTTCACTATGCTTTTCGTATCACTGCAGGAGTTGGGATAGAGCCTGACTTTCATACTCTACACTGGCCAGACATCGGTTGAAAATGAACTCAACTTGGTTACAGAAATTGCGCAATCACATACTTTACATAATTATGGAGGGAAATCTGGTTTGGCCTCTCTTTTCTGTCTCATGAACCATTTGCTAGTTCTAACCTAGTTTACTATCTTAGCTATGGTCCCTGAAATATCAGCCCCTGCAGTCCACTACAGTTGACATAATACGGCTACAATTCCAATAAAGGTTTGAAGATCTGAAGACACAGTATTTGGTGTGTGTGTGTGTGTGTTGAGGTCTTTCTATGTAGCCCAGGCTGGCCTCATATTCCATATCCTCCAGCCTTAATCTCCCATGTGTTGGGATTGTAGGCATTTGATACCATGCCTGACCTTTCATCCGAGCATATTAAATGGTTCAATCTCTGTGACGAGCCACATCTTAATATTCATCTAGCTATATTGGTTGAGTATCCACTGCGTGTGGCAGTTATTGCTCTGAGCTTTGAGGAATCCACTAAGGAGATACGTGATGATGCCCTTTTACTTGTGGAAATCACATTCTTGTGAATATGTGTTCAGGGGTAGTTTTCCTGGGGGGGGGCAGAATTGCCGAGATTTTAAGTCTGTAAGAAAAGAATCTTGCAAAAATTTGGAGGTCACATCTTCAAGAGAGCAGTCTGGAATGTTCACTAATTAGCAAAGCCTCTATTTTCCTTCAAAGTGTTATTTCCATTCCAGGGAAGGGGACAGGTGATTCTCTAATCACAAATGTGGTCTGCATGCCCCCTGAGACTTTTTTTTTTAAACATTAATACCTGCTGCCTCTAAATCTGCACTTGCTTGTTAAGGAATCCTCACTGCTTACAAATTTCCCCTTTCTAGAGAATTTTCGGCATCCTTGGGGGTGCAATTCAATGCTCCCGGGAACCTGCTCTGATTATTACTCCCTGCCACCCTTGTTAGATGAGCTGCTGCTGTCACTCACTGTGTTTGCTGCTGGCTGAGTCACGCTTGCCTTGACAGCTCTACAGTGGCCTTTGCCCTGACAGAAATGAGATGTGCAGTGTCTCTTGACTTCAACCCCATGCGGCTGCGAGCTGGGGTTCTGCCAGCAGGACTACCCGACCCCGCCGATGAGGGAGAGCCTTGGAGGGGCGGGCAGCTCATAATTACACCGAAGCCGCTTCTTTCTCTTTCGCTGGAGTCCTGAAGCATTGCAGAGCGGTGAGTCAACACTACTTTTATTTAGTTTTGTTTCCCAGGCAGCTGCCCGCCACGTGGGTGGCGGCTCATGTGGAAAAGGGACTTCCAACAGCCTTGTAGTGGGCAGAACTGGATGCCCACTCTCTGCGTCTCTTTATGTCCGAGGCACTGCTGCTCTCAGACTCACAAGAGGTCTGAGCCCATGGCTGAACATCCCAAAGGCCCTAACCTCAGGCCGGATGAGCATTTTGGATTAGGTGCGCCATTGGGGATGCCGGTTGGTTTCGCAGGTATCTGGGATACAGGCACTAATGTTAAGGAGTTTTGAGGTTTGCCTTAAGTTTGTCCCAAGCTTTCTAGAATCTATATGAGCTAGTTAATATCACAGCGATGTGAAGGAACTGGCACAGAGAAGAGACTCGTGTCCGTTCCTCCCGGAGCACATAAATAAGGAAACACAGATTCCAATCGCCTTTGAGAGTCGCTTTGAAGTAAAGTCGGGGCCAGGGTGACAAAGGGAAGCAGGACAAGCCTTGGGGTGACACCACCGAGCCTCACGTCCACTGTAAACTTGAAATCGCCTGAGATAATGCATTTCCTAGTAGAGACAAATTTAGTGCTGGATTTTCTGTTGACAGTAAGTACAAAATAGAACACCAAGCCTTTCCCAGAACTTGGAATGCTACAGCGATTTCTTTACAGATATTCAACAAATATTTATTAAACAACATATTAGAGACTCTATCATTGCAATAAACCTAATTAAAATATTATCTATGCATCTGCATGTGCTTACTTCATATGCAGACAGAGGTAACTAGATTGATACATACATACACATGCATACATACATACATACATACATATGTATTGGTATAACTCTGGGTATAGGAATAGTCATAGGCATAGGTCCAGACACAAAGATACTCAACTAGGGCCAGGAAGCTGTCTCAGTGGCTTAAAGAAAGCACTTGCTGACAATCCTGCCAACCTGGATTCCATCCCTTAGGACAGACATGGTAGAAGGAAAGATCTTCTAAACACATGCTGTGATACTCACATAACACATGCACACACGCACACACACACACAAATGCACACGCACACAACACACTGTAAGTACAAATAAAAAGCAACTTAAGGAAGGATATGTTTATTCTAGCTCACAGTCCCAGAGAACAGCCCCTCATGGTAGGATTGCCAAAGCAGCAGGAGCCTAATGCAACTGGTCACATTTGTAGACAGAGGTTCTGTCCCACCCGGCCCCATAGCCTTTTAGCCCCAAAATGAACACACAGAGGCTTGTGTTCATTATAAACTGTTTGGCCGATGGCTTAGGCTACAATCTATGTATTTCTACGCAGTCTTACCTTACCTGAGAATGCCTGTCCCGTCTTCCTGGTAGCTGCATGGCGTCTCTCCGTCCGGCAACCTCTCTGCCTCCTCTCCCCGGAATTCTCCTCGTCTCTGTGTTTCCCACCTATATTGCCTGGCTGGCTACTGACCAATCAATGCTTATTCATCAACCAATTAGAGAAACATATTCACAGCATACAGGACATCCCCCTCACACACTCATCAAGCCTCTTCTCAGTCCAGGATCCCAGCCAGAGACACGGAGGCACACACACGCTGGGCAAGTCTTCCTCAGTCAATCGGTCAATGTGACCCCCACAGGCGTTCCCAAAGGCAATCCTACATTCTAGATTCTGTCACGTTGACAGTGTCACGTTGACAGTTAACACTGACCATCACGTGTATTGTGTCTTTTGGGTATAGTGTGTAAACAGTTCCAGCCGGTATTTTTAAAAATATTTATTTAAGTCATTCATACTTTTTTTTTTTTTTTTTTTTTTGAGACAGGGTTTCTCTTTGTAACAGTTCTGGCTGTCCTGGCACTCAGTTTTTAGACTAGGCCTCAAACTCACAGAGATCTACCTGCCTCTGCCTCCCAAGTGCTGGGATTAAAGGCGTGCGTCACCAATGCCTGGCAAGATATATTTATTTATCATATGTATGTGTGTGAATGTGTGTGCATGCGTGAGTATGTATGTGAGTGTGGGGTGTATGTGTGTGTGTGAGAGAGTGTGTGTGAATGTGTGTGTATGTGTGTGAGTGTATGTATTTGTGAGTGTGTGCGTGTGTGAGAGTGTGTGTATGTGCGTGTGCGTGTGCGTGTGTGTGTGAGTGTGCGTGTGTGTGTGTGTGTGCTGGTGTTCCCTGAGGAGCATGTGGAGATAAAATAAAATTTGTGGGGGCTGAATTTTTTCTTTCCACCATGTGGATCTGGGAAACGAAACGCAGACTGCAAAGCTTGGCAGCGAGATCTTTACCTGCTGAGCCGTCTCCCTGGCCCCCAGTGTCTCCTGAAATCCTTATTCGAGGGGTGCTAATTCAGAGGACTGTCCTAATCACCAAGCCCATTCGGGTCCTGTTGGAAAAGGCCTGGAGAGAGAGGAGGGAGTCTCTCAGGCTACTTCTTTCCCACCGCAGCCCACAGTTTACAAATATTTCACCTTTATGCAGAGGATGGTCAACTTCTCAGCCTGAGATATTGACTTGCCATTTCATGTGCGAATAGCACACAGATACAGAAAGAGAAAGTGCTGGGCAAATATCACATCATTGCTGAAACATAAATATGAAAATCTATGGGTTCAAGGCAGACATTGAAAGAGGTTTTAGGAGTGCGTGAGTTTATGCCTCAGTGATTGTATTCCACTTGTAACATTGGTTTGATTGGCAGCGTGGAGGATTCCTGTGCTGCATTTCTCTGTATAATCTACTATCAGAATGGAATTCTATCAGACTGTTCCAACTGGGAATCCTCATGTTTACTCTGGTCGAACTGTTTGTCACACACCCAATGACACACTAGTGACTGGGTCGGAACAGGATACATTCGCCTTTTTGTGTCGCTCAGGCTCTGTCCTCACGTTTAGACACTTTGAGTCAATTTTATCCTCTGTCTCATGGCATCTTAGTTAAGGGTTCTATTGCTGTGAAGAAACACCATGGCCACGGCAACTCTCATAGGGGGAACGTTTAATTGTGGCTCGCTAACAGTCCAGAGGTTCAGGCCATTATCATCATGGTGAGAAACAAGGCAGCCACAGGCAGAGCTGAAAGTTCTTACATCCCGGTTCAAGGCAACAGGAAGTGAACTGAAACACTGGGCATGACTTGAGCACATATGATAGACCCCAAAGCCCACATCCACAGTGACACCCTTCCTCTAACAAGATCATACCAACTCCAACAAGGCCACACCTCCCAATAGTTTACTCCCTTAGGAGGCCATATGCTCTCAAACCACACCATTCATGGGTATGTAGATGGAGGTCCCAACTAAAATACGGAAGGGGGGGGGGAAAGTGATTCATCAGGGTGATCAGTCACGAGGCAACCATTTGGATCCTAGATCAGGGGTAGATTGGGCAGCGCTCCAAGCAATAGGTAATGATGTGCAGTCTAGAGCTTGGGCTAACTTTGAAGATTCATCCTCAATAAAAACTCTCTTGCAACTTTATTGAAACTGCACTCACTTGTATGTAGGAAGTCAGGGGAGGTGGTGTCCGGAGCATGCCGAGGACACGTGTGTCCCTCCCTCATCTACCGCATCTACTGGTAGATATGCTGACAGCATCATGCTCTGAGTGATGAATAACTCCTGCCCGCAGACAGCTGCCCAGCTGGAGAAATGGCAAATCTGACCTCACCCATTACCTTCTCTTTCTCAGAGAAAGTTGTGCTCTATGGAGAAGAAGGGAAAGGCGTGTCCACGCTTATGTCCAAAGGCTAGCTGAAGGTTTACCTTGCAGGACCACTCATTTTTTAAAGCCACACATTTTTCACTGTCATTGTCTTGTGGAGACCCACCTGCCTCTACCTACTGAGTGCTGGAATTAAAGGTTTGTGTCACCATGTCCAGCCATACTCAGTTCTGGACGCTGCACATCCCATCTCCCCTTTGATACTAGAGTGAGCATCTACCCATGTTATAATCCACCTTATCAAAATTCACCATTGTTTATGTTACAAGGTGAGATGGAAAGACCTTTACGCCCATTAACTTGACTATGTGGATCTGCTTCCCTTTCCAGCCTCATCATCCTTAATTTCTTTTATTCTCTCCTTACTCCAGGACCTAGATGCATCATGTAATATTACTCTTTACCTGGTCCTTGAAGTTTCCTTTCCTTTGATTTTTCACCATGCATGGTGATCATATTTTGTCTATTTGTATTTTTAGGGTTTGAAAATTTTAATTATTAGTGTGTGTGTGTGTGCACAACTGTGTCATAGTGTTAATGTGGAGGTCACTGAACAATTTTGTGAAATTGGTTATGTACTTCCCACCTTTATGTGAGTTTTGAACAACTCACCTCCTAGGCTTAGATTGCAAGGGCTTTGCCCATTGGGCCATCTTGTCAACCTAATGCTCACATTTTAAATCTCCCTCTCTATCTCTTAAATAATGTTTTGTAGCTTATCTGGCATTTCTTCTTCAATGCTTCTGCCTGTCCTTTGTGTGGTTTTGGACTTTATCACACTGTATTGGAATTGTTTAGATGTTTGTCTACCCATCCATTCCATCAGCCTACACTTCTTGAACACTTTGCATGCGTGCAGAGGCCTCTGGCTGAATAAAAATGAATACTTTGCACTTGTCGGCTTCAGTCAGCAGTTAGGTAGAAATACATATTTAAATTAATAAATATGAAAGCATTCTGGATATTAGGATGGATATTGCCATAAAGCACTTGGTCAGCTGAATGGAGAAACAATTTTGCATAGAATTGGCGGTCATGTCAGGTTCAGTGCATGTCAATTTGTATATGTTATCTCGTTCATTTTTTCACCATCAGTAGTACGTACTGAACACAAATGGCTGTTGTACTGTAACTGAAATAGTGGTGACCTAAATAGAGTTAATTGTTACCTTTATGCTACTCATAGTAAGGTTGGGAGGGAGGAGGCAGACTAAGCAGGCACCATCCATGGCTGGTAAGCTACAGCCAACTCACATGGAGGAGGGATGCCAACCCAGGCTGTGGAGTGCAGAGGCAGCAGAAGATTCCAGAAGGAAATGACATCTAAGGTCAACCTGAAGGATCAGTGAAGGGATCCTGGTGTGTGTGTGTGTGTGTGTGTGTGTGTGTGCGTGTGCGTGTGCGTGTGTTTTATTTTCAAGCCTGGAATATGAAAACTAGCTTGGGAGAGTGACCAGCTTCAGAGGCAGCATGCTACGTATACACACATACATGTAATTTCCTATATACCTTTGACTTTAAAGGTCAAAGGTTCTGTCAGTTGAGTAGGACTTTTGCATAACCTAGATTTCAGTGGGTTTTTCCCCTCTGTCTTTCTCTCCCTCCCCTCCACTACCTCTCTCCCCCACTTTTTTTCCTTCTCAGCACTGGACATGGGGCGGACACCATCTTTCCCAGGAAATTCTCTGCATGTTTCTTTCCTTTTGATAACACGTGCAAGTCTGGGCCTGAACCTGATGCTTGTTTGTCTCTTCTACATCACTCTAGAGTAGATGATCTTGACCTTCAGGCCTGATCAGAAGCCTGGTACCCAAGGACGGGGACTACTTTCATGGGAAAAGAGCAAAACCCCAGCCTTTTTTTTTTTTTTTTTTTTTTTTTTTTTTTTTTGCTTTTTTTTCTCATCTACCCTTGATGGCACTCTGTGCTATTCATCAGGCATGTCTCACTAAGACCAGCACACATCTGAAGAAAAGAGAATTAGACTTTATTTTTTACTTTTACTTATTTACATATTTTCTTTGAGACAGGATCTTACTCTGTAGCCCTGGTGGGCCTAGAACTCACTACAGAGAGCAGGCTGGTCTTGAACTCTGGGATTAAATGCATGCACCACCATTCCCCAGCTTGAGAATTAGTCTCTTGATGGGAGGAATGTTAAAGAATTCATCAGTGAGATTAAATTCTGCACCATGGATTTAATGCTGTTGCTACTACTACTACTACGAACAGTTATAAAGTACTTACACAGCAAGCTTCTCTATGATCTTTACTTAAGTTGACTACTTTTTTTTCTTACTTTATATTATTATATTCACTTCACATTTGAGGAAACTTAGGCAAATAAAGTATTTTTCACAAGTCCGTGCAGATAACAGTGATAATCACTGCTAGCCCTGGGACCTAGCCGCTGTGGGTGCTGGCTTTATTTATTTTATTAATACTTTTGAGACAGGCTTTGTCTACATAGCTCTGGCTGTCCTGGAACTCACCGTGCATACTAGGCTGTCCTTGAACTCACAGATCCGCCTGCCTCTGCCTCTTGAGTGCTGGGATTAAAGGTGTGTGCCACCACACCCAGTGGGTGCTGGGTTTAAATGATTACCGTCCATGAGAGTCTACTCTCATGAAGTATAGCCTGGGAAAGCATACCCTGCTGGAGTGAATGGCTGTTTTTTTCTTCCAGTTTCCCTCAAATGCTAACAAAGCTGTTTCTTTCTTCTTTAAAAAAAAAAAAAAAATTAATTAATTAATTTTACATTCCAGCCACATTTCTCCCTCCCTTCTCTCCCACCATTCCTCCCCCACACTTCTCCACCAGCCTCCATTTCTATTCAGAAAAGGTCAGACCTCCCATGGGTATCAAAAAAACATGGCAAAGCAACTTTCAGTAAGACTAAACAGCTCCCTTTATATTAAGACTGAGCAAGGCGGCCCATTATGAGGAGTAGGATCCCAAAAGCCAGTAAAAGACTCAGAAACGGCTCTAATTTCCATTGTCAGGAGTCCCACAAGATGGCCAGGCTAGGTCAGTCCCATGCAGGCTCCGTAGTTGTCGGTTCAGTCTCTGTGAGGCCCTGTGAGCCCAGGTTAGTGGATTCTGTGAGTTTTCTTGTGGTGTCCTTGGCCCTCTGGCTCCTACGATCCTTTCTTCCCCTCTTCTGCAGGATTCCCCAAATTACACCTAATGTCTGCCCGTGGGTCTGTATGTGTTTCCGTCATCTCTGATGACATTTGGGCTAGGCATCGATCTGGTCCCAGGAGATGGCCAGTGTAGGTAGGCTACCTATTCACTATTGCTAGGAGTCTTAGCTGAGGTCACCCTTGGGAGATTCCCTTGAGCCAGGGTTTTACCTGACCCCGAAATGCTCCCACTTCCAGTAGTTTCCTTCAGTTTTCTTCTCCCTCACCCTCACACCCCCAACCTCATCACACACTTTCCCCCACATCCTTCCTCAGCACACTCATGAAATCTCTTCTATCCCCCCTTTCTGTGGAGATATGGCAATTTCTCCTTGCTACCTAGTCTAGCCTGGGTCTGTGGATTGTAACACATTTATCATTTATTTTACAGCTAATGTCTCCATATGAGTGGATACATATTTGTCCTTCTGTGTCTTAGTTACTTCACTCAGGATATTTTTTTTTTTTTCTGGTTCCATCCATTTGCCTTCAAATTTACTGATGTTCTTCTTTTCAACAGTTGAGTAATACTGCATTTTGCAAATGTGCCACGTTTTCTTTATCCATTCTTCAGTTGAGTATCTAGGTTGTTTACAGGTTCTGCCTATTACAAATAAAGCTGCTGTGAATATAGTTGAGCAATTGTCCTTGTGGTGTGATTGTGCATCCTTTGGGTATATACCCAAGAGTGGCATCACTGGGTCTTAAGGTAGATTAATTTCCAGTTTTCTCAGAAACTGCCACATTGATTTCCAAGGTGGCTGTACGAGTTTGCACTCCCACCAGCAACGGAGGAGTGTTCCCCTTATTCCACATCCTCTGTTGCTTGTGTTTTGTTCTTAGCCATTCTGACAGGTGCAAGATGGAATTTCAGAGTTGTTTTGAATTGAATTTACCTGATGTCTAAGGATGTTGAACTTTTAAAAAAGTGTTTCTCTATTATTTGTAATTCTTCTTTTGAACTCTGTTTAGATCTACACCCCAATTTTTAATTGGATTATTTGGTTTGTTGATATGTAGTTTCTTGGGTTCTTTATATATTTTGGAAATCATCTTCTGTCAGATGCAGGTTTGGTGAATATCTTTTCCTGTTCTGTAGGATGCTGTTTTGTTCTAGAGATGGTGTCCTTTGCCTTAAAGAAACTCATCAATTTCATGAGGTCCCATTTATGAATTCTCGATCTTCATACCTGTGCTACTGGTGTTCTTCTGTTCAGGAAGCTCTCTCCGATGCCAGTGTGTTCAGGATTATTCCCCTTTTTCTTCTATCAGCTTCCGTGTATCTGGGTTTATGTTGAGGCGTTTGGACTTAAGTTTTGTGCAGGATGATAAATATGCATCTATTTGCTTTCTTCTCCACGACTTTCCATTTTGTATCCCCTTGACTTTTTTAGTTCCCTTACCGCTTTAGCTAGAACTTCAAGTACTATATTTATTTGGTATGGGGAGAGTGTCTTGTTCCTAATTTTAGTGGAATCGCCTCTGGTAAAGTAGAAGTCTTCTTCTGAAGTTGAAGACCAGGTTATGGAGGTGGGGTGCTGTCTGAGATTGTTGAGCAGGCTTAATGGGGTTTTGTTGGCAGTGGGTGGTGTCTTCCCTGGGGTTCCTAGGTCCAGTCTTGCCTCTCCTAAGGCTGCCTTGGCTGCTGACTCTAGTCTGGAGCCCAGGAGAAGGGGTGCAGTCTGGAAAAGCTGTTTTTTTTTTTAAATTAATTTATTTATTTTCTTATTTTAGATATTGATCCCCGTTCCCTCTCCCTCCTTCCCTCCCTTTCTCTCCCCCTCCCTCCCATGGCTCCTGACCACACTCCTATCCCCTCCCCCCTCCCCCACTCCACAGGGAGGGTGATGCCTTCCAGGAGGGATCAACAAAATCTGTCAAGTCATTTGGAGCAGGGACTAGGCCCTCCCTCCTCCATGGGGAATGTACTCCCAAAGTCCTTTCGTGCACCAGGGATCCATCCTGGTTCCACTGTCTGAGGTCCCTTAGGCTGCCCAGGCCTTCTAACTGAGACCCATGTTCAGGGGGTCTGAGTCGGTCCGATGCTGGTTTCCCAGCTATCAGTCTGGGGGCCCGTTAGCTCCTCCTTGTTCAGGTCAGGAGAAAGCTGTTTCTTGAATGAATAATTTTGACTGCCATCCTGCTCCAGACATTGAGTGGAGGGTATGTTATTGTGAAACTGGAGATGAAATCCTGGTTTTCTCTCCAGTAAGTGGTGAGAGACCCTGTTCTAGATGGCTTCTGCTGCAGAGTTGCTTTAGTCCTGTGTTCTGGATGAGTTACTCAGAGAGTGTGGAGGTTCCCTTCCTTCTGACTAGTCTTCTTAAGTTATTATATAAAGGAGTCGACTTTATGATGGCATCTCCGTACTTTGTTCTTGTTTATCTTTCCCTCCCAGTCTTCTCCTCGTTTTCCCCTGTCCGGCTTTCACGAGAGCAAGTCCATCTAAGAGGTGAGTATAAGAGCCTCTCTCTCTCTTACACACACACACCTTAGAATCCTCCCCCCACCACCATTTTTCTTAAACGGACTTCATTAGTAGTGGAAGTATCTATTTATTCCCATTCATTTGTTTCAAATAAATAGTGGCATATGTATTTTAAAAGAACTTTAAAGGAGTATTTTGTTGTTGTTGTTGGTTTGGAGATATTTTATAATAGTTTATTGCATATATAATACATTACTTTCTTCTGAGCAGTGTCCATAATTTTTTATTATTTGGTTTATTTATTTTTTTCCCTTGCAACTGTGTGCTTTCCGGTCCTCTAGGCTTATTTATTTATTTATTTAGGAGTCTTACATTCTCTATGGCAAAGATTTGTTTGAGCTATTCACATGATAGACTGTGAGAAGAGCCACCTAGTGGCAAAATTTAGCATGTTTTTTTTTTTTTTAAATAATACATTTAAAAAATTTAAATTTGTAACAAACTTGATTTACATGTGAATCCCAGTTCCCTCACCCTCCCCTCCTCCCCTACCCCTCTCCCAACCCCCATCCCACCCCCTTTCTGCTCCTCAGGGAAAGTGAGGCCTTCCGTGAGGAAATCTTCAAAGTCTGTCATATCACTTGGAGCAGGGTCTAGGTCCTCCCCCATGTGTCTAGGCTGAGAGAGTATCCCAAAGTCCCTAGGGATAAATACTGATCCACTATCAGAGGCCCCATAGACTGCCCAGGCCTCCTAACTGACACCCATGTTCAGGGGGTCTGGGTGGGTCCTATACTGGTTTCCCAGCTATCAGACTGGGTCCATGAGCTCCCCTTGTTCAGGTCAGGTGTTTCTGTGCTTTTCTCCAGCCTGGTCTTGACCTCTTTGCTCATCACTCCTTGCTTTCTGCAACTGGATTCCAAGGGTTCTGCTCAGTGTTTAGCTTCCATTGGCTACTAGATGAAGGCTCTAGGATGGCAAATAAGGTAGTCATCAATCTCTTTATAGGGGAAGGGCATTTAAAGTAGCCTCTCCAGTATTGCGCAGATTGTTAGTTAGGTTCATTCTTGCAGGTCTCTAGACATTTCCCTAGTGCCAGATTTCTCTTTAGACCTACCGTGGATCCTTCTATCATGGCATCTCTTTCCTTGCTCTGTTCTATTCTTTCCCTGACTCAATCTTCCTGCTCCCTCATGTCCTCCTCTCCCCTCCTCTTCTCCCCTTCTCTTTCTCCTAACTCCCTCTCCCCTCCCCCATGCTCCCAATTTGCTCAGGAGATCTTGTCCCTTTCCCCTTCTCTTAGGGTCCTCCTTATTTCCTAGCTTTTCTGGCAGTGTGGATTGTAGGCTGTCGATCCTTTGCTCTATGTCTAAAATCCATATATGAGTGAGTACATACTATGTTTGTCAGGATGGTTTCTTCTAGTTCTATCCATTTGTCTGTCAGGATTCCATTGCGCGCGCCCCCCCCCCCCACTGAGTAGTACTCCATTGTGTAAATCTACCACATCTTCTTTATCCATTCTTCAGTTGAGGGGCATCTAGGTTGCTTCCAGGTTCTGGCTATTACAAATAATTCTGCTGTGAACATAGTGAACAGATGTCCTTTTGTATGAATGTGCATCCTTTGGGTATATGCCTAAGAGTGGAATTGCTGGGTCTTGAGGTAGACTGATTTCCATTTTCCTGAGGAACCACCATACTGAAATCCAAGGTGGCTGTACCAGTTTGCACTCCCACCAGCAGTGGAGGAGTGTTCCGCTTTCAACTGGAGAGATCTTATACTATAGACTTAACTAGAACACCTGAAAGGTCTAGAATAAAAGGAAGCAAGCAGACCTAAGAGGAGTAGGTGGCAAGAAGAAATCAATCTGAAATCAAGAAAATAGAAACAAAGAGAGCAACACAAGTCAGTGAAACAAAGAGTTGGTTCTTCGAGAGGAAAAAAAAAAAAAAAAAAAAAAAATCCCAGCACAGAGTCCCATTCCTAGCTGAGAGCTATTGTCAAATGGTATCAGCTGTGGGAGGGAGAGTTGGTTTTCTTCAGGAACACTGAAAGGCTACCTGTGTGCATACTAAGTGATTAAAAAAAAAAAAAAGAACACATACAAACCGAGAGGGAATAGTGGTTGTGGGGGCAGGAACAGTAGAGAAATTGGGTAGGAGGGAACGGGGGCATTTGAACAACACACGTTATATGCATGTATGGAATTCTCCAGGCAACAGGCGAAGAAAACAAATGAGAATGAGTGCTTAGAAGGAGGCAGAGAAAGAGAAACCATTATTCAGCGCTGGTAGGGATGTAAAATAGTCCAGCGGCAGCAGAAACAAGTGTGGAGGTCCCTCAGAAAACTGAAAACGACTCATTCATACCAATCTTGCCATGTGCAAGGGGCTTGGAGATATTTGTGCGTCTGTGTTTGCTGCTGTGCTAGTCACGACAGCAAGGAACAGGAGAAGATGTCTGTCACAGGTTAGTGGATAGAGAACACGGGGTACGTGTACAATGAGATTTTATGCAGGCACAGAGAAAAATGAAATTATGGCATTTTTCAGGAAAGTGGGTGCAGCTGGAAATTACGTTCAGTAAGCCAGACTCCGAAAGACCATGCGCTTCCTCTCACGCACAGAAACTTGATTTAAAAGTGTGTGAGTCTCTCTCTCTCTCTCTCTCTCTCTCTCTCTCTCTCTCTCTCTCTCTCTGTGTGTGTGTGTGTGTGTGTATAGGCACGCACGTGCATGCGTCTGTGTAGTTTATACAACCAGGAAGAGGATTATTATAGGTTAAGAAGAGATCTTAGGAGAGTAGAAAATAGGGTAATGAAAACTGTGTAATGAGAAAGCAGAAGATAGGGCTGATTGGAGGAGGAAAGAAAAGGAGCTGGAGTTGAGGGGATTGAAGGAAGGGCTGTGGGAGAGGGTAGAAGTAAGAATAAATATAATGACACCTATGGAGATATAATGATGAACCCCATTACCTGTGATGGCATAAAGCTTGCCGAAAGATCAGAGTACAAAGCTGGCCACACTAGCTAGCCACAGATGGCAGGCAGTGGTAGAACTCCCTTTTAATCCCAGCACTAGGGAGGCAGAGGTGGGTGGATTTCTGTGAGTTCCAGGCCATCCTGGGCTACACGAGATTGAGCCAGTCTAAAAGAGAAACAGAGCCAGGTGTGCTGTGGTGGCTCACACCTTTAATCCCAGCACCAGGAAGGTGGAGACAGGAGTGATAAGGCTGGGCAGAATATAATGTAGGAGGAGACAGGAAGGAGCTCATTGCGTTCAGTCTGAGGTTTTGTAGAGACAGGATCGTCCCTTGGTCTGAGGATTCAGTAGAGGTCAGAGGTCTAGCTTGTGGCTGGATCTTTTAGTTCTCTTACCATTCAGCATTTAGCCTGATGTCTAACTCTGGGTTTTTATTAAGGCCTGTTAGAACTCATGCTGCAATTACCTTGTATGGTAACCTTAAAAAAAAATATAAAGCAATCTTTTTATAGCATGGTTTCCTAAAAGTAAATTGCTAGGAAAAAGGAAGTTGATCGTTTTTCGCTATGCTAGATTTTGATAATATGTTCTCTGAGACATTTTAAGGCTATATTCCTTCTAGTTTTTCCTACATCCTTGCCAAAGTTGACATTAATGTGATTGAACACAGGCGACTGTAGCATAGAAGGTAAAGAATTTCCATTTTTAGTGAAAGAAGGCTTGCTGATTGATGTTAGCATTCTTGGGTTTCCTATGACCAGTGGTGTGAACTTGGGTAGATACCTGCCCTTCTCTGCCTCTGAAAACCTTCATCTATAGGACACAGGCAATGACAACTTTTCTGGATTGTTGAAAAGTTGAAGAGTAAAAGAAGATATATATATATACATATATATATATATATATGTATGAGATTCTTAGAATTGAAAATTATTGCTTTTCTTCATTAAATCTTCATTGAAACAAATTACTTTAGAATACTAGTAAATTTCAAAAGAAAAAAATTCAAATTTCTTCTGAAATTATACTTTGAATTAAAAATTATACCTGGAAGAATGTGCTTTGATCTTGCAGCCCTTAAAGGCTACTTATTGGCATGTGGTCATTTTTTGTTTCACTCTGGTTTCTCTATTCAGCTGTGGGTTTGAATAGGAACGGCTCCTATAGACTTATGTGTTTGGAATGCTTGCTCCATAGGGGGTGGCACTGTTTGAAGCCTTGCTGGAGAGGGTGTGTCCTTGGTGGAGGAAGTGTATCACCATGGAAGCAGACTCTGAGGTCTCTTGTGCTTGAGCTACGCCGGGTGTAGACAGTTTCCTTCTGCTGCGTGATGATCAGTTCCTTCTCTAGCACTGTGCCTGTCTGCACACTGCCATGTTTGCTGACATGACAATGATGGACTAAACCTCTGACCCAGTTAAATGTTTTCCTTTGTAGGACCAGCTGTGGTCTTTACGGCAATAGGATACTAAGACATCTGCCATGTAACACCAACCATTGCATTTACTGATGTACTTGAGTCTTGCTGTTTAATGTGAACCATGAAGATGTACTCTAGTTTTTTTCCCTCCCCACAGCTGATGTACTGTATTAGGAAAAGATTTAGAAAAGTTCTCCAGACTTAGAAAACATTGCCACATCACAAGGACAGGGTAACTTTTGATTGCTTTTTTTTTTTTTTTTTTTGGTAGAAGTTGCTTGTGCTGACTGATATGGTTCAGTTTGTAATGAGTTTGAGAAAACATTGAAAAGAACGAAGGTGTTGGAAAATGAAATATGTCTTTTAATTGAAAAGTGACTGTGATTGTTTCTTTTTTTTTCCACCCCCAATCTAAATCAAATTATTATGGTAGCGCTTTCAGGCAATTGGAAGGGGGAATTGCTCTCTGGAAATAATGATCTCATTATACAGTCTAAAAATATCAGTTAAGGACTCTTTAGTTGTCTTTGTGCTGCAACAAATAATTTAAAAGCTGAAATATTTTTAGAGCATGTCTGCGGAATTAACTTTTGTCTTAAAATACTGTATGAGCAGTAGAAAACAAACCATCCATGCTACAACAAAATATAGTTTATCTAGAAAAAGAGATGTGAGGTTCTTTTCACTTTATACAATAAACAAATGCCTGTATTTTCATGGAAATTTTAATAAAACGTTTATAATTTAGTGAAGTTTTATTTTTTAAGAACTATAATGCCAATTTTACAGCGTATTTCTTCGTCAGGGTTACTATATCTGTGATGAAACACCACCACCAAAGCAGTTTTGGGAGGAAAGGGTCTATTTGGCGTACACATCACCAAAGGAAGTCAGGACAGGAACTCAGGGCAGGAACCTGGAGGCGGGAGCTGACACAGAGTCCTTGAGGGGAGCTGCTTCCTGGCTTGCTCCCCATGCCTTCTTTCCTTCTTTTCCCATCCGCTACATATAACATTTTTACTGATTCTCTGGGAGTTTGACATCATGCACCCTGACCACAAATCCCTTCCTGGTCGGTCGGTCCCTTCATGTCCCACCCTCTCTTGTGATCTCCCCACCAAAAGAAGTAAAAGGTTAAAAAAAAAATCAAAAGTCTACTTTGTGTCATGTCTGTACTTGCTGCAGCTTGGTCAGATTCTAAGGTTCTGCCCTTGAGAGAGAACTGAACACTTACTTCCTCTTCCACACCTCCACCAGAAGCCATTAATCGTGGGGAGCTACTACTCTTTGGCATCTCTGTCACACTTTTAAAGGCTCTTCTTCTTTGGTGGCTTCCTTTGTAGGCTGGGGTGTGGGTTGGGGTTGGGGACACTCCAAGTCTCTCCTCAACTGTGTCTGTACTCATCGACATCATGGCAGACGAGTCAGACAAGGCGCTCAGAGGCTGCCTGCACTACTGACATCCTGACCTCCGGTGGCAGCATAGACTGCCCACATCAATATGGCCTCTGGCTCCACACATCGATATGCCCCTCTCCCAGCAGCATCAGCATCAGCATCATCATCATCATCAGCAGCAGCAGAGCCTAAGGATGTCCACACGTCTTCAGGCTGCAGCACAGACCCATGGGCAGCAGAATGGCATTGTGTGGTAACACAGACCATGGACATAAACACAGCTGCTGGCAGCAGGACCATGGACAGTGGCCCCATATCATCGCCATGGCTACTCAGATCAGCAGGATCCCCAGCAGCAAGCAGCATCAACCTGCTTTCCTATAGAACCCAGGATCTCCTGACTGCAGATGGCCACGCCCACAACAGCGGGGGGGGGGGGCTCCTCCAACAATCACTAATTAACAAAATGCCTTGCATGTTTGCTCCCCGCCCCAAATGAGGTCTCTTTCCCCTCCAGCAACTCTAGCTTGTGTCAAGTTAACATAAAACTAGCCGGCACAATCCGACTACATAAAACAAAAAGCAAAAGAAAAATCCAGTACGTGGAATGGAGCCAGCCCGTCATAAACATTGCCGCTGTGAAGGAAGGACGGCGGGACATGTCTGAGTGCTGGCTTTCATCGTGCAGGGAAAATGCTATGTACGTCCCAGACTCCAGTTCTCACTAGACTTCTTAATAATGTGAAATATCACACAGTTTAAAACGCCAAGAACCACTATTAATTGTCCAAACTCATATGTTAGAAACAATTACCAAGGCCTTCAGTCATTTTCCTTTTCCCATTTACTGGTACATGGGCCATGTAAATCACACTGCAAATGTAGCTTTTAACTCTTGGAATCTTATCACACAATGGCGACTTCCACATTTTAGAAAATGGGGAAATTCACTAAGCATGCAATCACACTTACCTTCTGTCTGTGTGTTCATAGATCCAGTTAACAACAACTCGGTCAATCTGTTTTGCCCAACTACTCATCTGCTTCTCACCAATCTACACTCAGTACTTACACTCCTATTTTTTTCCTTTTTTAAAATTTATTTTTCTTATTTCACATATCGATCCCAGTTCCTTCTCCCCTCTTTCTCTCTCTCCCTCCCATCCTCCCCTCTCATTCCCTCCCCCCCCCAACACTCCACATGTAGGGTGATGCCCTCCAGGAGGGGTCATCAAAATCTGTCAAGTCATTTGGAGTAGGGACTAGACCAGGAGTTGCCTTTGGTTATAGTGTTTCATCGCAATAATAGTAAGCCTAACTAGGGCAGAATACTTGGTCAATGAAATAACCATCCCCTTTCAAGTACTGTTTTCTCATTTTAATATAGAAGTTCGTTTTCACAAGTCTGGATTTTCTTGGTTGAGCCATGCTGCTTACTGGTCTACCTAATATCCCTTTCCCCCCATGCTGGTTTTGTATAAAATGCACCTTCTCTTCTGCAGGAACTTGGTCTTCAGGCCTTGGCCTCAAGCTCGTATTTGATGGAATGAAGCGTTTGTTGGATGAATTAAACCACGAGATTTAATCACCACAAGATATCGTGGGTGATGCTGAACTCACCAACATTTTCTTCCTCTGAACATAACCTGCTTGTTTAGCTTCTGTGGAATGCCTGGCGACTCTTCACTTTAATGCACACCTTTCTCTGAACTCCCCTCCTTCAGCTCCGACGGTTTCCACCAAATGGTTCATCTTTACCAATGAACACTCTTGTGGCATGCCCTGTCAGAAATCAAATTCGACACAGACTCAGGAGGGCTTTACTCTATTAGGAGCTCCTTTCTACCGTTCATGATAACATGGTGTCAGCAGTTACTTTACTAGACACCGTCGTCCACACACGGTTACCCTACGGGCGTATGGGGAGGAGGACCACAATGAGAACTTCTGTCACTTATCGTAACTAGTAGTTTTTGCAGATGTCTAAAACCCCTTTGCTAAACATTTTTGAAGTACTTTAAACAGTGTCAGATATTACTTGTCGCTGTATCTGCGTTTTGCTGAGTGTCACAGTTTCTGTTTTTAGAAGGAAACAATGAGCTGATAACTTAATCTTTACTGATAATATTATGTATTAAGAAAATATATTGGAGAAATGGGCATTTTGATTCGAAAGACTCCTATATCAGTATTTGTCAGGGGCCATTAAGGAAAAACAGATACATGTTCCCGTCTTTCCTTAAGGAGCGAGACAGGCAGAAATCTAAACATATAGAGCTACTGCTTTAAAGTGTGGCTTAATTCCGGAGACAAAGGTGCTTCCTTACTGTGGAATTCTAGAATAGGCAGAGTTTTTACCATGTTGTAGCTGCCTAGAATGCATTGGCTCCCTGTCCCATAACACAGCATAGGGCATGAATCTGGCTAGAGAGGAATGCTCACTTATTATATGCAGAATGTTAGGGAATGGATAAAACTGACAACACAGCTTTGCAGTTTTCCCTTCCAGAATCATCTGCGTTAGGAAAGTAAGGAAAGACAAAGTAGAAGGAGAATGGAGTCACACTGTTCAAGTGGGGTTCTCTCTGCACTAATGGAAATAAAATATACTTTTACAAATAACATTTCTCACATTTTTTTTTGTTGTTGTTGCTCTGTTAATCTATTGACCTTAAACTCCCAAATCTTCACTATAGGGGAAAAGCCCACATGATGACCATTCCTCTCCTTCTTTGAGAGTGTTCTGCAAATACTAGTCATTGCTCTTCCATGTACCCTTTGCCCACACTTGTGAGCCACACAGATTTCTACATGCAGAAGATTCTAAACAGGCCAGAGCATTGCAAATCAACTTCTTCTGGCTATTCTCTACCCAAGGCTGAAACTCACTTAAATGCTACTTTACTTCTCCAAGTTTTACTTCTCCAAGCCATATCTTAAAAGTAGCTTCTTCAAGAGACAAATGGCTAGTCACATGGTATAACCTTCCCCTATCATCAAATTCCCCAAGAGAAATGAAACTTCCAATCTTAATCCCCCTTTCATGGCGTCTGCTTAGTCAAGCATATCACAGTGAAAGGGACTGTTTATACTTGTGTGGATAGGGGGCAGGGTAATAAAAAAGGAAACACAATATTCTGGGGGTATAAATAGAGGGGCTGTTATGACATGGGGCCTGAAGAGGCTGGGGATGGAGAGGCCACAAAAGCCTAACTTTTATAGTTGCATGGGCAGTGTGATAGTTTTATATTGCAGAAGCAAGGGAGAAAGGCTCTACCATTTCAAAGGGTTTCAGTTTATCTTAGTGGGGACAGAAGGCAGAGTTTATGGTGGCAGCAAGCTGTGACAGGGGTTCCCTACACGATACTGAACAGAAGACAGAGGTCAGAGGAGGGAACCAGGAAACAGACCCACCCTAATGATCTATTCCTGCTAACTACACCCCACATCCTCAGGATCCTGCAGCCTCCCCAATAACAGCACCAGCTGGAGAGCAAGCATTCAAAACTTCAAAACATGAGCCTGTGGGACACATTTCAGAATCAAATAAGAAACAGAGGGGTGCTATGAAAGATAAGAGGTTTTTTTTTTTCTTTTTTTCCTTTTGGTGGGTTGTAGTGGCTCACACCTTTAATCTCAGCACTCAGGAAAACAAGGCAGGTGGATCTTTGAGTTCGAGGCCAGCCTGGTCTACAGAGTGAGTTCCAAAACAGCCAGGGCTACACAGAAAAATAAAGTCATTCTTTCAAAGTTCCATACATTTATACAATGCACCCCAGCTCCCTCCCTACTTCATGTTCTCTTAAAAAAATGTTTTTGGCCACATGTGGTGGTGTCTCATGCCCTTAATTCCAGCACGGGAGGATCTCTGTGAGTTTAAGGCCAGGTGTGGCTCCACAGTGAGGCCCTGTCTCAATACACATCTTCCTTTCTGAAAGTATGCTTTGTTCTCAGGGTGGAATTGGAAGAAATGCTGCTGGGGTAAATCCACCATTATTACTAACATCTAATACTCCAATGGTAGGTCCAAATGGTGGCTCGCCGTCCATCAGAGCGCGCCAGTAGATTCTCATTGGCGTCCAGGAAACTCTCAGGAACTCTCAACAGCTTTCTCCATGGAAACGGCGCTGCGGATGAGGACTTTTGCAAGCAAGCTTTTGTTCATTAAACAATGCTGCCCCAAGTAGGTACCTGAATAATTACTTATCACATTAAAAGTGAGGACTTCTGGACCCAAGATACTGTGCTAACTCTATGTGTTCCCAAAGTCTAGACATCCAAGAGGACGGTCAGTCAGATCTTCCAAAGTCAGTGAACCCAATTACCTCTTCATTGACACACACTCTACACTGGTGTAATCCAGTCATCTTGTTTTGCAGCAGCTGTGGAAAACTGTAGCCCTGAGCAGCTCCTGACCAGCCCTGGCCAATTAGGATGCACTAATATGATTGTCATTTGCTTGAGCCAATCGTATCTAAAATGACACAAAGGCCCTAGGAACTCCTCTTATGCTGTGCTTAAAAGGGTCTTTACCATCTTGCTAAAGCATAGACATTATCGTGGTATACATGCTGTGAACATGTTTATGCATGGCTTTTTTAGTATCATTGTGCATAGTATTGAATTTTATCACCTCACCACTTTTGTACAGTAACCAAGCAAACACGTAAAGCTCCAGCATATGCATTAAGTAGCCTGTGCTGTAGCATCCACAAACAGTCTAACTTCATCTTTACCTCCTTCTCAGGGAGCTCTAGCAGTTACTCTAGACTTCTCACGTTATTAGATTCCATCCCTCTCTCCTAGGACCAAGTAAGGGGAACATAAGCAAGTGTGTGAAGTAACAAAAGTTCCTCCAAGATAACGTCAAAATTAGGACGGAATTATTGCACTCTTTGATTTCATTAGAAGAAGCTGGGCCATACGTATGAATTAGTTTTTCACCACTGTGACAAAATCCTGGCAAAACAACTTAAAAGGGGGTAAATCTGGGCTCACGGTTTCCAAGGGTTAAGTGTCTTGACGGAGCAGCTCGCTCTGTTCATTCACGGCAGATCCAAAGGTAGAATGAGGGATGGCCTGAGCCTGCTAGGCTCTCTCCTTCTGCTTTTGTTATTTCTGAACCGCAGTCCCATGAGATTATCCTACACACATTCAGGGAGGTTCCCTTCTCAGTTGGTCTGCTCTGCAATACCTTACAGCCATACCTAGAGTTGCACCTTAATTTCTAGATGACTTAAAAATCAGGCAAGTTAATAACAGTAAAATATGACCTTTAGCTTAGTTTAAACACAGCTACATAAAAACATATATTTTCATGAAATTGCCAGTAATTGAATGTTGAGCAGGCCTTGACATGGGCTCTACACTTTTAGTCACCAGAAAACACATCTGAGGGACTTAGCCAGTAGGAAAAAAAATGAAATAAATTATTGAAGTTTTTAAATTTCAAAGATTGCTGTTGCATCTTAGAAATGCTAGGGCCTCTCAGTTGCTTTTAGTGCATTTACTCTATTAAAACCGTCAGAATCCACGCAGTCCCTGAGCTTTACCCCCAAGTCTGGCTTGTCCCTGCCCTTCACGGCCCGTAGTCAGTCATTTGACCTAGAAGAAGGCCCTCCGCAGAGAAGAGGGGATCTCTGCCCTTCACCCCAGCCCTCAAGACGCTGCTCTTGTATTCTCCTTTTTTATGATTTATAAATCAAATTATATTATACCCCGTCTCAGAAACTGCTTCCCATTACCTCTCTGTAAAATGAGTCAAACCTATCATGACACGAAAGGACTTTTACAGTGTGGACCTACCCTCTTTACTCATGTCCGGTGCCGTAGGCACACTGCGTCCCGGGATGAGCAGCTCGCTGGCTGCTTGTTTTATCTCTCATTTAGATTATGGTTATTTCCCATCAGACTTTGAGTGTTATTTCTCCTTTCTAATCTATTTGTTACTTCCCCTATATTCTCTCAAGTCTGGCTCAAAATAATATCCCCTCAAAGAGTTCCCAGAACTTTCCCAGGAAGAACTCATCATTCTAATATTTACTCTTCAAACGCTGCGCATGTGAATCTACTGTGGCACTCTGATTTACGGTTGTGAGCTTAGCCTTTAGCGGCTGAGCGAGCTACCCCTCCAGCCCTACCACTCTGAATATACTTTATGTTTTTCCATGTGTCTCTGTTCCTATTGATTGTGAACATAGGCAATTTATGTTGGCACATGAGAGTCCAGGCAAAAATTCTAAGATTTCATTGTCAAGATTTTGTAAATTGTCAATACCGGATCCCCATTCTTCATCACTGAACTATCTCCCTGGCCCTACAACTTAAAATTTAATATCATAAAAGCCTTGCTTTTTGGCTTTTATCCAAAAACCTGTAATTTGCTAAACTACTTAAGTTGCGTGATCATACACAAGTGTCTCTTGCATTACAACTGTGGTTGGATTGTAAAATGAAATTAAAAAAAAAAAATAAATTGTAAAAGAATCTCACCAGAAGACTCATTTTGTGATTAAAAAAAATATTGCTATTGTTTTTCTAGTAATTGTTTCTTCATGGTTGGGCGGGGAGGGGGGGGATGTGACCTGATGTTTGGGTTGGACTAATCTGGAAGTGTGTGGTTTTGGCTGTTAAGTCCTAAACTAAGCATGATAAGTAGAGCACCACCTACACATGACCTGGTTTTTAGAACTCCCGTATTCTAGAAGAGTGGTCCATTGGCGTAGATGGAGACTACGCTGTTTATTAGGACACTTTCGGAATTTTTCTTTTTTCTGTGCTCTGTATTAGAACAATTATGCGCCTCTAGACTTAGCAAACTTAAATATGTGTACTTCCAAATTTTATGTATCTGCTATTAAAAATTAAAATAATTCTGAGGAGCATCCTGGGTGCTGAATAGTGTTCGACGGTGGTAAGGCCAGCCTGTACAAGAGTGAGTGAAATAATCTTCAGAAAGTACAAAGTCAGATCTTAGAGCCTTCTTAATGCCAACGCAATGACGCAGGAGGGCGATTGCTGATAGTGATGGGAAAGTTTAAATTTCCCTGTTACTCAGCTGAGTGCCACTCACAGAAGCGGTTTTCCTTCTCATGTAGTGCCGGTGGGATGTTTATTTTGCAGCCCTACTGTTAGCTTAATCGACAGTTTAGCTGACACTGTATTTTCTTCCAATAGCTTTTAAGTTGTGCCTAATCTTAGTCACAGTTTCCCACCAGCAGGATTTTCCTCCCCTTGATCTGTAGTTATAGTAGCATCCGGAAATCATTTATTTTTGTGATCTCAAAAACTCCTCCTTCTTGGACGCTTCTCAAATACTTTTTAAGAATGTGTCTCCTCCAGGTGTCGTGTTTCTTTGCGTTTGAAAATGGTGAGTCTCCATGTTGCTCCCCAAGTGATCACCCCTCAGTGTCCTCCAACCTCAGTCCTGTGTTTCCCAACTTGTTTGCTTATTAAATTAGACCATCTCAGTGCTTATTCATCTGTTGAAGATTATAAGCTATGGTAACAGACACACATACTTAAATTTGGACACTTATGACTGTTGTGAAAAATAGCCTAACTAAGCATAATACAAAAAAATAAAATGTCTAATCATAACGTTTTGGAATTGAGTAGGGAAAGGAAGTCAAGTAGGCCCCCTGATGTACTTTCTCAGAAGCATCTTCTATACCCAGCAGCCTGGGGGAGTTGAGAGATGCAAACACAGGCTGGTGAGGAGGGGAGCAGAGGGACCGTCTACCTCCCTCTCTTGAGGATGGACTTTTGGACAGCAGGAGCAACCATAGTTTCCAAGTGCCACTTACTGACAGTATTTGCAACTTTTAATTTTAATGTTAGTAAAATTTATTCCTGTAATCTCATAAACACAATTAAATAGAACATGTCTAATGCGTTTAGTTATTGCCATAATTTCTAGAGAATATAAGAATTCAAGGAAGGCAATCCTGACCTGAAACTATAATCACATCCTAGTTAGAACTATATTTTAAAAAAGGCAGAAATAACAAACGCCAAGGAAGAGGAAATCATACACTGTTGGTGGGAATGTGAGATGGTACAGCTATTTTAAAAACAGTGTGGATGGTCCTCAAAAAAGTAAGCAAAGCAAGACACTAAAAATAAAACTATCATATGATTGAGTCATCTCATTACTGCACATTCATCCAAAATAAATAAATAAATGTTACAGCAAAGAGTTCCATTCACTCCCATATTTATTCACAATAGCAAATCGGGTAGCCAATGGAAGCATCTGTTGATGGATGGACAGATAACGGCTATATATACACAGTGGATGAAAGCCATAAAACAGAATGAATTCCTGTCAGTCATAGGAATGTGGGTGAACGGGATAATATTAAGGGTAATAAATCACTCACAAAAAGACAAATGGTATTTTCTTGCTTATGCACTACAGATAATTAGTTATGGGGAGGCATTTGGATTGCTCCCTAGAAGCCCCTGAGTAGAAGGTTGGCTGCTAGCTGGTGGTGCTGTTGAGAGGATTTGGATTATGATGGTGGTGATGGGCTGATCAACCGAGGAACTTGGTCACCGAGGGTGTGCGTTGGAAGGTGTGTGCTGTTGCAGACCTTTCTTTTTTATATCTGCTACTTGCCCGTCGTGTGAGCGCCCTGCACAGCCACATTCTATCACTGTCATAGAGGTTAGAAGGGCACCTTTAAGGAAGGTCAGATAATTTGCGTCAAAATGCATTTAGAAGGAGAGAAGGTGCTAATGTTCTACAATGGAGTAGGGTGAAGATAGCACACAGCAGTTTGTTACATATTTCATAGAGGGAAAGGAGAGGAACTTACAGATATTTTAGTGTAGCGAAATTATGTCGAAGGAGAGACAAATGAAAAATTCTAATTATGTTTACTTCTCTATTTTCTGGTGTGTGTGTGTGTGTGTGTGTGTGTGTGTGTGTGTGTGTGTATGTGTGTGCATCTCAAAATATCACACGGAACTACATCAATACATACATGCAATTATTATTTGTCAATAAAAAACCCTCCTAGATCCTTATTTTACGTGCAGAGGTATATATACACTTCCTACTGCACATAGACAAACCCATACCCACCTCCCCACATTTATAAATTATGTTCCAATAAGATGTAGTAAAAAGGGCTTTAGCTAGATGAGTCTCTTAGACCTAGCTTCACTATTAGATTGGAAATGTCTTGTTTTTGTTGGTCTTTAGTTTGGGCATGTTAGATAAAATAATTTCAAATTTCTGGCTAATATACAATTATTGGTTTTTCTTAATTTAAGGATGAAATAAAAAATAATTTTGTGTGAATTAATTCTCATGAGTATCTACTTTCTACTTGGACACACACTAACATTTACGAAGAACTTACATTAAAAAGTGTTGACTATTTCTTATCAATAGGACCTTAAAGAAATTTTGGAGACTCTTTATGAGATTACTGAGGCAGCTTTTATTTATTTATTTATTTATTTTTGCAGCTTTTATTTATTAAGAAGGTAGAAAAATTTCCAAACAACAACAGTTCTTGGATTGAATTTAGAAATATCACAAATAACAAATTGAAATTAAATTATCCTTGAACTCCAGAAATAAGACATAATTTAATTTTACTATCTCATTCAAATGCTTCATTTCTATTCATGTTGAAGAACAGAAAAACAAACTCATAAAGATTAATGATTACCTTGAAAAGGAAATAGTCCATTTCGACTCAAATAACTAAGAATGTAGTGGGGTGCATATAATATAATATTGTTTCAGGAAAAGGTAGATAAATCATTTTCCGGACAGGGAGGGTATTATGCTGTTATGGCTTAAATGTTTTGCAATATTTGGTTACATTTGAGATTTCACTTAATGTTTTGTTATATAAACTAGTAACTGAGAATAGGTAAAATACATTATTTTACAAGCAGAATGATTTTTTTTTTTTCCTAAAGGGTGAAGACTAGATGTTGGTTTGAAGTATTTTTCTTTTGAAGAACACAAATGCTTATGATTAGTAACCAAAAAGAATCCCCTGATAGCTGGGACAGACTCAGACCCCCTGAACTTGGTTCTCAATTAGAAGGCCTGGGCAGTCTAAGGGATCTCTGACAGTGGAACCAGAATGTTTCCTTGGTGCACGAAAGGACTTTGGGAGCACATTCCCCATGGAGGGATTCTCCCTTAACCTAGAGGCAGGAGGGAGGGCCTAGTCCCTACTTCAAATGACTTGACAGATATTGATGATCCCTCCTGGAAGGCATCACCCTCCCTGTGGAGTGGGTGGGGAATGGGATGGGAGGAGGGGGGCATGGGAGGATGGGAGGGAGACAGAACTGGGATCAATATGTAAAATAAGAAAAAAAAAAAGAAAAAAGTAAATACAATAAAAAAAAATCCCCCCAAACACCGTAAAAGTGCACTACCATTTGTGCCTAAAGTATCTCTCAAAGGCTCAATTATAAGGGCACGTCTGCAAGTCTGTGGCACTATTGGCTGAAGGGACCTGGCGTAAAGAAATCAGGCTAGTGTAGTTTGCCCTGGAAAGGGGTAACGGGATCTGGCATCCCTCCCTGATACCATCAGGTAAGTGACCTTGCTGGACTGTGTGATCTTCATCACAGCCTGTCTACCCCAACCCCTACATAAAAATGGGCCAAACTGAGTATAGATGGAAATTTCTGAAATTGTGAACCAAAACGAGACCCTTCTTCCCTTTATGTCAATCATCTTAGGTGGTTTTTTTTTTTTTTTTTTTTTTTTTTTTGTTATAGCAATGAGAAACTCAGTTATGAAGGGCCTGGGCACAATTCCCTTGGCCTCTCAATTTTCTTTCCTTCACCGAAACCCCCTTCCACATCCCCAAACCCGGACCATAGGAAAAGCTGTTTCAGAATCAATATCTTAATGAATATTGTAAGTCTGTATTAGTATATAAATGGTAGCATGGATTATAACATGAGTAATGTTTGAGAAAAGCAAATGTTATTCATAAAAATTCCACATATAAACTCTAATGATTGTTCACAGCTAGTTAGTAGTAAATCCTTCAGTCTCATGGAATTGGCTTATGAGAGAACGATAAACTGCTATAGAATGATACTCCTGATTATTTAATAATTAAAAAAACTAGCAAGATTTTTGATAGGAAATCATTATCCTGGAGTGAATGAAACTATTGCACCCATGTTTGTTCAAATAAAAACATTAAGGCCCAGGCTAGAAGCAGATGTCTATGGAAAACACAACACCACTCATTTATTGAGATAACAAGAAACATTCTATTATGGGCTACTTTATGGACTGCCTTCCCATTGGAGGATTTAAGATGACTGGCCTTCCAGACCTGGGTGTTTCTCTGGATGTGAATGAACTGTTCAGATTTATTCAGGCAGTGCTTGTGGGAACTGGACATCTCCCCAACATGTTTGACAGCATGCATATAATGTATTTGTCTTCATGTGATGTTTACCACCAAGCATCTTCCATAGAAAGCAGCAAATAAATACTTGGCTCGGTACACAGAGCATCTAAGGTAACAGCAGTCTCAATATCGCAGAAGCACAATTGCCTGAAGTTTTCTTATCTCCCCTCTTGCTGTCATCCTTAGCCATAAACTCTGTGACATCTCCTGAGTGGGTAATCTCAGAGTCACTTTGTTTCCCCATTTCACATTCTCTTAGTCAGCAAACCAAGAAAAGTTATTGTCTCACCGGCTCCATAATCCTATATTTAAAGTTAAACTTCCTGGTCTTTGAGTCAGAATTAGATTATACCAGCGAGAAGCTGGCCAAAAGGCTGCTGGTTCTCAGGCTAGTTTGTGTTCTTTGAAGAAAGGTAAAGGTAGAGCAGGAAACTGAGTGATCTTGTGCTTTGTGATACCCTCATATTATAACACTGCACTTCACCGATCCTGGGGATGTTAAGGAAGGTTGAGGGTGTAGGCATTACCTGAATCCTGAGGAGTTACCATGGAGACATTTATATCTGTGAACATGTTGTGTGTGTAAGTGTTTTTCCTGCGTGTATGTATGCACACTATGATACCCAAGAGATCAAAAGAGGGGCTCTGATTACTCGTAATTGGACAAGAGATGATTGTGAGCCCCATGTGGGTACTGGGAGTGGAACCTGGATCTTCTGCGAGAGATGCGAGTGCTCTTACTCACTCACTGATTCCAATCTTTAGCCTCAGTTTCCTTGTGTCTTAAATGAAGATAACGGGATTCACCATTTCATGCAGTTTTTTTTTTTTTTTAGAATAAAATGATTCAATACAGATAACGTGCAAGTGTCAATGTAAGTACAGAGTGTCCTGTGCATAGTAAACATTAGACATCTTTGCTGCTATTCTTGACAGAACACTTCTTGTTTTCCTGTGCTACATAGTATGAACTATTAAGCTTAACTTCAATAGCACAGAAATGTCTTCCCTGGTACAAGATTTGTTTCGATTGGAATTCTCTCTTTCTCTCTCTCTTTCTCTCTCTCTCCCCGCTCTGTAGTGTACTAGAGAGAGAACGATTTAAGGAATGAAGCCAATGGTTTGCTATCTTCTTCCAATCAGGCCTATAGAACGTGTTTGAATGGCCATGCTTAGAAGATGGACAATGTTATTGCTCTAAGAGTAGTCTGGATCTTTAAGAAGCTGAGACAAGAAGGGAGTTAGAAGCTGAGACTCTCTAAGTGCGACTTTGTGAACAACAGGCTGAGTTTGGAGTGTTTCGGAATAGCTTCTGAGGGCTGGCTTTATTGATCAGTCATCGCTTATTGTACTTCATTCTAGTCTACTTGCCTGGTTCCGGTAGATCAATACCCCTTGAACACTGTGCACTTAAACAAACTAAAAGAAACCTATTTAGTGGGAACATGCCCAAAATAGCAAAAGCTAAGAGTAGCTTTTCATGCTCCATTCACCCACTGTGTCTTTTGGAGCAGAAAAATCTTCTTCATTTTAATTTTCTTTTCTCATATAATAACACATCCTTGACCGCAGCTTCCCATTCTTCCTCCTCCCAGTTACCTCCTACCTCCCTCTCTCCCAGATCTACTCCCTTTCTGTCTCCCCCAAGAAAGGAGCAGGCCTCCCAGAGACACCAACCAAACCCAGCACAAAAAGATGCAACAAGACAGGCTATAAACCCTCACATCAAGGCAGACCAGGCAACCCCTGGGAGGGGGAAACGAGCCCTAGGAGCGGGAAAAAGAGTCAGGTATGCCCCTACTCCCACTTTCAAGAGACTGCCCCAAAACATCAAGCCAACAACTTAGTGTATAGACTGTGATTTCTGCTTTAGTCTCTGTGAGTGCCTGTGAGTCATGCTTGGTTGATTCCCCGTGTCCTTGATCTGCTGGTGTCACCAACCTCTCTGGCTCCCACAATTCCTCCTTCTCTTCCACAATGTTGCCAGAGCTCTGAGGAGAGGAACCCAATTGAGACCTGTAATCGTCTGGGTTATCCCTCCATCAAATTAATGTTTGGCTGTGTCTCTGCATCCAATCCAACCTGCTGATGGAGGAAGCCTCTCTGATGACAACTGGGCTGGACACCAATCTAAGAGTATAGCAGAATATCATTAGGAATCATTTCATTGATGTTCTTGGGGGAGAGGCCAAGTGTGTTTGGTTCTACCTTAGGTCTTTGGGCCATCCACCTTCTTGTTACTGGCCATCCAGGCAGTGTTATCATGTCAATCATGGGCTCCTTCTTGCAGCATGGGGCTTACATTAGACCAGTCATTGGTTGGCCATTCCCACAAGCTCTGAGCATATCCCGCAGGCAGGGCAGGTTGTGGGTCAAATGTTTTGTGACTGAGTTGGTGTCCCAGTCTTACCACTGGAAGCCTTGCCTGGTTATAGAAGATGGACAGACCAGGTTCTGTATGCTCCGTCACTAGGAGTCCCCTCTAGAGTCACCCTCATAGGATTCATGGAGTTTTGACCGCACTAGATTTCCACATCACCCTGCCTCCCTCAAACTCCTGCAAAATGCCCTCCAATTCCAGTCATCTCTCCCCTTACTCTCTCTCTCTATTCCCCCCTCCCGACCTGATCCCTTCTGTTCCTATCTGTGCCTGCCCCCAGTCTACTCTCCAAATCTATTCTATGTAGGTATTTAGTGGTAAGAACTTTCCTCTTAGCATTGCTTTTGTTGTGTCCTATATGTTTGGGTGCATTTCACATTCATTTTCATTGAAATCTGGGAAGTCTTTCTTGATGCAGTAGTCATTCACTAGGGGCATTTTCCGTTTCCATGAGTTTATAGACTGCATCTTTATTGGAAAATTGAGTTCACTGATATTGAGAGGTGTCCATGACCAATGATTGTTAATTCTTTTCATTTTGTTGTTGTTGTTGGTGCTGTGTGTGTGTGTGTGTGTGTGTGTGTGTGTATGCTTCTCTTTCTATTATGTTCTATAGGGCAGGATTTATAGGTAGATGTTGTTTAAATGTCACCTTCTCATGAGATATCATGTTTTTTTGTTTTTCTGTCTATGCCTGCTCTAGTAGTATATAGCTGGGATCTAGTAGCGACGAACTGTCCTGGCTGTTGTTGATTGTGTTCTTAAGCTAGCATCTGTGGTTGAACAGGGAGGCTCAGCCTGAGTTGCAGGATGGTCTTCTGGAAGGCGTGACACGGCGTTTGTTTGTGTATGGGTGTCTGCTGGAGTTGGCCTCTGGTGTTGTGGCAGGCATGGCCCTTGGTTGGGTGGGGGTGGGGTGGGGGCGTCTGCCTCAGGGAACCAGGAAAGTCAGAAACTTAACTCTTAAGGCATGGTCTTTCAGAAAGCCAAGTAGCTCCTTTTGAGATCAACAAAGTTTCCTCCTTCGCACCTGGTCACTATCCATTTCTTCCAAAAGCTTAAAACTGTAAGAATTTCATTTTGTAAGATGGCCACGGTTGCACAAGCCTTTAATCCCAGTCCTCTGGAGGCAGAGTCAGGCGGATCTTTGTGATTTTAGTGTTCAACTTGGTCTACAGAGCAAGTTCTAGAACAGCCAGGGAGGCTACAATTTCCAACCCCCCCCCCCAATCTCATTCTGTTTCACAAAGATGCCCCAGCTTTAAAAGGCCTTTGTTGGTCTCACCACGGGCGAGCATGTAGGCTCAGACTCTGTAGTCACGGTCTTGAGAGCAGCTTCCCCATCTCCAACGTTAAGTTGCAAAAACTTTAGCTTCGCCATCAGTTCCGCTCGGCTTCTGTCTCACAAAGTCTGCAATACAGCTGTGGTCTTTTAAATCCGACTTGCCTCACTTTTTTAGTTTGGAAATGTTTCCAGAAGTTCAGGGAAATTGTGGACTTCACTTTCCACATCTTTTTTGTTTGTTTGTTTGTTTCTTAGAGTTCAGAGTGCTTTCCTTTGAACACACATTTGAAAAATGTTGCCCTGTATGTTTTTGCCCAGTTTTATAATCACCTATGACAGGAGACGTAGTCTGCTACCAGTTATATTTTGTATTTGAAGTCAGTTTCCTCGATGCCAACTTGATGATGTCTTTACTTGAATGCTTCAAAGGCGCCCCAAGTACAACGCGTCTGAGGAAAACCTGGCCTCTCATTTCTGAATCTGCTGCATTTACAAACGTCAGTATGTATGTGAAAGCCACAATAAAACAGCACTAAAACTTTCGTAATTTGAGATAATAGTGTTTTATTATTAGGCTTTATCTACTCTAGATTTAAAAAAAAAATCTGCATGAGTATTTATGTGACAATGGGGATAAATCCAGTGTTAACATCGTTTGAAATATTTCTTTTTCCTCAAACCTTTTCTGAAAAAGATGCTAATTTTGAAATATTAGTAGGGATTGGGAAATGTCCAAAATATAAGGGCCTCAATGTGACTCATTAGATTAAATGAGAACAGCCAGAAAATTAGTTAAATACACTCAATTTCGCAAATGGTCTGTTCTTAGGACTGAAATAAAAAAAAAATCCTTTTAAGCAGAATTTGGGTTTTTTTTTGTAGATTTGGCACGGTGTCAAACCGCATGAAATATTTGGAGGTCTCCTTTCTGCAGTGGCCTCAGGATGGATTCCTTTTAATGAAAGTTAAAAGATAAAAGACAGAAATTGAGCTAGTGTCTGCGTGTTTCACAAAGTTACCAGGTTGCCAGATGATGCCTAATTGGAAGCACAGAACATGATGATGAGAAGCCCTAATCAGGAAATGCTTATTTGGCCCGAATCCCTGGAGATGGAGGGCGGGACAACAATAAAGGATGGCCAGGGGACAATGAAGAATGACTCTTACAGCAGAAAAAAAAAAAAAAAAAAAAAAAAAGATGTGAACCCCAAACCTACAGACCGGATGTTTAACTGAACACATCACTGCAATATCCTTGAGAAATTTAGAAATCATTCAGACAAGAAGTTATGAAGAAAGTGAAAAGTAGCTCTGAGTGCTCCTAAGAAAGGGATATCTTTGTGCCATGTCTTTAATCAATAAAGTATAATATCTTTGCTCTGCAATGAATCCAGAGAGAGAGAGAGACAGAGAGAGAGAGAGAGAGAGAGAGAGAGACTCCACTCCAGAGGGCGTTACTTCACAACACGCTTGGTTAGGACTTTTTGTGGGATTAGAGGAGTCGGGAGTTTAATATGTCTGAGGCCTTAAATAAAGTCGATATTGTCCAACGCAGGGCGTGGCTATTGCGCAGTGTGGGGTCAATCATCACCCGTCGTCTTTGAGAACGCTTCCATTGAAATAGCTCCTGCTGTGCAGATGCAACTGGGCCGAGGAGATTTCTTAGTAACCCAGCTGTCAGCCAGCATCCGCCAGAGCTGCTGAGGGCATGAATGTTCCTGGTGAACGTGGGCCCCACCTAAAACCCATAGACGACCCAGGCACAACGTGATTGGCAAATCTGCTACTTTCACCGAGCTGGTAATAGCTGGTAATAAATTGGTAATATTTTTTGTGTTTTTTTTTTCTCTTCACGTTTCCATTTTTTTCTGTTTACCTTGCAGAGAGAGAGAGAGCAAGACAGACAGAGAAGGAGGGAGAGAGAGAGAGAGGGAGAGAGAGAGGAGAGAGAGAGAGAGAGGGAGGGAGAGATTGTGATTAGGGACTTGAAGTTCTGTTATGGAAATCTGAGCTGCAGTGCCTTTGCTGTGATTTCTTTGAACCTCTGGGTATACTTCGTTAGAACCAGAGAAGACATTCCAGGTGCCCTACAGCACTGTACTGTCTAGTGCACCCCGATGTCAGTAACTGTGATGGTGTAGATTCCATGGTAGCTGAACTTGGCATAAGACCACTGTGGATACATTTACTGGAGGAATACATTTACTGAATTTATACCTGTGGGTAGGATAGCCATGCTGGTCAAACGTAGAATGGCTTGTGGACACTGGGTAGCTTTAGTATGAAGTATAGCATATAGCACATAATTTTCTAGACTTTAAATTTGAGTGACTACCCTGAGTTTCACATTAAGACCATCTGGCAGGCGGTGAGGCAGAGAGAGCGGGCAGAGGAAGGGGTCAAGGGGCAGAGACAAGGAAGCAGGAATCGATCTCAGCTTCATCTCAAGATGGCTCAGGAGACAGAATTCCGTATCCTTCCACTGACAGAATTCCGTAGCTGGGAGAGAATCGAGGCCCTGAAGAAGGTGGCTAAGATTAATCTGCTGAGAAGCTGGCATCTGGATACCATCAGGAAGACAGAGGATGGTTTTGAAGGGACTATGTGGGTGGCGCATCGGGGTATTTGTTTTAGTCACCATCATTATACATACTATCCTCATGCTAGCTCTTATATGGATGTTGTCAGTTGTATGTGATGGCTTGTGTTGACCACGAGGCCCTTAGTGACGGTACCTTGGATGGCATCTTTGTCATTGTAGATAGAGAGCATCTACTCCTATGAGGCCCCTGCTCTCTGTTTCTAATGCCTTTTACCTTTATCTGTCCTTCTCAAACTCCTGCCACTGCACCGAAAAGTCATGGAACAGTGCGCAGAGCCTTGCTTCCCAGTGGACATGGACGCTTATTCCTGTTTCCCTTCTGATAGGAGTGAGAGTCATGACTCTCGGCAGAAAAATCCTCCTGTGTTTTTAATTACGTCCTGGCCTCCGCCCTCTAAGAACTTAATTCACTTGTTTTTTCTTTGTCTCCTGGATTTTTATTTTATTTTATTTTATTTTATTATTTTTGTGCATTTTACATACCAGCCACAGTTCCTCATCACTCCCCTCCTCCATCTCCTTCACACCTCTTTTTTATCCCCCCATCCATTCCTCAGAGAGCGGTATGGGAAGTCAACAAAGCCTGACACATCAAGCTGAGGCTGGGCCAAACCACTCGTCCTTGCATCGAGGCTGAGCAAGGCATCCCGCCATAGGGAATGGGCTCCAAAAAGTCAGTTCAAGCACTAGGGATAAATCCTGGTCCCATTACCAGGGGCTCCACAGATAGATCAAGGTACATAGCTGTCACCCACAAGCAGAAGGCCTAATTTGGTCTCATGCAGGCTCCTCAGCTGTCAGTCCAGAGTCCATGAGCTCTCACTAGCTCAGGTCAGCTGTTTCTGTGGGTTTCCCAGTCATGATTTTGATTCCCCTTGCTCATAAAATCCTGTCTCCCTCTCATTGACTGGACTTCAGGAGCTTGGCCCCAGTACTTGGCCATGGATCTCTGTATCTGCTTCCATCAGTAACTAGATGAAGGTTCTATGATGACTATTAAGGTAGTCACTAATCTGATTACAGGAGAAATTCAGTTCAAGCACCCTGTCCTCCACTGCTAGGAGTCTTAGCTGGGGTCATCCTTGTGGATTCCTGTGGATTTCTCTAGCACCAGGTTTCTCCCTGACCCAAAATGGCTCCCTCTATCAAGATGTCTCTCTCATTGCTCTCCCTCTCTGTACAGAGTTTGTTATCTTCTGCCTTCCTTCATTCACTAAGTAACTCAAAAAAATTACTGCTTAGTCTCCTTCACTCTCTTTATGGGCTTAATGCCAGCCCAGCTAAGTGGCTTCAACCACACTTAACCTACAATGAGAGAGAAAGACTTTTGGTTTCTTTTAGCTCAATATATGTCTACTAGGAATACTTTGTTTACCAGAGACATAGTCTACCAGAAAAACTACATCTACAAGAGAGACATAGTATGTCAGCAAGTATGTCTAAGCCATGTTTGTGAGAAGAAGTATTGACACAGATCTGCTGCAGAATAAGAAGTAATGTTCTTATTGACCTAATTATGGATTTATGCTAGATATTTTATGCAAATTCCATTAACATTAATAATCATAATTGTATAGTTATTGAATCTAAGCCTAAAGGCTAAATGCATTTTGACAACAATGTTATTCTTATGTACATTTCTATGTAAGAAAAATAAGTTTAATTTTTTTCCTCATAAGCTTCAAGAACTATACCTAGGATTCCAGGAATTTTTTAATCTATTAGGAGCATATTTCAAAATATATTTCCAAAGAGCTTTGGGGAAAGTTTTCAACAGTACAGTTTACCTTTCTTTACTTTTAGAGATTCTGATTCTGTAAATCAAGATAATAACTATAAAATTTACATTTTAAACACCATTTCCCAGGAGCCTTTGTTGTAAGAGAGAGGTAATATCGAAGAGGCAAACATCTATGTTTTATATTGGAGATTTAAGCTGTAGATGGAGAAATGTAGTTTAATGGTGGATTCTGTAACCATACTCTGAATGTAGACAAAAGCTGAAGGCTGAAAAAGTAACAGGTACAAAATTCTCCCAAAATGGAGCTATCAACCCTGTTACTTCTGATGTTCTGAGTAAGTTTTTAGAGTTCAGTAAATGGTGGGGATGGAGTGTAATGAACATTATCACAGACGCATAGAAATGTAAGCAGAAGAAACTCTTCATTATATTTTAAAATCTATTTTCCAAAATTAGAAATCATTGTTTTAAATTTTTTATTTGGTCTGGTACAATTGACGACTCCAGGAGAAAAAATGGCCTCTGAAAGCTCACAGATAGATACTGGTGGGAAACTGCTCCAATCTCTGTGCCCAGCAGACACTATGGCTAAGAACAGGCCTTCCCAGCTGACTACACCATCCTAAATATTGTATTAAGTCAGTTACTTAAGGGTATTTTAGAGAACAAGATAATGGGCAGTCTTGTCGTATTATATTACATGTAGCAGTGACACTCAGTTGGATGGCTATATCGGAGAGAAACTTCTAAAAATCTGATCTGACTTGGAGGATAGGAAGGTCAATTAATTTATGACTTTTACATGTGTAGGTTACCAGCATAAAATGTTCTACAGATGTGGAGTATTACATTTGACCTATATGTCAGCCAAAGACTTTATTGATGAAATCTCTAAAGTATATGTATTTTGGGATTTAGTTTTGGATTTAATTCATGCATTTTATTACATTAAGCTTTTTATAGCATAGCTTATGTAGCATATTCTTAAGTTATCAGAAATGTATTTTATCTATCTAGCTGCTATCATCTCTTTTTCTATCAATAAAGTAACAATATCCACCTATGTATAATCTACTGCCTGTCATTTATATGCCATCTATCAACTGTAACTATTTATTATCTGTTATCCAGCCATTTGTCTATTTTATCTGCCTAAATACATTTGAGTCTATGGTGGCATCTGTAAATCTTAATTTAAGTGTATTCACAAACCTTTTATAAACTTCACTATATGTGTATTGGTGTCCGGCTTGCATGTATGTCTGTACACCACTTGCATGCCTTAGTGCCCACAGATGACAGAAAATGGCATCAGATTCCCTGGAACTGGAGTCACAAATGGTTATAAAGTTGCCATGTGGGTGTTGGGAATCAAATCCAGGACCTTTGGAAGAGCAGCCAGTGCTCTTAAAGCTGAGCCATCTCTCCAGCTCCAATATTCATGTATCTTAAAACGAAAAATGTTAAAGAATATGTTCTTTAAATTAAAAACACATTAAACATGGTCCTAAAGTTCTTTCTTCTAAATGAGACCAGGGTTGGAAGAATCTGAAATCATGTTTAATCTCGCCAGTTCTATTTCTCTTCTCCAGAAAATTCTTTTATTGGATTAGACTGCCAAGCAGGTTTGACTGGCATCTGATTCAAAGCTCAAACAAACATGAAATTTTCAATTGCAATTGTAACACTTATAGATAACAGTGTATAGAAGCAAGGAAAGTAGGTGTAAGGTTGAATGTATTGTAGACGCTAATGATGAGGCGATGATTTCTAGACATGACAGAGTGGTTGCACAAATGAACTCATAGAGGTTGTTGTGGTGATATTTTGTTTCTGATCTAACAAATAAATTGCTTTGCTTTCTAGGAATCTTCAGGCCAGCTTTATTTGTTAGATCAGAAACAAAATATCTCCACAGGTTGTGACTGCATATGCAGGTTTCATGCTTGGCTTTTTTTTATTTTTCCTTGAGCTGTGCAACCAGTTGCTGGAGTGAGTAAGCTCTGGAATCAGATGGTCTAGTTTTCACCTTGTTTTCAATGAATTAGAAAAACTGACACAAGTTCATTCATGACTTACCATGAGCTATTGCTTTTCCTCCTAACCTAGCATGCCGGCTTACTGTATTAGGCTTCCCATTATATTTTAGTAATTTTGGAAGTACCTGGCTTCCCAAGACTCTAGAAACATGTCTATACATGCTACTGCTCCACTTTTCTCATACACAGCACACTCAGTACACACAATTTAATCCTATTATCCTGCAATCATGAATATAGCCGGAGCTACCTTGATCTATAGTGGCTGCCAATTGATGCGTTTTAGAGCAAAAAAGATTCTTTGACTACTCTGTTATATTATACCAAGTAATTACCATGTATTCATGAGAAAAGTAGTCTCCTCTTCCAGGTTACATTGTAGATGTGGAGAATGGACAGAAGACATGTTTTTCTCCCTAATGTTGTGTTCAGACATGGGGACCCCAGGATACAGAGGAGAGTAGGTGTGTTCTGACAAGACCCTGGAGACTCACAAATCTATCAAGGTGAATCCAGTCCAGAAGCAGGAGGGATGAAGCCGAGACACAACAAGACAGTTGTGTTTTCAGGACTTAATCTCACTGAGCATTGTAAGATTGCAATCTTTTGAATTACATGCTCCTTACATGATTGAAGTATGGGATTCCTAAAACGATGTTGAAGGAGTTTGTAGTTTTATAGGGCATAGAGGAAGACAGACAATAGAGAGAGAGCCTTATTGATTTTAACATCTATCTTGGAGGACATATTCCCTGTCATCTTAATTGGTGTCTGATAAATTTTTACGGAAGCGCTGTGAATGGTTCAGTAATTATGTTGAACAATATGACAGTACTTTTCATTATTCACTTTTATTTAACAGTACTGAAACACAGCTAAATATTGTTATATGCTACAGTTTAAATAAGAAATGTTCTCTGAAGGTTCACACGTTGAAAACTTGGACACCACAGCGAAGCTTTTAGGAGATTATGTATTCTTTGGGGAGTGGATGGAAAGTAGGTCACTGGGGGTGTAAGCACTTTTAGAACCTGGCCTTTTGTTTATTTCTCTTTGCTTATTCATTGCTGAGAGGCGAGCAGTCTGTCTCTGCCATGTGCTCCCATCATGTGACAAGAGAGTCTGGACTGAAGCCATAAGGCCAAGTAAAACTCTCCTCCATATAGTTTTATTATCAAAGATGTTTTGTGTTCCTTTATTAGAAAGTGAACATGAAAGCCAGTGAGATGGCTCACCAGGTTAATGTGATTCTTCTACTAGCCTGACAACTTGAGTTTCGTGACCAGAACCTATATAAAAACTCACTCCCTGGTGTGTCCCTGCAGTTCCAGCTTTCCTACAGTGATCTGGAAAAGTGGCCAGAAAAATTGCAGAGTACACAGCACACTGACTGACGGAACTGCATTGTGTCAACAGAATCAACAAGAGAGACCTTGCCTCTGAACGAGTTGCAAAGAGAGAACTGACCTACACACACACACACACACACACACACACACACACACACACACACACATGCACACACACACATATATACACACACATATAAACACACTCACACTCACACACACATACACACACACATATATTATAAATTATATTGGACATATTTGTCCTTATTTTATTTAAAATCATTCAATTTATATCAATACAGAAGGATCATGCTACAAATTCAAGTAGTATAGAAAAGCTTATGATAAAAACGTTCACCTTGCCTGTTCAGTAGTCAGGAACAATCATTATTACATGTTATGAGATCTTTGGTTGACTAATTCCAAAACCTATAAAATAGTCTATTTCTTAAAATACCACTTTAGAAGTACCAAAATTGCCTCTATTATGAAGCTGTACATATAACTCATACTATTCAATCTCCTTTTCTCCATTCAGGCATTGAAATTAGCATTATTAGCTGTTTAGTTGTTGTGGCTCCTTTAAACCTTGTACAGTATATCAAGTCTCATATATCATCCTTATTATATATAATACATACATATAGTAGACACATCTAGTAATTCAGAGATTAACTCTTGACCTTACACCAACCTTGGTATAGTTACCATTCCTTTTTTAAGTTATGTAAGCTATAATTTTATTTTCACATTATTGGTATCAATCATATTATTTGCTATTAAGCAACAGACTGACTTGATAGCAGTACCCCCAGAACTATTTATGTTCTTCTGTATGCAGCTATCTCATGCTTTATCTGCATTTGAATAAATATCTCAAAATCTAGGCAACCCTAAGTAAATTGTGTTATTATTTTGACGATGTTCATTTCAGAGTGGCTGGGTCTTTTCATTCAGTTTTGACCTCAAGATTGCTCAAGAGTATGATGGGAGATGTCATCCTGTAAATATGTTTCTCTTATTGGTTAATGAATAAAGCATTGTTGGCCAATAGGGAAGCAAGATAGGTGGGACTAGGAGAGGTGGAGAATTCTGGGAAACGTAGGACAGAGCCGCGATGTGATCTCAGGAGGGGAGGATGCGTGAGGCTGGCGTTCTCGGTAAAATAAGAATATGTAGAAATACACATATTAGTAATTACGGGTTAACAATTAAGACAGAGCTAGCCAATAAAAAACACTAGTCTCTGGCCATCAGCTTCATAATTGATAGGGTATCTGTGTGTTCATTTGGGGCTGACATGGCTGTGGGACTAGGCTGGCGGAAAAGTGCTCCTAACAAGAGTATTCGATTATTTTATTTCTCTAGCTTACCCAAAGGCTTTGCCTGAAGAATTCCTTTCCTAAAATTCTTCTGTCAAGACTTCACTGTGGAAAAATCTCACCAAGATTAAGGGCAAAAAGTTACCTTGATACTAATTCATTAATTGTCCTAAATCATGCCACCCTGTGATAGAATATAAGTGTTTCATAACGTGCTTTTGTGTCCAACTCCTTATGCAGAATTTCTTCTTGGATTCTGCTGCCTTTCTTTCTTAATTTGGATCAGGTTCTTTGTCAAACTGCCAAATAACTGTCACCCTGGGGCTTGTCTTGAAATCATGAGAGAGCTTACTGATTTTCATGTTCCAAAGCCTTTTGTTGTTTACCTTTTCTTCCCTGTGAACCCTGAAATGAATTTCTAAAGCATATAGAAATCCATAAAACTCTGGCTATAGCTTAGTAGTGGACTGCTTGCTTCTTGTGTTTGAAGACATAAGTTGAGCCCCTAATACTGCCCCCAACCTCTCAAAAAATAAAAAAGGAAAAGAAATTCATGTTTTGAGTGTTGGAATATCTACAAGTATTTTTAATTTGGACTAATGATCGATTCATAACCCATCTTGGTTTCAGGTGGAGATATAATATGATCTGCATACACCACCAGATAAACTGGCATCAAATGGTATTTTCCCATTTGTTTGCTTCCAACACTATCTGTCCTTTGTCTTTTAAACACTTTTATGAAAATCAACATACTTTTTTTTTTAAGTTAAATTTGATCACTGCAGCCTCTTAATTGATGTCTGTGGCCCACTTCTATTTAATGTCAGTTTGGATTTTTCTGTATCAATTTATTTTCTTATCTTCTTCACCCATTTTCAATCGCTCTAGTCTCCTTTGCAGATGTCTTCTGTCTGAGTGCTTGTTAAAACCCATTTAAAGAAAACATGCGTCCTAAAATTGTAGGTACATATTTCTGTTTTACTTGCAGGTGCCTGCTGTTGGAATTACAACACACACTTACCTTTGCACGCTGTAGTTAAAATTGGTATTTTGCTACCTCACATACAGTGTGAGATTTAAATTTTGCCTTCAGCAGGAAACATGCTTCAATAGGAATCTCACAAATCTTAATAAAAGCTTTGCCTAGAAACACCTGGATGTTTTAAGAGCCCAGGCCCATAGCAGCTTTACAGACCACTCAACAGGAGATGGGATTAACCTGACTAGAGTTTTAGATTTTTTTTTGTACAATAGAGAGAAGCACCTAGAATATTTGAGAGAACTGCACTAATTGAAGAATAAGAAGATTGTGTGGGAAGGATCAGAGAGTTGAAACAAGAAAATGCAATTGAAAGCCCTTGGGAGTCTAAATGTATTGAGTAGAGAATAGTCTAAGGTGTATATGCTCCCTGTGCCATGTTTCCTTCTGGCAGAGGCAATGGAATTACCCTTAAAATCGATTCTAGACATGTCTCATATTTACTCGATGAACCATTTAAGGTACATCTTTAAACCCTAATATTTTGGAAATTTATAGCAGAACACACAGTATAACATACTGATGAATTTATTTCTAACAAACAGGAATTAAATTTTCTTAATAGGCGTTCTACGGGGTCTTTACTAATGATACCTATTAATAAGTAATGACAAACATGTTAGGCCTGACTATCAGTAGCACAGCATGCATTTAAAAGTTTCAGAAATGTCCATTAAGATTTACTAATTTTAGTTGTTTAGCAGCCTATTTTTATAGATCCTGTTAATGAGACACCCAGTGAACAACAACAAGGTTGTCCTATGGCTTCTTGTGAAGATTAGAAATATCCATCCATTCATTAACGTTCGGGAGGCAATAGTTTCACATGGAATACTAATCATAAAGTGAATTCTTGATTTCCGTGGAAAATGTTCACAGCCTTCTTGAGATACATCTGAAACATTTGCTAAAATCCATCCCCTGACCTCACTTGCAGCAGCACGCTGTCTTAGTTTTGCCATTTGATTTTGTAGACACTCTTGTTAGTTTGATGTATAATGTCATTTGAATGTGATCCAAGGTGTGTGCAGATGCTGAAGTCCTATTAAGGCCCCCATGAAAAATAAGAAACCCCATGAAAATGTCCTTTTCCAATTCACATTTCTGAAAGGCTGTCAGATATCTAGATGGAATGATAATTCCCTAGCACTAGTATGGTTTTAAAATTGCATCTGGGTGCACTTTCCTTGTTTGCAGACTTAATAACTGAGGTCATTTGTATGAGTAATTCAGACTATATGTAAGGATTCGGGCATTACGCTGGCCTGCCTCTGTCACCTGGCAGAGTGCACTCAGGCAGTTCTCTGGGCAGCCCAGGGTTCCATGAGTGCTAATCTGCAGGCAGGTGTAAAGGACCCCTTTAAAAGTCAGACCCCTGCCTACTTACGTTCTCTTTTTCTTTCTCTCTTCTCTCTCTCTCTCTTCTGCTTTCGGTTGGCCACCGAATGTACACATATTATTCCTTATATTTTTTCACTTTTTTTTCTATAGAAATTTGTTCAATTATCTCATTATCCAAAGTAATCTTAAGGCACATAGAAACATATTCTTTTCTTTAATATTTAGTGTGTTAACATAGGTTTTTAATTTTTTGTTTGTGTATCTCTCTCTCTGTATTCACATACCATGGGGTGCACATAAGGAGATCAGAGAAAAACTTCAGCACACAATTGTTTTCTTCTACTGAGACATCTAAGGATGGAACTCAGGTTGTCAGGCTTGTGTGGCATTTTGCTTTCTCTTGAACATATTTGAATATATTTTAATGAATATGTTGACACGAACAAATGTCACAGAATAGAGATGGTCCACCCTCTCCCTCTCTACTTCTCTTCCACACACATACATACAGAGGGTACATCTTGCTGATTTGTTTTTTTAAAGTTAAGCAGCTGAGGGTGTTGAAGGTAAATATAAATTTTGAAGAACAATGTAAAATTCAGTACGAGAGCATAAAACTACTCCATGCTCCAAAGCCTAAAGTACAATTTCTATTTAAATGTAACTAAGTACAAAATGTTCAACTATCAATAGCCAAATGTTGGGCAATACAGAAGTTAGAACGTATAAATCAAGTGTAATTGATGTGGAAAACACTCCCTGACTGACAACTTTAAATAACTTCTCTAAATTGGCCCTGTTGCCACAGGGTTAATAACAGCCCCATAACTATGGATGGGTAATTTTACAGCCTTGACACGTTCTGTCTGCAGCATTTAATGTGATTTCTGTTTTAGGGCTCTGATCTCCTGGCTGTGAATAAGTAATGTGGATGCATAAAGAGATTTTAACAAAAGTATAAAATAGCATGTGGCAAATTGCAAGATTCATTGGGGAGAGGTTGGGGGGGTCATGAACATTGTTAAGGGTTCTAAAAATAGTTTCCATTCAGCTAATTTATTCACTGACTTGTTTTCCAAGACGGCTTAACGTGTAATCATTTCTCAAGGTCTGTTTTTCTAAAATATTAGTGTTAAAAATAGGATAGATAATTTCCTCCTTTTTTGGTTCCAACTTGGAACATTTTCAGGCTAACCAGAAGATAAACACATATTATGCTAGCAAAGGGCATTAGGAGGCATCTTCTTTCTTTATTTTCTTGGTGTGAATAGCCAGATATGTCTGTAGTGTCCACTCAGGACAGGTGGAAAGCACTCTGCAGTAAGAAATGCTTTCTTCTTTGTCCACTGACTGACCTTCATATCCTGTAGCTAGATTCCTTGTTTCAGTTTTAGAGTTCCTGACAGCACCATGCACTTTTCAGTAAATATGTTGGGCTCTGTTGTTGCTCCTGCTGGAGTTCATCCTCGCCTCGGCTAATGTCCTTTTGGGCAAAGAACTGCCCCCACCTTGACCACTGATTTGGACATGCAGTCCTATGTGCTTGCAGGAGAAAAACATAGAAGAATGCTAAACCTTGCCAAGTCAGGGTTAGACAGCCTTTCTACCTCCCTGCTTCTATAGTGGTTTGTCAGGTACTCTAGGCCTTGGCCAAAATTGATTCCATCAACATTGCTGTAGACTTTGGGTGACTGTCCAGGTAGCCTGCTGTTTCTGTCCTTGCTGCACCATTCCATTTGGAAGTTGCCCATCTGCACTTCCTGTCTACCCTAGTATCATTATTTTCCTTCTCAGGTCTTTGATGAGGTTGAAGATTAGACTGTCACAATTATTATTCTCTCTTCCTAGTTGGACATATTAGTTACTAGACTTAAGCTTTCCAACTTAGGACAACTTTATTGTAAACTCCGTTATGCCTTCACCCTAGGACTAGATATGTAGGTCTTAAGTTTGTATGTTCTCGATTTTCCTTTTCTTAGAACATAGTTGTTATTTACTGTTTTGTGTATAGCTTTGTATCAAGCCTAAATCTTTTCTTTGGACTAAAAGGGGAATTGTAGTGAGATATTCACTTTGTTTGCACCTGTGACATTGACCACACATTAGTGAGGAATCTTAGTTAAAAGGAAGAGTTGATCAGATGAACAGAATGGATAAGGGCCTGGTGTGTGTGTCTATGGGGGGGGGGCAGGTCTAGAGGAAAGAAGGAGATGGGAAAGGAAAGTTGATTTTTATGAAGAGGATTTTAGCGAGGTTAGATTACAGTCTTGGAGGTTAGGAAAGTGTGGAGGCTCAAGCAGGTCTTGATTGCTATGCTGGATATGCATGACATTACAGGGCCAATACATCAGAAAGCAACAGCAGCAAACAGTGGTTTATTAAAATCACTTTATGGTGAAAGAATTTATGAGGATTGAGATGAAAGATTCAGTTATTCGACTAGAATGATGTTATAGGCACCAGGAATTAAATGAGGGGAAGTGGGACAACTTCATAATAAATGTGACAGGCTAATCATCTCTGTGCTGAGAGAGTTCATTCAGCCTGAGGGCAATAGCACAAGAAGAACCTCCTTGAAAACAGAATGAGATGCTAAGAGACAACTAGGAAACAAAACCGGCAAACAAACTTGTCAGGGTGCAAATTAGACAATGGGAGGTTCCAGCACTTTCTTGTCAAATTAGGAGATTTTCTGCCAGAGAGTTACAGACTATGCAACACCAGTGAATATAAAATATAAAGGAACTTTTTATGCATTGAAGACGAGACCAAAACTCAGCATAATACTTGTGGATACAGCTGCATACCAAAATTGCAGGGTGTTTGTAATTATTAACCGATCTCAAACATTGGAATTTGAGTAGAGGAAATAATTTTATTTTTTAAATTTTATTTATCTATTTTTTTAAAGATATGAGTACCCTGTCTTAGTGTGTATGTTTGCATGCCTGAAAATGGCATCAGATCCCATTATAGACGATTTTGAGCTATGATGTAGTTGATGGGAATTGAACTCAGTATCTCTGGAAGAGGAGACAGTGCTGTTAAACTGCTGAGTCATCTTTCCAGCCAGAGTAAGTAATCCTTCCTTGGAACATTTTGATAATTAAATAAGACAAATAAGACATTTTGTCTAAACTACTATATTCTCTCATATATGTGTACACACACACACACACACACACACATATGTAGAAAGCAAAGACAGTTATTGTAACACAATTATGAGCTACGAAACATCTTCAAAGTCACTTCCCGTGGCTACCATTTAGAATATTGCTCTCTAGAAACTATCAAACTTAATTCATTCAATTACTTAATCATAAAATAATCATTCAGGCAGTAATTTGACAGTCATGTCCAAAAGATACACAATTTGAGATGTTTTTGCATGTAGAAACATCCTTTTATTACAGGAACAACACTGCAGTAGGCCATTAGAGAATGATGAAATTCTGAAGAAAAACTTGAAATAAAAAGAGCTCTGTCTAGAATTTAATAAGAAAAAAAAAAAAAAAAAAAAAAAAAAAAAAAAAAAAAGAGAGAGAGAGAATGGTCCAGTAGGCTCTTGAAAAAAATACGTGCTGTTATCTGAAATTATCTCTAAATGGAAGAATTAAGGTGAGTCTTGAAGCAATTTTCCTTATGGTCAGGAGGTTGTAACCTAGCTGGCAGTAAAGGAATAGAAAGCAAAAATTATAACCGAATGATGGGTAATGGCTTAAATTGCACTTTTGGAAACCGCATGTAGTCTAAGATTTGGGGCAAGCTGTTTTTAGTTTCTTCAATTTGAAATAACTTTCCCAGACTTAGAACCACATAATGAACCAGACTAACTCAAATTACCTAGCAAATGGCGATTGACATTTGGTAAAATATACACAGTTGCAAGTTTCAATGTTGGAGACTAATTTCCATTTTGAAATGCATTTGTCTTAAGGAACTGTGACATGCCCACCATGCCACATCCGGTAAGGTGGAGGAGAGATTGAACTGTTAGATTGGGTCCCACCTCTGCACTTACTGGAACAGAGCACACCTGCCTTAGTTGTTAGAGCTTAATCGCTGCCACCTAGGAGTTATTTCGAACTTGAAATGCACCAAGGGTTGATAGAAGAAGAGAGGAAAGAGAGAAATTGATGGCCTTCCGAGGCCACCTCTCTTCATTGCCCTTCCAATCTTCCTCCCTCCTCCTCCTTCTTCTTCTATGTTTGCTTTCTTTATTTCAACATTTTCAACTTTGACTTTTGGCTTAGCCAATCAGACACTGAGCTGGCTTTTGTGCATAGTGCTGAGAGGTGAGAATGGTTTTGCGTATCCCCAATGATCTGAAAGATAGCTTGATGCCAAGACCATATTCTTTTTAAAACGAACAGGACTTCATAGGAAGATAGACTTGGTGACTTGAGCTCTGGTGTTATTTGGGGCTGGTGTGGCCGGCCGGCGGGGAAAAACAACTCATAACACTCATAACAGACCCTCTCTGCCAGAGTAAGCAAAAACAGCTGAGATTCCCTCTCAGAGAAGGGCTGAGCTGAAGAAAAGACTCAAAGACAAACCAAGACACCAAGACTCGAGTTCAGATTAGCTTCCAGCAACCAGACAAGTCTCCTGGAAGAGGTCTAGACCGACTGAAGTGGTTGGAAGGAGACTGTTCAACCTGATGAGCTCCCTGTAGACTGTGCAATGTGATCCAGGTTCCCAACCTGGTGAGCTGTCGCCCATGCTAGGGTGTCCTTGGCGATGCAGCTGTTTCTGAGTCATTTCTGTTTCTGTAAGTGACCCCTCACCCATATTCCTGCAAGTAACCCCAGTGAGACTCAATGGTTCACCACGTCGGACTTGGGTGTATTGTGGGCTCCGCCTGGGCTGAGTAGGAATGTATATTGTGACTCCCCAGAATTAGTTTTGTCGCACAGCACTTGGTGTGGGGTGAGTGATGGGTGAGGCAGAAAATCACCATGAGTGTTAGCTCAGCCCGGGCTACTTAGTGGGTTACAGGCCAACCTCGTCTGCAGTGTGAGACCTTCTCAAACAAACCACAATAGCAGCAACGACAAGTAAATTAATAGCAGCAACGACAAGTAAATTAAGGCAAAAAGAACTGCACCGATAACCTTACTTTGAAGGGACTCTTGATACTGTCTAACATTGTGTCCTCTACCCCTCCTACTCGTAGCCTATATTTTGGGCTGAAATCTCCATTTCCTCGTCTTAAGGGTTCCCCAGAGCCTTATAGTAAGTTCCTGTCCCCTTCCAATTGCCAGGATTTCAGGATTGTAGGTAGTGTTGTGCCAAGGAATAAAAGCTCCCCATGAGCTAGGCTGTAGAGGCTGGCCTGGAGCGCTATTGCTTTAGTCACACATGGCACACACTTCCTCAGGAAGAAGACCGAATAGCAGGCACACTTCAGAACCTGAACCTTCCCAGCTTTTACGATCCTGGTGGCTGTGGGGCTGACGGCTGACTGAGCTTTCAGACGAGGAATTTCCACCGACGAGCGGTAGTTGCCCACACATATCCCAAATCATTAGAAAGTACAATTTACCTCCTGCACTAGATGAAGGGACTCTGGCCACCTTGAGTGTGGGGAGCATGGCTCTGACAGGCCTATCCCTCCTCGGCCTTGCTAAAAACTGTTAGATTGTATTCCTAAAGCTGCCCACTAAGGTCTGTCCGCCTATTTGGCCACTTCCCACGCCCAGTTAAAATTAAACAGCTCACCCTAACATGAGGCTTTCCATTTTGTCTTTATAAACTGGCATTTTCCTATGTGCCGCCTGTTTCCCCTGTGTCCTTTACCCTCTGGGACAAACACTGCTGGCGCCTTTCCTTGTCCCCTCCCCCTTCCCCTTTGCGGTCTATCTCCTACCAATGCATCCAGCCCATCCTAACACAGACCTCCGATTTTCTCCTCTTTAAAATCATTGCACCGCGAGGCCGTTTGTTGCTGTCTTCTGTCTGAGTCAGAAAGCAGCCATTCTAACTTTTTCTTCCCCACTTAATAAAGGATTTCTCTGTGAAAACAGGCCTTTGGGTGTGGTTTGTGCAGAATCTGGGGTTTGGGAGGGACCCCCATTGTGCGGGAGTCTCCTTCACTAGAAATGCTTACGTACATTTTCTGATTAATTAAAACATATGAGACATTTTTTTTTTAAAAATGGTTTAGATTTTAACCACGCAATAAATATCATAATCGCAAATACATTTTAATATTTTGTACTAAATGACACAAAAGTATATTTTGGAACCCTCCCCACTCAATACAGAAAACATAATGCTCAGACCTTGATTTCTTTTTAGAATTTACTAGTTAGCGAACATGTCCTTGTGTGGGTTCCCAGGTCAGAAGTATCCTAGGTCTCATTGGAGAATTGTAATGTAGAAACTGGGTGAACCGAAGTTTTATGTCCAAGTGATTTGTTTTTCAATTTGCCTTCAATCGCACAAGGTTAAGTGTGTTTTTAGATGAAAACCGCATTTCCGATTCCATATCGCTTTTCATCTGGGTGAAGCGCTCCTCATCCCTCCAGCCATCATTCATGCTAAGTAGTGTCAAGTTTCCTCGTTGCCCAGGTTACCTCTCTCCTGAAAGACTCAATGTGTGTTTAACCCCACAGCACTTGTGGTAAGCACTCCTGAGTCCCCGAGGCACTCACCAGTCCCATTGATTACAGGTTCCCATGCTGTACCCGGGATTTCTGGCTGAGGCCTTTCTTGGGCTAATACTTTTCAGTCAACTCCTATATTATCTATTTACATTGAAATCTAATCATGGCTCGCTTCTGGGGAAATCCAACTCAAACTACCCCTTTAAACAATCACACTGTGGTCTTCTCAGAATGGCACTAGCACACTAAGAAGTGACATAAAATAGATCACTGTCCCCACATTTTTTTTTTTCCTGCTAGAATAAAAGGAGGAGATAAAGTGAAGTCGAAGAAGAGGGCTTTGCTTGACTATGATGGCTCCCCGATCTCAGATTTGCAGCCTTTAGGACTATGAGGGGTAAATATTTGTTGTTTATATCACCAGGGTTATATTACAGAATCTCAAACACACCGACAATAGGTTCCCAGACTTGAATGAGATTTCCACTGGAGACTTACCGGCCCATGTGGTGTGTGTGTGTGTGTGTGTGTGTGTGTGTGTGTAGCGAACACAGACTACTGTGCTTTACTATCAAATACCTTGCAGAACTACAAAAGCAGAAATGTGTGGTTTTGTTACTAGAGAAATTCAACTCTTTGTGATGGACTCAAGAGTTGGTTTAAGTAAATATTTTTGTTGAAAATAAGATAAAACCCTGAATGTCCCACTCCAAACCAATATCAATTGGCTTGATCTTGTGTAGGCAAGCTTAGATTCTGTGAGTTCATGAGTCCTGCGGGTTCTAGAAGACCCCGTCTCACAGCTGTTCTCCCAGGGCTCTGAGCCTTAAGGCAGGGGCTGATACAGACGTCCTGTTTAGGGCTGAGCACTTCAGTCACCCACTCTCTGCACTCAGACTCATAATTTATATAAGAGGATCATGTGTCCTGCTTGTGCTTGCTGAGAGGAGAGACAACAGCTGTTTTGAAAAGGGATTTGGACTGTGTGGTCTGTTGGGGGTGGCTTGCAAAAGCTGTGTTTCTAAATGAAGAGCTGAGAAACACAAACTCTCGAATTAAGATCTAATTTTCAAGTGCCGTACCTTAAAATATTGCTTGTCCATACATTGGGCATTAAGATACATACTTGGAAGAGGTCCCGAGTTTTCTAGCTTACCGGGAAGTGCAAAGACAGGGCATTTCACATTTCTTCTCGAACAGATGGATTTAAGCATTAACATTGACGTCTTGATTTGAGCCCTGAGTTCTAAGGCATTATCCTTGTTTCATAGTTGGTAATTTTTATTCAGCATGTTGTTTCTTTAGATTTTTCTACATGATAAGGAGATGGTTGACTTACTAAGGTCAGAATAAAAGTATCAAAGAGTTATTTTGTCTCATGGATACTAACATTGTTTTTGACATTTTCCATCCCTATGGTAGGTGGTTATAATCCTTTCACTCACATACTGCTTTGGTTTAAATCCCTGCATGCCTCTTCCTGTTTGTACATCATTTAACTTCCAAGTTCCACGAATTTGAAATCTTGCAGACAATACATGCTAAAGACTCTGCATTCCTGGTCAGTTGAGCCTTGCCATTCGGAGGTGCATTTATCCACACTCACTTGGCCTTTGGGAGTATCCTTTGTGTATAACCTGTGTGTGAGCCTCTAAATGTTTTCAGGGCCTGCGGAGTGCATCTAAAAGCATTTTAAAGAAGACTTGTGATACCCATTTTTATTCTTCATTTGCAGTTCTAACGCTTGCAAGGGGTTTCTTTTTGGAGTGCACCGTGGTGGATTTGGAAGTGGCTACAATAGAAGAAGACAGCTTCTTATGGAAAGACAGCTTGTTTCAGACATTTCACTTCTTTAACGTTTCCTTCCTCCCTTCTATCAGAAGCATCCATCAGGGGGCTGTTGAGGCACAGGGACTGAAACGCTGTGGAAGTCTCTTCACCAAGAGCAGAAGTCAGTCAAAGGTGACCTTTTCTTCTATTGTGCAGCTCTGCAGAGAAGCTTTGCCTTTTGAACTGAGGCAACTCAGCTTCTGCCACTACTCAGGCCTTTCAATGGTGAAAACGTGATGCCACAGCATGCAAGTTGATTACTTCTCATCGTGAGACCTATGAAGTTGTCTTTCTGAAGCAATTCACAGTGAGTGGTATGGAACACGCCTTCAAGAATTAGACATTAGTTTTAGAGGGCAGCTTAGAGAATGCGTTCATTTCTCTTTGAACTTGCTGTCAGCCTCTGGGCTCAGGGCTCTATGTAACAGCTTCTAGTAGGGGATACTTAGAAGCTGATAGAATGGTTAGCCCAAGGAGGAATCAGGCCTGTGACTTTAAATATACGGGTAGCTACCTCATGCCCTAGGCTCTTCTCGTTTTAGCTACCCGTTTGTATTTCATCACAGATAGTGCCTATGTGTGCGCCTGCACACACGCTCTATACCAGAGTCATTTCAGAAGACACTATGATTCCCTAAAATATTTCAGGGAAAGTTAATGACATAGAGTCATAGACTGGATTGTTAAAGCTTAGAGAGGGGAATTATATCATCCTTGACTGTGAGCACAGCAGAATCATTTTATGTATCCCAAATTTACTTTCCCTATGCTAAGGTCCTTTTATTTTCTATGTAAAGAGTCAGTGAAATATGTGTGATTATAGTAGGGCTGAGTCTGGACCAGGGAATTCCTATCTCTGGTGAGAAAATGTTTGTATGTAAGGGAACGAGGCAAGATATTTATTACATTATTTTGGCCAGTGCATCAATTTGACTTTCATAAATATTTTACAATCCTTGAGGAGTTGACTAGTAATCTGTACTAAGGAAAGGGAAATACTGGAGGAAAATGTTTACAGCAGCACTTGACGCATTTTTAAATAAACCAGCCACCTGCTTATGAGCCTCGAGCATCGTTACTTTATTAATAGATCTTTGCCTCATTTGCAGCTTTTTCGAAAAGGCCTCATTGTTGTGAATTATTATTATTATTTTTTTTCTTTTTTGTAAAAGGACAACTATTTTCTACAAAAGTTTATATTGGGGAAAGAGTTACACTGCGATAAAATAAATCTGAGGTTGCCTATCCGTAATAATTAGCCCAGTGAACAATAAGAAATCTTCAGTATTTTTGAAAAGAAGGAATAATCCAACTGTACTTTAAACTTTAGGAAACTTCCTATGATCCAGATGCAGACAGATGCCCAGAATGACCTCACCGTCCCAGGGCTACATGGCAGTGTTTGAAATACTTTGAACACGCTTTATGTCAGCATCTCCTGTGAAGATACTCACTTGCTTATTTAAAAACGAGAGCGGCTTGCAAACCAATGTCTCAAACACTGCTTTTGAAAATGTAGATCGCTGGAGTTTTAGAAAGCAGAGCAACGGCACATTGGTCTGTGGAAAACATTACAGGTGCACCAGGACTTGATGCCTTAGATCATCTAGACCAGCATTTCTCAACCTTATGAATGCAACGACCCTTTAAGCACAGACCCTCAACCATATAATCGTTTTCATTGTTACCGCACATCCGTCATTTTGCTGCTGTTGTGAATTGTAATGTAAGTGTACAGCATGCATGATATCTGGTATGTGATTCCTGTGAAAGGGTCATTGAGCTCCAAAGGGTTAGTGGCTTACCGGTTCAGAAATCATTGAGCTAGACTGTTCACAAAGCAGACTTGAATGACTGAGAGACTTGGTAGACAATTATGGGGTGTTTGCCTCTGAGAACACTTTGAATATAGCAGAAGACTAATATATAATCTCTCTTTCATGGATCTCCTGCTGGAGCCAGGTAAATTTTTTGATTTTTCTCCTTTTTTAATTCAGTTGACATTAAATCTTTGAATAGAGATACTAGCTTTATAATGCAAATATATATATACATATGTATACATGTATACATATGTATATATATGTATATATATATATTTCTTGAGACAGAGTTCCTCTATGTTGCTTTGGAGGCTGTCCTGGAATTAGCTCTATAGACCAGTCTGGCCTTGAACTCACAGAGATCCACCTGCCTCTGCCTCCTGAGTTCTGGGATTAAAGGTGTGCACCACCAATGTCTGGCATCTATAATATATTTTTGACTACTTAATAGTGGTCAAAATAATTACTATTAATAACTTAAGAACTTTAAATTCTTCCTTCATGTTAAAATAGTGGGAAATAACAATTATCTGTAACTTGGCTAACTTGAAGTTTCTGTATTTCAGAAAACCTGTTTTTTTTATTTTTTAAAATAGTTTTTCAAAGTCTTAAGGTTAATTAATGTGCTAAGACAGGGCATTTAATCTGACATATCTCTGTGACTTTGACAAAGCAGTGTTTCAAACACTCCTGAAAGTCCCTAAGGTTGGGCAACTCTGCAGAGCATTCAGGATTAGCTATTTATTGAATTACTGGCAAGAGTTTTGTGGTTTTTTTTTTTTTTTTTAACATGTCAGCTGATCAGATTTTTCACTCTGTGTTTTAGGATCTGTAAAGTCAGGTTGCCCATATCTGTGTTTTTGAACTCATAATTTCACCATTCACATTTATGACTGCTCCCTGGCCAAGTTTAGGTAAATGTCTGCTCCCGCTGATTCATGGTCTCCCAGGCTAGCCTTAGAGAGGACAGAATGAAATTTCATGAGGCACTTTGGTGTGCCTCTCTTCATCATTTCTCAGAAACTCTGGACATAAATAATTTATTAGGTACAGAGTGTGGATCAATGGAGAGAGGAGTGGCTGATGAGAGAGCGAGTCAGGAGGCATCATTATAAGCGGGCAGCTGATGGAAGATTTAAGATGCAAAGAGTTTGGAGGTAATCTGCTGGTAGAAATGAAGTCCTTGAATACAAGAGAAGTGTAATGAAAACTGTCTTATAATGAGACCTTGATGTAGTACCTTGGATGTGCTGACTGCTGAAAAGCAAGTATCAATAATGTCCTGAACAGCATGGGCACGTGATCATAAACTTTTAATGGTTGTTTTAAAAATAACATCAAAATTAATAACAACGTTTTCCTTTTCAGGGATTAAATAATTGGAAAGAATAAAGACTTGGAAAAATTTCAAAGAATTTAATTAATTTTAGATTTTAATTTTCAGCTTAAATTATTCCAGACTTCTTCATTTTATTCTTTTGTGTTAGGATACAAAACTCACTGGGTCATTAACTCTTAATGATTTGGAAATAATTGTAAATTTCACTGAAATAAACACTTTCACCTGAAAGAGGAGATTTAGACAAGTCATGGTAATGTATTTGTCATCTCCTTGTCATCTGTTTGCCTGTCTGTCTATCCATCCCTCTATCTACATTTTTCTGTAAGTATAAAATTCTACAAACAGTATAAACTATCCATATTTACTAACAAGAATAGATTATAGAAATTTTAATGTCTTATCAGCATCCATTTGCCATAAAGTCAGCAAATGCTTACTATCCTCATGCAGTTGTAGTTAGCATGTATGAAATATTGCAGACTGTCTTTGAAAGACAGCTAAGTATAGGTTTTGACCTTGTCCTTCTGAGTTCTCCTTGGATCTCACTGCTTAAATTTTCAGACTAGACAGTTAAAGTCACACAGGCCACATAGATTGTTCCTAGGGATTTAAATAGAATTTAAATACTTGAATACAGAAAGTGTCACTTTTCTGTATTTCTTGCTTGGACATATTGTTACTAAAAATGATCAGTAAGACCTAGATTATTATTATTTCATATTGACTCTCTGGTCCTGACCTCAAAAGCTATCCTCTAACCAAATGTGGCTAATCTGATCTAAGATATGCCCTCTGTACAAAATATGAATTGGATTTATAACATTGATGCAAAAAAGAATGCTAAATAGCTTGCCTTTACTAATTGTATCTTGAAATATTTTCAAAATATTAAATTATATAAAGTAGAGGGTTGAATTACTTCATTAGGTTATTTTTTTAAGACAGCTACTAGAAAAGTTTTCCCATTTGGCACACATCACATACCTTTGCAGAACAACTTGGTTTAGATTATAATTTTTTTGCAAAGAGTTGCAAAGAAGATTCTATGCATGGAATTCTAGAAAAATTGCCAGATTTTCTTCAGCTCTTTCTTCAGTGAAATGCCATGTTCACTGGGGTTTGCATGTTCTTCCTCTCTTTTACTCCAGTGACTCCCCCCCCCCTCATGCCATTAGGTAGGAAAGCAGAAACATCTGCCTAAAGTAAAAACTAACATATACTGACTTCTGTGAATCAGACAGAACGGCACACAGGAAGGTTAGACAGCTGCTCTGTGTTTTCAGAATACTCACCAATTCATTTTTAATTGGCATGTGGTTGCTCTGTCTTGCCAGCTCTGTCTCAACTCAATGCACCTAAGGTCTGTAATAATCCTTGAGGACCCTTGAGTCTGCTAAGGACCATCACATTTCACTGAACTTTAAATCTTGGGCATGTTATACCAATGTGTGTAATCTTGGCAATAAAAATAGAAGGCCCTAGAGAAGAGAAATCTTAATTTCTTCTTTTCACTTTTGGAATCAACATTTAGTCTTCTTGGCTTCATCTAATAAAATAAATGTTTGGAACAGTAAATGTTTCCCTTGGGTTAACCAGTTGTCCAGATGCCCATTCAGCTTCCTCAGGTATTATAATCTGGTAAGACTGCCCTTAACTTGATGACTTCTATCTAAATAGGCACAAATGATAAATTTAAATTAAGTTCCTAAGTATCTACTATGTAATGGCTGTGTGTGTGTGTGTGTGTGTGTGTGTGTGTGTGCATGCACATGCACACGTGCACACTCATAGGCCTGAGGTTGATATTAGATGTCTTCCTTTACTGATTTTCTCTTCAGGTTTGGAGACAGGGTTTGTCATTGACCCTGCAGCTCATCAATTCAGCAAGACTAGCTGTTCACAAGTCTTAGGCCAGGATCTTCCTGTCTTTGCCTGCTGAACGCTGTACCTGGTTTTTATGTGTGCATTGGAGATACGAACCCATTTCCTCGTGCTCGACCTGTGAGCGCTTTAGTATTTTACCCACAGAGCCATTTCCCTGGGGCCCACACGTGGCCCCTTGAGTCATATCTCTATCTATCTAAACAGGATTTGTACAAAGGTTGTAAAATACCTTGCATCAAAGAAGGAAAGAAGAGGGAAAGGGAATTTTAAGGATTGTAGTCACTATCTGAATGAGCTGCTGATAATACTTTTTGTTGTTGTTTTTTTCCAAAATGACTTCTTAAAAAAATAAAAATCCCATAAACTTTTCAAAGAACAAAAAGAAAATGTAATGCAAGTTGTGTGAAAGGTAGAGCTGAAATGAAATTGGACTAATTGCTTCAAGGAGTTTCTTTGTTTGACTGTAGTCATGATTTGGAAGCAGGTAGGCTCTGAATCAATCTTACTAGATTCTAGGCAGAGAAAGACAATTGCTCGGGCACGAATGCATTTTCCTCCTTCCCTACTTCAGAGACCCAGTGCTTTTTGGCTTGATAAATTGCCTAAACTACCTGGCTGCCTTGAAGGGAAAGTTATGTTTTTACATTTATATTAAACAAAAAACCTGTGCTTTAAAAATAAATCATGCCATCTGATGGGATTGCCTTTCTTTCATTTGTTTGCTATTGAGTGTGAGTTAAAGGTTATGTGCAGAACAATCTCAGGGGTGCAATTTACACGTCCGGTAGCAGGGAAGCTCTGTAACCAATAACCAGCACCGACAGAGGTGCTGTCAGAGCTCAGATTCATTGCCTCCACTCCCAGAGTCCTTTTGTTTTTAGAAGACACTGAGATATATTCTCTTTCCTTAGCCCAAGGGAATTTGTGAGATGTCTTTCCACCACACAATAAATACAGAAAAGAAATAAAAACTCCTCTTTAAGGTCATGTTTTGAAGAGAAGGGAGTAAGTATGTAAAGTTATGCTGAATGACATGAACTCCAGCCTCAAAGCCTTTTTAATTGCCAAGCATGGGGGAACCCAGTATAACTCCTGGGTGGCAATATTTGCACACTCCAAGCCTTTCCTAGGAAAAGAATACAACTATTACATGCTCAGTTGGTGTCATCTTTGTCTTGGCTAAGTCATGGTCTTCTGCTTATCTTTCTCAAGGTGGTGAAGATTATGGTAGATTTTTTTTCCCCTGGCCCATTCTTCAGTGTTTTACTTTCCCTAGGCTTTCTGAGTGAACAGATAATCTGCCCTCTGGGTCTTTTTAAACAAGTTTTGATTTTTTTTTTCTGGACCCAATCATTGCATTTGTAGAATATCATGGCTGATCACATTGCTACAATGGAAATATTTTTCTTAGTTTTAAAATAAACTGACCAAACATTTGATTTTCTTATCTGCATGAAGCAGTTTGTTCTGACAAGATACCGGAAAGGATGATATACTCTAGTTATTTCCAGGACGATGCACCCTGGAAATAATCAGGGTGGGGGAAACCCAGAGCTAGGCAGTGTATTATAATAATCGGGGGAGTAAGGTGGTTCTAACCGAAGGTCTGCCTTCAGTAGACTGTATCCGGGAAACAAACTTTTCCCAGGATAAAAATTTGTCACTGGGGAGAAGATTTGTTCTAAAGGCAGTTTGGGAGTTTTCACTGGATTCCATTCTAGGGGAATGTCTCAGGTCGAATTCTTGCCTACCATGCAAAAGGCCAGAGCTTCTACCCCAGTCTTGAAAAACAAGACAAACAAACAAACAAACAATACCCCCAAACCAAAACCCCCAAAACCTCAAAAACCTAAAGCTGCAATAAAGCAGGTGCGTTTGCTTTTGCTAAAAATAAGCTGTTGAGGTATAAGTTGTTCCCTTACCAACAAAATGAAAGAAAGGGGATGGCATTCCTCTGTCCTTACACATTGGCAGTTTGAGCACCTCTTTTATTGGCTTTGAGGGCTAGCAGGAAATTAAAGAGTTGGAAGCCACATGTCAATAGATTTACCTTTAAGAATATGAAGGTTTGCCTTACAGAATCTTGTAAGACAAAATGGCAGTATACAGAATAGGAAAAGATCTTCACTAACCCCACCTCTGACAGCAGGTTGGCCTTTAAGATATATAAAGAACTCAAGAAACTAGACATCAAAATGCCAAATAATCCAATTAAAAATGGGGTGTAGATCTAAATGGAGAATTGTCAACAGGAAACAATCTCAAATGGCCTGAAAACACTTAAGGAATCGTTCAACACCCTCAGTCATCCGGGAAATGCAATTCAAAATGAGCCTGAGATGCCATCCTACATATGTTACAATGGCTACAATAAAAAAATGATAATGACAGCTTATGTTGGAGAGGATATAGAGTCAGGAGAACACTCCTCTCCACTGCTGGTGGGAGTGCAAACTTGTAAACTTTGGACTTCAGTATGGCAGTTTCTCAGAAAATTGTTACTCGGTCTACCTCAAAACCCATCAATACCACTCTTGGACAAATATCCAAAGGATGACAAAGCATACAGCAAGGATACTTGCTTAACTATGTGCATAGCAGCATTATTCATAATAGCTAGAACCTAGAAAAAAACCTAGATGCCCTTTAACTGAAGAATGGATACAGAAAACGTGGTACATTTACACAATGGAGTATTACTCAGCTGTAAAAAAATAAACAGCGATATCATGAAATTTGCCAGCAAATGGATCGGACTAGAAAAGACTATTCTGAGTGAGGTTACCCAGACCCAGAAATACAAACATGGTACATACTTACTCTTAAGTGGATATTAGATATAAAGCAAAGGATAACCATGCTACAATCCACAGCCTCAGAGAAGCTAGGTAATACAGAGGACCCTAAGACAGACACGTGGGTTGCCCTAGGAAGGGGAAATAGATCAGGCATCCTGGGTAAACTGGTGGGAGGGGTATCAGGATGAGGAAGGACATGGGAGAATATGTAACTGGGGCCAGTTGGGGGAGGGACAGACAATAATAAGGGAGAACAATGAAAGAGATCTCTTGATATAGGGAGCCACTATGGGGTAGGGAAATTCCTAGGAATCCATAGGGATGACCCTAGTAAAGACTCCTAGCAATAGTGGAGAGGGTGCCTGGACTGACCTCCTATAATTAGATTGGTGATTATCCTAAATGTTGGTCAAGATCATGATGGGGAAACCCACAGAGACAACTAACCAGAGATCCTGGGAGCTCCTGGACTGCGTGGGACCAAATTAGGCCTTCTACATGTGGGTGTCAGTTGTGTGTCTTGGTCTGTTTGTGGGGCCTCTGTCAACGGGACAAGGATCTGTCCCTGGTGCTGATTCCCTATGGTGGGTTGCCTTGCTCAGCCTTGACGCAGGGAAGAGGGCTTGGTAGTGTCTCAACTCGATAGGTCAGGTTTTGTTGACCCCTGAAGGCGAGGATGTAGTTACATCATTAGACCCAAGATAAATGATAAACGGGTGTTTATTGGGGAATAATTACACAAACAAATACAAAGGACCGCTGGAGCGTTTCCCTGTTCTTCTAGCCATATCAGCTGCAAGCTCCTCTTTCCCCCTTCTAGCTGCCTGAAACCACGCCCAAAGGGGTGTGACCACTGTTACAGGTCCACAGAGCAGCTGCTTACAGACTCCCCATGGAAGGCCTTACCCCTTTCCTAAGAGTGGATGGGGGGTGATGGGGAGGAGAGGAGGGAGGGATAACTGTGGTTGGAATGTAAAATGATTTTAAAAATTTAAAAAAGAAATGGGAAGGCTTGAAACAGTGGCTCCGAAGTTGAGAACACTGGCAGTTCCTCCAGCAGATCCAGCACCCATTCGGCAGCATGCATCTGTTTGCTACTCCAAATCCAGGGACCTGACACCATCTGAACCAGACATGCATATGGTGCACACGCATATACTCAAGCACCCACCTATACTTACAAAATAAGAATAAATAGGTCTTAAAAACATGGAAATTCTTTAGTGTTTGAGACCAAAGGGAGGTAGTTTTTTGAGGAGATGTTCAAGCTTGGAAGATTGTCTCAAGGCCGGAGAAATTTCAGGTTTCATGACTGACCAGAGCCCATCACTACACTGTGAAATCCCAGGGTATACACACATAGAAGGAGCCCACTTGGTGAAAACCTGGACCTATGAATTCAATGCTAAATAATGTTTGTTTAAAGCTTAGTGACAGACACTCATGCTTGCAGAAAATCTTTTGATTTACATAATTTAAATATTAAATTTACAGGCCGTCAAAATTGATACTCTGTCATCTTCGCAGCAATTGCATAAACCATTGCCTAAAGTGGTATGGCATCAAAAATATGAAGATCACTTATAAAATATACATTAGAGCAGATGGCCATGAGGAGAGCCAATTGGACAGAATAATAAACAATACAAATTAAGAAACTCATAGCTAATTAAAGAAGATTAAGGGCACATGAAGGGGACATAAAGACCATGGAGCCCTCTCAAACAAAGGGTTAGCATGTTGGTGCTGTGCCATGGTCTCCTTTCCAAAGTGTGGCTAAATGAGGGGCCGTGATGGACAGGAAAGATGAAAAGGCTTCATTAGGATGCTATCTTCAATAACCCAAATCCCTCGATTCAACACACAGGGACAGCACATCATAAATTCCTGTGTAATTTGGTCTGAGTATTCCTCTCTTCTATTCTGCTCCATGCATTCGGATCCCATTAACTTTTAGAAGGACTTTCATGCACAGCCGGTAATAGGCACATTTCGTGGGCGTAGTGACTTGGAGTGTTTTATGGTCTTCGGCTCTGGGAAGCACTGCTTGACCGAATGTTAATTCTCAAGGGCTTTGTCCCTTCGCAGGTACTTCTCAATCAATATAGCAACAATAAACGAAGAAGGTTGTCCAGTAAGAAAAACAAACTGTTTCTCCTTAGATTTAAAAGCACTTCACAGGGGTATTTCAAAAGGTCATTCTGGCAAACACTGTTCATTTTTCAAGATCCACCTTGCATGAACATCTGTATCTACCATCAGCTCATTCATTTGTTTATTCATTCCATAGTCAACATCCATCGTCTGTTCATTCATTCATCTGCTTAATTCATTCAGTAGTCAATATTGAATACCTACAGGGTCCTAGCTGTTGTTCAGTGCTGGCTGCTCTATACATTTGACATTCTAAGAATGTGCTGTGGCTAAGGCTACTTTTCTACCACATACAAGGCAGCAGAGGTTTGTAGTTGTCTGTCACCAAGACTGTATAGTTGGACAGGGGGAAAACACATTGTCTATAGTCTTTGCAGAAGACTTTTTAATGACACCTGGTTTGAAAAGTTCTTGGTTTCCCGTGGGATAAAGACAGAAGAACTAGCATGCCCAGAGAGCATGGTGGGGGAAATGGATGGTTGGAAGAAAGTAAGGGTAGAGGGGGAAGTGTCTGGATTCTTTTCAGAAATTTCACTCCTATTTCTTGAAGACCATTAAATATATTTGATAGAAATGTCATATAGGAAGCCAAGGCATACCCCCATATTCTCTACTTATTCACCATAATTTAAACATTATTTTTAACATTTATTTTTATTTTTCAAGTATCAGAAATTTAATCCAGCGTCACACAAGCACTATGCCATGAGATTCACCCTTGGGCCTGCCTTTTTAACACACAACTTTCCTTTCCTTTAAATTCACTTACTGTGTTTCTTCTTAGTCTTCTGTTGTTTTTAATATGAAATGCCCAGTTTTCCAAATAAACCTCAGGGTATATTTTTAAAAATGTCTTATGTGCTACATAAATGACAAGCATTTTATTTTTATCGACATATACAGGTTGTATTTATCGTATTCAACCAGATGCTTTAAAACATGCAAGTTATGGAATATGTCAACAGGACTAACTAACATGACATTTGTGTGGTGTGTGTGTACACATGCATACTTTCAGGGTTTTTCTCCTTTCTCTCTCTCTCTCTCTCTCTCTCTGTGTGTGTGTGTAATGGGAATACTTGAAATTTAGTCTTGTTGTAGTTTTCAAAGTACAGTGAAGTTGTCCTGTTCTCTCCATGGGGATTAGCTCTAGGTCTTTCTCCTTGTACTAAAATCTGGGCATGGTCAAAGTCTTTGATATAAAATAGCATAGTATTTCTATGTGACATAAGCATATCTTCCATGTGCTTTAGATGTTTAGCACAATGTAAACATTATATAAGTAGCTGTCATATATTTTAACGAATAATGGTATGCAAAAAGTACAGATAGATTTTTTTAAAGGAGTATTTTCAGTTTATAATTGAATCCATAAGTGTGAAATCTGTAGACAGAATGCCAACTGTACTTTATTAATTCTTATAACGAAGTTGGACAAGACACACATTGGATTCATTCCTCTGTGTAACTGAGATTTTGTGTTTTGTGACCGTTGCCTCTTTAGTGGCTTGCCTCTTGCTTACAAAGTGAGACTGTGGGGTATTTTGCTCTGCTGTACCTGCTGGTTTATGTCACTTAACACCATACTGATACCATCTAGCTTTTTGTTGGGACATCCAGGATCTGCTTCTTAAAAGACTCTGGTAGTGAGAAAGGCTCTCCTGTGCTGGATTCTAGCATGGTCTTTCAAAGGTCCTCCTGCCTCACCCCCATTCCTGGATCAGCCTGGTCTCACTCTATAATAAAGAGAACAACAGTCAGCTAAAGGCCTTGAAAGCACTGTGCTCTTGAAAAAAGATAGAAGTAATGTGCTTCTAACTGGGGTTACTGTCACTTATAATATAAAAGTGTCTACTGTGGTGATGGGAATTCAGAAGTTCATTCATGGAGAGAAACCTCAATTGGTAACTCTAGCTAACTACCTCCATCTTACTAGACACTCTCTGCTGGATGCTGGAAGTTCCTGAGTTTATGATGTTGTCTGCTGCTAGCTTATCTTTTGTTTGGAAGCCTCACCTGAAGGGCACTCTGCTCTACCCAGGATTCCCTTTCAATTAGGAGCTCCAGCTGATAGCCTCAGCGGGCCTTCCCAATTAATTCTTGCTAGATGTGTGTAGATTCTTTGCTATCTATTTGCTGTGTCTTTCTATTTGCTAATGGTTTATTTATTCATTTACTTTTATGTGTTTGCTATATGCTTGATAGATTCACTCATTCAAAATGGAAAGGAGAGCTATTGTAGGTCATTCTCTGGTTCCTACAGAAGAAATGATTTGGTGTGAGCACGAACCTCAGGTCAAAGGGAAGCCTTTTAAATGAGTTCATACCTTTGCATCATTATTGATCCTACCATGAGTTCTGGCCAGCTCCTGAGACTTCCTCAAGTCATATATTTCTTTTATCATCCCAGCCTAAGTCCTTAGATCCTTTCATGCGCAGTGCTAATATTAGCAACTGTAGTATTATTGACCTCAAAGTTTAAGTGTGCTTCAGTTTTAGCTAATCTGAAAGTTTTCCAGACTTTGCTCCTGACCTTCAATGTACCCACAGACTGAGTGCTATGTTGTTTGAGATTTCCTCTTCTAGATTAGTGTGTCCTCTTCAAAGCCAACCTTACTCAGTGTCTCAGGCACACAAAGTGAAGTTGTGGGTTACCATTGAAATTGTCCACACAACTCTGCTTAGATTCGAGGGTTTTCTCTAGCCTGCATCTCCTTCCCAAAGCTTGTCAGCCGCATAGTCATGCCCTTACTTACTCGTCCCGAGTTTCTGTTAGTCACTGTTTTATTGCTGCCACAAATTACCTGGGGGAAAATCAACCGTTCATTGAAATTTTATCTTTGCACCTTTGTTAATAAGTGTTTTGAATCCATTGTGTGTGTGTGTGTGTGTGTGTGTGTGTGTGTGAGCTATGTATACGAAAGTCACTGTGTGATTTCCACATTTTATCTAATTTAAAATAATTAAAGCATTCAAAAATTCAATCTCTTCTCTTTCTCTTATCTATAGACTTAGGAAGTACATAGCATTTTACTTGCTATGAGATCTTTTACTCTGTAAAATTGGTACAAAATAAATAAAAAGCATGACTAGAACTCTTCCTGGTTCAAAGTTTTATGTGAGACCCAATGATACGTTTGGAGGCAAGATGCTTATAGAAATCAGTGCTTATAGAAATCACTTGAATTTTAGGCCTTGAAATGGCAATTGTGGATAATAAGATTCCCAAACTGTCTTATGTGTGTGCCCCAAAAAATAGCCATTTAAGCTCATCATTATAGATTCAATTCTCTTTGGAAAGATATCAAATAACCTACTATTTAATTTGTATTTTTTTAAGTTTTGAGATTATAATGTAATTACATTTCTCCCTTCCTTTTCCTCCTTCCAAACACTTCCACATAACTCTTTTTTGCTCTCTTTCAAATCCACAGCTTCTGTTTTCATTAGTTGTCATTACATGCATAAGTGTATATACATTTAATTCCTAAATACAGCATGATGAGGCTGTGTAATATTACTTAAAAACATGTTTCGTATTGGATAACAATTTCTGTATTCTTCCATGGAGAAGATTATTTCTCCCATTTCTCAGTATTCCTCAGTTGCCTTTAATTTTCAGTATAGGACTGAAGCTTCAAGGGCTTGTCCCTTTTTGCTTTGGCATATCTACTGTTACTGTCCTTGTTCCAGCTCATATTTAGGCAGCCGTGTTGGTGAGAATTTATGGGTGTGGTTTCTGACATTCTAGGATACTCAGCCAACTCCTGGTTCTCTGGCTCTGACAATCTTTCTGCCCTGCCTCTACAATGTTCCCGATCCTTAGGAGAGGGCGTGTTTTGTCCTTTGGGACTGGGCTGCAGAACCTTGCATCTTGATTGTTTGTGCTTTTCTATAACAGTCTCCATCTGTTGCAAAAGGAAGCTTCTTTGATAAGGGGTGAAGACTGTACTTACCGGTGGGTATAAGTGCAAATATTTACATTGTTTTCGGGCATTGCTCTGGCTTAGTAAAGTAGCTGTGGGTTCTCTCCCAATATGTGCGGCTTCATTGGCACTGAGTGGGTCTTAAATCCAATTAGAGAGTTTGTGGTTACCATCAAGGTGTGTGTGCCTCTGTCGCAGCCTTGGGGTCCTTGTGCTATGGTGGTCACTGATGTGGTTCACAGGTATCATAGATGGTAAGACTTTTTGGGAGCTTTAATGGTGTGTATGTGTGAGTGGGTGTGTGGTACACGTGTGTTCTATGCTCATGCACAAGTGAGTGGTGTGTGTGTGTGTGTCTGTGTGCATGCTTTGAAGCCAGAAGTAGAGGGTGGGCTTCTTTCTCAGTTGCTCTCTATCTTTTTATACAGGGTATCTCAATGAGTCTACAGCTAATGATTTGGTAACTGGCCAACAACGCCATTGATCCCCCTGCCTCCTCAAGGTCAGCATTGGTATTACAGATGCATGCTGCTATTCCTGGAGTTTTACATTCTTTCTGGGGATCTGAATCCAGGTCCCCCACTTACACAACAAGCTTGCCTGGGCTATTTCTCCAGCACCAATTACCCACTATTTTGCATGTGTGCATATGAGGGGGGAAGGAAAGGAGGGGGAGAGATGCATAAATGTATGTATGTGATTTGTGTGTGTCTGTGTGTGTGTATATATGTACATGTCCTTGTGGGTGCACGTATGTCATGGCCCATGTGTAGCTGACAGAGGAAAGGGTTGCAGATTTGTTTTTGCCATTTACCTTGTTTGAGACAGGGTTTATTTGCTATTCTCTACTGTATTGTCCATGCTCCTGTGAGCTCCTGGAGAGTCTGCTGTACCTTCCACCTTGCCATGGAAGCCTTGGGATTACATATGCTGCCTGACCTGGATTTATATATGTTTTGGTGATTGAAACTCAGGTCTTCACACTTGCACAGCAAGCACAATACCCACTAGGCTATTTCCCCAGCCTATTCTTACTTAGTACAGCATCTATTCCATAATCAAAGGAAGAAGGCGCCTTTCTACCCCAGTCACCTTACATTATCGATGGATAAATATGGTGAGAAGCACGTGGTGATGACTTCTCTACGCAGAAGTAAATTATAGGCTTTCAAGCTGGGGCAGAAGCCATCTATTTATCAGCTTAAATTGTCATCCATACAGAAGGTAGAAAGGCCCTTGAGGACAGAGTAAAAGTCATTCTTTTGTAAGGTGAGTTCTTATGATCTTTTCATTAACTCTCTCTTCTAACATCTTAGGATTTTTCTTTTAGAAAGAGTAGAATTATATATAAAAAAAATTGAACATCACTCTGAGAATTCAGTTGTATTGGCTGATTTTAAATATTGTACCCTGAATCCAGACAGCTTATAAATTCTAATTATTGTAAGAGATGAATGCCCTGCTTTCAATATGACAGATTTTTAGCAATTAGATTCTGTTAAGTTTTAAGCAATATTTCGTGAGGCGATTCAGGGTATAGATAGTATCAGAAAGAGAGGGAACAGAGGTCCCAAAAGACTGAGGGTTAATCAATATGTTTGATTCTCTAGCCTAGCCTGGCAAGCAGGGACTCTGCTTTCAAGGGTAATGTGTAAAGTGTTTTCATGGACTCCTCACATAGTTCATGCCAAATAATACATAAATCTTTGTCTTTATGCACCTAGAATCCAGCTGTGCAGAGCAAGGTACACAGGTTTAGAATAATTAATCATAATGTGCTTCAGAATCATGGAAACTGTCAAGTAGAAGGGTAGATTGTTTTTTTTTGTTGTTGTTGTTGTTAAAAACAGATAATGTAATTGCACTTATTTCTATGTTGCAGAAACATGTATGTAGTATAATTATGTAGATGATTTCACTAATTATTAGCAAAGGGGATTGGAAAGTATCATCTAAGGTAAGGGGCAAATTGAATGACATACTTTCCAAAGAATGGAAGAAGAGCATGCAATTGAGTAGCCATTTACAAACAAACAAGAAGAGAGAACAAAGCCATTGTTTTGAATGGTATGTGGAATGTGGATCTAGTCTGTTCTGAGGTCTTCCTTCTGCAGTTGCCTTAAAGCTGCAGAGGGCTTGTGAATTAGGGTTGGTCAGAAGGTAAAAGCAATTGTTCCAAACGTGGTTCAGTGACCGTGGGGATCTGAAAAGTCATAGCAACTGCTATGTGAGAGCTGAAGCCTTAAAGCACCTCTAACAAGAAAGTCTCCCTTTTCCTGAACTTTTAAGTCTTTCCTGCTTTACATGGAGGGGTTTCCAGCAACTTCTTGTTATTCAACTATTCATGCTTAGGACAACAGTTTTTTTTTTTTTTTTTTTTTTTTTTTTTTTTTTTTGTTGTGTGTGTGTGTTCTTCATGTCCCCAGCCCAGACTCTGAAGGTTGTGTCTAATAAATGCTTGTTGGCAGACTGAGGCATTACGAGGGAGATGTTAAAATTCCCCTGTAGCATTGTTGATATTCTATTAATTTGTTATTATATTTGTAAGTAATGAAATGGCATTTCTTTTATGCTCTAGAAATTAAGTTTTTTTCTCATTTATTCATGTGGTATTTTTCCATATTTGATTAAAGTCTATTTAGTTTTCTTTTATGCTTGGGAGAAAAGCAATATGAATCTAATTTATAAAATCGTAAAATTTAGAATGAATCAATTATAGGTTTGGCTTTTGCTTTTGTCTGGTAACAAAGAACACAGACCTTGTGGTTTCTTGCACTATGCCTGTGATTTTAGTTGGTTTGGCCAGTTGTAAACAGGTGAAGCTTTTCGGGTGTGGTTGAATCGGGAAATTGCGCAACACTGGTGCTAGCAGCAGAAGACTCTATGGCACAACCCAGGATCAAGAGAGAAAGGACTTTGTCAAAGCAGTTAGCTTCTACAAGCTTGTTTCACTCTACCTTTTATTTAGTCATTACACTTTGTAGCTTCTTTTCCAAATACACTTCCTTCTGCCTGGAACACTCATTTTCTCAAATGATTTTGTGATGGGTAATGTCATCTGTAACTATGTTTCTCTTATTGGTTAGTGAATAAAGCACTGTTGGCCAATAGGAAAGCAAGATAGGTGGGACTAGGAGTCAAAGAGGATTCTGGGAGATGTGGTAGGGAGGAGTCAAGATGTAGGACATGAGAGAAGAGGTCCAAGACCCTCTCTCCGGTGAGATAAGACCACATGGAAACACTTATATTGATAGAAATGAATTAATATTTAAGGCAGAGCTAGCCAATAAGAAGCTGTAGCCATTGTCCGACAGCTTTATAACTAATAGAGTCTCTGTGAGTTATTTTGGGGCTGATGTGGCTGTGGGACCAGGCTGGCGGGAAAGTGCTCCTAACAATTTTGTATTGTAATTATGGCTTCATATCCTCTGGGTGGTTTTTCCTAAGCTTCCACTAGAACTTTCACTTCTGATATGTGAGAATCCAAACCTTATATTCTCTCATTGCTCAGTGACCTATAGTTTATTGATTTATAAATAACTGCTTGGTGCTTACTATTCCTAACTCATTATCCTAAAGAAACAAAAAACAAACAAACAAAAAGCAAAACAAAAACAATAAAACACTTTTAATAATCTAGTTAGTTTAGGCTATCCACTAGCCTAATGACCAAGTCTGACATCACAAGTACATACAACAATAAAGTTTGGTTTCTTGTTCGTGCCTTGATTTTTGTGCAGGCCAGAGTGAGTCACAATCATTGAGGACTAGACAGTATTGCAGGCTTCAGTATGCTGCAGCTACACTTGTTGGAGAAAAGGCCCCTTGCTGTGGGTGAGGATTTTTTGTTAATGTTGTTATTTTGTTCTGTTTTGGTAATTTGTTCATGGGAAGGGAGACTGCTGATAACTTGCTGAAGGGATTCTTGCTGTTTCCTGTCCAAGGCTTCACACATACTTCTGATCAATTGGAATGGCAAAAATCTCCAGTGCCTGGAAAGAAGGACAACCTGGTAGCACAACCTGCTTCCTGAAGGTATAACAGAATACTCAATGCCAGGTAAGTAAAATGGAACAGGGATCTATTTCTTCTGTGGGTCTGGGAAGTCCAAGGTCTGTGTACTGGCATCTGATGAAGGCTTTCTCACTTCCTTATGTAATGGTCGGAAGTAAGAGGGGGAGAGAGTTCAGGAATGGCCAAACTTGCTTTTGTAACAAGCCCCCATTCTCACATTAATGACTTTAGTCCATTCCCAAGGGCTCCTCTCCTGGGATCCAGACTCCTAGCACTGGCAATTCCATTTCCCACACAGCCTTCCAGGCCACTTCATACCACAGGCCCTTATCAGTGAATGATTGTCTTTGTCACTGCTCTATGCCTGTGAAAAGAAACCATGGCCAAGGCAACTTTTATAAAAAGAAAGCATTGAATTGGAGGCTCGCTCACAGTTTCACAGTCTTGGTCCATTATCATCATGGCAGGAAGCAGACAGGCATGGTCCTGGAGCAGTAGCTCAGAACTACATCCTGATCTGCAACCAGAGAAAGACAGAGAGACAGACAGACAGAGAGAGAGAGAGAGAGAGAGAGAGAGAGAGAGAGAGAGAGAGAGAGACACTAGGGCCCAGTGTGGCCTTTGAAACCCAAAGGCCACCCCCCCTCCAGGTACATGCTTCCTCCAACAAGGTCACACCCCCTAATCCTTCCAATTGGGCAGAGTTCTTCTCCCTGGTGACTAAGTATTTAAATATGTGAGCCTGTGGGTAGCATTCTTATTAAATCCATCACAACAATGAATTTCAAACATCAGGAATAGCAATGGTCAGAAGGAAATGAAGCTTTTTCCATGTTTTTTTTTTTTTTTTTAAATAGGGCTTTTTAGCTATTGTAATTAGCTTAGATCTAATTATAGGACACAGGCACTAAAAGGATTTGCCACTGGGATTGTAAATCCATTTTCAGTGATTATTGAGTAATTGTGCACAGTACACATGGTTAAGAAAATTGAGAGGCCAAGTGTAATCTATTTTCTGGAAGTTTATAGGAAGTGGAGTAAGTAAACTATAAACCCATAGCATACTGGGGGCTGGTCATTGGTGGAAAGGTATGGAAAGTCTGTATGTATTTGTGAGTGTTTATTACTGCTAACATGTGTTAGTCCAGAGTATTTAGAAACTTCAACACTAGTTAGACCATTTCTTTTCTATTGGATCTAGTAATAAATTTCATTTTTGAAATTTAAATTAGAATGAGTAAATCTTCTATCAGATTATTTTTATTATATTCTTTGAAAGTCTGTCTATCAGTCCTTGGCAGATTGGAAAAAAATAGTTAATTATGACAGACAGATAATTTGGGAAGTACTGGCTTTCTTGGGCATTTCTGAAGGAATAAGGGAAATGATCTTTGGGTATCAGCAAAGTAGCTGACATTAATTGATACTTATTTTCCTTTTAATGGATTGACACATCTAGTAATATTAGAGAAGTACTGTGCCTTTAATGCACATGGAATTTTACACATGATATTCATTCTTTCTTGTGACATGCTCTTTCTGGGAAGAACAGTTAAAGTGTGTGTGTTGGGTACCAGCATCATTGGGCAGATTGCAGATTGAACGTCCATATGTAGGGTACTGTATAATGTCAATGTCTACCCTCTTGTTGCTTGCTTAGACACTCTTTCTTGACACTAGTTTGTCTCTGGGGCCTAGTCTCAGCTCTTAAATACATTTGCTGCCCCCTTTTTCCATTTGGATTGCTGTACCAGTTATGAGGCATAACGAACGAAAATGCCAAAATAATTTCAAATAGTTTCTGGGAAAACATAGAGGAAGTATATGTTAAGTCTTAATGAAAGAGGGGAGATGATACACAGGTTCCTGAAACTCTAACTTACAAAACTCTGGTTTGGGGGCCTCTCCCCAAGACCACATAAATGATAAACAGTTCCCAGAGGAGAGGATATTTTTAGTGATGTAACTGCTTGCAAGTGGAAAAGGGAGCTTTAGGGATGAAGCTGTCATGAGTCATCACCCACACTGGGGTGGGGCTTGGTGATACAGTTGGGGTGGGGCTCAGTGGTACAGTTGCCTGAACTGTAAGTAATGTCCACCAGCTCACTGGTTCACCAAGCTAGACTTAGGTGAAACATTTCTTTGGTTTGTTGTGGGTCTGTTGTGGTGTCCACATGTCAGGCAGAATCACCCCACTATATCAGCCCACACGATGAGACATTTACATGTCAGTTTGACATTTAAATATGTCATTTGGATATCAAAGCAATGAAATTAATTTTACTCTGCATCATTACATTTTTGAATACATAGCAATGTATATCCAAATTTTCTACCCACTAGATTTCAGTTAGATTACTATCTATATATTTTGAAAAATAATATTGAAATACTCAATTAACTCAGTTACATGTTGCTATATTTTAAGATCTATGTCCAAAATTCGTTTCTGACCTATCTATGGCTCAGAAAAAAAAAAAATAACAGTTACAAGTAAAAGTTGTTCTTCAGAAAAGTGCCCTTTATCCTAATGCTAAACATTTTTTTTTATTCCTACAGGAAGGCAATTCTGTGTGGGAGACAGTTGGGGGCTTGCACAGTCTATGGAGCCACTGGCAGTGTAACCAGTATTTATCTCTAATGCATGAGCTGGCTTTTTGGAGCCCATTCCATGTGGAGGGATACTCTCTCAGCCTACACACAGGGGTGAGAGCCTCGGTCCTGCCCCAAATGATGTGACAGACTTTGATGATTCCTCATGGGAGGCCTCACCCTCTCTGAGGAGTGGATGGGGGTGGGGTGCAGTGAGGAGAGGATAGGGGGAATTTGAGAACAGGAGGGAGAGGCAACTGGGATTGGTACGTAAAATAAGATTGGTTTTAAAATAATAAAAATAAAAGAACTGGGTCTGAAATATATAAAAAGGCAATTCTGTAGCACAAGGATCAGTGTTTACCAATAAACCAATAAATATTTAAAACAAACAATGATGCATTTATTTGTTTTAATTTTCTTACTGTAGCTATTTGGTGATATGTCTCAGTCAAAGCAGTGACCCAGGGAGAATCCAGCTTGGCAGATGGTAGGTAGGATTAGCAAGGGCACCTCAGTGGATTTTGATGCCTGTCACCCATGGAGCACAGTTTGAGGAACATTTATGTAGAGGAAGTTCTGACTAACTTCTGCAGATATTTTAGTCACAGCTGAGCCTTACATAAGGATCTCTGGCATTTGTGACTGTTACTTGGCAAGAGTCTGGACTACAGAAAGTAACGGTTGCTACCTCAAGAGATGGCTTTATAATTTAACCTTTGAACTTCCTGTTTGAAGTTGTTTTTTAGGAGGGAAGATTGACTTCTACATTGTCATCTATTGCTTCTGCCTTCTTAGTTACAAGTAAATAAAGATTCCAAAGATGGGGTGGGACTTGATCTTATAGAGGTAGAATTGCCTGTGCAGAAAAGTGCTCATGGAGAGAATTAACAAACATAAATTGCCTTAGGAGGTTCATGGGCGATGGACAAACTATAAAATGCAGTCTTAAAGGTCAAACTAACCAGCAGTTTATTTAATCATTTAAAAATCAACTAGCTAAAATAATTTAAGCTTCACTTTAGATGACTTAGTGTCCTTATATATGTTCTGGAATATTGTTATGTTGTACAAGAGGCAAACGTGCTAGTGTGTTTTATAAAACAGAGTTCAAAGCAATGTGTTTGATGGCAGAGACATGAGTCATGTATTTTGAAGGTTTCAGGTCCTTTCACAGATCGAGAAGCACAAGGTAGGGGGTGAGTACTAAATGTCTTAGAATTTGCGTTACGGATCTCCTGAAAGGGTGTTTGAACTAACCTCAAAGGAAATTTCAGTCACCTTCTTACAAGTCTGGCAGTATCAAGAATCAGAGCACAAGATAAAAGGGGTCTGCTCTGTGCAAAAGAAACTCTTTTGAAAGGACTTCAAAATAGTCTGAAGCAGAAAGAATTGGTGTCCTGGATGGCAAAATGACTTTCAGTTTCATTTACAAACATGGGGCCAAGTAATCCATGCTAATTTTGCAGGTAGATCTGTTCATTACCCTTTTCCTAAAAGTGTTCTATTTTATCGAACATGTTAGTCATATTAGACATGACATGCTGGAGTTCAGTTCTTAACATGGAACCATCTTTTCCTTAACACAAAAGCACTGCCTCAATTATGGTAGCTCTTGAAGTATTCCCTCATGGAACTTAGAGGACAAATCTTGTTTTATGGAGTGAGAGACTGATAGTTCTTGTCCACAGGATATAAATAGGAGCCAGATATTTTAATTCCAATTTTATATTCCCTAGCACATACATTTTCACACACTAGCACAATATTACCCATCCTGGGAACAGATCCCTTCTCTCTGCTTCTTCCAGGGTCACATTTGATGAGCTGTTTCTCTAGAAGGGGCTTACCAATTTATTATGGAGTCTCTTACTATACATTGCTAAGTGTTGGCAAGTAGTCAGGCTATACTTTCTCTTCTCATAATTTTTCTCCTTATCCTCTAGTATGATGCCAAAAGACCAAATAGTCATTGAAGGGATATTTTCAATGCTTTTCAGATATTTTCGGTATTCTTCAAGTCTCTCCTCTAGCAAGAATGTTCCAATGATGTCACCATTTCAATTATCTCATGTATTTCTTATACTACTGAGCAGTGTTGCTGGACTGCAGACTTTCTTGACAGTCCTTTGTTTAGGAATCACTAATCTTGGGTAACCTAATCCTGCTCATCATTTTTTACATAAATTATTGCTTGCTTCTGTAATTTTTGTTTTGACTTCTTTAGTCATACTCTTCAAATGATATGAAATACAAAATTTAGGCCACATTGGTATCATTTCTCAGAGTGTGTGTGTGTGTGTGTGTGTGTGTGTGTGTGCGTGCGTCTTTAAACATACTGGTTTAACACAAGCACTTATTATCTCACATAGGTTCTGAGGGAATCTTGGATGACTCAGAATTGGGGTCTTTCTTGAGGCTGTAGCCAGTGTTTTGGGAAAGTTTAAACTTCTACTACTTCAGAGTCATTTCCGGTCAAACTCAGACGGCTTTTAGGAGCTTGAAACTCTGTTGGATTTTAGTCGGCATGCATAGGTGAAGTAGTAGTACCTGGGAACCAAGAAGTCGTCATATGGAACCTAACCTCAGAAGTGACAGTCATGCACACCATCCCCAGAACAGCGAAGGAAGGGACACTAGTCAAGATTAGCCTTTTTACATGAAGTCTTCAGAATGTTCTATTCAGTTTTTGAAATTTAGCTTCATATAAATGTGATGGTAGATGCCATTCTGTAAATATGCTTCTCTTATTGGTTAATGAATAAAGCCCTGTTGGCCAATAGGAAAGAAAGATAGGTGGGACTAGGAGACAAGGAGGATTCTGGGAGATGTAGTAGAGGAGATTCAAGATGCAGAGACTTGAGAGGAAAGGTCTGAACCCTCTTTTCAGTAAGATAAAACCACATGGAAACACTTAGATAAATAGAAATGAGTTAATATTTAAGATAGAGCTAGCCATTAAGAAACACTAGAAACTGGACAACAGGTTTATATATAATACAGCGTCTCTGTGTCTTATTTGGGGCTGATGCCACTGTGGGGCCAGGCTGATGGGTAATCTGTTCGTAACACAAATGTGTTATAATTGGGTGCATTATAGTTTGATTGCGACTATTTTTGTCAAGACAGCAGGTATGGTGACGTGAAATCCATGCATTTGTTTCAGCTTTTCAAATTGTGAAAACTAACATCTTCAGCAGTGGAGGTGAGATTTTTGCACACTCTTCTCCTGAGGGGTGCCAATGTACTGAGCCATCGGGCTTTGCTGTGCTAACCTTGCCCTAAGACTGAAGGAAAGAAGTTTATTATCTGACAGTAGACCTGATTAATTCACAAACGCTTACCACCTTTATGCGGACAAAGAAACTACAATCATCTCGCACCAATTCTTTCTTGCGGTGCCATACTTCTGAATTCTGAATTCTTAAGGAGTAATTTCTCAAAGCGCCTCTTGGCATTGCGTCATTTGCAAATAAAGGCTGTATTACTTTAAGAAAATTCAGTATCTGAGGATCATTATTTACCAAATACACGGAGGAGGAAAAGAAAAAAAAAAAAACAGTTACTATTGGTATTACGAAAAGATTTCATTTTTACAAAATGATGCACCGTGTGCTTCCCATAGACGGGGACCTCCTCCAGTTAACTCTAGAATGTGGGCTGCACAGCAGATAGCTGCTCTGTGCAGCTTTTAGTCATGTTTTTATTGTAGGCCAAAAAGAGAGAGAATTTTTTTTCTTCCTCATATAAGTTTGTTTCTGACTAATTTGTATTCAGGCTTAATTTAAACCGTTTGACAAATACCTTGAAAGTCTTGATCATTTTCACCAGTAACCTCGTCATAGATTTCTTAAATCGGCGCGATCACACTTATCTTTCAGTTCACCCAAAGCCCAGAGAGTTTCTCTGAATTGTATCATCAAGATGCTAAATGAGGATATAGGACATCTATGATCTCCTAATGCATCCGTTGCCATGGAAGCTGCTCTTCTGGCCTGATTTCATCAATTTTTTTTTTCAAGCAAGTAATTTGATAATTCTTTCCAAAGAGAAAATGTCATAATGTTCTTGCTACCAAATTGAAAGAACCCAATGATTTCTTTTAGTTCATAATGGCCTCCTACTAATAGCCATATTTTGATCATTTTATTTACAGTCAGCAGAAAACCGAGTCTTGAATTTATTTTAATGCACACCACTAGATAATTTATTTTTTACTTTTAATTTCTTTCTCTGTACTTCTCAAATGATCAGAATCTTTAAAAAATATGTAAAAATTCACAGGGTTTTCTTTGGGAGGGGGATAACTAATCATATCACAGTTAATGAAACCCATAGCCAACCTCCACCCTCTCTCCACAAGCATTCATTAAACTGCACCTGAAAATTGCATTTGTCACCCTCAGCAGAGTTGGGATGACTATTTGGAATCTCTTGGACACCTGGTTTTGATATTTGCTTCCCAAAATGAAATGCAGCGGGAAAAAAAAAAAAAAATGCCATACATGCCTTGCTGTGAAATGTCGTGTGCCCAGGGGGACATTTTGGTTTCCCCCAACTAATCTCAAACTACGGGCAGCATTTTTATTTTACGATTATAGACATAGACCCAGTGGGCACTGACATCCTTAATTTTAATGCCGCATGAAAAACAGGGACATCATGAAATTAATTAGGGACATTTATTTTCGGCCATGAGAAGGAAAACAAGTTATTATCTACCGCTGCTGACTGCCCTGTAGGTGGCAGTGTGTAGCAAGGAGAGAGCAGACGCACAGTTCTTGGACAGATTATCAAAAAGTAAAAAGAAGCAAAGCAAAACAAAACAAAAAACCCATCAGTTTCCTCTTGGAAACGTGAACTTGCATTGTTGGTGTTGGGGCTTTCCCTAATGCCAGCCTCTAGTGTGAGACCCCATTAACAGGCATGCCCTGTATGATTGAAACCACTGTTTTGGTTCAGAGATTTGTTCTTTAATATATACCTCTACTCACCGGCAGGAGCATATGTGTCCTGGGGCGGGGGTTGGAGGTTGGGGGTTGGGTGTGTGGGAGCGGAATGTTCTCCGATGGACTGACTGGCTGACTGTCCATACTGAGTTGGAAGTAAACACTTCAACCGCTCTCTCATTTTGCGTTTCAAAACTAGAGCACAGAAGTTGTCTGGGAAGCACTGGGTATGGAGAACAAATGCATAGACATGTTGCCTAAGAAAAGACCCAGAGACAGGCATTTGTTTTGGAAATCTGAATTTCTCTCTGCGAGATGCCCTTTCATCTGGTTGTCTTGGGGACTAGACATTGCCAGATCTGTCAAATGCTTGGTCAGGGTCTCACACAAGGAGACATGTTTGTCCCTGACCACTATGGCCCTGTATTTGGTCATACAGACCCACTTTCTGTTAATGTGAAGAAAGTTTTCACACATAAAAAAAATGCAAGTAGAGGAAACGTCCCTGTGCATTTTCCTGATTTTCTTTTCTGTCACCCTAAATATATGGTACTGGGAGTCTCCAGACGATTAAGACCCTCTCTTGAGAAAGACGGTGGAGGAGTTGGAGCCCTCTGGATGCAGTGACTCTGAATTTTGAGCAGAGGCTTTGGTTCTTTTTTTTAGGGAAGTGCGTTCAGTCTGTGTCTGATTCAATTAGACATCTTTCCCACAAGCAGGTTACATCATCTGGAGCTTTTGATCTCCTTTAAGCCTCTGATGCAATCACGCCAAATGATCACTTCAAAAGGAAAATGCAAACCCTCAAAACCAATCACCCCAATTCCAAATGATACTTTTAGCCCTAGGAGCTTCTTGCAGCTGCCACCCAGAGCCCACAGCTGGGCGTAGCTGCAGGCTGTAAGCGCCAAGTATTGCAGACCACTTCAACAATCTTTTAAAGCTATGTTTATCAACAGTGGCGTACTTTCTTTGCCCACTTTTTAAAAGGGCAATGGAATCCACCTTATTAATTCAGTGGAAGAGCAGCTATTCAGGCTGACCTTTTCTGGCTACGTGGACGTGAGTAGCTTTGAGAGGCTGAGAGGGATTTTATGTTTCCTTAGTCATTTGAGTGTCTTTAGATTACACACCCTTCCATCCCATGAATACACCTAGCCTTTTCTCGGGCCTTAATTTTAATCTGTCTGTCTTCAGATGTCACTAATCTTCAGTCTCTGGTGGACATGGTACTTTTCTATCCTTGGCGAGGTTCTATGGATGATTGTGGGTCTATCACACCCACAACCTCCCTCCTGATCATTGCCCTTCCCCTTTGGGAGTTCCCCCTTGTTGGTAGAGTACAGACCAGCTCCTGCTGAGGGAAGCAGGCATCCCATTTGATTGAACAGACAGAGAGGCTATCAAGGGTAGTGTTACCCTTGTCAGTTGGAAAAGGCCAGGCTTGCTCCCTGATACAAAGAATATGCTCTGCTGCCGTTTTGATAAGGACTCAGCCTCTAGAATCTGGAAGTGCCCATCTTTTGTGAAAGTCAGTGGTATTTGAAGGAAAATGTCACATATTAGTTCCTGTTGAGTCAAAGAACAAAGAAAAATGGAACCATGCAAATGCATGGACTGCTCAGTTAATCATGGCGAGGACATTCTGACCGTTGGATGTGTAAGTATTTTTCTTTGTCCATAAGAATCTCAAATTAAAGCGTTCATGTATGGACACCCGTTTATTTTCTTCATATTATGCTTAAGGAAAAACAAAACAAAACAAAACAAAACCAAGGGTTGCCTTTTCCCTTTTTTTGTGCATGGGCAAAATGAAGCGAAACTAAGTGAGCAGAAATATAGTGACAGAGGATGGAATAGATGTCTCTTGATTCCAAGCTTGCTGCCTCCAGCACTTTGAAGCTGCTGGCTTCAGTGAAAGTTAGTGATATTTGGAGGAAAATGTCACTGTTAGAGCATGCTGTAACGTCTACGGGACCAAAGGGCTTCTGCGGCTGCAGCCTTCATGTAATGCCGTAATGTTTGGAAAAGCCTTGAGGATCTGTAATTGCTAAAGGAAGGCTATTTCGTTTGGTTCCTCCAAGAGTCTCTTAACTGATTAGGAAGAGTTCTTAGTTGTAATGAGATTTGGGGTCTGATATGAACCTTTCCACTGTACATTCCGTGTGGGGGCTCATCATTAAAACCCTGTTGAATCTACAAAGTATGCACATATTGGGGAATGGACAATGCCTATTGTAACGTCTGCAAGTAGCTGACTTTTTTTTTTTTTTTTTTTTTAAAAAAAAGCCTATTTATACGTGCGTGTATATGTACACACACGTAGATATGTGTTAACTGTTTTTCGGAGTTTTGAGCTAGTATGAACAGAATATTTATTGTGCTTGGATTTGTAATTCTAGAGGGAATCTCAACAGCTAGTCCCTTTTCCCCCAATCTGAAAAGTCAGAGAAAAAAACATTTCAAGCAGATGTTGGAAGACAAAACATTACCCTAGATGTTTACGAAGAAGATGTAGAGGAACTGGTTTTATATCTGCCTGTGAAAGACAATAGACAATTCCAGAAATTTCCCTGTCTATGTTCCAGTATCACTAAACTAGAACTCGCTGGTACTAAATGCCTGCCTATGAGGAGCATACAGCACAGAGGGGTGGAAAACTGTGTTCTCTGTAGGAAAAGGCCCTCTCACACAGGAGCGCACCCTGTCTAGTCCTAGCTAGTCAACAGCTCTTCATTTCATCTTTAATAAACAGAGTTCATTTCTTAATTTCTTGTTTTAGTTATTAGTTTTTATTATTTTACACATCGATCCCAGTTCCCTCTCTCTCCCTCCCATGTCCCCTGACCCTCCTTCCCATCCCCCCACCCACACAGGGAGGGTGATCATCAAAATCTGTCATTTAGGGTAGGGTCTAGGCCCTCCCTCCTGCCTCTAGGCTAAAGGAGTATCCCTCCATGGGGAACATGCTTCCAAAGTCCTTTTGTGCACCAGGGATACATCCTGAGTTATTTTCTTTGGATGAACTAGTCACTTACTTAGTGAATTTACTGCCAGGTGACTGAGCATGCTATTTCGCTGAAAGGTGGGTCCTGCTCACAAGTTCAAATGTATGTATATGGGCAAGTGCGGCCTTGGGGACACAGTAGGCAGTAAACATTGGCAGCAACATTATTTCATTAATTGATGGTAATAGATGATAATACATACTGGGAGACTTAGAGTTGTGAGAGAATATATAATTTTGTGTTTACCTGGGTTACCTAATATTCAAAGTAGACTAACAGAATTGCCTCATCCTAAAGAGCATCTGAACAGAAAAATAGCGGGTAGAATGAAGAGATAATCTCAAAAAAAATGAGGGGAAATATTTCTTGAAAAGTATACATCTCACAAGGAACTCTATGCCAGAAATTAAAGGAAGTCTCGAAGCTCATTGACAAAGAAGAATGACAATAACCCAATCAAAAAAAAAAAAAATTCAAAGTAGACCCAGACAGTTTTCAAAAGAAGACATGCAAATGGCCAACCAATCAATTAATAAATATTCAATGTAAGGAGTTATCAGAGAATGAAATTGAAGCCACGGTGAGCTATCATTTCACCCCAGAATGGATGGTTATTCTAAAAACACCAAACCCATCCACAAACAAAGATAGCAAGATGTGGAGAACGGGAATCCTTACACTCTGTGGAGGAACCTATGGATCTCTCAAGTAAGTAAAGTGCGATCTTATAACCCTAGATTCTCCATATTAGGTGTATCTATATAGGTCGATATAAATGAAAGGAAATCAATATCTTTAAAAGATATCCATCCCCACGTGCTCTGCCCTGTTGACAATAACCAAGATATGGAAGCAACCTAAGTACGTATTAATAGGCGAGTAAAGATAACTGGCCACATACACAATACTATGCAGTCACAGAAAGCATGAAATCCTGTCACTTGCCACCATATGTAAATACATGCATACATATATTGGCATATGTATATTCGCTACATATACACATATATTTGTATGTAGACACACACTCACGGAGCTGGAGAGTTTATATTAGATGGCCCAGGTACAGACAGATATTGCACGAGCTCACTCATCTGTGGACTCTAAAATGTTAGTCTAATAGAAGCTGAGCATAGCAAGGTTAATGGCAGAGGCTGGGACTGTTAGAGGAAGCTCATGAGAGGAATAGAAAGATTGCTCAACATGTGTTGCTGCTGCACAGTAGGGCGACTGTACATAACTCGCTCTGCATTCAAAGAGCTACAAGAAAGGGTTTTCGAATGTTTCATTGCAAAGAAATGATTAGTGGTCAAGGGAATGGATACATATATAGTTTCCTATGAATGTGTGCATTTATAGGTTTTTAATCAATAAGAACTTAATAGAACTCAGATACCCTTTGTCCTTTGAAAAAAGGAATATAATTTGATTGGCTGTGGGTCAAAAGAAGCAGCATTAGCAAAAATGGAGCCACATCTGGGAATTTTTGTGGATTCTCAGAGACAGGGGCACATTTCACATCACAACATCAACCTTTCCATTTTTATTCTTGAGAAAAAAATAAACAACAACAACAAACTTCAATATGTATGTTAGGCTAGCCTAACATTTAACACGTAGCTCAGGCTGGTCTGCAACTTCCAACTTTCTTGCCTCTGCCTGACTACTGGAAAAGCAGGCACGTACCACCCTCCCTGTTAGTGTGATGCTTGGGTATTCATCTTCAGGGAGATTTGTATGTGTTGGACTGGATCTTTAGTGCTAGAGTGGAGACTCTGGTTTCTCTTCTTCATCATCGCAGTAACCCTGCCCTTCTCTTCCTCACCTTTGGAGCTTCTGCATTTTCCTGTCCTTTGCATCGAAAAACTAAATTGAAAATTTAAATCAGAGTTGTACTAGCAATCCTATACCTCACGAAGCAATGACGAGCAACCCTTAAATAACACCCACCTAGGCATGTTTGTGGTTCTGCCCAGTGGTAACTCCAGTCTATTTTTCAGTGTTAAACTACACGATAAATAGTAGCTACAGTTTCCAAGTGTTTCATGCAAGTCAATAATGTATAGAATATGCAGTGAAGTTGCTGACCCCAAGAATATTAGCATCTAAAAAGTTAAATGTTTTACACCAGGGGCCAATGTACATTCCACAATGGTGCACTAGGGGATTCTTTACACTTTTACGTTTGTAATAATTGGTCTGGTAAGTGTCGATTTGGCCACAATCATTAATATTTATGAATGGTGGTTGCCCAGTATTTTTTGATGGCAGCATATACCACTGTGGAATTCCTTACCAATCGGTGTCCTCTTGTGTTATGAATAATGAAAGCTGTTATTTAAAACAAGCCCTGGAAGAGGGAAATATTTACAGAGGGGAAAAAAAATTAGAACTGATTTCTGATCCACGAGTTAGTTGACAGGGAGGTGAAAAAAAATACAGATAGGACTGTAAATTTTAGTTCAACATTTTCATCCATCTCAGGAAAGTCTATGCCTTAAGACAAAGTCAGAATGTTCTCTACATGAAGCTAATACTTAAATATGAATATTTGTATATTCATATATACATATGTGTGTGTTTGTGTGTGTGTGTGTGTGTGTATGAATGGGTTGTCACCTTTAAAGTGGCTTGTCATACTTTAGCTTCCGTTATCACCTTGAAACAGAGTCTCTCATGGAGAGGGAACCTCAATGCAGAACTGTTTAGATCAGCCTGGCCTGCGGCTACCGTATCTATGAAATATTTATTTGTTTGATTGTTTATCCATGTGGGAGGACCCAGCCCACTGTAGGAGGTGTTATTCCCATGCCAGGTGGTCCTGTACAAGGAAACAAGCCATAATACTTATCACAGTACTAGGAAATTAAATAAGGGCATCGCTAGCATTTGAATGCACGCCACTTAATTGTTACAATAGTCACGTCTCACCCAACAATTTATAAAGTACTTTAATTTGCCTCAATATTCTGTCTTGCTTAGCATTAAACCATACATGTAATGATAGAATTTACTAATATGTACACAAGACTTTTCATTTGTCATGTGAAATGGCTGGGTTTGGATGTGATTCTTTTATTGATCATGTTTTTGCACTAAGACATGTTTTGGTGATTTTGTTGCCACTAATGTGTTTCGTCTTTTCATCGTACACATTTAGAAGCTGTCTGTGAAATTTCTCATTTTCATGTCAGAGTATTTGTTTCAAACATTTTACTGTTTAAGCCTTCTACAGACTAGTCTGTTTTTAATTTAAAAGTTCTGTTTTTGTAATGTCATAAGAGAGAAAATTAAAATACGTTAGGAAGTTAAAGTCTTATACTAAGGCAGCTTTTCTAAAATATAAACACGCTTAAGAACTAAATGTAGTTTTGCTGTTTTTCATATATATATATATACATATATATGTATATATATTTAAAAACACTTTATTTTTGGAGATCATAAAACATTTACATCATTATTACCTTCTCTTCCTCCCTCCAAACCCTCCTGCATACCCTGACTCTCTTTCAAATTAATTATCCCCCTTTTTATCAAATGTCATTATATACATGTCTGTGTATATATGTAAATGCAACCTACACAGTCTGCAAAATGATACTTGTATGGAAAAACATGCAAAGTGATACTTGTAGGCTTTCAAGGCTGACCACTTGGTATGGGAGAACCAATTAGTGTGTTCTTCCCTAAAGAGATGGGGGCAAACGGCCTTCTCCAGCTTTTCATTCTCAGTAAGCGTGCTTGTGTTGTGATACTGTAGCATTATACATCTTGCTTGTCTCTACTCATCACTCTGCAATGGAATGCCTACTCCTATAGGATGTGTTACTAATGGCTGTCATCATATAAATGCATATTTCTTACAAACATTTAAGAATAATATGAAGCATTTTCCAAAATAGCTTTACCTTATATTCAGTAAGGTACTTGATAATTAGTAAATTTATATGATTTCTAAAGGATGGTCACTCTCTATTAGAAAAATTAAAGAATGAATGTCACAAAAATACAATCTTGGCTGTTAGGCATGCTTATGTTTTTGACACTTGTGATACAATGTTGCCATTTTCAGAATTCACATTCCAGAAATGAGCAGCTGAACACACACACACACACACACACACACACACACACACACACACACACACACAAACTCTCTCATAATGCTTAAGTAAGAATATGGTTTTGTGTTCAGTTTCTTTCACAGCTACTCTTAGTCACGTATGCAGGCTGAAGGCTAGACATGCCTGACAGCCTTCGTGAGGGCAATGGACAAGATTATTCATGCATTACATGAAGATTATGCAGTTTCTCTTCTAAAATATCAATACTTAAAATTTTGATGTAGTTTTACTAGTTTTTTTTCCTTTTGTGTTTTAACATATATTTTCATGTCTACTTAAAACAATTTCTCTTATGTTTTGAGACCGTGAAACAATTGCATTATTATTTATTATCCTCTCTTCCTCCCCTCCAAACCCTCCCACATAACCCCATGAGCTTATAATGATTAATATAGAAATGTGGCAGAAAGAAGAGACTTTGCATTTCTGCTTGCATGTAACATACAGGGCCTCCAGGTTGCTCTCTGGTTTGTAGCTATGTCTGTGTTTCCCTTAAGATTCAGATACACTGTGTCTTGATAGTTCAAATAGTAACCTCTACCCCTGAGCATAATAGTGATGTGGTTGAAAAATGTCTTGGCCTTTGTTGTTTTGTAACATAGTGTATCATTTACTGCTGTGATTTATTAACCACCTGAACACAGTTTGCCATTTCATTCATCATGTATTCTTATTTGAATAGCTTTTTATGTCATTTATTCTCCAGTTGAGACTACCATGATGAAGTCATGTATATGTGTCATTTTGTCACAGCTGATAGCCTAGTTTTTTTTTTTTTCCCTATGACTACTTGGTGACTTTTTTCCTTTCATTTAAAAATAATGTATATTTTTATTACTCGTAATTTATATTGATGAGACTATTAGAAATCAATGTCCTTCTCAAGTCTCAGAGGATATTTATGGGGCTGAGATTGAGCATGGCACCCAAGAAGGCAGAGGATAGAGCATAATTCCTCAGGGAGAAATTACAGTCAAGTCATGCGAGTTAACGTCACGGGTGAATTGAGGTTTGGGTGTTGGTTGGAGAGAGTCAGTCTGATGTGTATGTGTTCTGCAAACTCATATTTACGTCAAATGTCAGTTTCCGTAAACTTTGTGATAGTTCTTGCATACATGCCAACAACGCCACTGCCTGGGACAAGAGAGTGATTTTTATAGCTTTGCCTTAGGGCAGTCACTGTGCATAAGGTAGTGTTGAAGAAGAAGAACCTGGAAGCAACCTAAGTGCCCCTCAACCGAAGAATGATGGAGAAAATGTGGTACATTTACACAATGGGTGGAACTAGAAGAAACCATCGTGAGTGAGGTAATCTAGGCACAGAAAGACACAGAGCAAAGGATCACCAGCCTATAATTCACATCGCCAGAGAAACTAGGATACAAGGAGGACCCTAAGAGATTCATACAAGGTCCTCCCCAGAAGGGGAAAGGAGCAAGATCTCCTGAGCATATTGGGAGTGAGGGGAGAGGGGATAGGGAAGTAGAAAGAGGAAGGGAAAAGTGGGGGGGGGAGGATAACAGGAGGGATGAGGAAGGTTGAATGGGGGGGTGAATAGGGGAGAGCAAGAGAAAAGACATCAATAGAGGGAGTCATGATAGGTTTAAAGAGGAATTTGACACTAGAGACATGTCCGGAGATCCACACGGATGATCGGAACTAGGAATCTAAGCAATAGTGGAGAGGCTGCCTTAAATGCCCTTCCCCTATAATGAGATTGATGACTACCTTAAATGCCATCCTAGAGCCTTCATCCAGTAGCTGATGGAAGCAGAAGCAGACACACACAGTTAAACACTGAGCTGAACTCCTGGAATCCAGTTGTAGAGAGGGAGGAGTGATGAGCACAGGGGTCAAGACCAGGCTGGAGAAACCCACAGAAACAGCTGACCTGAACAAGGGGGGAGCTCACAGACTTCAATCTGACAGCTGGGGAAACCAGCATAGGACCAACTCAGGCCCCCTAAACGTGGGTGTCAGCTAGGAGGACTGGGCAGTCTATGGGGCCTCTGGCAGTGGAGCTAGAATGCATCCCTCACGGAAGGCCTCACCCTCCCTGGGGAGTGGGTGGGGATGGGATCTGGGGGCCGGTGGGAGGCCTGGGAGGATGAGTGGGAACTGGGGTTGATATGTGAAATAAGAAAAAAAATTAAATGAAAAAAATGTTTGTCATATATAATCCTTTTTGAAGAATAAGTGCTTTCGTATTTTATTTTTATAGCATCTTTAAAACTACAAGCTTAACTAAAATTGAAACAATCTAAGGCAGCCAGGAAGATAACCCAAGATGGCGATCAAGGTGGAGGGGAGACTATGAGAGGGCAGAGTACGCAGGCACGCAGACTCTTCCAGACTCTTCCAGTACCTTATCTCTTCGTTTCAAGCTGCATTCTTACCCATTTGTGAAAAGAGAAAACTACATGCATCTGTTGTGGTGAGGGTAGGTGGTGTGGAAATGATGCAAAGAGCTGATGATATATGTTTCAGGAAAAGAGGAGAATGGACTTTCTATTTCGCTCTGGGAATGGACTTTGTCTTTTACTCTTTGACTTCCATGTTTGGTCTGTGTGTGTGGAGCATGCGTCCATGCATGCAACCAACATCTCCAAGAAAGAAAAGCAGTTCATTTGCTGTTTCCTGCCTCTATTCTCATTGGCGTGCCTCTTGCAAACACATGAAGCTTTACTAAAGTCTCAAACAGCTTAAAATAAAAATCTCCAATTGCATCAATTGTCACTGCTCTCTTCTCTACGAACCTGACTTGAAGAGCGCATTTGTGGTTGACTTCTTGTCAATCTCCAGGAGGTAGTGTCAGCACTGCCTTGTTACTGTCACTGTGTGGAGTGTGTAACTCAGAGTAGGTGTGGCAGAATGTGGCTTCAATGGTCTCGAGAAAGCCACATTGTAGACACAGGACAAAGGGAACGTCCATTCAGAGACAAGGAATTACTTCTGAAGACGACAGTGATGATCTGTCACTGGATGGTTTCTAGTGTCTTACAATGGTCAGTGAGATCGAACTTCCGTTAAATTTCTGCTTTCCTGGAGCCTAGGGTATATGCAGGAGACCATGCTTTCCTTGACTACGTGGAAGCAGACAACAGACACGGCCTCCATCATGGTGTCTTTCCAAGTCCATCCACTGAGCTCATACGTGTGTGCCATCCTTGCTTGAAGAGAAATGTCTGGATCCTAGGTGATGCTACAATAACATTTTCCCCCTCACTGGAAATCATGACTTTTCCTAAGTTCTCCTGGTGTTCCTTGTGCCAAGTTTACATGAAAGTCTCTCTTGAGAGAGTTAAACACGTTCCAGGTAGACACATACACTGACAATTTTGCAAGGATGTTGCCATCACCATGTGCGTGTCTGGGGGGGGGGCATTGTTAGTGGCAAGGATCTAAAAGAGTTGTGTACATGTTTTCTTTCCTCTTTTCATTTTCTTTCTCTTCACACTGTGGAAGTAGGGATGAATGCTAACGAGGCAATAGTTAATCCCACCCCAGGCATTCATTTTCCCTGATTATTTGAAACCGGAGCAGCACTTAACAGCACTGACTCACCTGCCTGGGAGATTAAGTAATTAAAAGCTCAAGTCAGATATTTTTTTTTCTGCCTGCTTTTCATTTTCTTTTAGCTGGTTAGGGGAAGGAAAGGACAACAAAAAGGCCATTTTTACCTCCCAATGTCTTCCTACTGGCACTTTCTGTTGTTGAAGTAACACAAAATATTACAAAGTAGCTTAACATTCCAGGCTAATATGCGATAGCGTGGGAAGTACATGTAGCAGATAAATCACTGTTTACCTCATAACATTTATTCAGAAAGGTATAGGAAGGGCAAGATTTTGGACAAATTATCTGGATGGTTAAAAGACTTTATTAACCGTGAGTGTGTGTGTGTGTGTGTGTGTCTCAAATCACTGCACAGCCTCTCTCTTAACTGTACTCTAAACTATTACTGGTCTAATAAGAAACACCAGAGACTTCTGCTAAAATACCAATCAATGCAAAATATACTTAATGCACTTGTTGTTACTGTTCTTTTGCTATTTTTCTGAGACAGCGTTTAAAGGTAACTGTCTTTTGCCCAGTCTTGGGCACTCTCTTTTAAATGGCAATATCTTGTCTTTAAAAGTTTCCAGAAATTCTTAGTGTGCTAAGGATGCTGAAATACTTGCTCTGGGCAGCAGGGTTTTGACTAAATTTCACGTCACTAATCTCCTGGTGTTCGATTCATACTCTCGGGGCAGCGTGGTGTGTCACTCCTCTTTCTTCTCCCAGGTACTCAGTAGCATTGTGTGCGGAATGATCCTGATTGTCGTTTGATGTCAGCTTGTCACATTTGGGAGGTGATCGGGGAATCGTTGGTATGAGACACACGTTAAAATGTAGTGACAATGACCATTCATGAACTCAGACTCATGCCCCTCTTCTCTCTTCCGAATCGAAGAGATGAAGGCTGTTAAAATTATTCTCTAAGATGCCGTGTGCTCTTTAGGAGAATGTGAAATGCAGCTTTATTAGACATTCACCCAACCCGCAGGACTTGTACAGAATTTATCACCACTTCAATTCTGAGCTTTTATTGTCCGCCTTCAGCACTGCCGCCCCGGACAGCTCTCTTCCCTCCCTTTGATTTCCACAACAAAAGATGTAGATAGATCCTTTTGAAAACACATCTCACACTCAGGTGTAACCGTAGTAAACAATCTTATAACACTCATTCGTGTGTCTCACGGGATAAGGCAGCCATGGATTTTGCTGCAGGTGTGTGTGTGTGCTTTCTCTTTTCTTTGAATGGAGACGCCTAGTCCTTAATTCCCATGGCTGGCTCTCTCTTTAGCACAGCCCACTTTCTGCAGCACACCCCAGGACAGTTGCAGGTAGTGAGGGGGATGTTTTGAGATAGAGCTTGCTTCAGCACTCTGTCCTTGCGGGCCAAGCTGCTTCAGAGAACGCCAGGCAGTGTAGAGGTGTAGGTATATAGCAGTGCTCTGCGGCAGATGGACTTGCAAATAGCATTCGCCCAGAGCGTCCCACTTCATATCAAGAAACACGTGCTGTGTAGCCTACTTAGTATGCTGACATTTCACAGTTGATATTCTCGCATATTTTCCCCTTCAGTTGATGGGCAAGGATGGGAATCGAGGTGCCCTTTTCAAAGAAAACATCTTTATTGCTCCCTCCATCGCTCCTTTCTCTCTCCATTCTCTCGTCCGTCCCCCCCCCCCCTTGGCTTGTGAATGGTGACTATACCAAATCTATTTGATGAAATTCTCTTTGCTTTCTAACTGCATGTGCTCATTAACTGGTGGTGGCTTCCCGGTGCTGGGAAGATGCCGGACAGGTCTCCGTTTGCATCATTACCTGTTGACTCTGGGATCGCTACCTTTGAACATATGTTTTGCCTATGTTGTAAAAGTGATTTTGCGCCATGTTCCGTTTCTTTACTTTTGCTAGTTTGATCGCACGCGTTGCAAGACTTAAAACTATCACAGGAGTTGGTGCTAAAACAACCCCAGTGGGCAGCGTGATGATATCCAATATGGTACTTCCAAAGTCTCGGCAGTAGAAAGCGCTATCCAGTTCAGTGAATGATTGTAGTGGAGACAGTGCTTATGTGAAGATGAGCGTGAACCTATGAAGGAGCAGAAAGGGGGTTTGCAACGAGTTTGCGCTTTAGGGAGGAGGCCGTTTTGAGGTTTCTGTAGCTCCGGCCCTTCGTGTCACCTCTCTTTGGTTTCCGGACGAATTGCTATCAGAGGTTCAAGATTAACTTGCAGAAGAGATAATTTTGCCTTCTATTTATAGTGAGTTATGAAGATGACAGGGGCAGGCTGGAAGGTAGATCAAATAACTTTTGTTACAGTGGAGGCAAAGGGTGGGCTTTGCTAGAAGTGAGCGGGAACGTCAGGGGCGGGTGATCACTTATGGTGGTGACGTAATGGGGACATCAGCACATGCAGATGCCAAGAGAAACATGCAGGTGTATGCTCACATTTTGTTCTCACAACCCTCCAGTGCAGAAACTCTTATTTCTCCTGTTAGGCTGGGGAGAGAGTTTGGTCTTGATGGGAATGGCTTTGGTTTTAGGCTTTGGACCATAACTGGGCCTCTTTTACAGAATGAGAGTCACAGCAGGTTTATGATTTCTACAACTGTGGTGAGATATTAAGTATATTTCATCCACTTCAGTTCAGGTAGTCTGTTATGACAGAATAAGATGAACTTAGTAATGGTCTTGCTCATAAAGCCACCAACAGAGCTAAGATTAAAACTCAGATTCAATCCACTCAGGAGCTGAAGGCCTTAATCTACATGCTGTTTGTTTTTTGTGAAATTTCCAAAAACTATTGTGTCTCATGTCTCTAGCTTAGAACATAGGGTAGAAGAAAAAAAAATCCTGATTCCTGTTTTTCCCATGATGCTGAAACCTGGGCTTTTTTTACACTTTGAAACATTCTGTAAGTCTTCTAAAGTAGGCACTATGCATGTGTCTCTTGCAAATACAAACCCACACCACACCAATCAAACACACCAAGAAAATAAAAATCAAAACACCAAAACCCAAAGGAAAAAAATGTAAGGGAAGATGTAAAAAGTAAATGATCTAAACGTTTGAGTTAAAAACAACTCATTGGGCTTGCTAGAGAGAGAGGTCTGTGAATCATCTTGCTTGTGGCAATCATTTATTTTATTTGGTTCTATTCTTTGTTAAATGCAATAAATGGTGCAGATGTTACCATGTGGCTTTGTAATGCAACGAATCACAGGGATTTCCTGTATGTATGACTGTATCTTCTCCCCCCCCCCCCCAGTTTCTTCTCCTGAGGTATGAGGGTGTCTTTATCATTGTCTCAAGGATGGCTGTTAGCCCATCTTTCCCTGGGTCTCTAGAATTCGTTCCAGCTCGTTTCTTCAATCTGGGCAAACATCCCTTCCTGAGACTAAGTGGCTCAGGTGTGGCTGGAGTAATTCTCTGCTGTCCCAGTCTGTGAGATGGAAGTAGGGGTGGTTCTTTTTCTTTCTGCTAAGTCATTCCTAAATGAGGACAGTTAGTTGGAACCTTCACTAATACCTTCAGCCCAGTTGCTTCTCCTAATGATTACGGAATTGAACCAGACCACCGCTCTCCTCCAATTTCTATCTGCCGTTTATATAATTTTTAAATCTTATTCTGTGTCCTGTCTTATAATGTGATGTGGTGGGAAATCAGCTTTGACATATGAGGTGCTTGACTATCCTGTGGAATGTATATGTATATCTTAAATAACAACTTATACTTAATGTCTGGAGTAAAGCCATGTGCTGAATTTTAAACAAAGGGTGGAGAAAAAATTCTTGGATCAGAAAACAAATAGCAAAACAACCCCCAAACACATAAAAAAGAAGATAGAGGCTGGCTATCACTTCATGTTTGTATGAAGTGTGTCTGGTCCTCAAGGCACTGATTAATTCTTAGCTGACCATGATAGACTATTTTTAAAATATCCCATGGTACCTTGTTATAATAGTTAGACACCATATGAAGTGATTTTGTTATTAGGAAGGTGAAGCTATTTAAAAATTTGTCTTCACACTCTCTCCACATCTCCATGTAAAATATTTATTGAATGCTTATTTTATGCCAAGTGTGGGGATAGGTGTTAGGTAGGTGGTGTCAATTGATAAATATGATGGTCACGATTGATGTTTTTTAGGGAGCATTATTTGTTTTGAAGACATTAAAACAATAGTCAAGCAAGTACCAAGTACCATAATCATAATTTTAGTAAGTGTGAGAGTTACATAGATGAATGAAGGGGATAAAACTGTGATGGCTCATTAAATAGTTAGAGAAGGCTTCTTTGGAAAATCCACATTTATATTGAGACCGCTGAAGTTGAGAGACAAAGGAAATATGCTGTGAAAGTAGAGAACTCGGCAGAGAACAAGAATTATGCTGATGTCCCCAAGGAAGGCAAGGGCATGTTTTTACATGTACAGAACTGGGCAACTATCCCAGAGCTGGAGAAAGGGGAGCCAAGGGGATACTTGGGGCCATGTTGCGCCTAGAAAAACAGGCACAGCTTCACCAGACTTGGGTTATGAGTTTAGGTCTTGCTCTAGCCATAGCAATAAGCCGTAAGACAGCAAAGGATGAGGATGGCAAGGAGGAAACGAAAATGATTGATGCTGCAAGGAAATCTCTTCTCTAAGAGATGAGTTGTGGGTAGCAAGAGTTGAGGAATATAATTCTGGCTGGTTGGTGGGTTCCCAGCCAGCTAGCACAGGCCCACCTATATACAAGTAAATGCTTCCTGGAGGAGGAGACCATGCCAGATTCTCATCTCTAAGGGCAGAAATACTGCCTTACCCTGGCAGGATCTTTTAGTCCAGATAGAAAGCTCTAAACTCCTACAATGACTGGACATAGAGAACAAAGATTTCTGCAGTCTTGATATCAAAAGGAAATACATACATGTAATCTGAAATCTGATAGTATTAACTTGGAGGTAGGTATTAATCTAACTATGAGCAGAAATAGCTTCTGCAAAATCACAGTTCATACATCTGAGTCACTTCATATTTCTTCTGACTTTTAGTATGATTTATGTGAGGCAGGGCAATTAGACAAGGTGATTGGGTATAAGGTCATCTCTGACGGGTATGCAGAGCCTGTGCACACTCCCTCTCGCTTTGTAATATGTTCACCTTCACATGAGAATCTTTATTTTGCTCTGAAGATATCACAAGGAATTTCTTAAATGCCAAAAGAATTTTTTTTGAAGTGAACGCAACTTCTAATTTCATTTTGAATTAAAAATCCATCAGCAGTTACAAAACCTGACAATAACAACAAGTTAAGGCTCCTTGTCGTGGGGGGAGGGCAGGGGATACCCTTCAAGGAATTAAAAAGCCAATCGTCTTGCAGCAATAAACACTTGCCTGCATTGCTTATGTGTGGCATTCTGCTTGCTGAAGAGGCTTGGATCAGCGTCTGGATTTCATCTGTGTAGATGAATTAAGTGTTGCTAACTGCTTGTATCGTCAACTGTGCATTTTTTGGTAGGGGTTTTTGTCTTGAATGCTTGTGTGTGTGTGTGTGTGTGTGTGTGTGTGTGTGTGAGATTAAAGCATCACTGTGATGAATTTTATTGTTACATTAGGTACAGTCTGTCCTTTCCAGTTATGTCCACTTTTTTCACTGTCAGTGTGGCTACCATAACATTAAATATGACCAGAGGTAAATGTTAGTATAAACCTACGTCTGCCACTGCTGTTTTACAGTAGAGTAATTTTGCTTTTATCTCCTTTGATTTTTTATGCTGATATGGGTTGCAGCAGTATTTGCCTGCAGCCTCTCTCAACTTTTCCTTTTAATTAAAAAGCCTAATTGGGAGTAATAAAAACTTCCAATTAAGCCTTTTAAATAAAAACCAAATGCTGAAATTGGCTGTAGCTGAAGACGGAGGCTGGGGCTGACATATTCATTTTGGAGGGATCTGTTGCTGCAGTACTGTTCTGTGGTGCTCAGGTCTAACCTGAGACCTGTATTAGGAGCAGCATACTTGATAGATGCCCAGACTGTATAGTTGAGCAGTTAGGGCCCCTCCCGCTACTCTTTTGCAGGGTTGGGGATAAACTGTCTTTTCAGAGGCTGAAGAGTTCTAGAGAGACAGCAAACGAGAGTCTAATGTTGGAACAGATGACAAACTATCTTAGTCTATGTGTTACTATTGAGGTAGGAACCGTATACCTAAAATTCGGTATACATGCAGTTTTTTAATACTCTCTCTCCTTTCGTTTATTTCACTAAAGTTATACGAAAGGCAAAGCCCTGCTCCAGAGCCTTCGATGACACCATTTAAACTCGAACAGATTGCTGCACAGTTTGATCCTAGTATACTAATTGAATGATAAGAGACTAAAATAAACTTTCCACACTACTAGAAGTGTGTAAATAGGTGGTGTTCTGGGATTTGTCTGCAAACATAATCTTTTAATGTCAACTTTAAATCCCATTAGCTTGCAGTTTTATTTGTCTTTGGTCATGCAGTAAGGGTATGGAGAGCGCTGAACTAGGAAGGTGGGCTTGTAGCTTTGTTTTAAGATGGACTCTTCCTTGTCTATTTAGAGTTGGAGGCAGACACTTTCTATTTCTGAATATCTCAGGTAAGCAAAGTAATTTTAAAGTGACCTTTCACATTATGGGCATCAACTCCTGACCTACCATTCTCCACCTTCCCTGGGACCGGAGTATCTCATTGAACCCAAACTAGGCTGGAAGCCCTGAGCCCCAGAGATACTTCCGCTAGCTCCCATCCTCAGTACCGGCCGGCCATTACGAGTGCCTGTGGTCATCTCCAGTGCTGGGTGTTGGGATCGGAGCTCATGGTCTCATTATTTTAAATATATATTTTTATTTTATTTAGAAACGATCTTATTTGACATATCAATCCCAGTTTCCTCTCTCATCCTCCCATGCCCCCCACTGACCCCCCTTCCCACCCCCCATCCACTTCCCAGGGAGGGTGAGGCCTTCCATGGGGGATCATCAAAGTCTGCCTGAATAATTGAATGTCAGTGCAGGATTCCTCAGCAGCACTTTCTTACAGCATTCACAAGACCTTCCCAGGTTCGAGCCAGATGGGAGTCTCAGCCCTGAGAGGAGGAAGAGGACAGGGAGTCCCAGCCCTGGCCAAGGAGCTATTTGCAACTGGAAGTATTTTCCTCTGTAATAAGTCTATTTGTTTAGCTTCACTTTAGTATATGTCCACATATGTCTTAATGTAGAACAATGGTTTTTTATTTTCCTTTAGGGTAAATAATATGTTACCTGGCCCTGATGGTATGTACACTGTACTCTATGATTAGTCTATCACATTGTGATTGTTAGTTCAAATCCCAAGAGGTGAACCTGTGCTTTAGATTCAGCAGTGAGACAATTTATTTTTTCTATTAACCCAGGCTCCCATAACAACATATATACAAATAATAACACAGATTAGCTTTTGGTCACGGAACAGAGCTGCCTAGAATTCTGCCATAGAGTGACATAGTGAAAGGAATTTAAGCTGATGCTGATGGAGATTTCTATATCCTTTGAACCTTGCTGAGACAGAAAACACCTTTTCATTCGTGAACTCAAGGTTCATCTAGCCCTTTTACTATTTCCAGAAAGTCACTGTCAGTGGACGTTTCCCCAAAGATACAATTCTTAATTTCAGCGTTAATATAACTCGAACAATTTGTAATGTCGACAACAGACTTTCTTTGTCAAACTCCTAGACCTCATTGTCACTCTATCATGTGTTTTACGGTAAACATATTCATAATTTCACAAAGCTACAGTTAAGCATTCAGCTTCAAATAAATGTCTGCTTGTTACACTAACTTTATGAATTACTCCATTATCAAGGATATAAATGAAGCAGGTACCTTGCCATTTTTTTTTGTTTCCTTCACAAAAAGAATAATGTACTTGAGCAATGAATTATAAGCCTCTCATCACTGACTTCTGAAGGCACAAGGAAAATCTCTGCAGTAGAACCATCCCTCATAGTCACTATTCAAGAGATTATGTTTTATAGATGAGCAGATGCAGTGTATTTAAAATGGTTCTCTTTTTTTTTTTTTCTCCTGCCATGTTTACCATCTCTAATACTTTACTGGACACACCGAAATGACCTAGAAGCAAATCATTTGAGTTCATGGTTCCCGGTTCTCAGTCTCTAGGCTCACTGCCACAGCGTGTGTAGTTGATTGGATAGAAGCTAACTTTCCTGTGGTTGTGCATGTCATAGTTTGTCTCTGTTCACATTTACCTACTCACTCACTGACTTCCCTAGCCAATAGGATTCTTTCTCACAGTTGGATTCAGATAGCTTGGTGGTAACTTGTTGGGAGATGCCATTCTGTAAATATGTTTCTCGTATTGGTTAATGAATAAATAAAGCACTGTTGGCCAATAGGAAAGTAAGATAGACGGGACTAGGAGAGGAGAAGAGAGGAAGTGGTAGGGAGGAGTCAACATGTAGAGACTTGAGAGAACAGAGGTCCGGGCCCTCTCTCCAGTAAGATGAGACCACGTGGAAATACTTAGATTAATAGAAATGGGTTAATATTTAAGACAGAGCTAGCCAATAAGAAATGCTAGTAATAGGCCAACAGAATTATATGTAATACAGTGTCTCTGTGTGTAATTTGGGGCTGGCATGGCCCTGGGACCAGGCAGGTGGAAAAACTACTCATAACAATAACTTGTTCAACAATTGTAGCCATTAATTACTTTACAATGTGCACGTTTTAGGAGACATTATTACTAGACACAGTATCATGAGCTATAGAATTGCACCTTGTTCAATGGAGTTCTTCACCCTCTTTCTCCAACAACATAGGCTTTTCATTAGAGAAGTTGAACCTAGGGTCATGAATTCCCAACATGTTAAAAGGAAGTTCACGAGGCAAACTCTCCAAAGCAGTCTGAATTAATCCGAATACCATGTTCAGCAGCAGAGTCTGTAGACACTGGCCTTCTGAATGAAAAAGACACAGATTCTATAAAATTGGAATATGGTGACATTTTATGTTGATTACTTTCTCATGATAAATACCTGCTAATATATTGTCTGCTTTTGTGATTAAAATTACATTAAAAGGGTACAAACGTGTTCCTTGCAGGAGTGATATGGTTATTTGGCTTGTGCCAATCAATCATCCATTTATAAGCCCACTCTCTACCCATTTTTCCTTACCATTCTATGATAAGCTAGAGTTTTGTCAGTGGATTGTTATTTCCATAATTTTTAAATTTAGACTTTCTTATATTATGAGCTGACATCCCCAAAACAATAGAACAGTTATAGGCTCCACCCACTTTTTTATTTTTATATTTTTATTATTTCATTAGGACTCAGGTTGTCGGGTGAGTTTTATTTGAAATGTGAAGTCCTTTGAAGACTTCCTTCATTGTTTAAAATTATCACCCCATGATCTCGTGCTTCTATTTTCCCTGTTAATATGCTTATTTACGATATGATTAGAACAAGCTATAAAATAGTGTAAGTAGAATGTTCCCTGGAAGGTTTCATGGAATTATATATTTATCAGAAGGTGAGTACACAGGAAAGGAAATCAGTGAAAAGAAGCATAGCTCCATCTGCCCTGATGGTTTGGTTTAAAAATGCAGTGATTAGGTTAAGAGGTAGTAGTTACAGAAGGACTTGCTTTTGAAAAGCCAGGTGCTAATGAATGATGATTATCCCTGAAACTGCATCCTGAAACCTTTGTTCCTTTAACTTATCATTATAAAATATAAGTGGACTCATCTAGGATCACATTTTACCAAAGCTGATAAAGTACGTGTGTGTGTGTGTGTGTGTGCGCGTAAGTGTGTGGTGTGTGTATGCGTGTGTGTGTGTGTGTGTGTGTGCGCGTAAGTGTGTGGTGTGTGTATGCGTGTGTGTGTGCGCGTGCGTGAGTGTGTGGTGTGTGTGTGCGCGTGCGTGCATGTGTGTGTGTGTATGCATGAGTGTGTGTGGTGTATGTGTGTGTGTGTGTAGTGGGGTTATAGAGGATGGTGATGTTCTTGATTAGGTGTTCTTGGGCAGGTTGTTTTAAAACACCATTTAAAATCACTGTAGTGAAAAGGATGCTGCCATGGAACAAGAAAGATTGGGTTTATATTGTGTCCACTGATGATCACTGATTATATCAATTCATGATTTCTGTTGGTGCTCAGAAGACACATGGCATATTCAAAGACAAATGCATTGCTAGTTCCTCGTTGCTGGGATTCTGCACTTTTTTTTTTTCTTTAAAGATCTTGAGACAGTGGCAAAAACTTGAAAACAGAATGAGGCTGACTCGTTGTCTTCGGGTTGAATAAGCATACAGAGGCTAGTAGAGGTGTTTTATCCTCCAGAATGTTCTTTACTGACCTGTATCTACTCATAGGTCTTCCACTGTTACTGAACATTATTTAGGCTAGTGGCACTTAAGCCTCTTTAGTTCCCAGAATCCCTCTCCCTTTTTAAAAACAACCAAGGGCACCAGAGACTCGTTGCTTATTTAAATCATATCTGCATTGATGATTCCTTCTGTTTTACCTTTTAAACTCAAAGTCTTTTAGAAACAGAGCAACCACTCCTGAACATCCTAGGATGAACTTTACATTTGTTGGTATTCTTCCTTGAGGGAGAGAAGGAACGGCTGGACAATGATGTAGACTTGAGAAGTTGGACTTGGTCACCATGGGAAGCAGTGAGTTTTGCAGTTTGAACATTGATACCAACATTTAGTAATAGCTTAAACTTAACCAGTTTCTTTCTTCTTACGAAGCCTTAATTCCCAGTTTGTAAAACAGGGCTAGTAATATTCACTTCATGATGCGATCCTGTTGACTATTTTGTGTAACTTCTCCTGTGAAGATACAGAGAAATATTTACTCACCTCAGGTAGAAAGGGCACTACTCACCTCAGGTAGAAAGGGCACTATGAACACATCAAAGAAAAGATTCTGTCCATGTCTAGTTTAGTGAGCCAGGGAGTTCACTTCCAGAACCATGGACAGCTCCCAGGGAGCTGAACCACCCAGACATCTTCCTGAGACAACTGTTTCCTCCTTATAAAGTGGTGACTTGCATCTCAGGGTGTAAGGGGCTGGGAGGGGGACGCTTGGAGGTCTTTTGAGCCTCAGGAGTCTTCCCTCCCTTGATGGAGGAGTATTATGATTTCCTGAGGATGTCCTATGGATCGCCACTGCTGCATGGCTCTGCTTGAGCATGGGGGTGGTCTCGTCCAAGCTGGCGGTGGTGGGCAGCTCCACAGTGTTGTAATCACTATATTTATTGTTATTCTTCCTATGCCGTGATGTGCTTATAACATGTGCGGACTCTCTATCTAGGGTGACCCCGTTCTGCAGTAATACATATTGTTGAGAAAAGCTTTTCTCATTTAGAATATTGTCATTAGGTTACAATCTCACTGGACTTACATGTGCCAGTCAACAGTTGTAAAGCTTTGAATCTTTATGGTAGGAACTTAGTTTCCAAAGGCTCTGCCATCACTACTTCTATCAGAAAGGTTCTGAGTGCTTGGCAACTTTCTGTAGACTCTGGATCCTGGAAGAGTATAATAACAAAATGTACGACTCATATTATTGGCTATAACAAGTAATTTGTTTAAGATTTTCACAAATTTTGTAGATAAGAGACACAACATTTACTGACTATGAAGTAAGAACACAAGCACTCGAGGAAAAGGTGTGGTCTTGGGATATACAAAATCTTTTTTGTGACTTCACTGGCAGCTAATAAAAGTGAATTTATCATGTTTTGCTGAACCTTTAGTATTAAAGGTTTTGTTTTGTTTTGGCTGGTGGACCTTAAAAACTTTCATAGAATAATTTATCAACCTATTTGTTTTCCAGGCAGGAGTTTACCCTTAGGAAATATATTCTAAGGGCTTGGCATTTTATCTTGTTTTCAGATCGTGGTAGAAATGAGGTAAGAATGAGAGCAGTATATAAGAGGCTTATAGTGGGCATGGAATTATGAGGAAGCAGATTCTTACAAGGACTGTGGGAAGGGAATTGTGGGGGAGGGGATGAGGTAGTAACATGCTCTGAGTTTTATCATTTTCTTGTTGCAGTCTTCAGTCATTGTACTCTAAGCTCTGACTGCATTTGGAGACAGTTCTTGCCTTCTGAAACAGGTTCTTACTATGTAGCCTGAGGCAGGAACTCACTATGTAGAGCAGGATGACCTCAGACTCACATTGATACATACACTTTTGTTTCCCAAATGGTGGGATTAAAGCCAGCTGGCTACCATGCCTGGTTGGAGACAGACTTTTAAAGAGATGATTACGGCTACATGAGGTCCTATAAGAGGGTCTAATCCAATACGACTGGTGCCTGAGCAAGGTGAGCATGGACATCTGGTAGTGCAGGTGGGTGTGGTGTGCATTCTAGAAGGGCCTGGAGCATTCCAGAAAGGCCTGGAGCTGAATCTGATATTTCTTTCAGTTTTCAGATTGTTTGGGAACAAATTTAAGGACAACTTTGGGAATGCAATAACTGGTGAAGATATTTGGATACGAAAGTTGAAGCTAGCTAGGCAGCGGCGGCACACTTCTTTGATCCCAGCACTCAGGATGCAGAGACAGGAGGACCTTTGTGAGTTTCAGGTCAGTCTGGTCTACAGAGTGAATTCCAGGTCAGCCAAGGCTGCACAGAGAAACCTTGTCTCAAAAAAAAAAAAAAAAAAAAAAAAATACCCCAAACAAAGAAAGAGAGAAATCTGAAGCTAGATGTGTATTCTCGGGAAGCTAGACGCAAGGATAAGAGTTATTGGGATTATTGATAATAGTTTAAAATTAAGAATAAACCTTAATGGTGATTAACGGCAGACAGATTCGAGACAGCCTCCAGTGTGCAGTCTCCCGTGGACCCTGTGCAGCCATCAGCAACAATTCTATGATCGCTACAAAGAATGGAGCGCTGGTAAACGGAATGCAGAGGCCACCTACACTATGGCAACTGGATAGGCCGAGCCTGGGGAGAATGTGACAAGTGAGAGTCACCTGCCCAGATTTCTACGCAACAACAACAACAACAACAACAAGAGCTCCTATCACAGATTTATTACTAGCTTTCTTGTTTTCTGACCCATTCCAGTGAATATGTACAAACGTGACCAAATTATAGTAATTAGCTTATTCAAAATATTTATCATTTCTTCTTGGTAAAACATTTAGAACACTGATTTTAGACATTCTTCATTTTTATTAGTTTTAGGGTGGTAAACCAAATAACAGATTCCATTATGGCATGCTCATGACATCAGCAGTCACTGTTTCTGAACCAGAGGACGCGCAGCGGTATACCTTTATCTGTAGACACATCTTACAAAAACAAGTCAGAAGAAAAAAAAATACAATTCCCTTTACTTCTGCCCTCCAGTTTCAGTTCAGTGGTCAAATTCTTACCTGCCCTCGGCCTGCCCGCAGAGCTGTGATCTGAGCGATCCGGCTTACCCCATTTCTCTGCTTGCGACGCCGAGGCTCAAACTCGTGCCTTCGAAGCCCTGCTCTGCAGCGAGGATGGATGAGAAAAGCGGAAATTAGCAGCAGCTGCTGTAACAGCCACCTCTCGTCTTTCCAGGAAGAAGACGGACAGATGTGCCTCTGTATTTCATTCATTTATTCAACACACGTGTCTCTAGGGCTTTAGGTTCCTGGCACTGTTCTGGGCAAGAGTTAAGGCACCAAGCAGGAGCCTTTGCTGGCATAAACAGCATGGTCTTGTAAAAGGTACCACACTCAGCCCCAAAGCACATGGGCTTACAAGCGGTCCGACACTCAGCAACTGTTCATTTATTCATCCGTATTTTTATTTTTTATTTTTATTATATATATAATATATATACATACGTACATATATATATATATACATACGTACATATATATATATATATATATATATATATATAATTTTATTCTACATATCGATCCCAGTTCAAGTTACACAGGGGGCAATGTCATGCTGTCATACAAGTTTATCCTTGTATGTAGGCAGCATGCCCATCACTTCAAGTACTTTATCGTTCCATTGTTACGGTGATAACATTCAAAAGGCTCAGTTTAGCTATTGTGACAGAAGCGCAGTGTTCACCATGTTGTTATGTGTAGTGGGATATTTACGTTGTCTCCTTCTGTGGCACAGATCAGCCCATTGGGGGTGGAGCCAGAGGCAGAAGTGACCTGGGGAACTAGGTCGTCGGAGGAGCGCGAAATGCGGAGGTGGGGGGAGGGTGCTCTCTTGCAAGCTGCTTGGGGACAGGAGGCATTCTTGGAAGCAGGAACCTGCTGGTGTTCACCTGTCTATGTTGTGAGTTATTTCTCCCTGAATAAACATCTGGTCGGCCTAATTGTTTATCCAGATCCTTATCTAACCGAGATAGTTATTGACCCCAGTGACCCTGTTGTACGGAACTTCTGAAAGGAATCGGAGCAGAGATAACCTGAACACATGCAGTAGGGTCATGTGACCACACCAGGAGAAGGTCATCATCTGCAGGCTAAGGAAGAGAGTTCACGGAAGGAAGACACTTTACCTGAGATTTATTGCCCTCAACACTATGAGTAAATTGCTTTCTGATATTCAAGGCACATCAGTGTGGATTTATTTATTTATTATTAACTAAGCTGGTGCTTGCAGCATCCGGGGACGGGGAAGGTCAATCTATGTTCCAGAAGTTCTTTTGAGGTCAGGAGTGGCAGATTTTCTGTCTTTGATTAATCCCACTGTAGCTCCTGTCTTGGGTCCGTGTTCTTGACTCTGATTTGTGACTGCTGACTGGATGGATGATAAATGCCGTCAAAGCTATAGCTGGGATGGGGGGTGGGGACTCTTGAACATGTTGTTAGCATTAAATATGAACTTAATCCGCTCTGCTGAGAGTAATTTTCACGAGAATCTCTTTGTTTTCAATAACACTTGCATGCATTCACAGGCATCAAAATTCACTTGGTCATTTGTCTTACAAATGACTTTTGATTGACCTTGGAGTTTTAAACAAGCAACCAGGCTTTTGCCCTAGTAGTTGTTTTGCTATTAAACACCTTGTTGTAAATGTTGCAAGCTGAATTGGAATAAATATAAACTTCCTTAATTGAGTTAGGTTTTATTAAAGTTATAGGACTATGGATAATTAAGTCAAGAACAATAAACTGCATGGGATTCTAGTGGGGGAAAAATCAATGCATGCAAATCCTATTGCTGTTTTTTTCCTAGAGATGCTAAATTAGGGTCTGCAGACTGCTTTGGTATGCTAAGTTTGGAGCCTCTCCTTTAACTAGTGTACATTAACAGAGGGCTTGTTTTAAAAGGTACTGGAGATGGCTTTAGATAATGACCTTAGTCTTGCTTTCTGTTTTTCTGGATAATGATGCTGCACTCCGAAGTATTTCAAAAAGGAGAGACAGTCACACCACTGGTTTTTCTTTCTTTCTTTTTTTTTGTTTGTTTTTTGTTTTTTCTTTGTCAGATCCCTTTAAGCAGCAGTGCTTAGAGATTTGGAATTAAGCAAATAGAATAGATGGTAAATAATTCCTTTAAATAGGCTTTAGTAAGATTTTGTTTTTTTCTGAAATAGTGATCATTTATATTCTTTAGTCATTGGGTATGGTTAGAGTGATTACATTATTAAATCTTTTGGAACTAGTTTGAAGTTTGAGAAGACACAGATTCATCTGTCATCTTTATTTCTACAGAAATATTTTGAAAATGTGTAGAAGAACATTTACTTCTACTATCTGGGTCATGTATTATAGGATATGATTTGTATTTAGGTAAACAGAACATCTAAATAGAAAGCCATAGAATATAATCCTAAGAAAAGCACACAAGAGTTGGTGTGGGAACCCTTGCAACTAAAACGTCACAGGAAAAAAAATATCAGGATGCACTGTGTATATAAATTATGCACACTTACCTTTTCTCTGTGTACTTTTTAATTTTGGCCATTGGTCTTCTTCCCCATTCTCTTTCTCCTCTACCCTTTCCCTCCTTTCTCCTTTTTTACTTGGCAGCCTGGTCACAGGATTTTCTCAGGGTCCTTCAGGTGCACAGCAAGTTCAGCATTCCTGAAGCCTCCAGGAGCCAGGCTGAGTTCAGTCCTTGTGACCCACACAGCAGCCTCACCAATCCTTGTCTGCTTCTTATAATAGATCGGTAACTAGTTTCTGTTGAGTTCCCTCTGCTTCCTTCTCCAGTTTAGTTCATGTAAAGGAAACAGAAATTTTAGTAGCTGAATAGCTTTTTCTTAAATAGGAAGCCCACGGGTGATATAAATACTCTCGTGGGAACAGGTCCATCTGACGCTTGGGGCCTTAATTGTACAACCAGCCCATTTTCTCATATCTTCTGACGTAAAGCTCTTCTAGTGAGATATTTTAGTAGGTACGAAGTCTATGGGGACTTCACTCCTGTGGTTGTTGGATTTGATATTTTTTAAAAATTGTGGGTCTCTTCTGCCTCATTTACAGAAACAATGGTGTCTCCACCCAAGGCAACTGAACTCAGAACAGCATCAGTGGCCGCTTCTTAGAAACACAGGTTCGAGGTCTGTGCTCTGCTCTTTGACACCCCAGGCACTCAATACTGAGGCTGCGCCTTTCTAAAATGCTTCCAGAGTGGCTCTGTTTGAGAAAGAGGTGGGATCTGAATCACTGGATACAGAAACATCCTTACACACCAACTTCCCTGTAGGTTTTTTAAAAAACTTTTTTAGTTATTATTATTTTTTCTTATTTTACATATCGATCCCAGTTCTCTCTTCTTCCTACCCATCCCCCTCCTGACCCCTTCCCCATCCCACACCCCCATTCCACAGGGAGGGTGATGCCTTCCAGGAGGGGCCACCAAAATCTGTCAAGTCATTTGGAGTAGGGTCTAGGCCCTCCCTCCTGCCTCTAGGCTAAGGGAGAATCCCTCCATGGGGAATGTGCTCCCAAAGTCCACTCATGCACCAGGAGTACATCCTGGTTCCATAGTCAGAGGTCCTTTAGACTGCCCAGGCCTCCTAACTGAGACCCATGCTCAGGGGAGCTGAGTCAGTCCCATGTTAGATTCCCATCTATCAGTCTGGGGGACCATTAGCTCCTCCTTGTTCAGGTCAGCTGTCTCTGTGGGTTTCTCTAGCCTGGTCTTGACCCCTTTTGATATCACTCCTCCCTCTCTGCAACTGGATTCCAGGAGTTCAGCTCAGTGTTTAGTTGTGGGTGTCTGCTTCTGTTTCTGTTAGCTATTGGTGAGGGCTCTATGATGGTGGATAAGTTGGTCATCAATCTCATTATCAGGGAAGGGTATGTAAGGTAGCCTTTCCACTATTGTTCAGATTGTTAGTTGGGGATCACCCTTGTAGGTCTCTGGACATTTCTCTAGAGTCAGTTTTCATTTTTTTATGTTTAGTTTTTATTTTTTGGCTTAGTTTCATTTATATCTGAGAGTTTGCTTAGTATCCAGCAACATCTCTCCTCCAATCTCACTACTTTGCAATTCGCTTGCTAGTCATCGTGTTTGCCAATTATTTTGATTCTAATGAAATGTTACCATATTGATATCTGTTGTGCCCAAAGCCATCTTTTAAGTTTATCTTTTCTACTCTCAAATTCATTACTGTTTTCAGCCATTACTTATTAACTTATGAATTTCATTATTGTGTGTGTATATCCTATCATCAAATTATCGTTTCTACCAATGACATAGATCCTTTCTTTATTAAGAATTAAATGGATTTCCTAAACAAATATATAGAATAGATTACTAAATTGCTAAAAAAAAAAATAAATAAAGCTATTGTGATTTGGCTGACTTGAATAAGAGCTTTTGTGATAGATTTAAAGACACGAAGTGAGAAATCTGCCTCTGCTGTCAGCATGTTTGTGGATGTAGAGAATTGGGGGTGAAAAGAAAAGAATAAATTGTTGTTGAAAGGTAGTGAGGGTCATCGATTACCACAACAATAATTTGCAGGTCATTTATGCTTTATCAGATTCTTCTAATAACACAAGTGTAACTAAAAGACTGAAGGTCTTTGCTTATCTGGATTAGATTCCTACCAGCTGGGAGACAGGTAGTCAATAAAGAATCAATAATTCATTAAATATGTTAATATTAAGACAGATGATAAATACTACAAAGTCAATGAAATGATACACTAGAGTTCCTGTTTGGTTTCCTTGTACTGGGTGGAGGCTGTGCAAAATCTCTGTGAAAAAGTAGCAAGAAAGCACAGAGTTCCATGACCACAGACAACCATGCAAAATTTAAGAACATCCCGGGGGGGGGGGGGAAAGCTGCTTAGAGCCAAGGCTCTGTGTTGAAAGGTGTGCCCGGAACATTTGCTGAGCCACAAAAAACATCTTGGAGAATAGTTAACAAGAGGAAAGTGTGCTGGTAAGTGGATAAGTTAAATGTTCTAGGGCTTTCCAAGAATCTCTAATAAGCTAAAATCAAACGTTGTGTAGGTAAGAGGTGACATTGTTTTATTTAACACATTTTTAAGGGCTTATGGGGAAATACTAGAAGAAACCAGAAACGTGTTTCAGAAGGTAGGGTAGCTTGTTGGGCAAGAAAGAGAATAGAGCCATGGTATCAGAGATGGAGTAGCACAGTAGTGCCTCAGACTTGATTGATTTACAAGGGAATTTAGGATTCGGAAGTCATTCAAGATGCATGATAGCATCTTGGAAAGGATGGCACTCTTTATTGAAAAAGAGGTGTTAGCTTCTTCACTCTTGAATTACTGAGGTTATTTGAAATGGAACAACACTTCTAGATGTTGAGACATCTATGCTATGCTATGCTATGCTATGCTATGCTATGTCCTCAACCAGCCTTGGACATTGAACTATTTATGTAGATCTTCTGATGTGGTTGTATGTTATTTATGATTTATTAAAGCTTTCCTGAGGATTCAGAAAGGTAAAGTCAGCCACAAGCCGTAGAACGCCAGGCACATACCTTTAATCACAGCAGCCAGAAGCTAGGAGGTGGTGGAACGTACCTTTAATCCTAAAACTCAGGATTAAGAGGTAGACTGATTTCTCAGGGATAAATGAAATTGATTGAATGAGTCTAAAAGAGTAACAGATCACATGTCTTTAGTCCCAGCACTAGAGGGGTATAAAAGTTAGAAGCAAGGTCTTCAGTATTTAGTAGGAGGCATTCACATTGAGGACAGGGGCACACTGAAGATAAGAAGGCTCTGTATCAAGGAAGATAGGAAAACATTGAAGTCTCAGGATTCTCTAGCCATGCTGAGGAGAGGCAGCAATTTGAGGCTTAGTGAAGAGTGGATCATCCCTGTCAGCCTGAGGTTGAGGTGAGAGCTAGTGACTGGCTGCTTTGTTTCCCTGGTCTTCAGCTTGAACTCCAAGATCTATCTCTGAGTCTTTTTTTTTCATGTTACTTTGTGAAATTAACAGTCCAATGTGCAATCTTGGCATTCAATGTGATCTTGAATGTGCATGGCCAAGATATAGACACCACAGTAGTGCCCATCTTTCCGTAAGAATCCAAACTTCCAGGCTGGGAGTGTAGCCCCAGAGGTAGTAGAACATTTGCCTCATCCAAATAAAATCCTAAATTCAATTACCATATAAAAAAAAAACCCAAGCTATGTTTGACCATTATTTTATACTATCCACAAGAGCATAGCTTTTACTGTATACTTGCTACTTTCGGTCATTTTAGCACATGCTAACTGAAATGACAAAGGATCTGCAATATTTGTTATTTCTTTGAAGAAACTGGACATGAATTACCAACTGAATACTAAGCAATTCTCTAGCTCATACATACACAAGCACATGCCCTATTATTCGGTCGACACAGAGAGGGATATGAGTTTTCCTAATTGACTGAAGGCTATTCATAACACCTAGGCATTAGAGCACACTGGGAAATCTCAGAAAAAAAGAAATGAGACATCCAGTTAGAGCATATGTGCTGATCTACACAGATGCATTAAGCATATATCACTGCTAAGTAATATATCCACATACTGATAAGAAATACAACTTATTTACCTTGTTAAAATATTTATTTTTCTTATTTTACATATTGATCCCAGTTCCCTCTCTCTCCTTCCCTCCCTCCCTCTTTTCCTCCCTCCCATACCCTCTGACCACCCTCCCATCCCATCCTTCCCCCTCTACAGGGAGGGTGGTGCCTTCCAGGAGTGGGTCAACAAAATCTGTCAAGTCATTTGGAGTAGGGACTAGGCCCTCCCTCCTGCCTCTAGGCTAAGGGAGTGTCCCTCCATGGGGAATGTGCTCCCAAAGTCCTTGTTAAAATATTTATACTTTAAAATTTAACATCATAACCTCTTGTAGGCATGGAGTTCGGAGATATTAAACATATCTATTATGCTGTATAGCTATTAGCACCGCCCATCTCTGCAATTTGTCTTAAAAAACAATTATTATATGTATTTAAGGTGTACAGCATAGTATTTATTATGTGTATGAGTAATGAAATGGCTGCTTCAGCAGATGGATTAATGCCCATTAGGTCACAGAGGAACAGTTATTATTTTTTAATTAATTAATTAATTTATTTTTATTTTACATGTTTATCCCAGTTCCCTCTCCCTCCCTCCCTCACTCACTTTTACCCTCTCTCCCCCCTCACATGCACCCTGACCACCCTCCCCTCCCATCCCCCCTCCACATGTAGGGCAATGCCATCCAGGTGGGGTCATGTAAATCTGATAAGTCATTTGGAGTAGGGACTAGGACTTCTCTCCTGTCTCTAGGTTAAGGGAGTGTCCCTCCATGGGGGATGTGTTGGTCCTTTTGTGCAGCAGGGATCCATCCTGAGAAACAGTTATTTTTGAGGCGAGTGTTTCAAATAGAATACATGAAGTGGGGTCCCCTTGCAGCACTAGGTTTCCAGATTTGCTGATCTCTGGCATGGGTGAACCTTTTTATCTCCCATCATCTGCTCTTAAGTCCCACTAACCTCACTGTTTTATTCTCTGCGTGTGTGTATTCAACATTTTGTTCGTTTTCTATGTGAGAGTGCTCTTGTGTGCATGTGTATGTGTGTGAGCTTGTGTGTGTGTGTGTGTGTGTGTGTGTGTGTGTGTGTGTGTGTGTGTATGAGTGTTCCTGTGTCAGTGATGAATGCCTTAATCCTTCTCCACCTTATGTTTTCAGGCAAGATTTCTTCTTGACCCACACCTCACCAATTTGGCTAGACTGACAGGCCGGCAAGTCCCTGGGATCTCCATGTCTCTGCCTCCAAAGTCCTTGAATTACAGATGTATACTAAACATTTTTATCTACGTTCTGGGACTCAAACATGGGTCTTCACGCTTGTATGACAGCACTTACTGATTGAGTCATCTCCTCAGGCTTTTTTGCTTTTTAAAAATTTCCCGTATGCCATATGTGAGCTGTAGTTCTGAGCAAAAGGCTCCGTATGTTAACTGTTCTGCAAGGTCAACTGACTAATTAGATCTGCCATGATTGTGGAGAGTTGGAATGTTGCAGGTCTTGTTTATCATCTTTAGTCACTTGCTTTTGTATTGTTATTGATATTATTTTATTTTCCAAGGCAGAATTTCTCTGTGTTCTCCTCAACTCTGTAGACCAGGATGGCCTTGATTTTTTTTTAATTTTTTATTTAAATTTGAAACAAGCTTGTTTTACATGTCAATCCCAAATCCCAGTTCCTGCACCCTTTCTTCCTCTCCTCCCCAACCCCACCGACCTCCATTCCATCCCCATTCTGCTCCCCAGGGAAGGGGATGCCCTCCATGGGGAGTCCTCAAAGTCTATCATATCATTTGGGGGCAGAACATAGGCCCTCCTCCATGTGTCTAGGCTGACAGAGTATCCCTCTATGTGGGATGGGCTCTGAGAGTTCATTCCTACACTAGGGATAAATACTGATCCACTACCAGAGGCCCCATAGACTGCCCAGTCCTCCTAACTAACACCACATTCAGGAGGTCTGGGTTGGTCCTATACTGGTTCCCCAGCTATCAGCCTGGGGTCCATGAGTTCCCCCTTGTTCAGGTCAGCTGTCTCTGTGGGTTTCTCCAGCCTGGTCTTGACCCCTTTGCTCATCACTCCTCCCTCTTTACAAATGGATTCCAGGAGTTTGGCTCAGTGTTTAGCTGTTGGTGTCTGCTTCTGCTTCCATCAGCTACTGGATGAAGGCTCTGGGATGGCATATAAGGTAGTCATCAATCTCTTTATAAGGGAAGGGTATTTAAGGTAGCCTCTCAACTATTGCTAATATTCTTAGTTGGGGTCATCCTTATAGATCTCTGGACATTCCCCTAGTGACAGATCTGTTCCAGTAAATGAGCCTAGTGACTCCCTAGTCCACTATGAGTGCATTGTACAGAACCCATTGGTGCCATCACAGTTTTCCACTCTTTAAGTGAGGCTGAACATTTAGTCACTAGGGTTGCTGAATCATTCATTAGTGGCTTTTAACTTTGCTTTCGGCTGCTACTGTAGAATCACCAGCTGCATCCAAATGGAGATATTCTGTATTTTGAGTACAAACTTATGATTTGGGATTTTGATACACCAATTCACAGGTTTAGGCTCATATTTTTCCATGGATACTGGATAAATTGAATTATTTTCCAAAGTGGAGTGGATTTCATGTTTAAAGAAGCCTGCATAATTGCCTTTAGCCTCTTTCTATATTTAAACATTTCTTTGAGGGGAAAGCTGAGTGCCTAATACCTTTGAAGCTAGAATTAAAGTGCATTAAAGCTTTCTTGAAACTTGTTATCTGTCATCCTAAATCCTCTTGAAGTTAGGTATAAAGAATAATAGATATGTATGCAGTCAGGATACTGAAGATTTTTGCTGGCTTTTGGATTAGAAGATTTTCAACTATCAGTGTCTAAGCTTCAACTTCCTGACAGTCCTGACAAGGCCAAAATAAGATTCTAATGGCTGTGATTGTAGAGGGTGGTTTTTCATTAGATGAGGCAATGTGTCAATTAAAAGGGTATTGAGATAAAGAAATGGAAACTAGATTAAGTCAAACTTTTTCATGGATGATAAGAAAATCCATTTTCAAGTTACAGGGCACTGGAGATACACTACAGAGGCAAAGTGAGAATAGCTTAGTTCAAAGATCACCTTTGGCCCTCAAAAGACTCATTGACTCCCTGATACTCATTTCAAGACAGTTTTAAAATTTTAAATAAAATGAAATTCCAAGGCCAAATAACGGTAGCAACTTGCGAAGAATTTATGATCGATGATTTTATTTTCTCTCCATCTTTCTCAGTGTTTCTTACTATTTGAACACTGAGCATTTATAGTCTTCAGTGCAGCTTCTAATTCTCACAAGAAAGCATGGAAGCTATATTTGATGTATATCCACAAAAATAAGTGCCGTGCGTGTTTTAACGTGACCATCCTCTTTTGGAGCCAAGTACTGCAAGCCCAGGCTGAAGATTTGAGCACAGTCAGAAAAAGTGAGAATGTGTCTGTAAGATACAGCAACACCAACATAACATTCTCTTCTCTGACTAATTCTTATGAATAAATTAAGTTTCTCTATGATGGCTACTGCATCTCAAGAAAATGGCTTAGGAGATACTCCCACATTTAGAAAGCCAGTTTGAGATTGTTGGGTGAAAGATGTAGGCTGTGTGTCCAGTAAGAAACTCAGAGGATGCATGGTGTGTGGCTTCTGCCACCAGTGCAATGAAGCTATCCATCCATACACAGATCAATCAATCAATCAATCAATCAGTCAGTCAGTCAATCAATCATTTATCTATCTATGTATCTATCTATCCATCCATCCATAAAAGATAAATCTATCTATCTATCTATCTATCTATCTATCTATCTATCTATCTATCATCCATCCATTCATCCATCCATCCATCCATCTAATCTATCTAATATGTATAGTGTTCTGTCTGCATGTTTCCCTGTTTGCCAGAAGAGGGCACCAGATCTCATTACAGGAGGGAATTGAACTCAGGACCTCTGGAAGAACAGCCAGTGCTTAACTCTGAGCCATCAGAGATAAATTTAGAGCAGCAACTTTGTCTCATTTGTGTCTAGCTAAGTACCACCCAGGTGCTTGCTTAATAGAAAAGCAGGATGTTGATATTCACCCACTCCTCCTGGATTCTGAGGTTTGGTAGAACAATGCTGTCCTTAGAATTCTGTTAGATGTAAAGTCTCTGAGGGCTCAAGACATTTTCTCTGTTTTAGCTTTGAGAATTTTATCTATGGGAAATATTGACAAGGATTTAGGCAGGCTGATCCTGTTGAAGGCACATTTGCCTTCTTGACTCTGCAAACTTAATGTGTCGTTAAACTTCCTTCTTTGATTATCCTTTTCCCTAACTCCTGAGACTCGGTTGATAGATTAATTTCACACCTGCTTGCTATCAGTGTGTAGGTCTGTTCATTGCCCCCTCCTCTATTTTTCCGTCTTTTGGCTGAGTATACTGTCTTCTTTCCTTATCCCAATTCTGTTACTCCACTTCTAAGAGCACCCAGGAAATTTATGATTTCTGCTTTTGTGAGTTTTAGCTCTACAATTCACATTTAGTTTATTTTTACTAAATTCTATTTCTTTTCCGATGTTTTCTATTATTTAAAAAAATAAAATTTGTACATGGTTGTTAAAACATTTTATGGTGGATACTTTAAAGTCCATCCTAGATGATTATAATTTGTAATTCATCTTCAGATACTAACATTTTTCACTTAATTTATAGTTTTGTGGCTTGGGGAATGATGTGTAATTTTTTATTGCATATTGGACATACATCTATTTTGGTAAGGTATATCCTTTTAAATCTTTCTTTAGTGAATAGTTGTTCTGCTTTGGTTGAGCGTCTGCTCTGGAACTTTGAGCTTTGGTTTCAAGACTAGCTTTTACAATGTTATTTGGGTCTCCTTGGCCTTTTAAGTATCAGCCACACCATTACTGGTGTCTGCTAGTGCAAGCTCAAAGAGCATAGTATTTTGTGGAGCTGGGATGCCAGAGTTTCTCAGTAGGAGGGAGGGATTTCAGCCCAGGAGTACTGTGGTGCTTCCCAGGATACTGGGACCTGTGATGAGATTCTTCTTGCCTTTGGTACTGGGCTACCTGCATCTCTGACTCACAGAGCCACAATCTCTGAATGGAGGGAGAACTGCACCACTGACTTTTTGTTACTTGGTGCTGATCCCATTGGGTATTTGAGAGGGATGCTGGTCCTTCTGGCAGCCACACACCATTCACAATAGCCTCAAATAATATAAAATATCTTGAAATAACTGTAACCAAGAATGTAGAAGACTTGCATGATTAAAAACTTCAAGTCTTTGAAAAAAGAAATTGAAGAATGCGTAAGATGGAAAGATCACTCATGATCATGGATTGGCAGGATTATCATAGTAAAAATGGACATCCTACCAAAGACAATCTCCATTCAATGCAGTCTCAATCAAAATTAGAACATAATTCCCTAGAGAACTTGAAAGGACGATTTTCAGCTTCATATATTGAAACAACAATGACAAAAATGTCAAGACAGCAAAAACACTCCTGTGTGATAAAAGAACTGTAGATGTATCACCACCCCTAATCCTAAATTGTACTACAGAGCTATAGTAATAAAAATAGCATGTTATTGGTTCAAAAACATACACAAGGATCAATGGAATAAAAGTGAAGATCCATACATAAGCCCACACCTGAATTTTGATGAAGACGACAGAAATACACACTGGAAAAAGACAACATCTTCAACAAATGGTGCTGGTCAAACTGGATGTCTTCTTGTAGAAGAATACAAATAGATACATATTTATCACCTTGCATAAAATCAAAGTCCAAGTGGATCAAAGACCTCAACATAAAACCAGATACACTGGACCTTTCAGAAAAGAAAGTGGAGAATATCTTTGAACTCATTGTATAGGACATGACTGTTTTAAATAGAACATGGATAGAGTAGGCACCAAGATCAACGATTAACAAATGGGACCTCATGAAACTAATAAGCTTCTGTAAAGCAAAAGACACTGTCAATTGTGCAGCCTACAGAATGGGAAATGATTTTTACCAAATCCACATCTGGTAGAGGTCTAATAACAAAAGTACATAATGAACTCAAGAAGCCAGACATCAAAAATCAAATCAAACCAAACCAAACCATAAAATAGTCTACATGGTCCTAACAGTGGGAGCAAAGGCTGTCGCTGACTCTTTTGCTGGCTTTTGTAACCCTATTCCTCAGACTGGGTTTCCTTGCCTAGCCTTAATACAAAGCATAGTCTTAGACTTGCTACAATTTGATATGTCATGTTTTGTTGACACCCATGGAAAGCCTACCCTTTTCTGAGTACAAATGGATAAAGAGCGGATGCTGACATAGGAGAGGTAGGGGAAGGGACTAGGAGTATTACTCAACTGCTAAAAAAAAGTAACATGGTGTAATTTAAAGGCAAATGGATGTGGAACTAGGAAAGAATTAATTTCAGACACAGGAAGACATATATGAATTGTATTCACTTTTAAGTAGCCAATAAGTAATTGATAATTAATGTACGACCTATAGATGCAGAGAAGTTAGGTAAAGAGTAGGTTTGGGGGGCACATGGATCTCCCTGGGAAGCAGAAAAAGAATAGATTTTACAGGTGGACTGGGAGAGGGTGGGGATGGAATGGAGGGGAAATGTGAGGAGAGATGCTGGAATTGGGGGACGTATTGGAGATAATGTGGACACTTAGTGTAGTGGAAACTTACTGGACTCTGATAGTGATCCTAATGAGGCCTCCTAATGGTAGAGAGGATATGAAATCTCAACTGGCCATCTCTTTGAGCCAGGCAAGGTTCCCAGTGGAAGGACTGGGTTGCATTCATTTGGGTTGTTGGCCAAGGGTTTTTCATGGAAATCCTCAAGCAACTAAGGCTGATGGCTAATACAAAGGGTTACTCTTTGAAAATGACTATGGGACCCCAATTGCCTAGAAAACCATCCACACAACTCACTCATCGAACATGTAGAAGTTTAGCTGGTAACCACACGAGCCTTCATTTCTACATTCTAGCCTCTTTGGTGTGGGAAGGTCCTTTGTAGGTTATTGAAAGAAAAACATGAATACCATCCTGTCCATAAAATCTTTGACCTTCTATCTACTCTACCTGCAAAATGTGCTAGGCCAAATGTTGGCACAGAATATGTCTGATTAGATTTAAATCCTACTCCACAGGAAGGACATCACATATGATACCAAAAAAACCCAGAATCTAGACAGCCCAGAGACCAAGGAGAAAGACAAACACTCATGACTGGTCTTAAAAAGAAAATGATTCCAAATCTTATTCTGCTATACTCATGGATCAGTGCCTTATCCAGTCATCATCAAAGAGACTTCCTCCAGTGGCAGACGGGAACAGATGCAGAGATCCACAACCAGACATATTGCAGAAAGAGGTCTCCATAACACCCCTCCCCTTAGAGCTCAGGGAAGCCTGTGGAGGGGAGGGGGAAGAGTGTTAGAGTCGTAGGGGTACAGGACACCAGGAGAACATGGCCCTCTGCATCTGCTACCCACACTGAACAGGAGCTCACAGAGGCTGAAGCAGCAGGCACAAGGCAGACCTGGGTCTACACCAGGCCCCTGTGTATATATTATCACTATTAGCTTAGTATTTTTTTTATGGGACTCCCAACTATGGGAATGAGTGGGTCTTGGGTCTTTTTTCCTCCTGTTGTTTTGCTGTGTCCAATTTCTTGTTTCATCTTATATTTTATTTCATCCGTGTTTGGTTGCTATCTCCTAAAAGCCTATTTGTTTCTAATGAGAGGAAGAAAGGGAGGTGGGGAGGGTCTGGGAGGAGTGGGGGCAGGGGAAACTATAATCGTGATACACTATATGAGGAAAATAATCTATTTTTAATAAAAAGTATTTCAATAAGAAAGAATAAGGGAGGGCTGCTGGTGTGGCCCCTGCATTTTAAAGCATGTATATGGAAGGTATAACCCCTTGCTGAAAAGTATTTTGTACCTATTAGCAGGGATACCCTGACCTAGCAGGGGTGGTCCTCTCCCTGCTGAGACAGCGAGACTCAGATGGCCAAAGAATAAAAACCCAGACAATAAAAAAAGAGAAGGCTTGTCCAGTGGAGTATTAAACATTTACTATGGAACCCAGCGACAGAATTTATGTTGTTTTATTTTCATGATGTAGGACTTACGTTCAGTTTTACAGCTGAAGGAATCGATGTCGAATGTGGTGAGAACAGACCTGATATGGGGCCCATACCCAGCCAGCACTACTGTACTTGTCGGTGGGTATGTCTGAGGTAGTTCACAGTGACATAAACGACACGTGAGACATCTGTCCGGGTGTGAGATCTGTAGTGCGCCAGTGAGGGGAAAGCGCTCAGCCTGTCTTGTGTGGAAAGATTGCTGCTGATGGAGAGCTCCCTCGGCCGCGTCTGGCCTTAAAAGTCGATGCTACTGGGGGTGTGAGTCAGCATCCTGTATCCCTCTGTTCTACCTTTCTTACGTGGCTGTGGCTGGGGAGCAGTGAGTGACTTCTGCACCAAGGATTGAAAAACAACTCCAGGATGTTTGAGGATTCAGGAAAGCGTAGAAGAGTTGAGGTTAATGAAACAAACCAGCAATGGGAAACCAGATAGTGAAATGTAAGGTGTGTGCAAGTCTACCAAAGGACAGCTTTGTGCCTGCTGACAGAGCTTCTGAGGAAATCAGACTGTGGTTAACTTCAGGACTAGCAAAGTGTACAGATTCCTGCCATTCATTTCCCTTTTCTAAGTTCTGCAACACTGTATCTCTCGTAACTAAGCAGGTGCTTATGAATTAGTGTTCATTATGTTCTAAGTGTTTCTCACTTTCTTCCCCCCCTTTTTAACTTTAAGTTAGAAACAATCTTATTTTATATATCAATCCCAGTTCCCCCTCCCTCCCATTCTCCCATGGCCTCACTGACCTCTAGCCCATCCCTCTTCTGCTCCATAGAAAGCGTGAGGCCTTCTATGGGGGAATCATCAAAGTCTGTCATGTCATTTGTAATTGATGTAAGCAGAAGCAGACACCCACAGCTAAACACCAAGCCAAACTCCCTGAATCCTGTTGCAAAGAAGGAGAAGTGATGAGCAAAGGGGTCAAGACCAGGCTGGAGAAACCCACAGAAACTGCTGACCTGAACAAGAGGGAGCTCATGTACCCCAGACTGAAAGCTGGGGAATCAGTATACAACACATCCAGACCCCATGAACATGGGTGTCAGTTAGGAGGACTGGGCAGTCTATGGGGTCTCTGGCAGTGGATCAGTATTTATCCCTAGTATATGAATGGACTTTGGAAGCCCATTCCACATAGAGAGATACTCCCTAAGCCTAGATACATGGGAGAGGGCCTAGGCCCTGCTCTAAATGATACAAAAGACTTTTTTTCCTCTTACCATGTGTGGAGGCACTGTTGGCAGACTCTGGATGGCCTGGTCTGCTTGGACCCCCAAGACACAGTTCCCAGACCTCAGGAGGCTCTGAGCACTGGAAGGTGGGTTGGAAGCATTTCAATATTAATTCCCAGTACATATTAAACGGTTATTACTATGTTGCTCGTAAGGACTTTAGGACTTTTATATCTCAGTACTGAAGAACTTGGGGAACATGCAAGGCTCATCCTAGTTCAAAGGCAGGTCAGGCGTGCCATAGAAGTCCTATGTCACCCCTCCTGGCTAAAAGGTTGAATATTCATCCAGTTCTTGCTTAAGCTTTCTTATGAGCTTGATGGGTTTAAAAAGAAAAGCTAAATTCATTTAAATGTTTTACAAATTCTAATTGCCCATAATTACATAAAATTTCTTAGATGTAATTTTCAACAAGGCCGTCATTTCTGTCATTTGTCACTGATACTGGTGACAGGAATAGAATATGTATTGAAAAGTCAAGTGTGCTAGGGTGATGATGACATTTTATCTAAGTGCATAATTAAATTTCATTTTAGAAGTGATAATCCCTATTTCACAGAAAGTGAACTGTATTTGAGGATCATTCCTTGAGGTGCCTCCAATTGATATTCCATAACTCTACCAACCACCCCTACATGTGACTCCAGAGCCGCCAAAGGAGACAAGATGGTGTTTTCCATGGCAACAAGGGAATACTGTGAAATTGGAGATGTCTAAGTGCTTCCCCCAAGTCGAGGATGAACGTCTTGTGTCTAGTAGCAAGTCCTGGGGCCAAAAAAAGAAAAACTGTGACATATTATCAAGTATGGGATAATTGAAAGCATTTGCTTGCTAGAGAGCAGTAGCACTCACAGGGCAGCAGGTGATACTATCACAAGTGATGCCATACATCAGAGTTTTGCACCTGTGTTCTCAAATGCCAAGTTCTCCCCTGGACAAGAGCATGACTACAGTTATTGAAAATGTGTATGCAATATGATGTCTACTTTATAGTTACATACACATGGTCCTACAGGACAGAGAATATTACTAGGGGAGGAAATTTGCTTTTAAAGAGCTCTGGTGTTCACAAATGCTACAGTCATTCTTTTCTAGAAGGCACTCAGAAACCAATAAATATAATAGACAATGTTCCATTTATTAATGGGAATAACATGAATAAGCAGTATAGAAAATAGGCTCACGTCAGAAAATCGTTACCTCTTTCATAACTAAAACTATGCTTATATAAATGGACATTACCAATGTTCATAGTTTCAACCTGGGTGCCTGGTCAAAATGCACCTCAGTTTGAAGTGTTTGATGGGATTTTTGTTTGTTTGTTTTTGGCTTTCCTTAAGAGATTTGTTTATTTCTTACATTTTTTTTTGGTTTGTCTTTTCCTCCATTTCTTCTAATTTTTTTGTTTGTCTTTTCTTCCAGTTCTCTAAGGGATTTTCTCATTTCCTCTTTAAGGGCCTCTATCATCTTCATAAAGTTGTTTTTAAGGTCATTTTCTTCTACTTCATCTGCATTGGGATATTCAGGTGTTGCTGGTGTAGAATGTCTCTAGACTCTGGTGGCATCATATTACTCTTTGAGGTATTGAATGTGCTCTTATACTATTGTCTTCCCATCTCTTCTTCCAGTAGGTGCAGGTGGGGTCTCTCCCAGTTGGTGCAGATGAAGTAGAAGAAATAAACAAGGCTACAAAGGTTTGGGATGCCCCCATGTCTCTGGGGAGTTGGTGGGCAGGAAGGGACTCTGTGCCCCAGTCAAGGGCCTCAGAGGAGGGGAGGGGGGCAGAAGAAGGGCCAGCACTCACCTTTCCCGGTAGGCATGCCAAGGCTCTGATGGCAGCTCTGGTGCCAAGGCTCTGATGGCAGCAGATGCTGGATGGCTTGTGATGCCCTTGGGATTCACACCCATTTTTTTCCAATGAGAGACAAGAAAGGAGTAGATCTGGATGGAAGGGGAGGTGGGAAGGAGCTGGAGGGAAACTATAATCAGAATATACTGAGAACAATTATTTGCAATAAAAGAAAAATAACAAAGTTTTTGTTCCATTCATTCTTTGTATTGTTTGATTGCTTGTTTCTATTTTATTGATTTCAGCCATGACTTTGATGACTTCTTGATGTGAACTCCTTTTGGGTGTGATTTCTTCATTTTTTTCTAGAGGTTTCAGGGTTAGGGTTAGGGTTAGGGCTTAATTTGTAGATAGATATTGCTTAAATTTGGTTTTTATCATAGCATATCTTATTTTCTCCATATGTTGTGATTGAAAGTTTCACTGGGTGTAGTAGCCTGGCCAGGCACAGCACATCTGGCCAGGCCCTTCTGGATTTTAGAGTCTCTACTAAGAAGTCAGGAGTAGGTCAAATAGGTCTACCTTTGTAAAAGACTTGGTCTTTTTCATTTTCAGGTGTTAATTTTCGTTCTTTGTTCTGTACATTTTGATTATAATGTACAGACGGGAATTTCTTTTCTAGTCCAGTCTATTTGATGTTATGGTTTTTTTCTTGTATCTTTATAGGTATCTTCTTCTTTACATTAGGAAAATTTTCTTCTATGATTTTCGTTAAAAAGTATTTTATGTGACTTTGACCTGGTATCTTCTTTCTCTATTTCTGTAAATTTTAGATTTATTCTTTTTCACGGTGTCCCAGATTTCCTGGATATTTTGTGCCAGGATTTTTCAAACATAACATGTCCTTTGATCGAGGTGTCCAGTTCTTCTCGAGATTCTTTTTTCCATCTCTTTTATTCTATTGGGGAGGGTTGCTACTGATATTCCTATTGAGTTTCTAAGGTTTTCATTTCCATATTTCCTTTGATTTGTGTTTTCCCTATTGATTCTGTTTCCACATTTAGGTATTGAACTGTTTTATTCATTTCCCTTGACTGTTTATTTGTGTCATTGATTTCTTCAAGAGATTTATTCATTTCCCCTTCAAAGACCTTTATTGTTTCCATAAAGGCTAATGTAAGGACATTGTTTTGTGTTTCAGCCATGTTGTAGTTCTCAGAGTCTGCTGTGGTAGAGCTGCTGGACTCTAGTATAGATACACGTCTTTGCTGTTAGTGACTATATTTTTATGGTGGCATCTAGGCATCTGGGTTTGGGAAATCGTAAGTCTTGATTTTGATATCTGTTTTCATCTTTGTTGGGTAACTGCTTTGTTCCTTGGTTTCTGTTGCCTTATCTGGTTCCCGGACGGTGCAGTCACTCTGTTTTGCTTGGTGGGGAATTCTGGGATCCTGTTTGGCATGGTCATTGGGTTGTTTCTGGTGAAGCATATTTCTAGGTGTAGTTGGCTGACACTTGACATTGGGATTAGAGGTGTTGAGAGGGTCCTCTGGAGAGAGGAAAGCAGGATCTACCCAGTCCTTTGACAGTGGTATTAGGAAGTGGGGGAAGGCCATGGCAGGAAACCTGCTATGGAGTTGCAGATGAGACTAGGGAATTAGATATGGAGAAGAAGAGAGAGAAGGCTGCCCAGCATATTTGCTTCTTGGGCAGGCTCAGCTGGTGGGTTCCCAGAAACACCTGCTGTACTTGGCAGCTGAGATAATAGCACGACTACAGAGGAAAGTTGGAGTCAAGAACGGTTATGGCAGCAAATTGACTTAGAAGTAAGTGAAGATACAAGGACATCAGACACCCAAGAAAAAGGAGAAACCCTGACAGCTAAAGAACTCAAGAAACAGTGATAAAGTAAGAGGTGCCTTATCACTCGGGGACATACAGATTGTTTTAGAGATTTAAAAGAATGAAATCATGGATGCGCGTGGGATTTTATAAAGTTTTGTTCTTGGTAGTGTAGCGGATTGTGGATGCTGTTTTGGGTTCGCGACTGTATGTTAACACACAGAACTGAAGCACAGTTGATAGAGTCTAGCAATCTCCACTCCAAGTGCTTAAGTGCAATCCTCATAATTCAGAGGATAGCAGTTATTACCCACTGCCTTACCTTATTGTGCAGAGGATTGAAGAGTAATTTTTTTTGTTCCTGGGTAATACTGGGATGTTCTGCTGTGTGTTTATTTGGGTACAGTGGATATAAAAGAGACAAGGAGACAAAAATAAATGTAGAAGAAATGTGTTCTTACTTATGAATATAAGCAGAGTTTAGCATTGGTAACTTACGGTCAAAGCTACATCCCTGTTCTGTTGTTTATTATAGCCCAGAGGTTAGATTCTCAAAATAAAAAAAAATTCATACATATTGAGTAGTCTAAATATGTGGTAGGGTACAGATTTGTAGGTATTTCCCATCTTTTGACATTAAAAGAAGGGTTATTTCTTTTTTTTAATTCCCACCAGAGTACTTAATTGGATTTCATAAGTAAGCACAGAAGAAATTTATTTTTCCTTCATTCAAGTCCCACATTTGTAAGGACCACACGGTACTGTTGTTAAAATGTATCATGGAAAGGAGATTTGTTTTGGAGTGGAAAGAGAAGTAGGCTCCAGATCAGAGAAGAGACAGGGCACTTGTGTGGTGGAAGAAATGATTCCCCGTAATGAACACTCTGAGGGCTACAGCAGGAGGCAGATAGGAAGGCAGATTCACTCAGAAGAGCGTCCTTCCTACAAGCTGATCCCAGGCAACTTTCCTGAGAACGACGTTCTGATACTTGTGAAGAACCAAGTAGGAGAAATTGTGGATGACCAGTGGTTTTCCAGACCCAGCCACTTCCAGACCCTGAAAACTATGCTGCCTGAAGCTATGCATCACCTGTGGAGGTTGTCTGTGAGATTCTGTCCCGTTGTTTCGTGAGAACCATCATCCAGGGTCCCACGGGGCATTTGCCTGTCAGGATAGACACACAAACTTGCATATCAGTGTGAGTGGGCGGCCACATCAAACCCCAGAGCCACTGTGTCCTGTGTCACCAATAGCGAAGTACTTACCTTGGCAATGCTGCCTCCCTCGGAGCAGCAGACAAGGAGAGAAACACCGGAAATGGAGTCTTTACAGAACTCTTATTAACTTTGGGAAGGATGGGGAGCGCGGGCGCTCTTACGGATTTGCTTTTCGGTCTTGTGTTTTGTTATCATCTATGGTGGTGAGTTAAATATTACGTATGATTACAGGACTAGGGGACCAACCTTCTTGGTCATCGTACCCTGGGCTAATCCAGTGAGGGCCAGCTCCTTCCAGACTGCCATTTGGGACTGATAGTCGGGTGGTGATCAACACCCTCATCGCCTGTCAACCGACCGCCCGGCACACCCAGCCTCGTCACATGTGCCATTTGCAATTTGTATTTATAAGTTACATTTAGCATGTTTGCTCTTTTATAATCGTTATTTTCCTGATAACAGTTCTTAATCTGTTAAGCGAGCCACGTAGAAACAAAGTCTAATTGATGCTTGCCAGTGGAAATATCCAGGATTTTCGTCCTTAATGGAAACATCAAGAATGTCTTCAGTAGATTTTTGATGGTATTACCTTTTTATCAGGAAGATATTTTTAACATTGAAATTATCAAAAGAGCAAGTGAAAAAAACCCCACAAAAACAAAAAACAACAGCACATTTAGGTGGGATTTTGTCCATAAGCAACATGAAATCACAATCAGTTTGAGTATTTAAAGGGAACAAAAGCTTCTTGCAAACTGAGAAATTATCCAGGCGGGAGAAACAGAATACCAGCCCCTCCCATCTGACTGGCTGCCGGTTTTTGTGTTTATCCTTACGTTCTTTATACTTGCACAATCTAACACATTTATCCTTCCCACAGGAGTTACTCTGATATGCATTGCACATTAATATGTACATTTAAATCAGGAGCCAGGTCCCAGGTTATAATAAAAAGCACTTATAAAAAAAAATGCCTTCCCGATATCAAATCTTTAAGACAGCCACAACAGACGAAATTATTTTTCAAGGAAGGTAAGTTGGGCTTTATTGCTTCTTTCTAAATGTTCAAAATTTACTCTATTAGTTATTTTATAGTGTGTCCCTAAATGAATACATTCATATCAGACCAAAGGGGAATGAAGCCAGGCACCGAGAAGCCTCTCTAATGAGCCATGCAGAACTGAAATAACTACATATGCATTCCACAAATGGACCATTAATTGGAAAAAGAACCAAAGTGTGAAGACATAATCCTATAGGATGGAACTCAAAATGGTGATATATTTTAAGGCATTAAGAACTTTCGATTTACTTTTGTGAAAGGAAAGGTAGAGGAAATTGTGAAATCTAATTCTTTTCCCCATCTACCTCAGCCTCAGCATTTCCATTAAGCCATTGTGGTAGCATCGAGAAAGAAATCATTTTTCAAGAATTTTGTCAGTTCAAGAAGAACTCTCCTCTTGATCTAATCCGTTTTCCTTGCTATTTCAATAGCCTGTATCTCCACACTGGTGCTTTACTCTCTCTGGTGCTGCAGAAACTGATTAAGGCATGATATTCTGACTGCAGGAGAGACAGGAACATGTCAATACTAATGGGTCCCAAATTGAACCTCCGCTGTGTTTTGATGAATTCATCTTCTACACTGGGACCCTTTTGAGAGCGATGGTTCATTACAGTCAGACCACAGGTCTGCTTTGGTCTGTGCAGGAGGCACTGCATATACGTTCAGCTAGCTCCTTAAAAAAAAAAAAAAAACCCAGCTCACTTACTGCCTTGCATTTGAGCTCTGTCCTTGGCAATGTGTAGTTTCTACCTTCTCTGGAGTGAAGCCAGTCCCTTGTCCAATCTCTGCTCTTAGCTGGGTTCAGTCCTCACTTCTTTTGCCCACATTTGTGGCTTTCCCCGCTACCTCTCTTGTCTGTGTATATCACTTTATCATACCATTTAAAGCCAGTGCTTTGTAGACTATCCCCTGGCACAGAATATGGTGTGGGAATTGGTGAGTTGAGGACTGGAGGTACAGGTTGTTTTTCCACACACACACACACACACACACACACACAGCCCCATTTTTCATCTTTTTTACTATTGTATTTGTTTTACCCAATTAGCTTTTTTTTTTTTTTTTTTTTTTTTTTGAGCAAACAAGTTGGACAAAATGTCTTAGAAAACTGTTGCATGTTTTTGTTAGTGATGATGTGGTTCGGCTTCAGATTTGTGAAACTGCATGTGGAATATAGCTGGACATTTTGTTTTGAGTAGAGGACACGCACTAAGTTTCTCCCTTATTAGAGAAGTTTACAACAGATTAAGCAGAACTAGTCAGTCAAGGGCCGTGTCTGATGCCCCAGTTTTGAAACGATGCACCAGGGCTTAAAAGCTGCTCATTGCTGATGGATTATCCTGTGCATTTCAGTTAGATCACTAATGGAATGACACCGGATGATGCAAGGATTCTTGATTGTCAGGAGAAAGGAAAAATGCTACTTGAATTCTCACCTGATGCAGCCATTCTAGCTTTCATGTGGACACATTTGATATGTGGAGGAATTTAACACGCATTTGTTCAATAGCCTTCATGGAGGCACATCAAAACAGGAAAAATATTGAATCCCATTAGGTTTAAATAGGAAAAAAAATAATAAAAATAATTGGTGGTGTTTTATTGTTGCCAAACAAAAATTCTCAACACTGGGCTTAAAATAACAGCATTTTCTGTTTCTCACGATCTCATATTGGTCAAGTATTTCTTCAGAGCTGTCTGGGGTCACTCAGTCTGTGCTGTGGGTTGAGAGTGTGGCATAGTAGACACTTTGATCCTCTCCTAGATTCATGTCCTATAGTCTCTCCACAGGCGGTAGTAAACTACTGTTGTTTCACTAAGTGGAGACCTTGCCAACTGCTTTCTAAACATTCATGTGTATACCCATAGGTTAGTAATGTTATCAGCTTGGGGCAGGAAAAGTTTAATTTCTCTGCAGCGGGAAGCATTTAATGCAGAGATTCATAACTGCTAAAGCGCTGAGTGACAACACTTGAATGTTAATATCCATTCTCTAAATTTACTCTGAAAGTGTCTGCCATCTGCTGATAGGGATATGTCCTTCTTCTAGTCATTCGACAGACATTCTTTGTATAGAGGATCACCTCCCTGTTTACACCCCAACATCTGCAGACTGTTACTCACTTGCACCTGTCTTTAAATGTTGCACTATCCCAAACATCTGGTTTTCTCAGGGTGGTTAGGAAAAGCCCGCTGGACTTTTATGCTCATTTTGTGCTTTCCACTGAGAATCTCGTTATCATCCCTCATTTTCTGAAGTTTCTGTATATGAAGACACTTACTTGGGAGTTGGGATTAAAAAAAAAATAAAAGGTGAAACAAGATTTTAATTTGTCAGTGGAAATCTCCCCTTTGAGAGGAAAAGAAAGAGTCAAGGATCAAAGTTCAAACAGTACATAACCACCAGGAACTAAATACAACCTGGTATTGTCAGACAGGATTCGGGTAGAGAATTGTTCTGATTTATTAAACTTTCTTTGTAAGGAAGATAAAGGAGTTGCTCTAGTAGACAAGCTGAGAACTCACTTCTTGAATCTCAGAAGGAAATAATTCGACTCTAAGGGCTTTGCGGAGAGAGGGTTATAAGCCTGGTTCCGCTCTGATGGACAGACTTTGGGAGAGGAACTATGTAATTTTGTGCATCGACTGTGGATAATTCAAATGGCGCTAATTGTTCCCCAGCTGCCAGTCAAGGTGATGGTTTGAGACTCAACAACCCTGCTGAATCTCCTCCCAGCGCTGAGCGATGGGAAGCTGACTGTTTAAGAAGAATGAGCTTTGCTGTGGGGAGCACACAGCAGCCACCCCAGTACGCACTGCGGGAAGCAGGGGCAGGGGCAGCTCTAGGAATCACATCTGTCTCTGTTAATGTGGTCTATAGTTTTCTTTTTCTTCCTTCCTTCTTTCCTTCCTTCTTTCTTTCCTTCCTTCCTTCCTTCCTTTCTTTTTTTTTTTTTCTTATTTGATTTATTCAAGACAGAGCTCTACCAAGAGCCACAGACAGATAATTTGAGGGCTGCAGTGCAGAGGCCCAGCAATAGACTGGCCGGGAATCTGCCAAGAGACCCAGTGATGTCCTCTGCTTCCTTTTGTCAGAGCATGCAGGCCCAGGGTTGGCTGCATAAGGAAAACACAGTCAGAAGAGACCCGTGAGGCTGACAACTCTTATTTAGGACAGACCTATCCTTAATTTTTTTTCTAAACAACACACAAGTTTAGATAAAATTAAGCATAGAATGATCAATCTAGGAGGAAGGGGCTGGTTAGTTACAGGCAAAGTCGTGTATTATTTCAAATATATACACATACATATTTATTGTTTGTTAAACAAAACTTCAGTTCTTTAGGTTACAGTATGAATAAAAACCAACAGCTATACTTCAGGTCTAAATTATTCAAGTTCACTCATTAATGCCACTCTCCCATTTTGTCCCTTTCCTGCTTTAATATTCTGAACTGTTGGCTTCATTTCACTATCTTTTTTTCTACCCTTCCCACGCACATTCCAAGGCATTTGATAGTTACTAAAGGAATCTGGATTAGCCTGGTGGCGTTCTGTCCAAAGAACATGACTTCTTGATAGCAATTTGCGCTCTTCTGTAGTGGTTGGATCACCCTCAGGGATTCCCATCAGAATGTTTTTTGCACCTCGGTTCTGGAATTTTCTCCCCCCGCCCTTATTTTTTTTTTTAAGACGAAGCTATTATTTTTAAAACTAAGCAGTAAGGATTTCTATTTCCTACTACTGTCTGAAGTTTGTGAAGAGTTTTCCCACTTTTTAAGTTTGTGTTGATGTGTATAAGATGATTTGCCACACAGGCAATCTGTATGTGATCCCAGTAAATGCCCGGTGAGCTCTACCTCCTCCCTGGACAATCTGGCGTGTTGGGTCAGTTTAGGGATATGTGCTCTTGATGTCTTAGTAGTTATCTCCCATCCATCTCCACTCCACCGCTTCTCCGATGTTGATTCCCACTTGGCTATACTGTGTTTGGAGTTGAGATGAATCTCATTCCTGCCCTAACACTATTAAGGTATTTCCTTTCCAGCCACGATGGGCATGAATAACAGGGATTAATGAATTTTTAAAATTTAACAGTATGCATTTATGTGGTGGCTTGAAAGAAAATGGTCCTCAAAGGGCAGGGCGTTATTAAGAGGTATGGCTTTGTTGAAATAGATGTGGCCTTGTTGGAGGAAGAGTATCACTGAGGGGGGCGGGCTTTGAGGTTTCCTAGGCTCAAGCGACTCCCAGTGTGACAGTCTACTTCCTGTTGCCTGGCTAACAGCAGGTAGCAGCTCCTTCTCCAGCACCGTGTCTGCCTGCATGATGCCACGGTCCTCTCCATGTTGACTATGGACTAAGCTTCAGAAATATAAGCCACCACATCAATGACATGTTTTCCTTTGTAAGAGTTGCTGAGGTCATGGGGTCTCTTCACAGTACTAGAAACTCTCACTAAGACAGTTTGCTTCATAGAATCTGTGAACTTAGTGAAGATGTATGCACTCTCTGTATAAATATGTTTCTTTTTCTCATTGGGGATGATCAGTATTTCTCATTAAGGTTACAAAGAGAAATGGAAACATATACATCTGAAAACCCCTGTTTCATGATGTCTCTGCATAACTGGCACATTTATGTCTCATTTACCATTCATTTTCACTTTCTATTAGTGTCTTTATTCCCCCTTCACGATGTGGCTAGAAAATAGATTTTTGTGAGCATGGAAAATTTTTGTACTGGATATATATATATATATATATATATATATATGTGTGTGTGTGTGTGTGTGTGTGTGTGTGTGTGTGTGTGTGTGTGTTTGTGTGTTTATATCAGAAATAGAAAAGAATGAAACAATTTATATGTTTCTTTAAAATGTAGAGCTGTCTTATTTTCTGTTTTTGGCTTATTTTCCTAACTATAGTCATTAAATGTTTTAAATCAAAGGAAAAAGTAAAACAAAACAACAAACATATATATATATGTATATATATATATATATATATGTGTACATATATACATATATACATATATTCACTTTTTCTTTTAAAATGAAATGTAAAAGATAAATGATTTATTATGTTGACATTGTCTTTCAAACCCCAACATTTAATGAATATTGAAATAATAAGTTATTATAAAGACATTAAAATCACATTTAAAGAAAAAAATGTACAGTTTCTAAACTCTCCCTTGCATTTTGTATCTACCTAATGCTCAATATTTTTGTTCCTACTTATCACAGAGGCCAGATGGGATGCTACCTGGAAGCACACTGACTCTCAAGAGGTTTTGGAGCTTGGGGCAATTTGTATTTTGAGTTTTTGAATTGGCATTGCTCAACCTGTAATCAATCTGGAATAAAGGATTGGAATAAGGGTTAGTTAAGAAACGAAGAGAGGGAGGAGGGATCATATGAGCAAGGAGGCCAAGATCATGATGGGAAATCCACAGAGACAGCTGAGCTGAGCTTATGGGAGCTCACAGGCTCTGGACAGACAGCTAGGGAGACTGCATGGGAACCGACCTACGACCCCTGCATGTGGGTGACAGTTGTGTGGCTTGGTTTGTTTGTGCAGTCCCTGGCAATGGGACCAGGATCTGTCCCTGGCACATGAGCTGGCTTTGTGGAACCTATTCCCTATGGTAGGATGCCTCACTCAAGCCTCAACTTGATATGCCAGCCTTTGTTGACTCTCCATGGGAGGCCTTACCCTTTCTGAGGGAGGGTTGGGAGGGATAGAAAGGAGGTGAGGGGGGAAGGGAACAGGAGGAAAGGAGGGAGGGGAAACTGTGGTTGGTATGTAAAATAAATTTTGAAATTCTATTAAAATATGAGGGTGAGCACAGAAGACCTTTGAAGCACAGATCAGCATTTATAAAGGACAGGGATGGAAGACTACTAGGTTCTACTGGGAAACTGACCTTAACCCTTCTGACTGACAGAGCAAGGGATTGGAGAGAGCAGCAAGGGGCGGAATCCCAAAGAAGGGAGAATTTGAGCTCTAGAAACAGAGAGCATGGGCATGGGCTGAAGATTGTTTTTAAACAGAACAGCAATCACCACGCATGAAGGCAGAAAGGATATTGGAAGCTATTAGATTACCTGGTAGATTTTTAGTACATCCACAGCTCTGTTTCTATCATTATATCTTTACTCTTAAATATTTCCTTTGAATATATGGGTAAGAAATAGTCATTCTTCTGGTTTGCATTTAAGGTGTAAACTTGCAAAAGAAATCTGAGCTGGCTGTGTAGAAGATTAACTGCGTTTCTGTGCTTCTTCTTAGATAGGATTTGTGTGTGTGTGTGTGTGTGCGCGCGCGCACATGCATTTGACAATGTAGAGATCAGAGTGGGTGAAAGTAAAATTGCAAGGTTACTATTTGCTTACAGCCGGCTTTATGGCCATCCAAAGGGGGTGACTTGACATTCAACAGCAAGTTATTTGTGCTATATAAGCCATTCACTTTCAAGTTTATCTAAAGGAATCATGTTACCTGTGGCAAGTTCTATATAAAAGTTATAGCATTTCAGGTTAATGTTATTGACCACCAGGGGAAGGCGGTGAAATTGAGAGTCTGTGCCAAATAATCTTCCGTAATAGTAGACTTGTGCTTGCCTTGTTTGACCTTTGATTGCTTGGATGTTATGGGCTGCAGTATCCTGGAACGGTGCACAGCACCCTGGACCTTGGGAGGTGCAGCATCTGTTCAAAGTGTAATGACTTCTATCACCTGTGCTCTGCAGTCATGGCAGCTGTGCTGGCTCACGTGGTTAACAGAAACCGTTTCTGCCTCTACGGTAGTAAATGCTCTTAAATGATTATTTTTCCCCTTTCCCGAAGAACTTTTCCTCATAGAACAATTCATACTGTTTTTGACCTTGACAAGAACTCATTCTCCTTTACGGAAATAGTCATTGGGGCTAAAGAGCTAACATTCCATGGCTATCATGGATGGCTGGTTTAACTTTAGCCACGAAAATCAAAGAAAGGGGATTAAAAGGGCTCTCCTGAATCTTGCTAGGCACTGTTATTGTTTCTCTTGTCTTGATACAAGCTGTTTTGGATGTCTTTTTCTTTTCCTATTTTTTTTTTTTTTTTGCAGTTAGTACTTATATTACCCAAGTGATTGGCTTTTTAATTTCCTTTGGGAATTATTAAACTGCATAATAGACTAACTGGCTTAGAGTCATATATCTATGGTTTGACTTTTAGATACATTCAGTTTTAAAGGGGAATTTCAGTTGGTCTAATTTATCCTGAAAAAGTGAAGCCATGAAGGCAGCTTCTGCTCTTTGGATTTTAAGGGATGCCTATTTTACAATATCATGGGACAGCTTTTGTGTTTTTAAACTTCATTTGCTAAGCACAGATTATATGCATTCATATATATATATGAATGCATATATATATATATACATATATATATATATTTGTGTCTACTTTTTAAAAAGCTATGATGGAACTATAGAGAGATGTCTCAGCAGTTAAGAGAACTTAACTGCTATTGCAGAAGACCTAGGTTTTGTTGTCATTACTCACATGGTGGTTCACAACAATTGGTGAGCCCAGTCCCAGGGGATCCAGTGTCTTTTGACCTTTGCAGGCATGCTTGTGGCACACAGACAAAATACTCATACATACATAAAATATAAGCATTTTTTAAAGCTATGGTATTTATGTATGTGAAGTGATTTAGCAAAAGCTAGAAGTTTAAGGGGAATATATGCATCTATGGGAAATAAAAATATTTAGATTAAATAAAAAACCATGCAAATGAGAAAATTAGTCCTGACTATGAAAGACACAATTGGGTTTCCAATGGCCTCATGATTATTGCAGGATGTACTTTAGAAGATGATTCTAATTGTACTTTCTACATTGAATGTATTAACTATCTCTTGGCATTCAAATCTTCCCTTTTAAGACCAATTAAAATCAATAGCAAAATATATTTCAGTTACCTCTTTCACAGGAGGTAATGCACCAAGATTTGGAATTCCCCCATGCCTCTTGTTATAAGCATGGGTGAGCAGGTGGCTATCATTGCATGTTATGCATTTGAGTGATTTCTAGAGATCTTCCATAGATTGGAATTGATCAGCTTGACAGGCAAAGAGTAGGAATAAAACTGAAGTTAGACTGTTGGCTTGGAGATGACTCCATAGCCAAACATTAGTGATGTGTGAGGAATGGTTTCAAAATTTACTCCTAGCCATCTTTTAGTGGAACAGAAAAAGGCTATTGTGATGGCCAGCTACTGCCTAATTGCATGTAAGAGGGCACAGGCCAGGGAACGTGAAGGATTCTCTGCCTCAAGCTTCAGTTAACATTCCTACAAATGAGTGAATTTGGGTAAAATATCCTATGTCAAAAGTCTATCATGATGTAACTACTATTATGTTGTGGAATCATGCGGAAACGTAGTAAGGCGATCAGGGTTTGACGTATCACACAAGTGTAAATGTACACAGATGCACACACATGCACATAGATTGAGCCCTGGGTTACACTGGGTTTTTTTTTTTTTGTCTATGACACTCAAAGTAGAGTTAACAAAGCAATGTAGATCAGGGTCTATATTCAGGGTTCTACGCAGCGTGACGTCTTCAAGATTTGTACGAAGCCTTCAAATTACATGTGTGAGCATTTTAACCTTGATTTTTTTTTCTTGTAAAATGTTTTTGATATTTCTAATTATTATTATCTCTCCACACAAAATTTAGAACTGACTTGTTTTAATTTATTATAATTAAACTATAATTTTCATTAATATCCCGGCGAATCTATGAATCTACTTGGAGAAATATGTGTTTTTACAAGGAATTAAAATTCATTGACATGTCTTATTTTTTTATTTTTTAATTTAGGACCTCGTTGAGTTTTTTCATTAGTGTTTTTGAATCTCCCTCTCTCTTTCATTGTCTGTTTGTGTGTGTATACATGTATGTGTGCGACTGTATTCACATTCATATGTATGGCACAACATACGATGAATTATATATAGAGGTAAGGAAACCACCTTAAGTGTTTGTCTGGCTTCCAGATCATATGGTAGGCAAGCTGGCCTATGAGTTTCTGAGCAAATGCTTGCCTTCACCTCCTTTTTTTTTTGTCATAAGAATTCTGGGACTAAGGATGCATGTGCTGCTGTGTCTGACAATATCAAACCCTCTTTTTTGTGTCATAATGTCTTATCTACTGAACCATCTCCCAGCCCCAGTTTCATACATGTCCCATGAAGACATTTCACATGGTATCACTTTTTCCTTTAATAATTTTTAAAATATAAAATTGAGACAAGCTTGTTTTACATGTCAATCCCAGTTTCCTCTCCCTCCTCTCCTCTCCTATGCCCCCCTCTCCACCAACCCCCATCCATCCCCTTTCTGCTCCCCAGGGAGGGCAAAGCCTTCCATGGAGGATCTTCAAATTCTGTCACATCATTTGGAGCAGGGCCTAGGGCTTCCCCCATGTGTCTTGGCTGAGTGAGTATCCCTTCATGTGGGATGGGCTCCCAAAGTCCATTCGTATACTAGGGATAAATACTGATCCATTACCAGAGTTTCCATGGACTGCCCAGGCCCCCTAGCTGACAACCACATTCAGGGAGTCTGTGTTGGTCCTATACTGGTTTCCCAGCTGTCAGGCTAGGGTCCATGAGCTCCCCTTGTTCACGTCAGCAGTTTCTGTGGGTTTCTCCAGCCTGGTCTTGACCTCTTTGCTCATCACTCCTCCTTTTCTGCAACTGGATTCCAGGAGTTTGGCTCAGTGTTTAGCTGAGCTGCTTCTTCTTCTTAAATGTATACCTATATATTTGCTTAATATTACTATGAATACATTGATTTTCAAATGCCATTTTCAATTATTGATTGATAGTACAGTCAGCTCTCCCTCTCCATTGGGTCTTTATCAATAGATTCAACTAATTACAACTAAAAATATCCAGAAAATTACGTCTGTATCAAACATATTCTTATTTTTATTCATGTCATTATTCTGTAATCAACAGAGTATATAACACACCCTTTACATTGTATTAGAAAAACATTCAACCAGAGATGGTTTAAATGTCACAGAAACACATGCTTTCTTTGATCATATGCAAACATTACCATTTTATATGAAGGACTTGAACACTGGAAGATGTTGTATATACGTAGGGTTCCAAGGATAATGCAGAACTGGGTATGTAACAGAAACTGACTGTTCTAAGTTGATCCTATAATGTGTGGCTTTATAAACTCAATAGTAGCTATGGAACACATTTAGTGCCCCTTGTATTTGTAACTCTGTGACTGAATTTTGCCCAGGATAGCCTAAGCTCAGGATACTACGTCTGGTGTTCATGACCTTTGATTCATGTCCCTCTATGTGTCATTCCACAGACCACATCCCGGGTGGACGTTGGAGGCTACAGAGTTGCTTTGAGACCAAGTCTTTTCATTCGTGTTTGGAAGAGTTTCTGGGCCAGCATAGGCACATGCTCAGTGATGTTAAATGGAAAAAAAAATCCAATACCTTTTGATCATGGGGATGCATTTTTAACAACAGATTGTGTTACCTCAATTGGTATAATGGAACCGGATAAGAATTCTCTCCTAAAACCACTATAATTTTACTATTAGAAGAAATTAATGCTCAGATTTGATCAATATTAAATCAGCTTGAAGCGTATTTTAGAAAGAGAACAATTTATAGCCTCCTGAACTTATAAATCTATAGCTAGATTTATAAATGTAATAGCTAAGAGTTTGTTAGGTATTGTGTACCTGTAAGCACAACACTTGGGTGGGTAGAAACGAGTAAACCAGGATTTTGAAGTCAGATTCAATCAGGTAATGAACTCCAACTCCAGGCCAGCCTTTTTTTTTTTTTTTTTTTCTTTTAAACATGAGATCTTGTCTCAAAAACACCACTAACAACAAACGGTACAGACCAACAATCTGTTAGGTGAATGACAAGGCTGGTAACTTCGCTTGGCTGTTTGGCTAAAGGATCAGAACAGTAATCCAGGAAAAGCCTCAGAACAGGCATTTTGAGCAGCTCTGACATTTAGTACACACATCTTAGAGGTGCCCAAACCTACGAATGCGTGGCACCAAGTGCAAGCAATGTTGATTCAGGATTGCAAGGGAAGTTAAAAAAAATTTTACGAGTTCGAGCACTGAGAGAGGACTCATATTCACACCGCTCACAGTTTTTTAATGCCGCTTTAATGCTAGGAGCATTTGATCCTTTAAAGACAGCCCCGTAGTTAAGGAATGAGAAACTGACGATTAAAACGCAGTAACAATGGGTTCACATGCTTTCTGTGTGATGCAAGATTGCTTAAGATTCAAGGTTTATTTTGTCCTGCACCAGAGTCATTAATCTTACTTCTTTATTTCCTTCTACTGCTGAGATATGACAAGGATTTTCTTTCACCTTGAAAAACTATACATGATAGGGGGTTTCTTTGTCTTAACATATCCTATGAATAAAGTAATTTTTTTTTAATATTTTCACTCTGTTATATTCTTGAGAAATGGCTTTCAAATTACAGATTTGATTCCTCTCCTGGTATTGGAAGATCATAAACAAATGCGTTATTATGCTATTTTTTCTTTAGTAGGCTTTATGGTTTTTTTTTTTTTATCCCCAGCAACTGGAATAAGTCAATAAGCAGCAGACCATACGGCAGAGATGGATACACTATTAATTTTTATTGCCAAAGTTTCTTTTATGTACTGTTTAATCTAGAGATGTTATTCACATTTTTATGATGACAACAGCAGACTTGAAGCGGATGTAACTCCATAATTCTTAACGACAAAATCCTGGATATTTTAAACTTAGCAGTCCACGGAGTGACAACTGCTCGCCAACCAGTCGATGGCGTGGGGGCAGAGGCTGTGAGAGGAAAGCAGAAGGGCTCACTGTTCAGCTGGTCAACCGGCAGGACACAGCCGGGAGGGGCTGACTGCAGTAGGTGTACAGGTTCAAGACAGGGCCTTGGAGACGATTAATTATTTTTCTTTTTTTCCTCCAAAACGAGGAATATAGGCCTTAAGGGCAGTTTGTCTGAATGACTTTAATTCTGTAGTTAACACAAAAATTGCAGACGAAGCAGGTCTCCAATAAAGCAGGGTGGTCAAAGTGGAAGCAAATAAAAAGGGAAAGAAAACAATGGATGTAAGGGTTTCCTTTATCCTGGACAGACTGGTGCCCTGGCCATATAGCCTGAGACATTTTGCATGAACTTTGCATCCGTAATTAACAAATACAGCAGAATCGCCTACTGCTAGTTCCTATCGACTCATCCACTAGCATAAAACTTTATGGAAATGCAAATAAATACAGTTCAGCAGTTCTGGGAACTTGAGAAGAGTAATAGTATCTACTTGAAGATTACATAACGTAATTATAAGTAGGTAATTATGAAATGGCTGTTTAACCTGTTGCATGGTACATGCCTAACAACCAGCTTGGGTATTTCAAGGTTAAATAGTACGTTCTATGCTATGTGGCCAGGATAACACAACAGGCGTTCCATTTACTCTTGGAGGGCTGTTTAATCTTGAACAGTTTTGGAACACAAAAGAAGCAGGTAAACAATAAAGGCGTGTGTCTTTATGATCACTTCTGTTTCATATTTGGCCAGCATTTCCACCAAACAGCCCTACCAAACTCAGGAAGATACAAAGTAATGAAAAGAATGACGTGTGTGTGTGTGTGTGTGTGTGTGTGTGTGTGCGCGCGCGCGTGCACGCGCGTGTGCATGGGAATGATGTCATCAAACAGAGCATGTGTAATCATGGGTGTGTACACACTGAAGGCAATGACTTCCTCTACTCTAATATGCATTACCTTACTTAGGTGAAGTAGGGCCCCGTGAGCCCTTAGCTTAGTCTTGTGGAAACCTGATGTACGCAACTATTGTGAGTTCATGAATGGCCAATAAGATAGCATTTTGTGGGGATTTCCCCCTGTTTGTTTTTTTTTTTTTTTTGGTTCATATTCTTTCTTTCCCCCTATGAGATCTTCCCTGCACCATGTTGGGGGTGATGCTGGTGCCCTGTTTAATACTAAACCCTCAAAAGTCACTTGTTCTCAACACTTTGACCAGTCACGAGTCTATTCCTTGACTTACTAAATAGAGACACTTCCTGACCAAGACTGAGGACAGAGCTATTAGAAGGGTAAAAGCAGTAGGCTCAATCCTATTGTTAGTGAACTGCAAGCCATGCGCTTTTAACCAGGTGCTCAGCATCGGGCACAGACTCTCTCTTACCCAGTAGGACGCAGAACCAACTAGAAGTCAGTTGGTTACCTCCGTAACTAGAGTGCCACTGTTATACACCACTCAGCACCCGTTTGTCTGGAAAACTCGTCTTTCAAGAGTCTAAAGCTGAGAAAGACCATTGCTGACTTTTGTTCCCAGCTGCGGGAAATAGCGACTTCCAGCACTAGTAAGGTCTTCCATAAGGGAGCTTCAGCATTTTTTCTTTCCATTCTGAACCTGAAGTGTATGATGTTTCCAGCTACAGGATCTTACCAGCCAGTTATGGTGGGCAGCCAATGGCAATGGCTGAGTGGTTTGTAGGTTTCTGGGAAGCTTCCTTCCTGGTCAACAACTCCTATGACAGTGCCCTATACCTGGCACTGGGATTTTTGTTTAAAAGTCCCTGACTTCCGCGATTGGCTTTTATCCAGTGTACATGATACCTCCATTAAAGACATTTTAAAAATTATTTTAAAATTAGTGTACAGGATTAGTGTCCACCTAGCTTCTTCATGATATTTGTGTGCATGCCCTTTGTTTTAAAATGGTATAATTCCATGTGTTATAGAACCAAAGACACAATTATACTTTATATTACTTTATGCGGTTTCTTTTGAAATTAGTCAAGGGAAAAGAAGCAGCATCCGTGATTGTTCTTAAGATGACAATATAATTTTTATTCTACTCTTTTTAAAAATATCAGTTACAATGGTTTCATTGTGACATTTTTTTTTTTTAAATTTTGTCTTTAAGGTTTCATTTATGTGAATGTGTGTGTCGGTGTCTGTGTGTGTGTGTGTATGTGGGTGCTCCTGGAGGCCACAAGAGGCCACACCCAACCCCTTAACTGCTAAGCAATCTCTCCATTGCCTCTTTGTTCTTTATATAGATTGTAGTACTGCCCGAAACCACATGCTTTTATTAGAGGTGTGTGTGTGTGTGTGTGTGTGTGTGTGTGTGTGTGTGCGTGTGCCTGTGTTTGCAGGTGTCTTCACCCATTGATGGGCTCTATTGGATGTCAACACTGGGCATCTTGCTTTGTTATTTTTCACTTTATTTTGAGACAGTCTCCCAGTGAAGCTGGAGTTCATAATTTCAGCCAGACTTGCTAGTCAGTAAACCCCAGGGATCCACCTGTCTCCTTCCCTCAGTGATGAGGTTACATGTGCTCCACATCTGGCTTTTACACACATGTTGAGCATCCCAGCTGTGATTTTCCCCTTGAGCAGCAGCCATGTATTCTCTGACATTCCCCCAGTTATTGTGTGTGTGTGTGTTGTGTGTAGATGAACTACTCAAAATGAATCTTCTATTTTTATTTATCTATGAATGCATCTACATTTCCATATTTTTTGGAAGATAACTCTATAGATGTAGTTTTCTTGGCTGGGAGGTTTGGGCCAGCATTTTGAGACTGCCACCCATTGCTTTCTGACAGAAGTTGCCCCTGATGTTAGAATCACTGTAGCTCCTAAAGGGATGCTTTCAAGATTTCTATTTACCTTTAGTTCTCATCTCTTTTATTAAAAAGTGTCAGATTATCATTTTTAACATAACATCTTTGGGGTCCATGAAATCCCGGATGAGTCTTTAGTTTTTAAAAATAGAATTCGGAAAGTTACAGTGGTCATGTATTATTTTTTTTCCTGTTTCTTGCTTTTGTCATCTGCATTTGACATAACTGTCTGATGGTGTTTGTGATGCTGCCCATCATCTGTAAGAGGTTCCATTCTATATTCTCTTTGTTCTTTGGAGTACTTTGTTTGTGGTTTTCTTTGGCAGGCCCATGCCTGCTGTTTTGTTCCTCGTGGACTATTTATCCAGTTACTGTACACAGGCAATAGTAAGGTAGTGTTTATGAAGGAGCAAGGTAAATTGTGTATTAGCCTGAAGTTTACTGAGGAATCCAGGAAATTCAGAAATAAGTAAACTTTGGATTCAAATAACCCTGGAGGATGGTCCTCAGTGATTGTCACCAGCAGTTGAGTATGACCGTGGAGCATTGATGACCACAGGGCACTGGAAATAAAACCACAAGTCAGCCTGCATCCTCCGAAATCCCAGTGCGATTCCAGTGAAACTAGACAACCCGACAGCATGGCCAAAAGAGGTTCATTGTCACATTTGCGACGGCACTCCTTAAAATTGAGTTACATTCTGTTGTTGCTATCAGTGCATTGCATCAACTTATAATGCGTTTGCCTGTGACATTTCCACAGTGTGCGTACTTCACTATGTCAGCTTCCAACGACTCTTCCCTTGTCCTTGAGCTCCACTACCTTTCCCTAACAGCATCTTTAGTACTTTCAAGTCATTTGAAAAGAAAGTCAAACATGTGATTGTCCTTGTGTGTGTGTGAGGGCGCAGCACGTGTACATTCGTGTGAAAGCATGCGCAGAAGTCAGAGGACACCTTCAATCTTTGTTTCTCAAGCATTCACCCCAGTTTCCCATACTTTTTCTTTTCTTGTGAGACATGGTCTCTCACTAGCCTGGCAGTGAGCCGAGTAGGATAAGTTGATTGGTTGACTGGCCACACTTCCAGTCCTGGGATTATAAGTATCTGTCACTATGCCCTTACGCATGCTGATTTGTTTGGGGGGTGGGGTGGGGTAGAACTGTCATAACTATAGCTCAAAAATTAACGCAAGGCTAACTCTTGGACTATATTTATCGCAATAAAAGGCCACAGCACCACAAGGAACATAGTCAACAGAGCAGATGCTACCCACAGTTATCTGGCAGGGAACTGAAATCCAGACCATGTGAAGCACTAAAATACGATACCCTACAAAACTATCTAGTCCATAGGACTATCATAAAAACAAACAAACTACACAAATGCTGGTAAGAATGAGCCAAGGGAGGAAGCAGCCTTTATACTTTGTTGTTGGTAATAAAAGTAAAATACATTCTGCTCTTGTGGAAAACAGTCCGGAGTTCCTCGGAAACCTGAAAATATGACCATGTACTTTGTACAGAGGTTTCCAACACTGTCTTATGCACAGGCTCTGAGGAAATTCCAGTGTTTTTTTCCTCTAGAGAATATTCCCATACTATTTCTTCTTACAAAATCTCCAAGTCCAGTTCTATGCTTCCCATATGCTTAAGGGTGTGTGGCCATCCACTGGTGGATAAACAACCCATTAGCTCTGGTCCCCCAAAGATAGTGACTCTTCCCCCTACAGCAGCCATCAATGACCAGTGTGCTACCTCTGAGAGTCTTCCTATATTCATTATGCAGTTCTGACTGGCTTGATTTTTGTATTGCTCTTGTGCAGGTAACTGCAGCCTCTGTCGTCTGTGGCATGCCATACCTATGTTACGTTAGAAGAGACAATCTGTATAGGCTGGCTCTTACATTCTTCCAGCTCCCACTTCCGCAAAGTCCCCTGAGCCTTGGATGGTGGGAGGTTGGTATAGATGACACATGCACAGTTGGGCATTCGGTATTCAGACTAAGTACTTAGACCATTTGTGAATCTGTAGCGCAACTACTGCAACTAGAAGCTTCTCTGACTAGTGGCAACAGCAACACAAATATTTCAAATGCAGTTTGACAACAAACCGATTATCAAAGGAGCAGTAGTATCCATCATAGGTTCTACATCCTTTCTAGTCTTGGGTTTGTAACTAGACTTCTGGTACCCAGAATGAAACCTCTCCTGTGGTTTGCTGCCCTCATAACCATCATGCCAACGTTACTTACACCAGTGCACACATCTGTGAAGACATGTCAGCATTATATTATGCAAGATGTTAGTCCTGATTTTGGTAACACTATTTGTCTCTCAAAGCAGCCTGCAAAATACTTCTGGAACTGTGTACACTAGCCAATAGGGAGATTTACTTAGTTGAAGATTATGCTCCTGTATTCTGCATCCAAAAGAAAGGATGTTGAAAGGAAAGCTTTTTTTTTTTTTAAAGTAATTATACTAATATCTAGACTCAAGGCTGATGGCAGTTAGGAGGATGCCTACAAATACAACTGCTTCCCCATCTAATACAGTGGCTGACATTTAGTATATGAGTTAATAATTGAATACTTTTGCTGGATTACTATGACAGAAGGGTAATTTGAACTTTGCATGTTTTTCAGGTTGCTTTTTCTAGGTGAGATTGAGGGTGTAGGTGATTTACTGGGAATTTTGAAGGCATAGTTCCGTGTTTGGTTGAATAACTCCCTCTTAAAAAATGTCTGCATCTAAATTCCTGCTCTGTGTGTGGCCTTACATGACAAACAAACAAACAAACAAACAAAATAAAACCAAAACTTCCAAGTATGATTAAGGTTTTGCATTCTTAGATAGGAATAGAGGCTCTGGATTTTTCAGTGGTCACAATCTTATTACATGGAACATTAAAATCATAGAACCCTTTCACACTGTGTGAGAACTTGACACTCCTTTGCTGGTTGCGAAGCGCTTTGGTCTATGTATAGAGAATATGAAAAGACAATCTAGAAGCTAAAATTGGCCTTAGATATTGGAAGTCAGCAAGAAAATGAAGGAAGTAGCCAAGCACTGCAAATTAATGCTAAGTGAAAGGATAGAATATATGTCTATGTAAACATACATGTGTATCCTGTGTGCATATAAAATTTTCATCTATTAACTCAGGTACACGGAATATAATTAAAGTTAGAGTTACGACATAAAATTCAGTAGTATGTTATAACACCGTAACTCATAATGTCTTTCATAAGTGCACACTTTGAAGGAGAAGCTTAAAATAATAAGTAGTATGTGACACTGTTGTTCATTATGCTGTTTTCTCTACATTTGTGTGTAGTTGAAAATTTCCATAATTGAAATAGGAAGAAAAGAAACTGCCGTATTCACAAGGTTACACACGATGCAGTAAATTCCACAGGGTTTAAATTTTTGAAATTGTCAGAAGGATATTAAGCTTTGATTTTATCATGTCACATTCTTTGACATCTTTGTGTGTTTGGAAGGTGTATGCCCGGTATGTCATTCAGTCAAAGGCACAGGATCAAGAGATCTTGTCTTCAAAATCAGTAAAGCCCTAGATATTTGAATTAGCTGATGGGAAAGAGACATGTGAAGCATTGAAATTAGAAACCCAGGGTGAATATCAATTCATTACATAAAATATATGCAGGTCTTGCACATGCAGATAGGTATGGCTGTTTAAAATCCATTTTGTTTTAAATATTTTTCTCCTTGGTGGTTTAAAAAAAGAGTGAGTAGCATCCTTGTTAAAAAAAAAATCTATGTATATTATTTTTGCTTTAAAATTCTTTACTATCCAGGAAGATTATTAATTTAAGGATAGGTTAATTAAACTTCTACAATTTCATAGAAATTAGTGGAGTAATGAAAGAGTACATTACAATCTAACGATCTTTAAAAAGTTGAATTGGTGTGTCTTGGGCACGGGCAGTCAAATGGATATGATTTTCATATTTACTAACAAACTAACGAGAAAACCAACTCAAGCCAACCCTACATCTTGACATTCTTTATTACTTTGCACTAGATAAGGGTAGATAAGAGTCAAGCACCACGTCTCACCTTATAGTCTGATCTGTCAAATTCTGTCCCTCTAAAATCAAGCAAAATGCAATCCTATTTTGTTTGGCGTGAATGGCATGCAGTTTAGTGTAATAATTTATTCTATACCCCTTTGCAATGAAAGAATAATGAGCCATTAGAGTGCCCATGTTTTCCTAGTTACCTTTTCAATGTCACACCTCAGCCTATCAAAAGTTACAGACCTGCTTTTCTGTCACTAATGAGAACTTTTTAAATTCTAGTCCTGGTGCTCACATTATCACATTCTATATACAGTGTCTGTGTGTTGTATCCTTTTTTTTTTTTCATAGCATCGAATGTCCTTAAAAACTAATGACATTTACCTGAATAGTGATGTCTTCTCTGGAAAGATATTTTGAAAACACAGTGAACATCTGTATTTGTAGGTTACATTAAAACTAAGCCCAGATCACTAGAAATCTAAGGAAAATGTCACTGACATGTATAGTGTTTCCTAGTAGTAACATTTTTACTCATTCAGGATAGGCCTAAATAGGATGTCTTGACCACATCTACCTACTCAGGAATGATGGTACGCTGCAGAAGAGGAGGCAGAGGGATTGTAAGAGCCAGAAGGGGTGGAGGACATCAAGGGAACAAGGCCCTCTAAATCCACACGAGCAAAGCTCACGAGCTCACAGAGAGTCAAGCAGAATGCATGTGTCAGCAGCAGGCTCTCTGTGTACACATTGTGGCTTACAGTTTCGTGTTTTCATGGGATTTCTGAGTGTGCAAATGAGTGGGTCTCTATTTCTTTTTATTTTCCCTTGGGCTCTTTTGCTTTTGCTTGTTTCCTTTGTCCACTTCAAATGTGATATCTATATCTATCTATAGCTATATCACATTATATGTCTATCTATCTCTCTATATATCTATATACTTTTATTAATATCTATAGCTATATATCTATATATATTATATATCATATACTTTTATTATTTTCCCCTTAGAAGCCTGTTTGTTTTCTAATGGGAGACAGAAAGGGAGCAGATCTGGACAAGAGGGGAGGTATGATAAAAATTCTGTTTCCAATAAAAGAAAAAAATAAATTCAACAAACAAACCAGAAGGAAACTGGGTAGGTATGTGTGTGCATTCACGGTGCTTTTCTTCTGTCTCTCATTTCCTGAGCAATGTCCTGTGAGTATATTTTTTCCTCTGTCCAAAGTGCCAGTGCCTCATTTATTTCCATTGACCATTCCTCACCAGTCCTTAATCTGGAGATCCCTTAACTATACTAGGCACAGCTGCTTTCTTTTCTCTTACTCACGAGACATCACTTATGAAGTAGTTGTCCTACCACAAAGATTCAAACTCTGGAGGGCTGGAAAGATGGCTCAGTGCTTATGCTCATGGAGTAGCCTTAATAGAACCCAAGCTACAATACCTCTGGCTTCTGGGGGTCACCTATGCTGATACACACATACTTACACAGAGACACATATACATAATGTAAAAAATCCTAAAAAGTAAATTAAAAATTAAACCAACTCTTTAATTTTGTCTTTAGATATCTTTCCCAGAGCTATGACTTTGAGCTGTCTTGGAACCAATCTCTTCCCATATCTACAAAGCTACAGAGCCCTGACAACAAATCAACACAATTTAGAAAAAACATAATGCATGTGTGTGTGTGTGTGTGAACACAGCTATTCTAGAATTCAAGGTTCACTGGATAAGGATTTTGAGGATAAATTTAGTAATATATGTGAAAGAACAGCATTGGCATTTAGAAAACATTTCCTTTCTTTACATGTATCACTCTATGTTATTATTCAAGAATTTCTTTTTTAAATATCAAGTATTTGACAGTGTCTGTTGTACAATGACACTCAACAAGCATTAGTCAGTATTAAAATTATTACTCTTGGGGTTGCACAGCTTTTCTAATTCTGTTTTCTGCAAAGTTATTTGTTTTAAACAGAAAACATTTATTTTTTTTTCCATTAAAACTATGCTGAGAGTATTTTTACAGATGAAGTAGCTTTTGTTGGGTCCTTCTCACGAGGCACAATAAAACGAAGGAAACATAGCATTGTATGACATTGAAAAGTTGGATGGAAAGAACAGAGACTATTGTTTCCTGTTTTGATAGAATTTAAGGAGAACTTTGAATAACAATACACAGCTCATAATGAATTTTTATGATATTGATACTTTTAGATTCACTATCTGGCCTTTTGACTGATTCATTATATTAATGGTACGCACTGATGTTCGGCCAATTTAACAATAATTGAATGTAATATGATGCATGAAATCTACTGTATGATTACCCTCAAGATGAAAATTTCTTTTGTGAATGATATGAAGTACTCTGAAATGAGAACTTCAAATCTTACCTTGAGATAAAGGTACAATGATGTTTCAATACAGCTGGCTAGCCAAGTTTTCAAATACATCTTGAGGGGAATGGAACAAATCATTAATTTCGCTGCCTTAGAGTGATGTGGAAATAGCAGATTGGTGCTTTCTTTGCAGATAAGTGCTATTCGGTACCATTCTTCAGTATTTGCTTTAGGCAGTGTGTGTTGCAATGATTACTCATGCCTTTGGTACATCAATGCTGTGAACTGTTGTTACAGAATATATCACATCTCCTCCTCAGTCATCTGATCATCAATCCTGTTTCAATAGTGGGAAGCAGACACATGTTCCACCACTGACCCTTCTACATACTTTAGTAGTTTAACATAAGGAAACCCTACAGAAATGTCTCCTTGACGGTGAGTGGGGAGCTCTTTGTGTCTAAGCATTATAGTTTTAGTGTTCCAGAGACATTTTTGTCTGTCATCCACACAGGACCCTCACTAGAATCTACTTCTATAGTCATCTTAATATTCATTGCTCTAGACATTTTAATTTTAGCTATAAAATTCATTAATTTCTCTCCATTCAAATGTTAATAAAAGGAGACACCCCAACAGTTGTTTATTTTCTTATTTGGAATAATGTAATGGCTTCCTTATGAGCAGTGTCCTCAGAGGTCTTAGGAATCCCGCACCCTTAACTGATGCCATTTTTTGGTCTGTGCCCATTGTTTAAGCCACTGGTGTAATTGAGAGTGCATGTTTAAGCTTTTCATTGAGGAGACAAACTCATTAAGATAAACATCTTAAAGGAAGAAAGTGTCACTTTAGTGACAGTTTCAGATGCTTCAGTCCATCTTCACTCAGCTTTGTTGTTTCTGGGACAGTGTCATGGGAGCGTACACTTCAAGGTGACTGGGAAGCAAAGAGAAAGAGTCTAGTGTCCCAATACCTTCTTCAAAGGCCATTTCTCGGCAAGCTCTCTACCTCAAGGCTCTTTCCCATGGAGTCTGCCACTTTCCAAGTGCTCACAGGCTGGTGATCACACATGGGCCTTTGGAGTATGCTTAAAATGTAAACCATGTTTATCCCCGGTTTCCAAAGGCTAACGTCCACCTCACAGTTCAAGATGCATCGTATTTCTCCCCAAGAGTTTCCAAAGTCAAATCCTCCCCAAGAGTTTCCAAAGTCAAATCCAAAGTCAAACACTGACCAAAAGTCGAAGCCCAAAGTGTTCTCCGAGGTTTAAAGAAAACTTAGCTGTAGGTCACCCAAGAATAGAAATGCAAGTTAAATACCTTAAAGGCACAGCGGAATGATCATGAACACAGCTTTCCAAATGTGGGAAGTAGGAGACTAGTAAGGAAGGCTTAGACCACACCAGACCAAAACCTACTTGAACAAACATTAGCTGCTATAGCTCCACGTTTGACATCTGAGGTACATGGTGGTGTTGTTTGAGTTCCAATCAGCTTGCCAAACCTTGTCTCTGAGATGTTGCTGGCAGTAACCCTCATGGCCACTCTCTCAGCCAGGTGGTGCTAACTGCCAGTACCTTTCAAAGTTAAGGAAGAAAGTTTAAATTTAGCCTTTAGATCTCCTGGGGGATATTCAAGACCCCACCTATCATATTTGCTTTCTCTGGTTTTTGTATCCCTAGATGTAATGTCAGGTAGAGAGTTATTTATATCATGGCACTTTCCTGAAAACAATTGCATGAATAGGTCCTCTCTACCTTAAAACTGAAGACAGAACTACTTATCACAGTTCTGTGTTATTGCAATTGAATCGTTGGTGTAGTCATTTGGTGGTGTGGGACTGAAGGCGGTTAAAGGAAGTTCCACAGACACACGGATATGAATCAACAGATTTTTTACTTGGTGAGCACTTACACAATGATGGTAAATGCCTGCTGTGGTTTCCTGCCTCTGGAGGAGCAGTGTCTACCCTGCGGGATGGATGCTCTGACCACAACTCATGAAAGAGCTTGAGGGAGTCCCTCCTTTTCCTTATAAGGGATCACATCCATCCATCAGCACACTGAAGGCCATTACCTAAAGTCTGTTGGCAGAACAAGAGGCTGTTAAGTCATGAATGCTCAATACTTATGCATAGACTCGTGCCATCATCTCAGAAGTGGTTGATGTTGACATGCCGTGTCCTTTGGTTCATGGGGTGATCTATTGTTTATGATTTAATAAAATTTGCCTGAAGATCAGTATGCAAAGCCAGCCATTCTAGTTATACATAGAATTTGGACAGTGGTGGTGCGTGCCTTTAATCCCAGGACTCAGGAGACAGATGATGATGGATCTCTGTGAATTCAAGGCCACACACAGAGCTATGTGAGAGTGAATCTGCCTAAAACAGAAGCAGAGTTCAGGCTTTAAATCCCAGCACTAGAGAGGTCTATAAGACAGGAGCAGGGTCTCAGCCTGCCACACTGAGTCTCCCGCCACACTGAGGATTCCTGGAGGCAGGATGACCCTGTCAGTCTGAGGTAGAGGTGAGAGCTAGTCACTGGATGCTTTGCTTCTCTGATTTTCATCTTGAACCCCAGTATCTATCTCTGTTTTTTATTATTATTATTATTATTATTATTATTATTATTATTATTATTATTATTATTCGTGCTACAGGTTCAGTACAACCTTTCTCTCACATGCCTTTCTTACTACGTGATGCCCATGGCCATAATAGAATGCAGCAAGAAGATCCCCGATAGATGTAGCTTCTCTTGGACTTTGTAGCCCCCACTATTTTGAGAACCATATTTTATTTATAAACCACCCGGTCTGTGTTATTCTGTTTAGTAGTAGAAAATGTATTCAGATGCACAGAGTACCTTCCCCTGGCTCCATTTCCTTACAATACTTTCAGGTCTGTTCTTTTGCCCTACCATTTTCGTTATAGCGCTGCTAGACCTCTCTCAGTTTCTAGAAAAACTTAATCATAATGTTGTTTGGGACACATGTTTCTATGACGTCTCTATTGTTTATCCTTTTATTAGTCAGAACTCCTCAGAGAAGCAGTAACAAAAGTATTTGTGTGTGTGCATGCATGCCAGAAGAGTCTTGTCATAAAAAGAGACCTGGCTTATGTAATTATAGACACAAAGAAGTCCTATGTTCTATAGTAACAAGCTGGAAGTATGGGTGATATTCCAATGCAAAACTAAATGGTTCAAGCAGGTCAGCTGATGGTGTAATGTTCAGTATAAACCTGAGTTCAAACAAATGAGGAAACTTGTTCAGCTAGGAAATACTCATGCAGAGATGCCTCCTTACTCTACTTTTTGTTTTATTCACAGTACCAGGGTCATCACAGTGGGGAGGCCAATATGCATTATTCAGTCTACCGTCCAAGTGTTCATCTTATACAGACTACAGAAACACCCAGCTGTAACGCTGAAACACAAAGTATGAGTAAAACGTGGTTCACTGATGTGGGCACACCGAGCTATCATTGCCTCCTAGTTACATTATGAATATACTCTTCCCCACAAATATTTTACCCCACCCCATGTCCTGAAGAGATTGAATTCTTAGTGTTCCATATGCTCCCAGAACCTGTGTCCGCAACCTTATCCCTATGTAAGATTCTACACCCAACTTCTGTTTATCATGTTCCTTCTTGCCCTTGTAATTCCTAACCTAGGAGTTATGCTTTGGCACCTAGGAGGTGTTCAATAAGTGTTCATTGAATGCACGAGCTGTTCCATTAACCTTTAGCTTGAATTCTTACTAACATTAAACAATATAATTATTTTGGCTTGATTGCTTGTGTAAAGCCAACATTTACTCCTGGCCAATTACTGTTGAATATATATGTAACAATATTCAACATTCTGGTTTCATTAACTTTCCTCTGGGATTTATACACTAAACCTGTTCAATTCAAGGTTTGGATATTTTATGCTGATTAAAGCTGTGGCTACCTTGTTAGAATTCTCTTTGTTGAGCTCCGTGAAGGAAAAGGATGTTCAATTTAGCTGTTTCAAAATAGAAAGTAGAGTATGAAAGGAAAGGACGTTCCGAATAAAACTGCCTCAGATTAGGAAGCCGGAGCTGGCTGTCTTTGTCCTTAGTTCCTGCCTGATGCACAGAGTGTTAGAAAACCACTAGAGACAAATACGGTTCAGAAACTGCAGGGCAGGCAGACCGTGATACGGTGTAAAAATTATTTGACTCATGTATGATGCTCATTTTGTATGTGAGGGAAATGGTTTTTTTACAAAGGTTCTTAAAGAGAATATAGATGAGTTGACATATCAAGTTGATGGCAGAACAGATGTAAAATTAAACCTACTACATTTCTCTTTTTAAAAACAGTGTCAGAATGTCTGCAAATGCCCTTCAATTCCTGGCCTGTTGCCCCCTCCTTATTTTCGTCTTGTTTCTGTGATAAACACCATGACCCCAAGCCACCTCTGTAGATGGCTTACAGGTCCCATCGAGGGAAGACAAGGCAGGGACCAGAGTGGAGGTAAGGTGCTTCCTGGTAGCCTAACTCATTTTCCTATACAACCTAGGACCCCACCAACACGTGCATGTGGGTGGTACTGCCCACAGTGGGTGGGGTCTTGCCACATCGATCATTTATCATGAAAATGCCCCATAGACCAGTTTGATGGAGGCAAGTCTTCAAATGAGGGTCCCTCTTCCCAGGGGACCCTGGTTAGTGTAAATTGATAATAATAAACAGCACACTATCTTAATAAGGTGTCGCTTTACTCAACTGAGGAGAGAAACCTAGTTTCATTAAAAAAGCAACATTTCCCCAAGCCTACATTGGTTTCACTGGCTTCTGGGCTTATCTGTTATGAAAATCCAGTAGGCATAAACTATACAATTTTAAACACCCAGTATTTACCCTGTATCTACTAAAGAGGTAATTTATTTCTCCATCTTATCCCACAGGATAAACATTCTTTCATTGTTGTTGTTTTGTGCATTTAGATTTACACACAGAGAATGCTACATTTAAGGGAGTATGGCCAGGGCAACTAAAGGGCTTTTCCAGAAGGTGGTGCAAAAATACTTGCTTTAGTTGCTCTGGGCTCCTTCCCAGCCTGTCTACCCACAGATGGGCATGGGTACCAGGACAGAGCTGAAACTCAGCATGGCTGCTTCAGAAGATGTCTTTCCTGATAGTCTTAGAACTTCATGGGTTACTGGAAGATTGATGATCAGAAGGCTACTTGTCTTTTCTTCATCTTTGAAACTGAGATCTGCCTGGCAACACGCAAGCACAAAGCACAGAGGTGAAATTTGCTTTGTATGCTGATAACTGTATCAGTTAATTTTTATCGTAGCAATAAAAACCTAAACTCGACAAAAGCAAAAACAACAAGGAAACCACAATAAAAATATCTAAGTGAAGAAGATTTACTGTGGATCATGGCTGAGAGGTTGCAGGAGTATACAATTTGGATACTTCATATTCAGGGAAGCCAGAGAACAGAGTTCATGATGCTTGGTGTCCCTGTCCGCTTTTTATTTAGTATAGGTCTCCAGCCCATACATTGGTGGGCGTCATCCGCCTTAACGGTATATCTTCCCTCCTGTAACACCACTTTGAAATGCCCTCAGAGACACACCAAGAGGCATTATGTCTACAGTGAGTCCAAGTCTGGTATAGGCAATCGCAGCCACTGTTCACTCCCATATAGAAGGCCATTTTATGCATTTATTATTACATCCCAGTTTTAATACGGATGACGCTTTTTCACCAATATTTCTTCCTAGTCACAGATTCACTTCCATCCTATTCTGTCAGCAGTGATTCCCCCCTTTATCGCTAATTCTGCATTCTCCTTCTTCTCCACAGTTGACAGCATTTCCTTGTCTTCTACGATAAAAATAACAACATATACTCAGACTCCCGATTTGCTTTTAGAATTCACGCCCTCTCTTTCCATTAATGTAAAAATCTTAGAATGCAAGGTTGTCTTAATTAGCCCATATTGGCTGCTAAGCAACTTACTTTGTTAAAAGAATTCTAAAATCATTTGATTTTTTTAAAAAAAAGATATCAATTGGAATATTTACATAAGTATATAAATTAACCCAATGGCAGAAACTGATTGTACTATTTCAAGCTGATACTCCAAATAGTCATAGAAACACATGCTATCTTGTTATATTTTACCTCTATAGAATTAAGTTTTTATATATAGATAATAGGGCAGATTTTAATATTGTACATCATTGGTCTATTTACAATTTGGTCTGATTTTTAATTGCAAGATTTATTAAGCTGAGGGAAATGTCCAGAGATCTACAAGGATGACCCAAACTAACAATTTAAGCAATGGTGGAAAGGCTACCTTAAATGCCCTTCCCCAATAATGAGATTGATGACTACCCTATATGCCATTCTAGAGCCTTCATCCAGTAGCTGATGGAAGCAGAAGCAGACACCCACAGTCAAACACTGAGCTGAACCCTTGGAATCCAGTTGCAAACAGGAAGGAGTGATGAGCAAAGGGGTCAAGACCAGGCTGGAGAAACCCACAGAAACAGCTGACCTGAACAAGGGGAGCTCATAGACACTGGCATGATGGTTGAGAAATCAGCAGAGGACCAACCCAGAACCCCTGAATGTGGGTATCAGTTTGGAGGACTGGGAAGTCTATGTGGTCTCTGGTAGAGGAACAGTATTTATCCCTAGTATATGAATGGACTTTGGGAGCCCATTCCACATAGAGGGATACTCTTTCAGCCTAGACACATGGGGGGGGGGGAGGGCTAGGCCCTGCTCTAAATGATGTGACAGACTTTGAAGATTCCACCATGGAAGGCCTCACCCTCCCTGGGGAGCAGAAAGAAGATTGGATGGGGGTTGGTGGAGGGACAGGGGCAGAGGGGAAGGTGAGGGAACTGGGATTGATATGTCAAACAAGCTTGTTTCAAATTTAAATAAAAAATTATCGCACAAAAGATTTTATTAAGTTGATCTTTATGATAAATTTAATTATAGTAGGAAGATATTGTCATGAAAATGCTGATAATCAGAACATTGATTTCCACACACGATAGGGCTGTTGCACACATGAGCTCACAGATACAGGTGCATGTGTGAGATTTGCATCCAATCAAGCTAGCTCAAATCCCAGCATGAACGGGGGTTCAGTTCTCTGAAATCCCTTCCCATAGCTAAGCGGTTACTTAAGAGTGGATGGCTATTTGGGAGGGAAGAGTTGGTTTTCTTCTGGGATGCTGTCCCTGGTAGGTTGCATGTTTCTACATCCACCCACACACCAGCAGCACTAAATGGACTCAGGATTCAGTGGCTCATAAAGAAAAGAGCACATGAAACAAGGGAGGAAAAGTCACACACACACACACACACACACACACACACACACACACACACACACGCTAAATCCTCAAATGATTAAAAAAAGGAAACAATTTAAATGTAGGAGTGCCCTACTCATTTTTGTCTCTTCATATGTTCTTAGCATACATATACATACAAAGACACACACATGTCTTCATACCTACTCCTCCCACCTTAACCAATATCAAGTTTCTTAGTAGTCTAATTAGTGTGATGAAGAAGAGAAGTGCTCAATTTATGATTGACCTTTAAGAGAATCTTAAACACTTGGCTCTAAGGAGTGAAGATAGATACTTTAAGGAAACAATGCAAGACAGTGGACTAAAATATTAGGTTATTTTAGCTCCACGAAGCAAAAAAGTGTGTGCTTAAACCTGATTTTGTAAAAATTTTGTCTCTGTCTTCTGCAAAATTTTACCCTTCACTTGTTTGCATAATATATCCAGTAAATAAGTTTTCTGGAAGTATTATTTCTTTCAACAGCTGTAGCTTTTAATTTTATTGCGCTACGTTTACAATAAAGCTTAACGTGTTTGCCTGAATGCTTGGCAGATGAACATATTTGTTTAGCTTTATGATTTTTGTTTTAAGCACTGCCAATGCCTGTCGTTGACAAAAGTGAACTATTGTCCTTATTTTTTCCGATTATTATGATGTTGAGAATGTGGCAAAATACGCCTGCATATAAATTAGATGATAAAAGTACAAGTTCTAATTGTATTTGCAAGAATGTGGACCTACTATTCCTGAGCCTACTAGATGAGGAGATGCAAACCATTATTTCATTCTTAATACTTCATTGTCATTTTGAAACTACTATATTTGTTTCCAATTATTCAATTTCACTAATAAGTAAATTGACCTCTTTCAGTTATCCAACACTGAAATGAAATCCAGCTCCAATACTGCTTTACAGAGGAAACCTAATAACTTCTAAGTATTTAATTAACTCAGTTGTATAAGGGTTAACCATCAGATATATATCCAGGTCATCTAAGGCATAAAATAGTCAGATGGTTGCTAGGCAACGGATACCAGGTTCTGCTGATGTGTGTTTCTAGGCAAAGCTTATAGTGTGAAAAGAAGAACAAATTACATGATACCTGCATTTCTGTTATTATGCTTTTGGAAAATAAAGTTGAATTTAGAAAAAAAATCTTGGCATTCATTATTCACAGCATCTTTCTTTTAAATGTCAGAACAATACCACTTGATAGTTTCGTGGCACGGGGACAGTAAATTAAAATGACAGATGGCATTTCATTTCTTATGTGGTCTTAGTTGGGGACCTTTCACATAATCATGTTTTTGTATCTCGTCTGCAGTTAGTTCTCCTAAATTCATTGTGATTGAAACAAAGACACACATCAAAATTAATTGAGATATAATTAATTTAAAGTGCACACATTTCCATGCTACTGAAAACTAGAGATTTAAAATGACTTATATGACATGATCTAGCCACAGCACCAAAACATGTCCTCCGTGAGAGAGTCGATGCTCGCTCGGAGTGACTCTCGGAAGCCTGGAATGAAACCTTCTCTTTGTGGTGGTTATGAATATTATTGACACATGTAGTCAGGCTGGTTTCTTTTGTCACAGAACACAGAAGTTTAATGTAATAAGAAATATAAAGCATCCAGCATGATGCCCATCCCACAGTTATAAACTCAAATCATGTAATATTTTTATCTTCAATTTCTAACAATTCTTAATCATTGACATTCATGTAGTAGGTGAGAATGTTGGTTTGGGGCAAAGTAGATGAATCCAATAAGGGATTATTCAAGTCATTTAATAGAAGGCTAGGAAACAAAAATGTCACCTGGATATAAATTATAAAACATTTTTTTGTTTAAAAAGGCAAACTTAAGAGCTCTTATTTTTAACCCCAGGTAAGGAATTCGGACAATAGTCATTAAAATATGCTTTTTATTAGCTTAGTTTTTAGTAGAAAATATTTAAATAAATTTCAGAAAGCTAAAATAATACATGTAATAATTTTTTTAATTTGCAAGTTAAGAAAAACGAATCGGTGAACATTATAAAATATAAATTTAGGACTAGAGAACAAACCTCTAGGATATGTTCAAGACCTATCTGGGACACAGATTGAGTTCAAGACTAGCCTAAACAATTTAGTTAGGACTTGTCTTAAGGAGAGGTATGGGGTATGTATTACTGGCTTAGTGCTGGCCTAGCGTGGACAGAGCCCGAGCTCGCCTCAATGTCTAGGACACCTTTCGGAAGTTGCTAAGAGTCAGTTTGGAAAGTGAAGTAAAGAAAATGATAGCCTGGTGGCCTGGCGTGGTGGCACACATCTCTGATCTCATAACTTGAGAGGAGACCGTAGGATTTGGCACCACCCTTGAATAGCTGGAAATTTTGAGATCATTCAGAGGAGTCATTGTTTGATGCTAGACACTAAAAGCTGGGTATCTCAACCCAAATGTGAACATCTGAACTCGGGAACATCAGACGGGTTACTGACAAAACATTTGGCTGTGTTCAATGATTAGATAAGATGAAATCGGGAGTGGGGATGAAGTCACTTGGGCAGAGACGCCACAGTGGAGAAGAACGAGAGGCTCAGCCTGGATTGTTGTGCAGTTCCCACGTTTGAGGGTCAAACTAAAAGTGTGGGGGCATTGAGCCTGAATGGAGTGGGCAGAGATGAAGATTTCTTTATAAATATGGGCACTAGACCCTATCTAGTCCCTCTATGAAACGGGAAATATGATAAAATAGCACTTCCGCTTGGACTTAAATATATTTCTATAGGTGGGAAACTCTGAGAGATGAGCGCTATGGTGGCATAAACAGGACTTAAAAAAAAAAAAAAAAACTGGCTTACCGACTACAGCCAGGATTTCTGTATCTTCTTAGAATCCTGCATGACAGTGCCCCTTACCAGCAGGAAGTAGTTTGGAAAGAACGACGCCCAAATTCCCAAATATTGTCTATAAATGTTTGTTTTCATTTAAACGGACTTGGTTATATAAAATCAATAAATAAATAAACTGGCAACTTGCCTAATGTATGATGAGATAAATTTAATAAGTATGTTTAGCTACATCAGACCAAAAGTTTTGCAGCTTGGTCTGTTTGTGGGACCCCAGGTAGTGGGACCAGGATCTATCCCTAGTGCATGAACTGATGCTTTGAAGCCTATTCCTTATGGTGGGGGTGTCTTATTCAGCCTTGATGGGGGTGGGGTGTGGAGGGCTTGGTCCTGCCTCAACTGAATATGCCAGGCTTTGTTTACTCCCCTTATCCTTTCTGAAGAGTGAGCGGGGATGGGTTGAGGGGGAGCGGGGAGAGAGGGGGAACTGTGGTTGGTATGCAAGATGTATAAAAAGTACCAAAAATAAAATGACATTAAATTAAAAAATAAACTATATAAAAGCACACTACCAAGCTTTGCTTTCCTGTTATTGCAAGAACATGTAAGTAAGAAAAAACAGCCGTGGAGTAATGCAGAAGCCAGAAGGCTCTTCTGTAACACAAGGTGGGCTTTCTAGGAGTCAAGGGATAAGGAAGCATTGGACACAGGACAATGGGAAGCGAGGAGAGAGCTTCCCTTTGCTGCACCTGAATGCCTTTCCGCGCCTCCCAGCTCTGCTCCCCAAGCCAGCTGCAGCCCTAGGGTGATTGGGCGCTGCACCAGAACAGAGCAGAAGCCGATGCTTTGCTCAGTTGCCTTAGACTGAAGTTTCGAAACATAAAGATGTTATCACCTGTGTGATAGGGTGGGCTTTTTCAGGCTGTAGCAGATTCAGAGGAGAAAGATAAAGGAATAAACACTTCCACACAAAAGCCTCTTACCTGGTGGCGTGCTGGGTTGAAATCCAGAGGTCCCCTGGATATAAACCTTTCCTCACCGGTAGACATCTTGTCCTGTGAAGAGGAAAGGCTACATCAGCACTTAGGGGGCTTCTGTGATATCATGAAAATGTTTACTTAAAAATAATTTTGATTTGTACGTTTCGATGGGGGCACATTATAGTAAGTTAGCATATACACTCTGTGTGTGCTGTTTAAAATCGGGATATACAAGTATTCATTTTTCAAACAGAAATCATTATTATGTGTCGGGAAGTCCATCTTCTGTATCATTTTGAAATGAATGTTTCATTTATTGTTTTAATCCATAATTACCTCTCTGGGGCACAGAAAAAAAAGGGTGATCCCCCCCCCCTCTGCTTTTTTGTGTTCCTATTGAGTCCTCACCTCCTACTCTTGCTTACCATTGTTAGATTCTACAGCCTTGTCTGCTCTTTGCTGGCGTTTTGTATAATAGAATGCAGGAATACAGCAGAGTGTGTGAATATTAGTTACGGACATTGTTTTTTTTTTATAGTTTGAAGACTACTGCTTAATTTTTATAAAGTTTAATATTAAAATATTATTAAGCAATCAGGCTTTGCTGCAGGCAGTTCCAAATTTCTCATCCGTGGATGTGAAATGTGTGAAGGCTCTTTAGTATCTGAGTGGAGTGGAGTGAAGTGTCGGAAAGCCTGCTTGAGGGTAACCTGGCTGAGTTTTTAAATTTTTTGTTTAGTTGTGATTAGCTAGTTATAAAGTTGATTTAATTAGTCATTGTTTTAATTACTGGGGGTAACAGTAAACAATTTTTGAAATTTCTAAGGCTACATTGTATGAGTAAATTTTTTTATTTATGTATATCTAAATATACTTACATGAAAGATGAATTACTTCAGTTTCCTGTTCAATGGGGATTTCAGAATTGATACTTGATTTAATATCTTTAAAATATACACACATAAATTAAAATACCCTAACGGATTTCAGAGTTATCATGTGGTTTCTTTATTTACAATCATGGAAATTTTTTTGTTACCAGAAATTATACCTTATTACATGGCTTATTTTTCTTTAATGCTAAAGGTGTTACCTAATTGCGCTGTAATTACACATAATTTATCAAATAGAAATAAAGACAAAACCAGTAATCACAGTCTCTTCCTCCATTTGCCGACGCTATGTGAAGGTGTGTCATGTAATTAGTTTACTAATGTTTACTCTAGAACAAGTGGAATAAATTGTCATCATTCTGCCTTTCATCATCTGACAGCATGCTTGGAATTCATTTGCATAACTTTACAATGGAAGTCATTACCTCATCAGCGATCTAGTGTTCTATAATATGGAGAATATAGCAAGAGAATCTAAGTTTATCAAGAGGATAGAGACTGGAAGACACATTGATTGTTGGAGGAAGAGAGATATTTCTATCCTTTTTTGAATGGATCAACAAGTTCTCTTGCAGTCCTTTGAGGTTGCTTCAAGAAGGTACTCTTGGATTTGGGAAAGCCAACCCACAATGAGGCAAACCAGTGGCTTTCTAGGGCCACTGAGCCAGGTACTACTTTGCTGTCAACACACTGTCACAGACACACCCGCAAATTTTGTTTATTTGGACAAGGACAGGACAATCAAGTTGGCATAAAGTAAATATATATATATATATATATATATATATATATATATATATATATCTTGTTTAATTTGCTTCTCTGGCAGAGGTTTCTGTTCCATTCCCAAGCCCATTCTGTGTATCTTTAGGGTTATTCAATCTGGGTCTAATTAGTCTCCACACAGAGAGGATTTGTAAAATGGGCATTTCTTTGTAAGAAATAACAGTGATTTTATAGGGGGCCTCACAGCTTTTCATAAAATGGATTTGCCAAAGAGAAAGGAGGGGATACGTAATATCTAGAAAGAAATTCAAGTTAGGTCTAGTGTATAGTGTGAACTAGTACATGTTCATATATGTGTTCTAAATTAAATTTATTCATTTTATTTTATTTGGAGCGCATTGCCTGCATGATTTGTATATGTACTGTGTGTGTACTTGGTGCCATCTAAACTATTTTACCCTGCAACTGGAGTCACAGATAGTTGGGAACCTATCTGTTTTTAAGCGTTCTTCAAGAAAATTCTCTGTTCAACACAGCAAACTATTGCAGAACTTTAGCCTGGACTCCATATTTCTTAGATCATGGTAGTGATAAGGACTGATCACTAAATATTCCTACTACCTTATCAGTCAACATTGTACAGCTTTAGGGCAGAGATGTCAGACACAATTGGAGAGTTAAGAAAACATTTATCTGTCTACACAGTGGATTTATGCTTAGGGCATGAAAAATTAACATTTCTGATCTGTAGTTATCAGGTATTTATTTCCCCAAAGGAATATGAATTAGTGGATTCTTATCCTGCTTTTACATATTGTAGTAGCTAAGTTTGTTGGGGGGGGGGAGAAATTAGTAATCTGTAAAATTGCTGTGAACCCACATAGGAGACAAAAAGACTATTTCACAGGCTGCCATTGCACTTTAGCTCTGCCTATTATCTTATTTGTTCCAGGAGCAAGAACTATATTATTGTTATTATTGTTGTTGTTGTTATTTTTAGAAAACCCAGAGCTAATATAACTTGCTGGAATGGGAGAGCTGGTGGTTTAACTTAGTTCTCGCATGTTCCTGGCTACAAATTGGAGCCAAGGTTAAAATCACCCAGTGGTTATGTCATTTGAGGTGGTCTCTACACAGTAGAAACAGCCTCACAAGCAGTTTTGCTCACAGGAAAAACACAGACTGTGTAAATTGCTGGCTCAATCTTTTTTTTTTTTTTTGTGTGTGTGTGTGATATGATTATAAAAGGAGAACTCTGGTTTTATCTCTTACCTCTTCTACACCAAGGAAACTTGCAGAATAAAAGCTATCTTATGGTGTGCTATGAGGTAGCTTCCTGGTCCTGGATTCTTGGATGGGATTAAGGGAAACAATGAACATATGCTCAATTTTCTCTCTGACACAGGTTTTCCCTTCAAGCTACTTTTCATGCTTTGTTTGAATTAGTTTATCATTCTGTGCCCCGGCCATTTTCCTTAAATTTTCTTTTAGATCTTCTTTTAAAGTTTGCTTATATTTATGGGTCTACATGATAGTATATGCACATGCCCCTGAACTGGAGTAGAAGGTAGTTAACAGATTCTGAACATGGGTGCTGGAAACCAAACTAGTCCTATGCAGGAGCAGCAAGTAATTTTTGAAGTAGTGAAGTACTGCCATCTCTATAGCCCCAGGAATCATTTAAATTTAAGGTTTGAAATAAAATCTTTTATCTTCTAAAATTTGTTCATTCATTGGAAAGCACAATATGATGTTTTGATGTCTTATTTATACATCATGAGAAAACTTACCACTTCCAGGCAAATTATCCTGTCTATTACCTTTTGTAGTGAACTTTGTATGTATTGGGAGTTCTGAAAATCTACTGTCTTAGCACATTTTTTAAATACAGTGCAGAATTAACTACAGCTATAAAGTAATCCTACCTACTTATTCATTGTGCTCAGCTACAGTGTACACTTCCTGATTTATGCTTTCCCATATCTCCCTTTCTCCACCCTTGCTAATCACTCTTGTGTTCTGTACATTTGGCTAGAGTCTATATATGGGCGATATCATGTAATCACTTTCTTTTTATACTTAATATACAGTATGCTGTTTTACAAATTCATTTGTATTGTTGGAAATGGAGTTCCTCTTTTCAATGATGAATAACATTTCGTGTGTGTGCGTATGTGCGTGTATGCGTGTGTCTCTGTGTGATTTTCTTTATTTTTTCGTTCAATCCCTCATGAACATTTCTGTTATTCCCGTTTCTTGGCTTGTGTGAATCAACACAAGAGGGCATACATCTCTACAGAAGGCTGATGTTAGCTTCTTTGGCTATGTTAAACTCAATAGATAGATTGATGGGCACATCAAAATGGAAAGATATACTATAATCATTCACCTATTGGAAAATTAAAGATAGCAAACTGTTCATAGTGTGGTATAGAAAGAGTCCACAGATAAATCAAAGCATAGAAAAATCAACTAATGCTTAATAAGGTGACCCAAAAGTTATAATGTGTGTCATACATTCAATAAATGACATTGGGAAAATTAATATCGAGAGTTAAAGAGACTGGATCTTTATATTAAACTCTAATCACACACAATGAACTCAAAGTTAATCTTAGCACCTAAATATAGGTCCTGAAATGACAAAGCTAAAATTAAATCAACCAACCAACCAACCAAATTAAAAAAAATAAAGAACCTGGAGAAAAGCTACATGGTGTTAATACCCTGTGATATTTAGTATCATAAAAGCTCAAACAACAAAAATGAACACAAGGAATTATATCAAGCTGGAAGACTTTTGCGATGCACAGAAAAAAAAATAAGAAAATTAAAAAATAATTCGTGAAATGAGAGAAAATACCCACAGTTTGCATTATATACCAGATCTGCATATCTCTCATTGGAAATCCACTAATGAAAACCTATAAGAAACACAACACAAAGCCAGATTTGGTGACACAGTTCGCAATTGCAGCGCTTTTGAGGCTGAGACAAGAGGACTGTGAGGAAAAGTTAATCTGGGTTGCTTGGTGAGAGACCCCCTTTCAACAACCAAACTGGGGCGGGGGGAAAGAAAGGGAAGAATAACAGGACTAAACTGATTAGCAACCGATCACCAGTTATGAAGCAAGCCAAGACGCTTGCACACATTTTCCCAAGACAAATATATAAAAATGTCCAGTAGATGTGTATAAGTGGCTGGCTTCACCAATCATTCCAGAAATTCAAATGTACAAAAAGCGCAAGATGCATCACATTTTGTCCTTTTCTGTTATGGAACTGGCAGGCGCAGGGACCATGGAGGATGAATTTGCTTTCCACTTATGATCGTGAACTGGCGCGAGAGGTGCTTTTTAAAAACACACTTAGCCTTTGCATAGTGATTAAAAATACAGATATTTTTCTTCTTGAGAAGAGGCTCCGTTTTAAAGCTGGCTGTATGATACACCACCTTACTGTTAACTGAGTGTTTAATCAGTGACCTTGAAAGACTATGTAAGATTAGTATGGAGTATAGAACACATTCCAAGTTGAGTACTTAATTGAACATCAACAACTATGCTGTTAAGGAGTATAGGAAAATATCAACAGAGAAATAACTGCATGACAAAGTAACATGGGTTGTTTATTTTGTATTTGTATGAGCTCCTCATTGTCATAAGATGGTCAAAGTTCTCTGTGTTATTTATGGTCAAGCTATAATTAGAAAAATACTTCTAATATTAAATATAATTAGAAATACTTGTTCAATGTAAAACACGTGTTATTTTTATTTTATTAGGTAAAGAATATGCTTACAGGACATATTTTCAAATTTTATATGCCCATGCAGGAAGAGAAAACTGTCTCTAGAGAAATGTCCAGAGACCCACAAGACTGATCCCAACTAACAATCTGAGCAATAGTGGAAAGGCTACCTTAAATGCCTTTCCCTGATAGTGAGGTTGATAACTAACTTATATGCTATCATAGAGCCCTCATCTAGTAGCTGATGGAAACAGAAGCAGAAACCCACACCTAAACATTGAACTGAACTCCTGTAATCCAGTTGCAGAGAGTGAGGAGTGATAAGAAAAGGGGTCAAGACCAGACCACAGAAACCCACAGAGACAGCTGATCTGAACAAGGGGGAGCTCATGGACCCCAGACTGACAGCTGGGAAACCAGCATTGAACCTGTTCAGACCCCCTGAACATGGGTCTCAGTTAGAAGGCCTGGGCAGTCTCAGGGACCTCAGACAGTGGAACAAGTGCCCGAAAGGACTTTAGGAGCACATTCCCCATGGAGGGACACTCCCTTAACCTAGAGGCAGGAGGGAGGGCCTAGACCCTACTCCAAATGACTTGACAGATTTTGATGATCCCTCCTGGAAGGCCTCACCCTCCCTGTGGAAGCGGGGGGTGAGATGGGAGGGTGGTCAGAGGCATGGGAGAGAGAAGGGAGCGGGAACTTGGATCAATATGTAAAATAAGGAAAATAATATAAAAGCTTTTATTAATAGAAACCAGCCTTGAATCAGTTATTCTGAGGTTCTCTCTCTTTTTTTTTCTCTAGCGAACTATACATTTTTCTTAGTTATATAAATTTTAAGAGGAGTGTGGCTGAATATAACAGATGCTGGAACACTGTAGTGACTTTAAGCTTATGTCATTATATTTTAGTCTTAAATTTACTTCTATAATATGTCATAAAACATGATTTATATATCCATGTAGCCTCTCTCTCTCTCCCTCTCTCTCTCTCTCTCTCTCTCTCTCTCTCTCTCTCTCTCTCTCTCTCTGTGTGTGTGTGTGTGTCCATGTCAAGGGAAATTGCTAACCCTGCTTCCATGCTTTTTCATTTAGGTAAAATTCACTCTACTTCACAGTACCAGATACTTTATTTTTTTTCCCCCAAGATACTCCCTTTCTATATGAGTCTGCTTAGCCTATAACTTGTTATATTGACCAGGTTGGCCCGAAACTCACAGCCCCTTTCCCCCTGGTTTGGGGGTTAAAGGTCTGGGCTACCACACTCAGCAATACCTCACTGTCCTGAGATTATGTGATACGCAGTGTGTCACACACACACCAAGCATGCCACTAGCTGTCTTTATATGTAGTGACTCCATATTTATTCCCTCCAAAACGCATGCCAGACTCAATAGCCGTCCTCTAGTCCTTACTACTGCCCAATAATCAGTTTCCCAACTGGCTATCTCAGTGTAAACTTAAGCTCCCAATGTTTGATATAGTTATATATCTGTAATGCGTTGTTCCTTCTGTCTTTTCTCTTCCTTTCCTTTCCTTTCCTTTCTTCCCTCTTTTTTTTTCTTTTGCTGTGGAGGTGTAACCTGATGTTTCTCAAGCCTGGCTAGATTCCACTCCCTTCTCTTTCCCAAATAAACACACAAGACTTACGTTAATTATGAAAATGTTGGCCGTTGGCTATGGTTTCGTATTGGCTAGCTCCGTCTTAACTATCGACACATTTTCTATTAATCTAAGTATCCCCACGTGGTCTAATCTTACCGGAGGAAGGCCCAGGGGCCTGAAGCTCCTTTGCTTGCTACATGGAGGCTTGAACCCACAACCTCTTGTATGATAGGGAACCATTTCACTAATGTGTTATAAAGCCATGTCTTTTAGTTTTAGTTTGGTACAAATCTCATTCTATTGTCTAATTTGTTTAAGTGCTCATTTTGCAGATCAGGAGGTACCTTACTTTGTGATCCGTCTACCCCAGCATCCCCTCTAGCTGAGCTTCCAAGCTCCTGCCAAGAAGCCAGAATATTTTTTCTTTATTAGTGGTACATTTCATAGATTATTGTAGAGCTGGTCTAACAATTGCATTCATAACCAAAGTAGACCGAATTTCCACTAAAAAAATGTGTTCCTATGAAAAATATTCTCTTTAAACGTATCACCAAATCATTGGTTCTATATTGAAAATAACCCTCGAATGACCTATTCCGTTCCATCCTGACAAGCCGTGTTTTTAAGTTTTTCGTTACTTTCAATCCTCCTTTTGTTTCTGTTACTTTTGAAAAGCCATTGTGGAGAGCCTGTGACATCCCAGTGACCGAGTTCGGGGCCCGGCTTATGCATCAGCTCCCTGAGACAGTGACATCCTAGTTGTAAAAATGGGAAGATGGATAGCGGCCTTTGCACTCTAATGTTACCTCCTTACCCTTTCTCTTGGTTACAATACAAGCTTCCCCAACACAAACTTTGGATAAAGTGCCCAAGTTTACTGAGGAGTGATGCCATTTATGGTGCCAAATCTAATTTCCTTCACGGTTGCCTTTTGTGCTAGCAAGGGTTCCTTCTCACTCTTCCCGCTCAATGAGGAAAGCACATTCATATACACCCAGAAAGTTTGAGCAGCAGTGTAAAACGACAATAAAATGAATTAGTATTGTACATGCATGGGAAGCCTGTCTTCCTTTGTTGTCTGCCCAACTCTGTCAAGGATCATCTCCCCTGTGACGTTTCCATGAGAGGAATGGATTCTTGTTTACGTTCCCACATCCACAAGAGAAAAATGCCCCTGATGAAATTGTTTTCATCCAGAGCTGTAGCTTAGTGGGTGGAGCGCCTGACTCCCTGAGTTAGATCTCCAGTATCACATGAGGAGGTAGAGTATCAGAAATTCAAAGTTATCTTTGGTTACATACCACGCTTACCCTGGCTACTTTGAAAACTCACTTTACGATACCTTCCATATTAAAATTGTTCTTGCTTTCTCATCTCAGTAGACTGAGGTCTGAGGTTATTGACAGCAGGGGCAGAGCTACTTCTTTCTGCTAAGGCTGGACTTCTAACTCAGTTCCTGACATATTAGATAGTTGAAACAATTGCAATGAATAGATGGATGTATGATAGGACAGATGAATTCCATTAACTTGCTTGTTGCTGGAGTTTTTGTTGTCCTGCCAGGTCCTGCCAGCTTTTGCAGCCCCAAATAAGGACACAGGTGCTATATTAATTATAAAATTGTTGGCTGATGGCTAGGGTTTCTTATTGGCTAGCTCCATCTTAATTATTAACCAGTTTCTATAGATCTCTGAATTTCCATGTGGTCTTGGCTTACTGGAGAATCCACGGGCCTGTTATTTGTTTGGCAGCTACATGGCATCTCCTGGTGGCTTCTCTCTGCCTACCTTTCCCAGAATTCTCCTTGTCTCCTAATCTCATCTATCTTCCTGCCTCTATTGGCCAAAAGGTGTTTTATTCATCAACCAATAAGGGAAATGCATATACATAAGGACATCCCCCATGACTTGCCTATTTAAAAAATAAGTTTTTTTAGTATGCTATTATTCTTGTTCTCATTTCAACATCAAGAGTTTAAAGATACTTCAATGATACTACTCCTGTGCCCCAGTAAATAATTTTATATACTATACAACTTTCAGACAAAACTCTAAAATCATGTATTAAATTGTGCATTAGCATTTTTTTTATTCCTAAGATTTGACTAGTTCATAGAGTCTCATAGAAATTCATAGAGGGTTTGAAGGACATCTCAGCTGTTCCTTGTAGATGTGAATGTGATGTTTATCTTCTTCCAGCTCACTAAGAAAGAAAAAAACACAACACTAGGGAAAAATAGATCCTGTGTTTTAAGTCATAACAAACAAAACCAATAAACAGCACACCACAGAGACCTGTCATCTGAAAGGGAGACACAAGTTTCATTTCATAAACAACTCACCAGTGTGGCAACTGTCATTCTGACGTGGAGAAAAGAAAATGTATTTTTCCAGAAATATCTGTTTTGTTGAATAAATCTGGAGAAAAATATTGGTGATACATGCAGAGGGAATAGAAGGACACCACAAGACTAGCATTAAATAAAAAGCTTTTGTTATTATTGAGACATGTTTCTATTGAGATCAAGAATTATTTGAGTGTCATTAATACTGAATCTCTTTTCATAACTAGGCAATTGAATAGATGCCATTGGAAAGATTCCCTTTTGAGTGATGGGAGGAATCACACATTGTGTTAAAAAAATTGTCAGATATATATAATTATCTACATATTACTCTCATGATTCTGTTGCAAGAAAAGAAAATCTTGTCTGAAAACATTAGCTTTATTGACGTGTAGAAAGAGCGATTGGTGTGATAATCACTCAGTCTATAAAAATTAGTTTTGAGTTTACTTTAGAAATGAAGTGAGTACAGTTTTCACGTAATGGGATTCTTGTCATAGTTTGAGTTCTGTCAAAACCACACCCTGAAACTTGGATATAATAATAGCACATTGGGAGGTGAAAATGAGCAGTGCTAGACAGGAGCAAAGGGCAAGGGAGCTGGGTGTAGATGGCGGTGAGGGGCTTTCCCTGAGGCATCTGGCCCCCACGTGGTTGGAATCCTCCAGGGCCGTGCGAAAGGAACCTCCGAACATTTGTTTCAGCAGAGGAAGGGCGTCTGAGGCGTTCACTGACTGGGCACTTACGTCTTGCCAACTCAGGTTGTGTCTAAAGGGCTTTATGTGTTGTCTTGATGGACTATGCCTTTTTGGAGAATTGCACAGAAGCCCGAGGAAGGAAGTACATAGTATGTACCAGGCCCACATGACTATGGCTGAAGGCAGAGCTGCCTCAAGGGGTATGTTGGAAATAATAGTGTGTCCAGCACTCGTGTTCAATTTATAATTCATCCAGCAACTACTCTAAATAGGAAGCCGGCTATTTTATATCTTAATTGCTTTAAGGGATGAGAAGTCATGTGACGAAAGGAACCCACTATCAAAGATTTTATTTTTTAATTGAAAATAGAGTTTTTTTCTCATTTCACATAGTTATCTTCCCTTCAGCTATTCCCAGTTTCTCCCCACCATAATTCCCACGTGGATCCACCCTCCTTCTGTTTCTTTTTCAAAAATAAATAGGCTTCTAATGGATAACAATAAAACAAAACATGACATAAAGCAAAATCAACAAATGAGATTTGGATAGTACAAACATACGTAAGGAAAATACACCCCCCCCCCCAAAAAAAAACACAGTCAGGAATCACATAAAAATAGAAAACTGGAGTTCATAATATATATGCAAAGGATTTGTATGATAAAAAGAGAAAGTATATAAATAAGGTAAAATAAAGTATTTTTTTTTTTAATCACTTCCATGACATTATGAGACAAGGAACTTTCAATTGTTGTTAAGTTCATTTTTCCGGGCTAGGTATGAAACCTACTCTTAAGAGTAGTTTTATTTCCATAGTGAGACTTCCCTAGAGAAAACTAATTTTTCATTTGCAAGTGCTTATCAGTTGGTGATAGGTGAATTTGCCAAAGTTTTGAAGCAAATTCTGAAGAGCTTTAATGAGCATGTAGTAACTATGTTTGGTCTTTAATGCTGCTATCAGGCTGAAGATGCTCCCACATAACTGTGAAAATGCCACCCCAGAGAAGGTCTACTGTAGAAGGATGTTCCTATCCTGCCCTGTCCCGCAGATATTCAGCCCCAAATAAATACACACAGGCTTATGTTAATTATAAACTTTTGGGCCTATTGTTCAGGCTTATTAATAACAAAGTCTTACAACTTAAATTAATCTATAATTTTTATCTATGTGTAGCCACATGTTTTGGTACCTTTTCTCTGTAAGATATTCTCAACTTGCTTCCTCTGCATCTGGCTGGTCAGACTGCATCTCTGCCTTTCCACTTCCCAGAATTCTCCTTGTCTTGTAACCCCGCCTACACTTCCTGCCTTGCTAACACCCAATCAGCATTTTATTAAACCAGGGAGGTCAGAAGTCTCTTAGGGGTTATGGAGATGGTGAATGAGTGTTTGAATGAATGATGTTACTGAGTAGTAAGGAATTAAATCAGCATATGGTTTAAACCTCTACTGGTCTACAAGAAAAGAGATACCATAATAGAGGGAGCCATCATAGGTTTAAAAAGAAATCTGGAACTAGGGAAATGTCCAGAGATCTATAAGGATGACCCCAACTAATAATCTAAGTAATAATGGAGAGGCTACTAACTTATATGCCTTTCTAGAGCCTTTATCTAGTAGCTGATGGAAGCAGAAGCAGACACCCACAGCTAAATACTGAGCTGAATTCCTGGAATCCAGTTGCAGAGAGGGAGGAGTGATGAGCAAAGGGGCCAAGACCAGGCTGGAGAAACCCACAGAGACAGCTGACCTGAGCAAGTGGAAACTCAAGGACCCCTATCTGACAGCTGGGACTGACCCAGATATCCTGAATGGGGGTGTCAGTTAGGAGGACTCAGCAGTCTATGGGAACTCTGATAGTGGATCAGTATTTATACCCAGTGTATGAATGGACTTTGGGAGCCCATTCCACATAGAGGGATTCTCTCTCAGCCTAGACACATGGGGAAGGGCCTAGGCCCTGCTCCAAAGGATATGGCAGACTTTGAAGACTTCCATGGAAGGTCTTTCCCTCCTTGGGGAGCAGAAAGAAGATGGGGTGGGGATTGGGGGGAACAAAAGAGGAGGGGAGGGAGAGGAAATTGGGATTGACATGTAAAACAAGGTTGTTTCAAATTTAGAGAAAAAAAAAAGAAGGAAAAAATAAATGTCTACTGGTCTGATTTCAATAATGTATGTTAGGGCCTATTTCATACCTTGCTGCTTTAGACAACACTAGACATGCGAGTAGATACAAGCCTTACTTTTATTTTATCTGTGTGCTAGAAAGTCTTCAACAGGAATGGGAATATAAAGCTGATTTATGTGACTCCTTATTTTACTTCATTGATGTGGTTATTATATAACTACCCTATTGATGTGCTTATTTTGTTGTTATCATACCTACCCACATGTTACCTTTTTATGTCATTAAGAAATGTGTCCTCATGTTCTATAAGAACACATGTTATTTTCCTTTCAGCTGCACATTCTCTCAGGTAAACAATAATTTGGGAACTTACTTCATATTAAAATGTCATGGCTTTCTAGGTAGATATTTCTCATAATTCTTGTTACCAAAGGAGTTATACACTATTTCATTGCACTTTTAATAGCAAATTTGAAAAGTCACAACTAATAGTGAATTTGAAAAGTGTAATATATTGCACCAATCAATTACTGTTTTTCAAGTTTTTCTTCTTTGTAAGAATTTGACTTCCATCAGATTTTTTTTTCAATTTTTTTTTACAAAGGTACAACATTGTCTGTTTTATTTAACCCAACAGCTTCCCAATGTTCACTGTAGATACTAGAAACAATCCTGTTGGCAATATTATGTTTTTCACAAACGTTCTCATATCATTATTGATTCAATAGTGTGGGGACTTTTGTTGAGTTGTGGGATAGATATTTTGTCATTAGTTTGTCTGGAAACAAATAATTGCTCTGTAAAAACACTGGGCTGTTAGCATGTTGGGTTAAAAATACTGTGCATATTTCTGGAAGGAAAATGTAGAACAATTGAATAAATGTTAAATGGAGGAGTTGAATTTACTATGGACATTAACAATGATAATAAATTCTATATCATTAGGAGTCTTTAAGAGATTTAATGATCTCTTGCCAGAGATATGATAGAGGAAGTTTATAAATACATAACATAAGCTCATTTGAATTCAACTTTATCATTGGAGATATGTAAATCTATTCATGGTTTATTCATATTTTCAAATTTATGTGAATATATGTAAAGCTACAAATTTATATCTATACATAAAATCAGAAACATAGGACATAAAATTCTGAGATAAAGAAAAGTCATAGCCAATTGTTAAAAAAGAAACCCTGTATGTATGAGAGATGGGTAGCTTTTGGCTATTACTAGGTAATCCATGTGGGAAACCCCATACCACCAGTGACACAGAATGCTCATGGCTGAGATGTGATGCATAAAATCCAGAAGAGAGAAAGCCAGGCAGGCAGAATCCTCTGAGCTTGTGGATTTCTACAATGTGGGTATGGTTAATGTGACAACCAAAACACCAGAAATGCTTTTCCAGTAAGCACCCTCAGTCAGCTAGGACACACCGAGACCAAGATTATGAATGCTTCTAAGACCTAGTAAATGTGAGTTTCAGACTGAAGTTTTGATTAAGGGAATGATTGCTTAAAATGTTTGCTTAATAGTTTTGGAAAAGAATATGAGCTGTTACATATATTTAAAAAAAAAAAAAACAAGTGGTCAGACACAGATCTCAAAAAGCTACCTCATAATGGAGGTGGGAGATTTTTTTTTATGAGGAATTGGGTTTGTACATTGTTTTATCATAGGATAAATGTAATATTGGACTTGGCATCTAGTCCAATATGTGCCACAAAGAAACAGAGAGTCTTAGTAATTTGTGAAGTGTTGTCTCTGTGTCTTTGGGTGGAAATCTGAGAGGCTTCAAAATTTCAGAACATATAAGTTTCCATTTTAATATTTAAAATCTAGTATAAAATAGAGTACTTCATTACAAAGATGAAGGAAGAATTTAAAGTATAAAAGTACTTCTGGGGGAATTGGAAGGGAAAGTGAGGGGTAGATTCCCATGAGATATATTGTAAGCATGTAAGAAAATTTCAAAGAATAAAAGAACTGCTTCTGGTTTAAACAAAGAACTGTGTAAATGAGTGTTTAGGAAAGTGATAAAATGTATCACTTAAAAAGTGTTCTCTGAGCTCTGTGGTCTCTGGTTCTTAGTCACCCACAAAATACAAGCAAAGACAAAAATAACAAAAAGAGTCAAAAGTAAATTGATCCTAATAACCTAATGGATTCGGCTATAGTCATAGATCAGTAGTCAGCTTGCAGCAGATGGGAACAAATAGATCTATAACAAGACATCACTCATACACACACGTACACACACACACACACACACACAGACAGACACGAGAGAGATAGATAGATAGATAGAGAGAGAGAGAGAGAGAGAGAGAGAGAGAGAGAGGTAGTGACAGCGAGACATCTTGGAACATACAGCTCCGAATCGGGTATCTCCATCAAATCTCACCCCCCCTAACAGTTCAGAGAACCCTGCTGAATAGGGGCTGGAAAAGTCTAAGGGCTAGAGAGGAAGGGACAGCAGTAAAATAAGGCCTTCCGAATTAAGTCAGCAAAACTCATACAAGCTCAAAGAGACTGAAGTAGCAATCTCAGGGCTGGCAGGGGTCTGCAGGAGCTCCTCGGTGTATACATTGTATCTTCCAGCTTAGTATTTTTATGGGACTTCTAAGTGTGTGAATGAGTCAGTCTCTGATTCTTGTGCCTTGGGGTTATTTTCCTTCTGTTGGTTTGCTTTGTCTAGCCTGAATATAATGGGTTTTGTTTTATCATACTATATTTTATTTTGTCATTGTTTGGTAGCCCAGCCCACAGTAAGCTGGGTCCACTCACATCAATTAGCAGTAAGGAAAAAAAAAATGCTCAACAGGGTTTCCCACAGTTCTGTTTTGGTGGGGGCTCTTCTAAATTGGGGTTCATTTTTCCCCAAATGAGTAGCTTGTTGAGTTTATAAGAAAACAGCCAGGGCAGGATCGGATCCTATGTAGGCTGTTGGGGAAGAAAAGGCATCGGCAGTGTTTAGTTAATGATACATTTAAAGGAGATGTAGATCAATTATTTTGCACTCTTTCAAAGTTTCAGAAGGGTTAAATTAACCATGAAAGCAAAACTTGGCAATATATATGAATTAAATGAAGGTAAGTCTTTGGATTAGAAGTGCATTTTTGGGAGGAGTAAAAAGGAGTGTGAAGATAAAGGAAGTCATGAAATTCACTGTTTTTTTTTTTTTTAATCAAAGACAGATCTTTGTAAGGATACACTACATACAGTAAATTGAAAATATAAGAATCACCCGGAGGATAACTGAAGCACATAAAATAAATAGGACTTCTGCACTTTGTATAAAACATTTTCAAGACTATTAATGAGACCAATAAAAGCTCATCAGAATTGCTGGAAGTATTTATGTCAAAAGAAAACTATTTAATACAAATAAAATATTCAACTTTGTGTGTTAATGGAAACACTAATTAAGATCATTAAGATTATTATTGCTATAAATCAAACAATGCAGTTGCATTTTTAAAGTCTTTGGATTCAAAATATTGATCAGGATGTGAATATATAAAGCAAGCTTACTACTTTTTTTTTGTCTTTGCTTTCCTAATACAAGGCAAAAATAACATTAACAGGCTTTTGCTATATCCAGAGAGCTCATGACATAGAAATAAAGACACATGCATAGAGTTATTCTCTGTGGTATTTACACTTAGCATATCCAAACCAAATGCCATGTTTCTAAGTCATATTTCTAAGGTAGAAAGTGTATAAAATAGTGAAAACAAATAAGCCATTTTCACACACTGGCAATGAAAATATGTTAGAAAAGTATAGATAAATATGATTTAATTTAAAAAAATCCTCAAACAATGCTAAATCAATAAAAACTCTCTAACAAAACTTAATTATATACAAAAATAATAGGAAATACCTAAAGTGGTATTTACTTCTGAATTTAATGTAGGCTAAGCACCCAGAAGTGGTCCAGAGAATTTCAATACGTGGGTATTTGTAAATGTTTTAAAGCTGAGATACCAGTACATAATTATTCATTTCTGTTTTGTGTTTTGCTGTGAATACAATATTTAATAAGAAAAAATACCCCAGAAAAATAATGTAGTAAACTGCCCAATGTGCTTTTGTTTCAAAGACAACAAAAAACTTTAATAATTTAGAAAATTGCCATGTATAAAAGATACACTTGTATATGTGCATCCATGGAAAAAAATATCAGGCCCCAAGAAGTGAAGAAATGTCTGGAAGTTTTGGGTTGTTCTTAGGGAAGTGAGTTCATGATCTTGTGGGGGTAGAGATACATGAAGCAAAGGAGAAATTTATGTCTACAATGGGTTCTATGTATGTATGTATGTATGTCCATATATATGTATGGAGCATATATATATTATACATATACATTGATATTTACACATTCTGCAGATATGTTTAGATATAAGTGCATTTTTTAAAATTTTCAAAATTGTTATTAAACTATAAAACTAGTTTCCTCCAGGTATGTCGTCCAGAGTGAGTAGAAAGATTCAAGTTCAAAGTTTTTTTCCTGCCTGTGGGTTGTGTTTGTTTATTTTAGTTTATTGCTTTTTTGCAGGCATTCTTGTTAGGGGAAGTAAATAATAAGCACTGGTTCTGGGAGAGAGAACCCGGTCCTGTTAATAAAACCTTTACACCTGAGAGAAGGTGAAATACCTTAGCTTCCAAAAGCAGGAGATGTTATTCCCCCAAAGACACAAGGCAAGGAAACCTCAAAGAATGAGTTCGGCCAGTCACAGGAAATTAATAGACTAAATGCTAAATGCTGGCCTAAGCTAAGCGGGTAAATTTTGTTAAGCTTGCTATTGGATAAGATTGGCAATTTTAGGTGCTCAGAAAAAAAAATGAAATTTCCTTATACTCTCTGCTCACACACATGTTTACCTTGTTTCGTCATTAAGTCACCCTGTTTGGCAGAACTTAAGGTACCTTTGCTTTGTTTCTTGGAGAAAAACATGAGTCTCTCACCATGGTGTGTTAGGTTTTTGTAAATCCACTGTAACACATTAAATTTTGTTCCCATTTTTTTTATTTGGGTATTATTATATTATTTTTATTTGAACATTATAATAGTTCCCATTATTTATATCATGGGGCAATGGGGTTTTGCCCAAGGTGCTTTTTGCCGCAACTGAGAGGATCAAATTTTTTAAACATCCTTTAAAATAAAATGCAAGCAATTTTCCTGCCTTGTCTAGCCTTTGAATTACCAAGAAGTCTCATCACACCATAAAGTAACTATCTCAGTCTTTTATTTTTGAGACAGGATCTCACTCTGTAGTCCTGACTAGCCTAGAACTTGCTCTGTGAACCAGGATGATCTTGAACTTACAAAGATCTACTTGCCTCTGTTTGTGGAGTGCCTGGATTAAAGGTCTGCACCTCGGCACCTGCTGGGTACCTAATATTTATATGATGCTGAGATTGCTTGTTAGCATACTGGGACAGGGATTTTCAGTTTTATTAATGTAAGGTATTGGCCTTCAGGTACACGTTTTTCTGGGGATTTCTCCATCCAACTTTGATATCAAGTAAAATGGGCTTCATGGTGTGACTCAGATAAAACTGCGCCTATGTTTTTCAAGAAGTTTGTGAGCCACTGGGACTTTGACTCTTTGCTACACTTCACTATGAATCTATCTAACTCTCAGCATTTCTTTGTGGGTAATAATCTTCAAGTTCCAAGCTCCATGTCTTGCAATGGTTAACTATTCCCACCATATCTTTTTGCTACAAACTCAGTGGCTCAGAAAGAACTTCTATTTTTCAACATTGTGAGAAGTCTGAGACAAACTAACACTGGCTGAATAGCAAGGGCTTACCTGGGCTGTGCTCTGTGGTGGAATGCTAATTTACCTAAGCAAAAATGTCTTACGTTTGTTTATGCTGCAGAGTATTGCATTAATGGTGTGAAGGTGTGTTAAATTTGTTTATGCTGTATTTGTTTAATGATGCAAGGATGTGTTTTTTTTCTATTTTGTTTTTTAATTTAAATTAGTATCTAGTTTGTTTTACATGCCAATCAGTTCCCTCTCCCTCCTCCTCTCCTGTTTCCCCAATCAACCCCCTATTTCATGCACTTTCTGCTCTCCATGGAGGGTGAGGCCTTCCATGGAGGCTTTCAAAGTCTATCATATCATTTGGAGCAGGACTAGGTCCTCCCCCATGTGTCTAGGCTGAGAGAGTATCCCTCTATGTGGAATGGGCTCCCAAAGTCCATTCGTATACTATGGATAAATACTGATCCATTACTAGAGGCCCCACAGATTGCTCAGTCTTCCTGACTAACATCGACGTTTAGAGGGTCTGAGTTGGTCCTATGCTGGCTTCCCAGCTATGGGTCTAGGGTCCATGAGCTCCCCCTTGTTCAGGTCAACTGTTTCTTTCTGTGGGTTTCTCCAGCATGGTGTTGATGCCTTTGCTCATCACTCCTTCCTCTTCTGCAGCTGGATTCCGGGAGTTGGGCTCAGTTTTGCTTGCGTTGGAGTTATCAACATGTGTTTTGCAATTGCTCTTTACAGAAATACACACTGTGTTTTGGCAACACGCTTGTATATAACATTCTCTGCGGCTCCACCTCCAGGTGTCAAGCTCACCTTTCTTCCTGTGCAGAAACACTGTCACTGTGCCCAGTAGGAGACAGACACTTGATGTTTCCTGCAATGGCAGTTCTTGGCTACTTAGCAGAAGACATTTGTGTGTGATGTGATGGGGGCAGGCATCTGATTATCTTGGCTCATCTTTCTGAACATGGGATGTCTAGCTGAACTGTGTGCTGGGAAGGGATGAGGGGGTCTTTGTTGTAATTTAAAAAGCAGCACTCAAGAGGAAGGCACTTGGGTGGAGGGTGTTTCTTTTTTAATTGGGGGGGGGGAAGTGAATGGGGAAAGGGGGAGAGGGAGACACACCTCTGGGAACAGGAGCAGCAGAAGAGGAGAGAGAGGGGGAGGGAGGGAGGGGGAGGACCAAGACAAAGCAGGAGAGGCAGAGATAGGCAGAGAAGAAGGAGGCAGGGCCCCTTTAAAGGGGAGCATGGTGAATGTGCACAGGTGGTGCTCTTAGTGGCAGCAGCTGAGGAAGCATCCTGTCAGAACCCCAGGGGCGGAACAATAATAGTCTTAGCTTTCCCCAACTCCTGCTTGCCCAGAGATTGTGCACCATAGGTGGAGGTATGTAAAGAAAGGACTCAGGATTCCCTTGCCCACACCTGTCTGGCTTGTGGAGATGAGCCCAGAAGGGCTGGCAGTCTGACCTTTATCAAGCCAGAGATGCCACTGTCTTAGGGTGCAGCTTTTGTAACACAGAGCAGAGAGCGCGACAGAAAAATGGAAGAATGGTCCTGGAAAACACTAAATCCTCCTTACTTTTAATATTCATGTGTAGATTTTCTTGAGTGGATGCTATGTCTTTTCTCCTGTGACAATTTCTAGACTTCAAATTATTTTTTTCTATAATTCCGAGTATAAAATTTGTTTAAGTAATAATTTGTGAGCCTAATAAATACAATTGATACTTTGTATGATTTTAAGTAATGAATGATTTTAATGACTTTTTCTAGTTATTTAATTATATAATTATGTAGTTGCCATCTATACTTCTGGAAGAATCAATCCCGGAAACCTTTTCTTATTCTGATTTTCTATTTTTCTTACTCTAGCTTCTCTACTTACACAAGGAGATTCTAGTTTATCTTCTCTTCACATGGTATTTAAATCACCCAGGCACCCACAGCTCTCCTCAAGGTCAGAGTGCAGTTTGCTTGTAATTTTATCAATTATTTCTTTAGAGATTCATACATAAACAGCAGACTTTGAATATTCAGTGACGCATGTGAAAATATCTCTAGCCCTCATCAGAAACACTGGACAATGTAATCAATATTTCTTTTTAAAGTAACTAAATTACACTTATTTACTTAGTGTATACATGGTCACTCATGTGGGTTTGTATATGCCACAGAGTGAGTTTGGAGGTCAGAGTACAACGTTCAGGGTTGGTTCTCTGTGCTTCATCTTTCCTGGGGCTCAAACTTGGGCTATCAGGCTTGGCAGCAGGTACTTTATACACTGAACCATCTTGGTGACGCAAACATGTGCACATTTCTATATTTAAATATGCATGCTTGTATTTAGATGCCTCATGGATGCTCATACTGTTCTAGTTAGAATGGGAAGTTTCTAGATTGCATAAATAAGACATGTTTTTCTTGGTGCAGTAGACTTCAGTATCATAAAATGAAATCAATGTTAAATGCTATATTTAGGCCACACTGCTTGAATTGCTATAGACGATATATATATATTTATATATTTATATATATATATATCTTCAATAAGAAAAATTCAGTACATAGAGTCAGTCTTGTCAAAGAGGGCTAGCAAGATGGCTCAGCAGGTAAAACTGCTCAACTTCAAGCCTGATGATGTGAGTTCAGTACTTCCAGCCCACATGGTGGAAAGAGAAACTGATTTCTACATCTCATCCTGTGGAATCTGTGCACCTAAACATATGTAGTCCCACAGCCCACTAAACACAGAAAGAAATCTAATGAAGTAGATTGAGAGTTTATCATTAATGCTATCCATCCGTCAGAGTCAAGCATCTTATTCTGATTACTCCCCATATTATGGTGCTTTGCTAATGAAGACATGATTCAGGATCATAGTTTTTAATGACTAAGTATATAGATATAAGGTTGTGCTACTTATCACAGTCATTTCCCACAATATGCTGTTGTTATGAGAGCAAATCAAGTCAATATTTTCCTGCTGCAAGCCTCTTGTACAATCTTTGTGTACAACTTGAGATCACAAAGTAAGTCAGATTATTAGAAGAAACTACACACAAAATAAGGGTGTGTTATGGAACAACCATGCTTTCATTGATGAAATACTGTTTCATTAATTGTAATATTTTAGGAAAGAAACTGAACTGTCTGAAGAGTTAGATTTTTACACACGTGTAGCCTCCACTAAATCATTTAAATCTCAATTCCATTATGTTGGCATATGATAGTACCAGTCTAGTCTAATTTATAGGATCAAATACAACTTATGCAAAAGACTGGAAAGTCAGGAAAATTATTCAAGTATAGTGAATGTATCGGTTCCTTCCAGGAAACATTCACAAGAGTCATAAAATTCTGAGAGAAAAGCTCTACACTGAATATGATCTGTATAAAATCCCAGGAAGTATTCTGAGTAGATCAACTCTTGGCTTCAGGGTGATAATAAAAAGAAAAGTCAACATTCATCGGAGAACACTTCTAATAAACAGTTGCAGGCATGAAGAGATGAGCCAGAGGCAAAGCACTTAAGGCCAGAGGTGTCACTGTGCTGCTCTGGGGACCCACTCGGCCTGCAGTGGAGCAGGATTTTGGCAGAGGATAAGGGTGCAACATTGCTTTGTGTGCAGACTCCAGCCAGAGATGTGACATTTCAGTTCATTACTCATCCACTTGATAGGTTTGATTACTACTGTGGCTTGAGCATCTCTGAGGGAGAAATGAAGAGGTAGAAAGGGCCCGAGACCTTTGATATATTAGAGTACAATAAATAGCAGTGGAAAGCAAGCCTCTGATGGATGTAGGAGAATAATGGTTAACACATGCCCTGACAAGTTCTGCTGCTCAAGAATTTCACACTAGCATTTTCAGAGAGGCAGAGAGTTGCTCATTTCCTGGAAAAATGAGATATTCTCACATCATTTTTCCTTAAAGAAAGTCAGGCAATTAAGGAGGGAAAGTTTATGATATGGTAATGATTAATTAACAGTAGTTTAGAACTTCATGCATATTGCATTTATTTGTTATAGTAACTCCTGCAGGATATGTAGTATTCATTTTAGAGCTGAAAAAATATAACTAACCTGACTAGGGTCAAACAGTGAATAGATGGTGGGTTAAGACTCAAGCCCCCTGGATTTTTATTCTCTAGTTCATGTTCTTTACCTACACTACGGACCCTCAAACACCAATCCCACATTCTTTTACTGGTTTGTTCATTTTTTTTTTGTTTCAGAAGATTTTATGATTACACATTGGATAAATAGGATGGCAGAATTAAGACTTGTAACTTTCACATCTTTTCCACCCTATTATAACATAAATTCCCGAATCAAGCATTTCACATATCTCCAATACAAAAGTGAATAAGCAAACATTAAGTGCTGAGGATGCTGCATGCTCAGATCCTTGAGTCAAGGTTTAATGTTATTTTCAAACAGTAATTTACAATCTTATAATCAACCTACAAATAAATATGTCACACGTATGTGCCTTTTGTTTGATCCTCAGCCCAGCAATAACTCATTTCAAAACTGCTGATATATAAAGCGTTTTCAATTAGCACACAACACTCACTAACTGTGTGAAGAAATACCTGCCTGCTGAAAGCACATAGCCTCTGAGGAGACCTGCCTTCCCTTCCTTTGCATCTGAGCACACCATGATCTTTCCCGGGATGTTTCCACAAATTCTTCTTCTTTGTATGCTTTCGCTGGGGCCCTTGTCCAATGTCAGGCTGGGAATATTAGAGTGGTTGCTTAGAAACGCTGAAGTTGGAAATGATGAGTTCTCAGAAGGCTGCATTGAAGTGTAGGGGGAGCATATGGCACACTGGCAAGTTCTGTTCCCCAGCCAAGGAGAAGGGTAGCCTTCTGTGATCTCTCTAATCATTTCATGGCTCTTTAAGATGCCAAACTGGTTTAAGAAAACTGCAAAACATCAGGGATAAGGAAAAATAGAATGTACTTTTCCCCCTAGTATTTATGTCCAATGGATTGGATGTCCATTTTTTTTAAATAATAAGAATAATTTGGAAATCTAAAGGCAGCAGTTAAGCTTTACCTAAAAGATACAAGCCAAGGCTCTTTTTATGGCTGGAATACAAAGGAAAAAAAAAACGACCATATATTAATATTGAAAGCAGAAAGGCAGTAATGGAATGAGATTATTTATATGAAGGATTTGTAGTTCTGAAAAATTAAAGTTTATTTAATAACTATATTGGAAGAGAATTAATTTCTCAGAACACAAGAGGATGGTACAAATTTACAGATGGACTCAAGTAAGGGAAACACAATGAGGAATTAGTTGATGCTTAAGGAACTGAACTCCCTGGGATACACAGGACTTAATTAGTTCATATTATGACATCAACTCAGTGTATGCAGAAACACCAGCGAATATTTAGATAAAATAATGAACCATTAATTGATTTTTTTTTCATTTTGAAAATGTTTACTGATATCTACTTTATGATTCCAAGAATGTTAGAACTTAGGAATTAAAGAGTCCAGACACATAAATGTTCCTGTAATAGGACCTATAACTTGTGATACACAGGTGCAAGTGTCAGCTTGGTACCCAACATGGAAAATATATAGATACAAAGATGTGGAGGATTGTAAACACAGAAGGGCATTTACAATATTAGGAGACATTTGGGAGGATATCAGAGCATGATAATTTGAAGGGTTTCCAGAAAACAGTGGTTTAAACGCAGCTCAGTGTTTTCCTCATTCAGGCATATCTACTCATTGAATCGACATGGCGGGGACAAGCCTTTCCAACTACATAGCTCTGGCATCTCCTAGGGCTCAAGAATTCAAAAGTGCACCATCTTGTACATGAGACAGACAGTTGGGAAAGAAGAGTATAGTCTTTACTGTTGGGCCAGGCATGAAATGAGACGTGGTTTATTGGTGCTAACTTCAGTACATGGGCAGCAACAAACTAGAAGAAATGAAAAAGAATAGGGGAAAAAAAAACTCACCAAGTTTGTTGAATGACAGTATCTCAGCAGAACGGTAAAGATTTGGACTCTATCCAGGTGAAGAAGATTCAGGGAGGACATCCAGAACTCAAGCCTATAAAAAGTAAAAACACGGAAACAAAAATGTGGCATATTAAAACCGGTGCTGGCCAAGCATACATCGTACATGTGGAATAATGAGACGGGGCTTCCCGGCTTGTGCGCTTTCCTTGCTTGCCCTTCCCACATCCGCAGTGACCTACTTGAATCCTGTCCTTACTTGAATCAAGGACAGGCAAATCTACTCACACAAAGCCAATCCCAGGATCCTTTACTCTGCCTTCTTGACGTCTTCCTGGTCACCCTTTAAACCTATTCCTAATTCTTCCTTGTCATGCACAGTAGGAACCACGCTTAACATTTCCTCTTCGTAAGTTCATAAAACGCACGTTTCTCCAAATCCTACGTATGCTATCACTATGTTCATTCCCCCATTTCCCGTCTACTACTCTATTCCAAATTAACAGCATTTATTGCCAGACTGAACACAGCTGCGGCCCACTCATTTCGTTTCCTGCCACCATTTAACCTTCCTTCGGTCCCTTGTGCACATTCATTCCTTTCAAATCAGATTTATTGCTACCACAGTAATCTATATTTCGGAGTGCTCAAGAAATAATTCCTTTAGTCCTCAAGAGCCTAACAAGATAGGGTTTTTTATATTTTATTATACAAATAGAAACTTAAGGTTGGATATTCTTTTTGTTTGTTTGTTTGTTTGCTTTTTACAAGGTTCCCTGTAGCCCCGAAAGACCTTGAACTTGCTAAAGATGCTCTTTGACTTCTGGTCTTTCTGCTCCAGGCTCAATTGGTTCCATTTTTCGATAGGGAACTGGTTAAGCTTCATTTCCAGCACCCAGGCCTGGAAAGTTTAAGTAACTTGCCCAATGGGGTCTCACAGGTATCAAAAACTTCAAAAATTATCCCAGGCGGTTGGCTTCCCAAGGAAAGAGTGCACGACAGACACATTTCCACTTTATCTATGGGGCGAAGAAGAACTTACAGAAATATGTTTACAAGCAGTAACGCAATCCAGCTGGAAACTCTTTAAGACGTATTCATTATGTGAATGGGAGAAAGGGTGGAGGGGGAAAGTTCTGAGGTAGGCAAAACTTCCACCAGAGCACGAAACAACCAGAGAGGAGAAAGAGGGAGGAGGAGGGGGAACAAACCTAAGGTAGATGAAACACACGAGGGAAGACGGGGGTGGGGGGGGGGTGGGGGAGGAATGTCAAATGTGTGAAAACGACACAATGCAATCGATTATTCTGTAGACCAACCTAGGAAATGAAGCAAGCTGGTCTCTGTGTCCTCAGTACTAGCCGCTGTTGTGGAATGTCATTTTAACTGGGCAAAGATGTGCTGCATTTGTTTGTGCTGCAGAGGTGTGCTGCTTTCGTGTACGCTGCGTTTGTTTAACTATGTAAAGATGTGTTGCATTTACTTCACCTTGCCAGCCTAAGGCACCTGATTGGCCCAATAAAGAACTAGGCAGTCAATGGCTAGGCAGGGGAAGGTTAGATGGGGCCGGCAGGCAGAGAGAATAAATAGGAGGAGAACTCTAGTTTGAGAAGAGCAAGAGAAAAGAGGACAGAAGACAGACAGCCGGCGTCAGCCAGGCAGCAGCCAGCCAGCAGACATAAAAAGCAGTGAAATATACAGAAATAAAAGCAAAAAGCCACGAGGCAAAAGTAAATAAAGAGGATAAAGAGGGACAGGTTAATTCAAAATTACACCTGACTTCTCCATGGAAACTCTCAAGGCCAGAAGGTCCTAGATGGATGTTTTACAAACACTTAAGAGTCCACAGATGCCCGCCCAGGCTACTATACCCAGCAAAACTCTCAACCACTGTAGATGGAGAAAACAAGATATTCCATGGCAAAGTCAGATTTTCACAATACTTATCCACAAATCCAGCTGAACAGAAAGTTCTGGAAGGAAAACTCCAATCCAAGGAAGTTAACTACGCTCACAAAGACATAGGCAATAGATAATCCCACTTTACCAGAACCCCAAAGAAAAAGCAGGACAAATATACTCACAATACCACTGCCAACAGCAAATCCAAAACAAACAAGAATTAATAATCAATGTTCCTTACTTTCCCTCAACATTAATGGCCTTGACTCGCTTAAAAAAAGACACAGGCTAACTGTTATGAGCAGTTTTTCCACCAGCCTGGTCCCACAGCCGCGCCAGCCCCAAATAACACACAGAGATGCTGTAGTAGATATAAAGCTGCTGGCCTGTTACTAGTGTTTCTTGACTAGCTCTTAAATATTAATTATTAACCCATTTCTATCAATCTAAGTATTTCCATGTGGTCTTATCTTACTGGAGAGAGGGTCTGGAGTCTCTCCCTGTCCTACATCTTGACTCTTCTCCCACATCTCCCAGAATCCTCCTTGTCTCCTAGTCCCACCTATCTTGCTTTCCTATTGGCAAACAGTGCTTTATTCATTAACCAATAAGAGAAAGATATTTACAAAATGACATCTCCCATCATCTTCTCTTTTCTGCCTAAATAAAAAGAAGGGTTTTAACCTTAACATAGCAAAATATATAACAAAACAGTTATCAAATAAGAACCACAGTTAGCAAGTCCATTAACATTGATGAAGATTTAAAGAAAATGTGGAGTGGATGGGGCGAAACTGTGGTCAGGATGTATTGTAAACAAAAAGCAAACAAAAATAATACTGTAAGATTGGGTAACAACATCAGAGGGAAAAAAAGCAAAGACTTTAAATACATTTCTGGATGCTGTTGATTTTTCCTTTTGCATGAGAAGTGATCTTGATTAAACATACTAACCTTTCAGGATTATCATTTCTGTTTATCTAAAATCATATAACTTGCTTTTCTCCAGGTTTGGGACAGTGCATTGGTGAGTTTCTCTTAACAAACTAAATTCATCTTGGAAGATGAAAGTTCAGTTGAAAAATTGTCATCAGGTTGGCCAACAAGGATGCCTGTAGAAGCATTTTGTTGATGTTTGGTGTTAGAGGGCTCACCCACCCCTGGGCAGATGGTCTTGGGTTGTATAATACAGCAAGATGAGCAAGCCATAGAGAACAAGCCAGCAAGCACTAATTCTCTGTGCTCACGGCTTCAATTCCTGCCTCCATGCTCCTGCCTTGGCTTCTTTTGATGATGGACTATAACTCAATTGAACCCTTTCCTCTTCAAGTTGATTTTGGTCATTGTTTTATCATAGCAACATAGAAGCAAATGAATACAGATAGTCTGCATTTTCCACAATAGTTATTATGAAGATGATGGCCATGATCACTGAGTTACCTTCTCATCATCGCAGCAAAAGTCTCACTGAACAACTTGAGTGAGTAAGGAGAAGCTGATTTGTCTCACTGCTGCAGAACTTTCAGCTCAGGTTTGGCTACCTCTATAAGTTTTAGACCTTTGGTAAGGCAAAACACACTGTAAAGGAAATCCTCAAATGTATGTTTATGTTATGACAGGTAGGCAGACAGAACACAGAGAGAGAGAGAGATGGAGAGACAGAGACACAGAGACAGACAGAGAGAGAGGAGAGAGAGACACGGAGAGAGAGAGAGAAGTGAGAGGGAGGTAGAGAGAGGAGGGAGAGGGACACACACAGAGAGAGACAGAGACACACACACACAGAGACAGAGACAGAGAGAGAGAGAGGAGAGAGGAAACACAAGTAGCGAGGGGAAGAAACGCTGCTCTAGACCACAAGCCGATGCAACTACATCCTTCAAGCAGGCCTTGGCTTCTGATTGACACCATCAAATTATTAGTCCAACAGTGCTCATAGAAACCAGCAAAACAACACTCATCTCCCCCCCCCCAATCCACAGAACCACCGGCTGTCCACTGATACATTTGGGAGCCACTCATGTCCAAATGACAGCAGTGACATTGACAATGACAGTATTATTGTTTATCTCATGTCTATGTTGGTCTTAGTTTAATAATCTATCCAGTCAAATGAAGGTAACCCTCAACCCTGATTGACATTGGTGTATCTGGGAAATAAAATCACATTCCTTTCCACAAAACCCAGTGGTTTTGAATAATGTTTTATTCAGCACACATATGGTGAATGTCATAATCTGCAGTCAGAGTCACTGCTCTAAGGGCTGAAACTACACAACCGCAAATGTATACAATGTTCTGCCTGCAAGAATGTATCTAACTGTAGAAACATTTGATATACCTGGAGGCAGGAGGAATAGTTATGGTTTGTGCTGAAGGAATAAGCTGGTAAATTTGAGAAGAATCAATTCATGGAAAAGTCAGTATTATAAACAGAAATAGATTCACTTTATATTTTATAACTTACGTAGCCAACAAAACATTATTTTACATTTCTGTGGCATTTTCTACATATATAGTTATAATAAATATCTCTGAGTAAGTATAGTATTACAGGTTTAATTTATTTGATAAACGTATGCTACTCTATTATGTTTCGATCTTACATAGTTATAATTTTTATAAAAATACTACCCCATGTTCAAAATCCTGAAACATTTGGTATGGCTTTGAATGTATGTTCAACTTAAACTTGAAGCCTATGGGTTTAAGTGACACATAACGCATGACATTATTAATAGTTAAGTTCTGGTCATTAAACAACCCAGTATGGACCTTACACATACTATCAGGTACTCTACCAATGAACTAAATCCTTTATTTCTCAATAATGAAATGCCGTTGCATTAATAATTTATTTAAATGAAGAATGTTTTGATATAAATAATTAATAATCTATTTTCTTTCCTTCATTTCCCATAAGACAAAATGGAGTATAATCAGACAGACAAGAAAATTATCAATTAGACTAGAAAGTTCTGTGCTTATTTTCAATTCTTCTGCAGCAAAATTGTCTGAACTTTAGCTTAATTTATGACATGACATGGAATATCAAGACAGAAAAGTATTCATGTCTGACCTATTAAATTCCCAGTGTAACAGCCGTTGTAATCATCTGAGGAAAGCCGTTTCTTTTGTTCTCATTTAGTAATTCTCACCCATCCCTCCTGCTCGTGAAAGCATTTTAAGGGAGCCACTAGGTTTTGTGTTCAGAATGTTGACATCACAGTTCATTTTGTTTAGCTTTAATGATAAACCTCAAAGTCACATAATGAAAATATCCTCATATTACATTAATTTTAAATCACTTACATTATCATTCTGATTAGGATGTTGTGAGCCTAATTCATGTGTCTGCTTCTATACCAGCTTTTATTTTTTTTGTATACAATTGTAGCTCTATGTCTTTTGTTTAGATAGAGGTCATAATGACATTTTGATACATTGGTAAATCAAACATTTTCTGTCTTGTTGATTTGTAAGAAGCTATTTTTATCCCACCTGTTAATAAGAGATTAGCTATAAAATACTCATTTGTCTTTTATTCATTATTTGCTGACAAAGTAAATAACCAGAAATAGTGTAGGCCAATGAGGACATGCCAGGAACACCGAGGGGCTGCAAATACTTTGCTTCATTGTGAATTTCTAAGAATGAAGACATGGTAATAAAATAGATATTAATTTATAGGTGCCAGCAACAAGCTTGGTGTTGAGTTTATAAAGAAAAAAAAAAAACTCTTGCCATTGTAGGGATGACGGTATGCATGACTCAAAGTGGAAGGTCACAGGAGTGAGAAGGTAGTCACATACCTGAAACCATGCCCTGTCTCTGAAAGCAAACAGCATTCCATTAAAATTCAAACATACACAAAAGCTCACATACATACACAAAACATACACAAAAACTGCTCTTTCTGAATGTTGATTTTTTTTTTTTAAGTCCAATTATCTTTTGTTACTGTCTTCAGTTGAGGCTTGTTCCTTCCTAAACCACCTTCTTCCCTAGGAAATGTTGAAAATCTTGCTGCTTCTGGGCTAAAGGTTAGTTACTGAGGATGGATCTGGCACACCACAAAGTTGGTATCAGGCTTGCATATGCTTGACGGTGTGGGCAAGGGATGAACACTGGCCTACACTTTGGTAAAAGACTCAGCTACACTGAGGAGTAGAACTGAATTTAGTGTCTTCTGCCTATTTAATATTACACAACTTAGCAATACAATAGTTTAAAAAAATCAATATGGAATAAACTTGGTTGGAATAGTTTTCACCAATATGTGCCCATAGAAATTCCACTTCAGAGCATTGTTTTTATATTTAATTTTATTAAATTTCCTTATTTAGAAAGTTATTTGTTAAAGTCTATTTAAAAATATGAAAAAGTGCAGTTGATAAAAATTTAAATACTACCAACCAAATCAGTAGTATTTCTTTTCTTATTAAAATTACTATTTGGTAGCAAAAATAAGCATCTCTCTGTCTAAATTTTTGACAGGTATTTTTCTATTTAACATGGAGGCAGTAATGAGTTAAAGCTGTTTAACAATCATTGAGGTGTCATGTTTGAAAGTGCAATATAAATTAATCCTGAGGAGATGATTAGTGCTTTAAGTAAATCTTTGAAAAGTTACTGTTTTGATAAGAAGTATTCTCAGACGTCCTTTTCTGAAATCATACGTCTTGAATTGGATGACATCTTTTCATGGATTTAATCGTAATTATGCCTGGTTCATAAACTTTAACTCACACTGTACCCTACTGTGCAAAGCCAAGTGTAATGTTTTTACTTTCTGCTTAAGCTAACTTAGACTAAGTGATGGGAGGAAATAAAACTTAAACCTAGCACAGCTGCGCATCTTCACAGGCAGCAATACCATCAGTCTCTGTCTGCGTCTCCCTCAGCTTGTTAGCTGGCATGGGGACACAGGAGCAAATAGGGATGCTCTATATAACTTGTGACCTCAGAGGGAGCTGTCGATCCTGGGATCCCCGTGGTATTCCATGGCGTTCTCTGATACAGTCTTTTCTTTATCCACTCGGAGGCTAGTGACCTCTTGGAATCAAAGCACCAGGAAAGGAATTTAGGAATCCATACACCTCACATTCTTTTGTCTCAGTTGTTTCCAGTCTGCTTGTTCTCAGGCTACAGAATCCCAAGGCTAAAAATTAAATAAGACTGACATAGAGAACGTCAGAATCTGCGCACTGGGAAGCATCCTCAAAACATACCGCTAGTGCAACGGGGCCATCCTCAGCCACCAGAAATGATCAGATTTAAAGATATGCTACAATAAAATAATATTGAAATGTAAGAGTTTTTAATAAGTCCATGGAAAATTTCTGAAGGTTATGGTAAAGTGTTCATTTAGCTACAGAGAAACCGTGGGGAAATCCATTCTAGGAAGCTGTCAAATGTAGGTGCCCTTTACGGTTGCAAGACTGGAAAGGAAGAGGAAGAAGGTTCCTGACTCAGACTCAGTTTAACTTCCTCAATAGAGCCACAGTTCTCAGTTTAGATCCTTGAAATAGAATCGTGCATTGTCCTCTGGTAAAGATTCAGCTGCGGAGATTGCGTTTGGTTCGGTTATACAGATAGATTTCCCCCCCCCGCCCGCCCCCCCCCCATTATTGCTGATTTTCATACACACCTACTTTTAAAGTAGAATGGAAATGGTAACTGCAGAAGCATTTTCATCGATGCGTGTTTGGGCACGTTCAGCAACAGGAGAAGGGCACGGTAATTATTTTCTACAATAAAAGCAAGATCTTTCCACAAGAGCTCTGCCATAGAGCAATTGGCTAATAACAACGGGAGATGAGGTGGCAGAGAATGAAGGGAGGGCGGAGTCAGAGAGATGCTGAGATTAGGTGGGTGGGACTTCAAAGCCTTTTTCTGCTGGGACAACCCAATGATGGTCCTCACTCTTCCGTGAGATGCTAGGGCATTTCTGGAATGTAGAGCCTCTTTGATTCTCTTCTATATAGTAGATTTTACTCACTTGAGTGGTACTTCTATTATTAAGAGGTCAGAGAAAATGTTTGCCATTGTTAGGAGAGGCAGTTTCCCTAGAAAGGCATTAAAGGGGTAGAGGGATAACAATGGCAATCATTTTTAAAAAGTCACCATAGAATCTCGTATAAGTCTAAGGAATAGACCTAGATTACTATACGTTCTACAGTTTCAGAGTTTGGAAGGGGTAGATCAAGAGTTCAAGAGTATTCAACACAATCAGGGCTACATCGATAGCCCAATATTTGGAGAAAGGGTTAGTGATTAATGTGCAAACAATTCTCGTAGTAGATAATTATTATATATTTCAATTATTTCCTGAATCCTGTGAGGAATCTGAATGACCTTCAATTTGCTTCAAGGAAAACAAAATCCATTACACCTGGTAAAATAGGACTTCAATCCTCCCTACCTCCGAGGCTGAGAATAGAAGATGGCAAGTTCAAGAACCTGACTGTAATTCAGAGTGAAACCTCATCTCAAGATAAAAATGTTAAGAGAGCTGGGGATACTATAGCTCAGTGCTAAAGAGCTTGTCTAGACTGTTTGCAGATCCAGGGTCAAAGCCTAACTCCCACAAAGAAAAACAGTTGGTTTAACTCAGCCCTCCCTGGCAGAAACGGAGGCAGCATGCATACTAGAGGTCACTAGATGAACTGATGTTTTCTAAGAAGTCACTAAAAGAGGTCGAGGTATTTCCTTGGCAAGAGAGCTTTCCGTCCTTCACATTTCACACGAATGCGAGAATGGCATTTAAACCTTTGCAAATGGTTTTCTAAAAATTATTATTTCACTAAAATATTTCTGATTTTATTTTTTAAAAAATCTTGTCATGAAAAGAGGAATGTAAGTAAAAACCAAATAGTAAGTGTGTTTCACTACTATTGTGGTTATGGATTTCTTAATTTACTGTAAGTCTGTGTTGATGCTTATTTTCAGAATCAGATGTACATTCAGAGAGAGAGAGGGGCTGACCTAGGATAAAGAAAAAATGAGATTTTCTATTTTTGTGTAACATATTCATCTTTACATTTCACAGCTTCTTTTCCCTAGATATTTCCAGCTTATAGAGCAATAAACATTACAACAAAATATTTAAAATAGCTATTTTATCACAACATCTTTCAGGCGCTAGAAACATAAATACTCCTTGAGGATCCATGTGAGAGAAGAAAGAAAAAGGAAGTGTGTGGCTTGTTAGGAGAACACTGATTTTGAAGATGCCATTGTCCATATATGTTACTGTATTATTCCCTGTTGCCACTGGCAGAAGTAAGTCCCTAGCCTTGGAGTCAGGTAACTATAGACAAACATTTGTTTGTGAAGCCCTTCACTTAATTCTCTGGCAGTGACTTACACAATATGCTAATGATATATTTGAATAACAAAGGGAAGCATTAGGGTCAAACTGGAAAAAATAATGAGGAAGTCTTTGTGTCATATAAAATGATTTGGCTACAAGAATTAGACAATCCAGACATTTTCTTTCTTTCTTCCTCTCTCTCTCTCTCTCTCTTTTGTTTTTTGTTTGTTTGTTTGTTTATTTTATTTTATTTTTTTTGAGACAGGGTTTCACGGTGTAGCTTTTGGAGCCTGTCCTGGAACTAACTCTAGACCAGGCTGGTCTGGAACTCACAGAGATCTGCTTGTCTCTGCCTCCAGAGTGCTGGGATTAAAAGCGTGAGTCACTTCCTCCAGGCCCAGAGATTTCTTGGATCAAGTAAATGATCACACTCTTACTAATGTAGAGGCGACTTAGCAAAACTATTTCATGATAGTTACTAGAAATCCTGAAACACAGATGTGACGAAAACTAAGCCCACGTGATACTTTTAAACTTTGTGCTTCTGTCTACTGATTGTTCTGGGCCTATCTGTACAGGGCAAGCAAAGTGCGGATTCCGAGGAAGCCAGAATAAACAGACACACTTTTTCTGGTGGCTTCCTATTCCTTGCCGGTTGTGTTTTTAGTTTCCTCTTCTATGCCAGATTCGGGTGGGACAAAGAGTGACTGTGCCTCCTTGAGTGGATCAAGGGGAAAGCTCTACAGTCCTTTGTGCTCACTTGTGCAATCATGGCTTTCCCAGGAAAGACTAATGTTTACATGAAGATCCTCAGAACAAAGGCTCACATGTCTGCGGGATAGGTTTCTGAGCTAGAGGTCACCATGGAAGTGAGCAGTTTTGCATGATGAAGTAAAAACCTGAAATGATTTCTATTTAAGACCCCACCACATTCCCACCCCTGCCAGATGCCCTGATATCTATTCCAGCTGGGTGCCAGTGGTTCAGTGCTTTCTAATGCCGGGAAAGCACCGCTATGAGTTTCCCAGGAGCGTGTGTGTGTGTGTGTGTGTGTGTGTGTGTGTGTGTGTGTGTGTGTTTACTCACATGCTTTGCGCTGATAGTAACTTCTCATGAGTAGGCAATAGATGGCATGCACAGTTTATTAAATGAGTCATGCAAGGGAGGCAAGGGGCAGGGAAGGTTGCTGATGCCTAAAGATAACATTTCTACATTTTGGTCCAAAACTAGTTTTTATGCAGTTTTTTAAAAAAGACTATATTTTGGTTCAATTCTAAGGAATGAAATAAAATCTTAATATTTTTAAGTCGGGTGTCAGTCATTGTTTGGAAAAGCTCAAAAAAAAAAAAAAAGAAAGGTAATAGGGCTTTCCCCAAGACCTTCTTAAATATGAATTAATGCTAGAATGTTTAAATACTTTTCGGAAAAATAGAGGACATATAAGTCAACATTTTAAATCAAACAACAAAATCATAAGGCATCCAAAGATTAAAAGTTCTGGGTTAGGAAATGAAAAAATATAAAATCCTGAATTGCTAAAGTTCAATTTCATGCATAGCATCATTATTTACTTTGGACACTATTTTTTCTGTTTATTTTAATTATTATTTTAAAAAAATCAAAGAAAGAATTCCAAGAATAGCATATTTGCTAAACAATAACTTTTTAGCATATTTTTATCTTTGTCTTTCTTGAACTCTTCAGCACATAAGTTCAAAAGACAAGGATATTGACTTATACTCTACTATAAGGTCATCACATGCAGGCAATATAACACTGAAAAAATGGTAGTTACTTAACATATAGTTCAAGTTCAGAATCTTCATTTATTCCAATGGAACCCACAGCTGATTTTAAAACTACTGATTATAGTATGAACAACACCCTGTGTTACACTTTTCCTTTTAGTCTGTTAAATCAAAGTCTCACTTGTTAGTAAATCACCACTGACTTGTAGAAGGGGGCCCTTGTTGACCCAAGTATTGTTGTTCTGGAAGAAGGACTTCACTGTGATATACTCAAGCTAAGCATCTTCAGCAGAAGCTTTTTGTGTTTCCTCTGGGCATATGCCTATGGATACTATAACTGTGACATGTGGCTCAATCATTGGGCAAAGACGTCATCTCTCATCTGTCTCCATTGCACATGTGCCTTTAATTAACCTTCACTTATTAAAAATGTAATGTCTAATGTTCACATAATTACTATGTCTTACTAGGGCTTGATGAGGATACAGATATCCACTTCTGTCCAAATCCACACATATTTTAGCAGCAATTGCTCATTATTGTTATTATAATAATTACAAAAAGCTCAACATTTATTTCCATGATTTTCATCACTTGCCAGCTCATTTTTCCTTTGTTACTATTATTCAATAACAAAATTTTGTAATGAAATCGTATCATTACATTCTGTCACAAGGGTTTTTTTTTTTTTTTTAGCTAACTTTCTGCTTTTATTCACATAGACCAAAATTAACATTTCTCCATCAAATGAGTGGGTAGGAATTATGTTTCCATTTTCATGTTGTCATATGCTGATTATTTCACTATTGTATTTATCTATTTTTTATAATTATAGATCCTTAATATATCATATATACATATATATCATTAGCAGATGATTTAATTGTCATATATATGTATGTGATCATACATATATATGATTTTAATCCCTCAAAAGGTATTGCATATACTTTTTGAATTTATTTTTCATTTTCATGTAATAGCATTTCCTGGAAGTCATCAATCCATATAAGTTCAAAGATATTTTCTCCATATTTTTGTTTAAAGCTACATGGTACCCTATATTATGAAAAATAGAATTTTTTTCTATCTCTGGTATATGGATTTAAAAGTTTCTCTTTTTAAGTGGCTGTGAAAAATCTTACTCTGGAGCGCTTAGGGTAGCATGTAAACACATATGCAATTTTGTTAGGTATTGCCAACTTCTTCCCACAGGACTAGATTGATTCCTCTTTCATGACAGTAATTCAGGAGAGAGCTTATTTCCCACGATCTTCACTAGAATGTTTCTAAACTTTGAGATTGTTTCCAATTTAGTCAGTGACTCATGGATTTTCTGTGCGGATGAGATTTGCTTTTTGAAACCATGAGTAATGTTATACATCACTTTATGTTTAACTTGTGTGCCTTTGAATCTATGTAAATCTTGTACTCATATTTATTTGGTTTTGACATTTCCCCTCCAAAGCGTTAAGTATTAGAGATAATAGCATTTTATCTTTGTAATTTTGTTTTGTTTTTTTTTTTTTTTTACTTGTGTGCCATCTGTTTTATTTTACGGGTGAAAAATCTTTTGTAGACAAGTTTTCAAATTTCTATTTAATCACATTTAGTTTTTGATTTATAGTTTCTCTATAAAGGAATAAAGGAATAAAACTGCATTTTCTCTAGGTCTTTGTATGGAATTACTTTTTATATCACTGTTCCCCCTTTAACACACACACACACACACACACACACACACACACACACACGCACACATGCACACACACACACACACACACACACACACGCACACATGCACACACACACACACACACACACACACACACACACACACACACATGCACACACACACACACACACACACACACACACACACACACACACACGCACATATGCTATTTTCCCTACCCAGTTCTTAGATATGTGATAGTTTTCACCCATAAATTTACATGCAAAAATTTCAACATGTTTATTTTACACTTAATAGTAGAGGAACAGAATGCATTTGCTGTTGTTGTTTCTGAAGTTGTGTTATATTTTTCTTGATTTCACCTTAAGGTTCTCGCTTAGAGCTAAGTATGGAGTACTGCCTGTATGTATGTATATGCTATATTACTTAATATATTTCAATTCAAGTTAGCACTAGATTTTACTACAAGTTTTTTTTTTTTATTGTCCTCTGGAGATATCCACACATTTTATACCAACCATTGCAATTAATTTTAAAGATGGCTTTTTATCTTCAGTTATTGGGAATGTTTCAAACATTCATTGTGTTGGATAAACTTTTTTTGTTGTCTCAAATACCTGATAAAAGTAACTTAAAGAAAGAAAGAGATTTACATCAATGGCTGCCTGGCTCAGTTGATTTTAGGTTTCTTTTAAGGTAGACAGTAAGGGAAGTAGTGGGAGTCAGACAGAGACAGCCATGCCCTTGGAAGCTAGAACCCCGGTGACCCAGTTTCTCCAAGTAGGTCTCACTCCCACAAGTATCCTATCTCCTATTAGTTCATTTACCTTTTGAATCCATCAATGGATTGGGTCATTGATCAGGCCAGAGCTATCATTAGCTAATCCTCTTTGAAAATTCCTGACAGATACTCCCAAATGTCTGCTTCATCAATTTCCCAGGTGTCTGTATGTGCAATCAAGCTGACATTCAAGAATATTTTTCTTTGTGTAGTATTACAATCACTACAATCTTTAGCTAACCTTTCAGTTAGGATTTCTGTACTAATATTAGTAAGTAAAATTGTTCTGGATTTTTTTCTGCTATGTGTTTCAGTTTAGTATTCATGTATGGTAAAAATTATTCCTTCTTTTGTTTTTAATTTTTTTTTAAATGCCTTACAACTATTCGTGAAGTATTACAATCATCTTGTAATTAAAGTCATCCTGCAAGTACCACGAAATCCTTTGGACTGGTGTATTTTTTGTTGTTGAGTAGATTTTAAAAAAACCCTCTTAGTTCGTTAGTGTTAGGGTCTCGGTTTCTCTGTGTATGTTTCACTGAAATCATGTGTGTAAGCTTTCTATTATAATAGATCCAGGAAATTTTCCAAGGGCTCTGAATCTCAGTTCACTCGAGTTTTGGCACTTGTGTGAGTAAAATGCACAGCATTCTTCTTGTATCTTTATATCTTTCTTTTCAGCTGCTCTTTTGTCCTGTTCCTTGCCTCTGTTCTTTAACCATTTTTATTTTAATTTAGACAAATCCTTTCACTGCTCAGAATCCATTCTTTTGCTGCAGAACTTCCCCAATCCTTGATTGAATGTAGTTGGTTCTGAGTCTTAAGGTGCATTTTAAGCATTCTTAAGGGGCAATTTTGTTTTCTATGGATATGATACTTTAAGAATTTGGCTGGATTAAAGAAAATATACTTAGATTATAATTTATTTCATTGTGTTATTCAGTCTTAAATTGCCCTACCTTTATTGTAGTATAATGGTTGCATAGACCATTTAATACTATTAGTTTTCCTAACATCAATTTGTTACTTAGTGTTTCAGTGGCTAGAGTGAAACATTAAAAGCCACATTTTAAAGGTATGTGGTGACATCTTCAATGCTGGAATTTAAAGATTTTATTTGATATTTTTTCATTAATTTTTTTAATTAAAATATAATTACTTCATTTTTATTCCCTTTCCATTTCTACCCTCCAAACCCATGCATGTTACCTGCTTTGCTTTCCTAAAAACTCATGGCCTCTTTATTTTTGTTATAAATAAATAAATAAACATATATATAAATATGTGTGTGCATATATATGCATATATATATGCATATATATATTCCTAAATATATCTGTCTGTATAATATTACTTGTATGTGTATGATTTTAGTTCTGACCAGTTGGGTGAATAAATTAATTTTATTAAAAATATGTTTTATTTTATTTTGTTTGTATGGATTTTTCCTGGATGCTTGTGTGCCACTCTTGTGGCTGGTGCAACTGGATTGTAGAATAGATTGTTGGATTATCTGGGACTGCAGTGCTGGACTATGAGTTGCCAAGTGGGTGCTGGGAATTAAACCCAGTTCTTCAGAAGTTGTCTTTCCTTCCCCATTTTTTAATTTTGTCGTTTTAAGTATATAGTGTTAATATTTGCCAACTTTGTATTTCTCCAAGTAAATGTCTCTCTCCCTTTTTTGTTCCTTTCTGTTTTGATCAAAGTCTATGAAAATTCGTGTTCTTTATTATTTATCAGTTATTTCATGAATGTTTCCTTGACTTTGAAATTTAATTCCTGCCCTTGGTGGTACTATATTATTTAGTTTTCAAGATACCTTTTATTTAAACTTTCATTTTATATCCTGTTATTAATATGTATCACAGTATAAAAATAATTTTTAAATGATTAGAACTGCATGTTCATTTCTGTTCTGAATTTTTGGGAACTTGTAATTCAAAGGTTTTAAAAATGATTTGCTCAAGGCTGTTTAATTCACAGTGGAGGGTCCTCTTAAATTTTTAATTGTGATTAATTAATTGTCTTTCGGTTGTTTAATTAGAGATAATCTTTATTATTTGGGATGATTTTTCTTTTATGTTAGTTTTACATGGAAACACTCAGCATGTTTTGTGGGCTTAGTGTTTATAATCTGTTCGGAATCAACAATCAACACACTCAATGGGTGTGTACAGGGTGGGCTGTAGATTGCTCATCTCTGCAGAAGAGACATTTGAAGCTCATTTCTTTCAAATCGTGGTGTCTCAGCAGATAAAGAGATTTTGATGTATCCTGTGATGTTTTGTGTCCTTTCTTAGCATTGCCCAGGGGGAGGAAAGAGGGGGGAAGGTTTCATTTTTTTTTTTTCATTAACAGTCTTTCACTTTTAATTTCGTTTTTTGTTGAAAACAAATCCTTCTCTCATTCAATAACTCCCAACCAGTGCCTCTCCCTCCTATCTCCTCCACATGTTCCCTATCCCCAGATCTCTTCCCTCTCTGTTTTCTTTTAGGAAGACCAGGCCTCTGAGAGACTACAGCCAAACAGGGCAAAGGAAGATACAATAAGACAAGGGAGAAGCCCTCATGTGGATGGAGTCTGAACATAGCTACACGGTAGGAGGAAAAGAGTCTGAGGAGCAGGGAAAAGAGTCAGAGATGCACCTGCTCCCAGGGTTAAGGAGTCCCACAGAAACGCTAAGCTTACAGCTCTAACCTAGACACACAGGACCTGGTGCAGATCCATGCACGCCCTGTGCATTTTAGTCTCTGAGCTCAAGTGAGCTCTGCTTAGTTTATTTGGTGGGCCAGGCAGGCGGATCTCTGTGTGTTCAAAGCCAGTCTGGTCTACAAAGTTTATTAGTCATTTGATTATTTTTCTCCTATTTTCATTATTATCTGCTTTAATTTTTTGTTTTGTTTTGTATTAGTTTATTAGTGTTTTCCGTGCATTTATGTCTGTGAACTATGTGCATGCATTGCACACAGGGGCCAAGAGAGGGTGGAGGATACCGAGGAATCAGACATACAGGTGGCTGTGAGCTGCCTTTTGTGGGTGCTGTGAATTAACCCTGGGTCTCATGAAAAGGAGCCCGTGCCCTTAATCATTGACCACTATCTCTAGTCCCTATTTGCTTTTGATTATTTTCTAATTTTAAATGATTTCATACTTAGAGTTAACAAACGTGTATAAACATGATGTTCTATACTGCAGTCCTATATACCATATATTATACAACACCCGAAAACCCCAAGAAACATCATTATTGAAAAATTATTATTAATTCACAGTGCATAGCTTCAGTTTTTTCCATTGTCCCAATAATATCTTTCTCCTTTCTTCAGTCCAGAAAAACCCTAACTCACTCCTACATTCACTCACCATTAATCTCTGGTTTTGTGTAAGATGGAATTATTCTTAAGACTTTCTTTGTGTTTCCTAACCTTGGCATTTTAAGAGAACTGGCTATTTATTATGTTAAATCTCCTCAGTCTGAGATGTGGGAACTTGTGAACTCCTTCAGATTCTTCGACAATCCTATATTTAATTATATTGCAATGCACACTCTGGAAAGCTGAGGTCTTTCTTTCTTTCTTTTTGAGCTAAGATGGTTGAGCTTCATCATTTACCAAGATTTGTCACTGCACAGGAATAGCCCACAGGCTTCAGAGTCAGACTGATTTAAATTTGCATTTTACCTTTTATAATAATTAGTTCAACTTCTCTCTGGGCTTAAGTTTCCTAAGCTGTAAAATAGGAAAAATGAACAATTCTTGAGAGGTTGTTGGAGGATTGAAATAATATACACAGAGCATCTGGGGAGAAACTAGGTGTACCCACAAAAGGCTGTGTATAATTTTATGTTTTCAAGTGAAAGATAACATGAAAACCCAACAAGCTTGTTTAGTGCATTAGTAAATGACAGTGTCAGTATCCAGGGGAAGAAGAAAATGAGCAAAAATGTTCCTTTCATTTGGAAGTCTGTGAACTATGTAGCTTGCAAGTTTCAACCCTCATGCCATTCAATATCTCATTTCTTTGATGCATAGGTTTTTATATTTCATTTTCTAAACAAACTACTCAAAAACCTTCTTCATGTCTTCAGAATATTTCCTTTTGAAATAAAATGATTTTTTTTATTACAGCATAGAATTTAAAACTAGAGTTGAATGGTAATTTGGTCACTCAAAACTGATTGCGTATTTACCTACATATGTATATCTATGAGGTAAGCTAAAATTCATAGATATTGTTTATATGCCCATTTATTATTTACTAGTATATTCCATGGTGCACTGGGGGAAGCATACTTAGCAAATAGAGCTGACAATAAGAACCATACGTTTAATTTGAGATTTGGGGACAGAGTTTAATTGGAGCGAGAGACATGGATAAGAGGAAACACGTTTGTAGAGTGTTATTTGAAATGGTACTGGTGTCGTGAGTTATCCTGACTTACATTTCGACTGCATTTGATGATTTTCCATGACTTCTTGTCATCTGTTACACTTTCTGGTGATCCCCAGTGCCAGAGGTCATAAGCTTCTCTGTTTTGCAATCATCCCGTATAATTGTATAATTCTCTGTTTGTTTTATTAGAAGAGCCTAGGACCTAGGTGCTGTGAGGGTATGTTTCTTTATTAGTAGAGTCTTCCAATACCAAGTCTTTTGGTAGGTTAGAGTTCCTTTAAAATTTCCACAGGGTTTTAACTTTAACAGGATATTTATGTGCAAATAAATGTTTAAGACACCGTTTCCCACACTGTATGTGAAGAGCAGTTTTTTTGGGAAGACTGATCTAACCTGAGTTCTTATGGTTTCTGAACTGACGAAGCTTTTCATAGCTTCCTTGTTTTGTTTGGTTTTGAGCAAACACTCATTATTGATATATGTGTGCACAAGGTTCATACAAATCCCAGGAAAAGGAAGAGCCGAGGCTCAAATAACCTCCTTGCAGAGTAAGATTTTGGTGTTGGGAGTCACACATCCAAGACGCCGGCTTACTGGTTCAGAATGTACCTTTGGCAGTTTAGCATGAGGTATTTGCCACAGAACTGGATTTCTGTTTTGCATAAAAACAGTTAGTGTAGGAAGTGTTGAATTAAACATATTCAAGTTTGTTATTGACCTGTGTCAAGAGGAATACGATAAAAGCAGGAATATGAAGACAAAAATTGCAAAGAAAGCTCATCTCAAACCTGAATTGGCACAGGGCTTTGCATGTTTTGTTTGTAAAGACCTCATAATTTAATTTTGCCCTTAATTTACATTTTTGCTTTCTTGATGCAGTGCTATTAACCTCTCATATTAGTTTGTAGCAGACATGGTGTCTCTTTTTAAAGATGACTGTGGTATTTAAATGGTTTAGCTTTTGAGAGCATCTGCTTGTAGATTTCAGAATTATTTTTTAATAGTATATGGATTCTATTTCTCCAGTAACACTATAAACTATTTTTTTTAGATACAGAAGATGACTTTTCTTTGAAATTGAGATTTCAAACTCAGATATCTTCATGGTTAAGTGACTGAGACATTTGGAAGGAGGCGCATACAACCACAGAAATGGCCTGTTACTGGGGAGACACGTATTCATCGGACGCAATCTTTTAAATTTATTTGAAAGTTAGAAACATGGAATTTCTTTTTAAATAATTTCTCACATAATAATTCCTTAAAAAGCCGTAATTGCTTTAAGTTTTCACTGCTGATTGTAGTCATTTCTGTGATTGTATCTATGATTGATGCATCTTAATGTTGCAATCGTCTTGCAATTTTCTATGATTATATCCGTGACTGGTATTCTTTATGGTGTGATTTGGTGGCAATAGTCTGATTATATAGCTATTAAATTTTTTTTAACCTAACTTTTTCTCAAGACACATTTGAAGAATAGAGCCTTTATTTTCCAGAAGATAAGCTTTTTTGTGCGAAGCACATCCTTTCTGGCTTTGTCAACCCTCTTCATTGAGTCAACAGGTTGAATATCTTATCAGAAGAAAGTCACCAGGTCCACAACTCACATCACAATGCTAAGAGGGCATGATTTTCAAATCTATGTAACTAAATTCTTTAACTTCTTAACCTGCCATCAGAGAACAAAGCCCACTAACAGAGAATGAAGGAAATGACTGAATATTATAAAGTATTCTAGTATGGCCAAGGCAGGAGGGGGTTAACCCAGATGATGCACAGATGCCAGGTGGCAGAGTAAGTCTTCCAAATGGCTTCACACTGGGCTTCACCGAGCTCATGTCAGGATGATTTGGGAAAACGTTGCTGCTGAACAGAGTTGTTTGTTTGTCTTTCTTTATTGTTCTCTGAACAATGGTTCCACAGTTATTTACACAGTATCGATACTACATTCTTTTATTGGATATTGGAAATAATACAGAGGTGATTTAAGCACACAGGTAAATCTGTACAAGCGACACACAAAGATGATGCAATTCTATGTAAGAATCTTAATCATCTGCTGAGCCATAGACTCGGAACCCTTAGGATATATTTTAAAACATCCTTTCAAGTTTTCCTTTACTCACTGAAGTGTGTCTGTTTGGAAGTGTGAAATTAAATGTAAAGATTGCACTAAATTTCTATTGGACAAGGGGGCTTTAGAGTTTCTTCGATCATAAAACTAAAGATTCTCTCTTTTTTTTTTAAATTAGCTGTGGGGCTGGGGAGTTGGCTCTGCTGGTAAAGAGCTTTCTGAACAAAAATGAAAATCTGAGTTTGTATACCCAGCCGTCATGCGTACTTGGGACAAGGCTGCACGTCTTTGTCTAATTTCTGGGAGACACAGATAGAAAATCCCTGAGGCTTGCTGGCCAGCCGGTGTAGTCAACGTGGCAAGCTCCACATTTGGTGAGATGACCCTGGCTGTGCTGGAACTCACTTTGTAATCCAGGCTATCTTATTTGTTATGATCCCTTTGAAGCCTGTTCATTTTCTAATGAGAGACAGAAGGGAGTTGGATCCGAATAGGATGAGAAATGAGGAGGGGACTGGGAGAAGTGGAGGGAGGGGGATTCTAATCAAGATATATTATATGAAGAAGAAAAACACCCTATTTTCAGTAAAAGAAAAATTAATAAAAATATGATAACAAATTACACCAAATAAAGGAAAAGATATTGAAAGTCATACTGTAGAGAATGAAAACAGATGAAAACTCAAACTCTGGCTTTCCCCACATGCACACACATGCTCACTACTATTACTATTATGTATTACATGTGCATACATACACACACACACTTAAGGACAGATAGAATTCCATACATTTGTTTTGTATAGAAACATATTAAAAACATTACTTTCCCCTGATCTAGTATGTTGTGGCCAGTTGAGTCCCGAGTGAGTTAATGGATAAGAACGGGGGACTGGGTATGAATTTTCTGAAGCTCTGGGAAAGAGCTCCCCAAGTGAGTGTCTCTAAGAAATCATCTGGAGAGGCTTTGGGTTTGCAAGAGCTGGCATGCAGGTTCCCATCTCATCCCTTGCCAAGCAGAGCCTCTGGGAAATAAAGCAATTGTCCTTATGACCCTGAAGTCACCAAGCCCAGGTCAGGCGCTCTTAGCAGCAACCAGGAGATACGAGCTTGGGGGACAGAGGCACCTATAAGACAGATGATACAAATTGCCAGGACAGAATGCCTCCTAGGGGCTGTAGTAGCTCAGAAAACCTACACATGAAGCTGAAGTGTTGCTATCAAAAGAAAGTATAAAGAAGAAGAAGAAGGAAAAAAAAAAAGCAGTCTAGACGTTTAGAGCAATTAACAGTAGATGGCTATCTGTGGGCAAGTCATCCTCTCTCCTCTTAATTGTTTCAGTTTGTTGGTGATGTTTTAATTGATTACTCAGTTACTCCCTTCCTTTGAACAGAATGGAAGCAGGTAAGAAAACAGTCAGCTCTTAACTCTGACATTTGAGGTAGGAATGCGGAGTTGCTTGTGGGGCTGGAAAGATGGCTCAGCAGTTAAGAATGCTGGCTGCTCTTGCAGGGGACACAGGTTCAGTTTCCAGCACCTACAGGACAGCTTACAGCCCTCTGTGGCTGATGTTGGAGAGGACCTGACACCCTCTTTGGCCTCCACCACACTGAACACATTGATACACAGATAGGTGAAACACCTATGCACGTGAGATTAAAAATAATCTTTTGAAAGTTGCTTGTGTGCCACTAAAAGACATGGTATGGACCTCTGAGAGTAAAAAGTGAAGAGGAAATATTTGAAAAAAAAATTATGGGCCATTTCAAGGTGTTTCTTTGTCTTATTTTTTCTTTCTCTCTCTGTCTTATTTTCCTTTGTCTTATTTTAATTAAAAATCTAACACCATTGTTGATAGATAACTATTTACTACTTAAAAATACCCTGGGGAGCAGAAAGGCCTGGGATGGGGGCTGGGAAGGGGACAGGGGAGGAGGAGAGGGTGAAGGAACTGGGATTGACATATAAGACAAGCTTGTTTCAAATTTAAATAAAAATATTACAATAAAAATACTTCATTTTACAGTCCATCCACAGTTCTCCCTCCCACGGCTCATCCCACCCATTCCTTTCCTCCTCCTTCGCCAGCCTACCTCCTATCTACTCCTCCCAATGGGCAAGGGCTCCCATGAGGAGTCAACAAAGCCTGGCACATTACGTTGGGGCAAGATCAAGCTGCCAGTCTTACCTTCATCAAGGCTGAGCATGGCATCCCACCGTAGGGAATGGGCTCCAATATGCTAGCTCATGCACTGGGCATACATAGATCGTGGTCCTACTGCCAGGGACCCCTCAGGTGGCTCAAGCTTCCCAACTGTCTCCCACATATTGAGGGCCTAGTTTTGTCCCACGGAAGCTGTAGGTTCATAGTTCCTGAGCTTCCATGATGTTGGTTCAGCTATCGCTGTAGATTTCTTCTTTGTGATCTTGACCTCCCTTGCTCATATGTTCCCTCTCTTTGAGTGGCTTCCCAAAGCTCAGCCTGGTGCTTGGTTGTGGATCTCTGCATCTGGTTCCATTGGTTACTGGATGAAGGCTCTGTGATGAGAGCTGGGGTACTCATCAATCTGATTACAGGAAAAAGTCAGTCCGGACACCCTCTCCACTATTTCCCGGAGTCTTAGTAAGGGATTTCCCTAGGACCAGGTTTTTCCCTAACTCATAGTGGAGTGGCTCTCTCTATCAAGATATCTCTTTCATAGCTGACCCACTATGCCTGTGCCCTTATCAGCCATCCCATTCCCTTGAGATCTCCTGGGTAAATGTGGGGGCAATGAGGGACAGCTTGGATCTTAAGAAATTTTCTAACTCTGAACTTAAGACAGTGGCCAAATTCCAGATGCCTCAGTCCCTCATAAACCACGTCTTTCTTTCTACAGTAGTAAGAAGATGAGTCTGCATGAGTTCCTGGATTACATCAGAGCATGTTCCCCACACTCAACACACTACATGATAGCTGCATGACTCAAACGTGCACTGGATACATGTAAGAAACCTGCTTTCTGCTTAGCAGTACAGAACACGGTGTGATTTTTATCATTTACCTGATGTGGGTGAGGGTGTGGCTGCATGTCTAATGTTGCCAGAAGGGATAGCTCCTGTCCCCAACCCCGGGAAGAGGCAAAACTTCAAAATTAGAAATCCAGTTTCTACTAAAAAAACATCAATTTCTTATCATCATAATATAACAATAATTAAGTTGAGCTATCATAAATAAGAGAACATCTGTACTTGACATAGGTCATTTGCCTCACACTAGGTTTGGTAAATGCCACTCTATAAAAAAAAAATATGGGCCATTTTCTGGGTCATTTTAATCTTTTCTCGACAAGGTCTTGCCTTACATTGTGTTTTTTTCTCAATTCCCAGAAAAGAGTTGTTTATATTTTTTTTTTGCCACTTTTTAAAAAGAAGTTGAATGATGGCTCAGAGTAGAATTAATGTTTTTCCTTAAAAAGATTTTATAACCCAAACTATCATTCTTGAATGATAGTTGATTATATTTGAAAAGCTTTTGTGTCCTCATCAGATTATCTTATTTAGAAATTAACATAATCTTGGATAATTTATGGTTATTAAATTTGAGCTCCAAACTTAAAATGATTTCTAAATCAACATATATATAGAAAATGAATCCAGATTAATTTAAGCATCAAGGGCAGCTTATTAATTGAAGATCAACCAAGGCTGTGAATAGAAGAAGCATTTCCAAAAGAAGTTGCATCAAAACGACAGGGAGCATTTGAATCCTTCCCAGCTGAAAGGGGCTCAAAGCAGAAGAGCGATTGCAAATTTTATTTTAGACCTTCAAAGGACTTTCTGAAAACCTCCCGGATTTGCTGCAGAATTTACCTACAACTTACTGTCTGTTTTAATACAAATACGCGCACAATTATTTGTGTACGTAACTGACTACAAACGCAAAAGTGTAACAGGTAAACTTGGTGACCTGATGGTATTGGTTACACTTTTGCAGCGCCTGACAGCAAGGTATGAGTGGGGATCAAGACGTAGACCCATGCAGCTGTAAGCGTAGAGTTCCCCCTCATTCTACCGGCAGGAGTCTGCTGCGTGTGAACCAGGAGAGTGAGGCTGCGGTGGACCGCAAAATGTCTTTCTAGGGAGAAGCCCTCCGCAGCTTCTGCGCTTCTTCCTGCCTTGTTGTTCCTAAACTTCTTCGTGTAAAGAAGGAAGATGAAGTACACAAACAAACAAACGAATGAGATTTGCAGAAATGCCAGCACATCAAATGCACTAGGACAGTGCGCTGAACTCATCTGCAAATAATGTGTGAATGTATAACGTGTCTCTGTGTTTTATACATATACCCGCAATGCGAAAATGTCTGGGCGCTGCACCAATTCAATTGTTATTAATATCTGGTCAGTGCTGCGGCTTATAAACTTGATCACATAGACTAATAATTTAGACAAATTATTAGTAAGACTGAAGAGAGATAATGAGGAATTTTAATGGGAATGCTCAATTTAGTATCACTGTGCTTTTTTTTTTCTTTTGAAGAATATCTCAGAAAGAACATGTGTATTTGCAGAAGTGATGTCATTTAAAGGATTAGGTAATGTGGGAATTGTCTAAAATATTCTGAATTTCGGTGAGAACTTAATGAAGGCTGCTCTGATGTTGTTTTTGCTAAGACCACGAAGTCTAATTTGTGTCTCCTTGCTTTATTCAAAGAAGTATACGGTGACAAAGAATGTTTATAATAACAGCTCTCCACTGTGAGATATTAACAATACCAGGAGCATTACAAAAAATGGTAACTATCCTTGGAGTTTAGGATTCATAAAAATAGCAGCTGCGATGTCTAATTATTCTTCAGAATGTTTACGTTCTTGTTCTCATTGTCTTTCTGGACACAAAATATTAAAATACTCAATTGTTAAGCGAGCATTGCATAAACATCCAACATAACAAGAAAATAATTGTCTTAACATCTGTTTCTATTTCAGCGAAATCCCAAGCTTCTGAAATCCTCTGTGGATCATCAGTGGATGAAGATTTTGAATTTCTATATCATAGAATGATTACATTATTGTTTCAGAAACACTCTTTAAAATGTACATTAGGACAGTAAGAGAATAAATATGCCTTGCTTTTTGTAATCTTACTTATCCATAAATAGTTATTCCAATTTCTATCTCCTTCATATGTTCTCTAGCTTTATTATCCTGTGTTTACATATCCCTTACCTCTGAATCACTCTGACCAAAATACTCAACAGAAACAGCAAGGGAGGTAAGGAATGATGGTTAAGCTCCTGACTTCAGAGGGAATTGTTGTGGTGGGGAAGGCAGAGCCATGGGAGCATGAGGTGATCACGTGTTCATGCCACTGCTAATCAGGAAGTAGAAATCTCAGGCGGGAACAAATGGGTAAGCATCAAAGGCCTTTTCCTGGGAGCCCTTTTATCCAGTCAGGCTCCATCACGGAAGACTCTGTATTCCTTGACTTAATGCAACAAGAGATGGACAAATGTTCAACACATAAACATACAGGGCATTTCTGTTTCAATGAACACTTGCTTTTCTCTGCACAGTGTTACTTGGTCATTGCTTCGGTTAAGGGAATAAGTAACTATACTTTTAAGTTGGGTGAAGACAAGAATCTTAATTGCTCTTTATTCTTTCTACATAGGATCAGAAAGAGTATTCTAACATCTTGTTGGATGACACTCAGTGGGTGTTCAGTGACAAGAATCTTCCAGTGCCCCAAGTTTTGTTATCTCCTCATGAGAATTCCAACCAAAAGTTCAGCCTTGACAGTGATTTGGGTGTGTAATCCACTCCCAAATGTCAGCCAAACCTGTCTGGGAAAGCCCAGACAAAGATGCTTGGGCAAATGCAAGCCAAAGGCCTTGGCAGTGGTTGGCCTTTGTGTCCTCACCAGCGCGTTGGAGACTCAGAGACCTTATGAAGACTCACTCATTACTAGTCCTTCCCATGGCTCTACTGTCAAATCTATCACTCAAAACTTCAAAGGAAGGGTTACTCCAATACATGCACTATTGATGCATTTGTCATATATACCAACAGCAAAAGGCAGTATCTGTGCCTACATTACATAGGGAAAACTCTACCCTATGGTGTCCACTCCTGTCCTTTGGAAAGGAGCTGCACATACACATTAATGATTCCATCTGAGGGTAAAGGTTCCTTCATTCCAGGAATGCGGGCTCTCTTGTCTTCAGGATCGTCTTCTCCACGAGCACAGTAGCAAGTGAAGAGCCTTTACTTTGTACCTTAACAAACAGCGTTTTCAACTTCCCCATTTCTTATTTGTAGAAACAGTTCCAAGAAATTTCCTCATTTCTCTGTGGGAAACATGGTTTCTGAAGCTTACAGATAACCTATTGTCTCAAGGAATGCTTTGGAATTCTTTAGAGAATCTGAACTTATACAACAATCACACGAATTAATTTAAATGAAATTCCATCTTGAGGCGAGCTCCTTCATTCTGTGCAAGCACATGTGGACCTTGGTTTCCATGGTTACTCGTTACTCTGTGGTTCTGCTCTGAGCTGGAGCTGGGCTAGATATAAACAAGACTAGTCATCTTAATGAGGCAGAAATCGAATAATGCTATATTTTGATGGCTGTGCAGCACTTTAGAATACAGACAATTTCCCGTTAAAATCACAAATTAAAATAACATCACATTTCACCCTGAGGACGAAATGCTCTTTTATTATTGGCATAAGAACAAAATTCAGAATAATAGGTTATGTACATATATATATCCATTTATCTAATCAGCCGTTTCTTTATGTAACAAAAAGAAACTTATTCTTAATACTGAATTTCCCACCAAATTTGTGTAACATCTTAAGTGTAACATTCTAATGTATACTTTTGTGTATGGAGTAGAAATGTTACTTTGTTAGTGTATTTTACATATATTTTGACCTAAGATGAGCTGAAAGAAAAAAAAAAAGTATTCCTTTTAAGAGCAATGATATTTCCAGAACTGAAAACAGATAGGCTGAATAGATGTTTATTCAGGGAGAAATAACTTACAGCAGAGCAGATGACCGCCAGCAGGTTCAAGCCCCAAAGATAACTCCCGATGCTCTCTGTCTCCATCCAGGAAGCAAGAGAAGGCTCTGGGGTACCTGCCCCAGACTGAACTCCCCCACGTCTGCTCCTGTGCCCACCCCAATGGGCGTGGTCAGTGCAACAGGTATGGGCAGGGTGGATATCTCACTACAAATACATGCTTGGAATGGAGGTGTGCTCCTGCAGATGGCCCCATGCTTGTGCGCCTTTTGGAAGCATAGATAGACAGCAATGTACTTGACAGAGAGAAGAGCAGCTGTACAGGCAGGGCTTGATGGTGACTCAGTGCCGAGGAGCTTGTACTCCCCTTGTTGAAGACCCGAGTCTAATTCTCAGCATTCAAATTGATTGCCTCATACTGCCTGTAACTCTAGGTCTAGGAAACCCAACACCCTTTTCTATACTCTGCAAACACTGTCCTTCCATGAAAAACCTGAAACACTGACAGGCCCGGTCCATATGCATTTAATTAAAAATAAAAGGTTGTTTCTGGGGAAATGGCTCAGAGGTTAAAAGCTCTTGGTGCTCTTGTAGAGGACCTGGGTTCAGCACTTATCACACAAATGGCAGCTCATAATCATCCAGTTCCGGGAGCTCTGCTGCCCTCTTCTGGCCTTTCATTGCACACACGTGATAAACATACACCCACACTGGCAAAAATACACACAAAACATATTCTACAACCTATTACAGGTTTTAGAGAATAGGATGTGAACATCTATGACACATCTACCATGACCGTAAGCATTGTGACTATTTTACATCTTGCCTCTTTGAAAGTAGAACACTTAATTTACCATGGTTTGAAAAACAACTGAGAAATGGAAATACCTGAAGTTAGAAGTAAGGAAGTAGTTTCGGGGGCGTGTTCTTCATTTGCGTAAAGCAAAAAAGTTACTTGAGTTCGTATAGCATAAGTGTTTTCCACAGTGGCAGATCAGCATAAGTGGTTTTCACAGTAACGTATCTTTGCTGACACTGGAGGTCTGTCACTATACAATCAACACACAAATGTGCCAAGGAGTGTCTCAGTTCAGTGATGTGGAAGCTGGGTGAGGCTACAACTGGCCCCAGACCATGTTTCTCTGCTTCCTCCACTGAATATACTTTGGCGTGCTCTGAAATGTGTGTTGTCATGCTTCTGACTGCTAATGCTAGTTGGGCTCTGACTTGTAAACGTGAGACTCTGTTGGCAGTTGCCTGTCAGAGCTGGACCCTAACGTCCAGGTCTAGTATAGTGATGCAGATGCAAAGAAATATGGTGATTGATTACATTTGCTTTTTTCACAGACTGGGAATCTATCTTGCTATGGGATGGATGTGGAAAACATTTTGGGCAGCCACAAAATATAAAACCTACATAAAAATAAGCATATGAAAATAAATGAATTTCATACAACACTATTCATTTCATCAGTTTTTTAATTAATAAATCACCATGAAGTTATCACAGTAGGACTGTCATTATAATAAGCTTTGTTATAATATGCCTTATTCCTTATAACTGAAAAGAAAAAAATGAAGTTATTTTATAAACTACTTTAAAACCCTTTAAAGAGTAGTTGTCAGGGTATCAGATGCTTTCAGAAGAAGAAAAGCTTATAAAAATCTAACAAAGAAGACTAAAGACCTAAATATCAATCTAAGTTATGAACACGTGAAAAATACTAATTATCAGCAAATGGCATCCAGCTGAATTGAAAAGGCATAATTTATCGTAGCCACTGGGTCTTGCTCATAAATGCAAGAATAGATCGATTCTAGGGAATCTATTAATCACTTCACATTCACAGACCTAAATGAAATAGATTAACAGCCCCATGTAAAATCTGATTGAATAGAATGATCATTGACCTCATCTAATGTATGAGACACATACCTCAGCCTCACAATCTTCTTTTAGAGAGCCAACACACTTAGGACACATTGATATTACAAGTATTTTAAAACAAGGGTAACTTCCTGATTACTTTGTGGTTTTATTATTTATTTTAGAAAACTATTTTTTTAAAATAATATTATCAGAAAAACTGACACACAGGTGGCATACATAGCAGTAAACACGGCTTTAGCATCTGATATCCAGCTGGGAGTTTTATTGCCTTTGGTAATTGTTTAGTCTTTTTATGGAAGGGTAACGTTAGTAAGTTTCCTTTGGATGGATTAAAGTGGGGGTGGTACTCAGGCCTAAATTTTGTTTGGAAACATTGCAGATGTAAGACACAGAGCATGGGAGATGAGCATTACTGTTATTTATGTTTTCTTATTTTGCAGATATTTTGCACAACAATTAAGTATAAAGGAGATGAAAAATAGTAGATACCCACCAGTATCACATGTTCTGTAATTAAAAACAACCTCACAGACTCTTTTGTTTTTTAAAACATAAATATTGCATTATCTTTTATTCCACAAAAAGTGACCCCGTTAAGTCCCATATTAAGATATATAAAAGAGCAGTTTAAATGAAATCATATCATCAGCACACACACACACACACACACACACACACACACACACACACACACAAATATGCTGTGTTGACTCACAGATTGACCGGAAAGTCCTACCTTAAACAGGGATTATTTGATGGAGATGTTGGTCCATATATTTTCCCTAATGAATTAGTGAGTTAATACAGTACTTGTAGACTTGTGTTATGGCAATGAACAACTAACTAGGTAAAGGAATTGGGGGCCACTTCTGCCACATCGGGATTAATGAAGTAGGAAGAATGAAATCGCTTTGTTGCTCCTATGGTTTGAATTTTGATGGTTATCCACTGATATGTTGTGCTGACATCATTACTAACATAATTGCTGAAAAGTACTGAAGATTAAAAAAAAACACAGTGCATACATTGGGTTCAAGTAAATGAATTAATTCGTTCATTTATCTACAAGGCCAGCTTTTAATAGCGAGCCATTTAACAATCTATAATTTGTTTCACAGAAACTTTTAATTTTCTATCCATTATGATAAAGTTTAATAATATTTATTGAGCGATTATGATAATGTTTGACCTTCTTAGCTCTTGTGATAATTTGGGAAATAATCCGAGAGCAGTACAGATGATGAAGGCCTGGCTTGTGAAGTTTCAGACAGAAGTTGAGAATAGCTTAAAGAGTCTATCAGGGATGTCCAATATTTTGAGTTTAAGAAAAAAAAAATCTTTGTTTCTGGTCATCTGGAGCTGAAGAACTGACTGTAATTAACAAGAAACTGGAACTAATAAACCTTTGCTTTGCGGGGACAGTCGATATTGATCAGAAAGGGCTGAAGAATCAGCCATGATTAAAAGCTCAGCGTCTTAGAAGTGAAATCTCTGGGAAGTGTTTCTAGGGCTTATCACAGAGAATTTGCAATCCAGAGAGGGCCAAGGCATCTGAACTTGCTAATGTGTAATAGTCACGCAAATGACACTGGTTTGGAAGGCCTGGAATGATCATAGCGATGGACCGAGGCTTGGCACCAAGTGGCAGGGATGGAGTCCCTGAAGATAGGCCAGGAGATGGCGTTAGAGAAGGTACAGCCTAAGTTGCAGTAGAAGCCCCAGTACTGATAGACTCATGGAGAGCAGTTCAGGTTTATTACCAAGTGAAGGGGTTACTGATGAAGGTGAACCACAGCTGCGGAGGAGATCTGATGAATGAGGAGATCTGATGAATTTGGAGATGTCGGTACCATGGGACAACCCATGCAACACCACAACAATCCATGCAACGCCACAACAACCCATGCAACACCACAATAACCCATGCAACGCCTCAGCAACCCACGCAACGCCACAACAACCCATGCAACACCACAACAACCCATGCAACGCCTCAGCAACCCACGCAACGCCACAACAACCCATGCAACGCCACAACAACCCACGCAACGCCACAGCAACCCACGCAACGCCACAACAACCCATGCAACACCACAACAACCCACGCAACGCCACAACAAACCATGCAACACCACAATAACCTATGCAATGCCACAAACACCCATGCAACATCACAGCAACCCACGCAACACCACAACAACCTATGCAACGCCACAGCAACTCTAGTGGAGAGGAGCTGTTGAACCTATGAGGTGAGCTGTTTTCCGAGGTTGGCAGAGCTGGAGAAGTGGACTGCCTAATTATTTCCATTGGTGGACTTTGGATTTGCTTCTGTTTGATTATGAAGATGTCCTAGTCCTTCCTGTTTACAATAATAAGTACATAACCTTTTTTTTCTTTTTCAGGAACCCACAGTGAAGCGACTTTAGGATTCTAGAAAGATTTGTAATTTTGAAGATTTGGGGTTTTTGAAAGACTTTGGTTATTTTTAGTCAGAATTTGGATATTTTAGGTTAACTGAGCTTAGAAGAAGACTTTGGATGTTTAAAGAGGCTGAAATACTCACACACACACCACACACACACACACACACACACACACACACACACACAATTTTTGATTTAAATTTGAAACAAGCCTGTTTTACATGTCAATCCCAGTTCCCTCACCCTACCATCCTCCCCTGTAACCCACAGCAAACCCCAGATATCCCCTTTCTGCTCCCTAGGGAGGGTAAGGCCTTCCATGGGGATCTTCAAAGTCTGTCACATCATTTAGAGCAGGGTCTAGGCCCTCCCCCATGTGTCTAGGTTGAGAGAGTATCCCTCTATGTGGAATGGGCTCCCAAAGTCCATTTGTATACTAGGGATAAATACTGATCCACTACCAGAGGCCCCATAGCCTGCTCAGTCCTCCTAACTAACACCCTCATTCAGGGGGGCTGGTTCAGTCCCATGCTGTTTTCCCAGCTATCAGTCTGGGGTCCATGAACTTTTAACATGTTTGAATTTTTACAGACTGGAACTTAAATCTTGGAACATATAATGATATTAATATTCGTATGAGATGTCAGCAATGAACAAATAAAAGAGTTTTTGTTGTTGTTGTTAAACAGTGAAGTGTTCATGTGTCAGGTTGAGAAGGGGTCAACTGTGTTGGCTACTTTTTATGTCAACTTGATACAGGCTGTAATCATTTAGGAAGAGAGAACCTCAATTGAGAAAGCCTCCTTACCTTGCTGGTCTGTAGGCAAGCCTGCATGGCATTTTCTTAAGGTTTGATGTGGATGTTCCCATCACAGAAGAGTGAACCTGGGTTGTAAAAGAAAGGAAACTTAGTAAACTATGAGGAGCAAGGCAGTAAGCAGCATGCATCTGTGGCCTAATTGTCTGACCTGATTTCCCTTAGCAAGGGGTTGGACCCTAGAGTTGTAAGATGAAACAAATCATTTCTTCCTCATGTTGCTTTGGGTCCTAGTGTTTTATTACAGTAACAGAAACCCCAAGACAATAGACATAGGAGAAACTAAAGAAAATCAAAACCAAAGCTTAAGGCATTGTCATAAAACTGTGCCTTAAAAGTTGGAAAATAATCAACAGAAGAGGAGGGAAGGAAAACTATAATAGAGTCACATGGGAGAGACTGGGGTAATCAAAGTTGCAGGGGCACAAGAGTATTTGTGAATTAAACGCAGTCGAACAGTTCGGAGTGGTTGAAATACAGTCCTGAGGTGTGTCTGGTAATGTGTAGCAAGTAATCGGGTTAAGCACATGGATAAAGAGATTATAGTTTCTCCATAACAATCAGAATACGGTAAAAGTAATAAAGATGCAAATGTCAAGCTTTAGCACTTTTTATTGTGACAATGGATGAAATCACTGAGTTAATTTGGGAAAAGGAGAGACTCTAGATTAAAAAGCCAGCTAATAGAATGCCGAAATAGTTTGTTTGATGCCACTGGGATCTAAACTACAGTGCTTGGAGATGGAACTGAATGGAATTGAGGGTGAGACCATTTTAAGGATATGCAGATCATATGTGGATATCAGAACACATTGAAAATGCCTATATTAATATTTGAAATGATTTATGAGGGTAAAAATGCCACTTACTAAGGGCAACTCAATCAATCAATCAAATAAACAAACAAGAACAAATATTAAAAACAAACAAAACAAAACAACAAAAGCCCAAAACAAGATAAAGGAGCTGGATTTTTAGAGTAAAGACGTTCTTTTTACTCACTTTTACCTTTGCCTAATTTGCTTTGTGGGGAAGACTTAGTGCAGTGAGAAAAGCTGACAATAGTATTTTTAAATTATGATTCACCTCATATTCAAAAATCCCTCCTCGTGTTCTTCAATATTTTGAATTCAGTGATTTTAGGCATATATTTTATGAGGCCATTTATAATTGAAAGTATTGAATGTATTTGTAAAGGATCTTATATGCAAGTACCTCTTCAGAGTTGACTGTTGTAACAAGTAGGTTTTTCCTGCTGGCCTGGACCCATCGTGGCGCCAGCCCTAATTAACACACAGAGACACTGTATTAGACACAATTCTGTTGGCCAGTTACTGGTTTCTTATCGGCTAGCTCTGTCTTAAATATTAACCAGTTTCTATTAATCTAAGTATTTCCACGTGGTCTCATCTTACTGGAGGGTGGGAACAGCATCTGCTCTCTCCAGTCTCTACATGCTGACTCCTCCCTACTCCTTCCTCTCTCCTCCTAGTCCCCTAGTCCCACCTATCTTGCTTTCCTATTGGCCAACAGCACTTTATTCATTAACCAGTAAGAGAAACATATTTATAGAATGACATCTCCTATATGACTGTATTGGGTATTAGTGACATCAGGAGGTAGACTAAAAAGGAAGGAAAAAAGTGAAAAAAAAAAGGTGGATAAGTGGATGATTGACATTCAGATATATCCCAAGAGGATGTAGCTTAACTTTTGTTCCTTTTACTTATGTCAATGAGTCAATAAAAACACAATAGTTTGAATCATCACCAAAACCATCACCAAGTTCCTGTTTAATTATCCCAGATCACTCTGCTCATGTGTTCTATGTACCTTTCTTTTCCTAGAAAGCACCGAGACTTGCTTTAGTTGAAAAAGAACCAGATTTTAGATGTGGGCATCCGTTTCTCTTACAATAAGTTGGGATGTATTAGTCCCATGTGTTCCTCCTAATGCTTGGGTCTGGGGTAGAATTTGGCGTTTTGCAAATCTAACAAGTATGTTCCGTGGAGCTGCTTGCCTATGCAAGGCATGAGTAGAAAGAAAACTCTCTAGAATTATTTTTAGGGAGAAATAAATGGAAAAGATGGCTTTGTAATTTAAAATTTCTCCAAAGGATGCTTTTAGCAATCTTCAGAAAGCTGGGGGATGTTTTCAGCAATCTTCAGAAAACAGAAAGCTGGGGGACGTTTCCTATTAGGTGACTGAACTGGTTTCATACCCAGTTGGATTTGATTCTGTTTTTGAGCACTGGCCACCCTCCTGGAAATGACAGATCACACTGTGCAACAGGAAGCTGCAGGTCTTTTCCAATCTTGGTTACCTGAAAATTGAATCTTGAATTGTGACGAATTTTAATCTTGCCTCTGCACAGACTGGCCTCAGGTGCCAGGTATATTCCTGGAAGCTGTTCCTTAGGTTCGAATGTTGCTGTGAATTCCCAGCAGCCTCTTCATTTCTTCCCTCTTGGCTTTGAAGTTTCTTTGATCTCTCAGCTACCTGAAGAGAGTGGGCAAGTCTATCAGGAGAATATCTCCTTTCTCCTCTCACTACAAATAAAAACAACAACAACAACAACAAAAAAATAAAACATTAAATTCAGAGCACACAAAAAAAGGTCTTTCTGGCTTTCTTTGCTGAATATTTGATTATAAAGTTTAGTTACAACCTTGTGGAGTAGCTGAAGCTTAACTTCAATATATTCTCACCCTTTAAAAGTCTCTCCTTTATGCATCTTTAGAAATAGTATATGTTATATAATATTATATTTTCCTGTACTTGTTAAGGCCATTTAGATTATTTATAGTTACATGAAGGTTAGCAATTTAAATAATGCTTCTCCCTGGAAGGATTTATAGCATAGTCAATGGAGAATGAAATGTAATTGCAAGTCTCAGATGTGCAAATCAAAAATGATAAATAATTCTAAGGAATGCAGATACTTCTCTACAGTTTACAAAACACATATTTGTTCTTAAATGAGTTGGGAAGGAATGCATGGACATGCGTAATGTTGCTAATGTTGGTTAGTGAGCATCCACATAACTGCTCAGGTTTCTTCTACCACTGAATTGAAGAAACCCATGGTCTTAGTACACAAAGTTACCGCCATTATAGTAACTGGTAAATACATCACAACAACAAAGATCATAAGACTTGGGTATGGATTCAAATTTGTCATATTTTTCACAATTTGATAATGCGTTTGATGAAGGCACCTGATAACTTGGTTAGCCAAATTTTTAAGTCATTTGCTCTGTGAGAAGTGCCGCTTCCCTCCTGAGTAATCTGACTGGTGTGTGGCATCTGCTTGTGAATAAATATGCTATCCCTTACTCATAAAAGGCCTTCGATGAGGGCATAAAGCATTGCATTAAACAGCAGCGTTGGATTTTATACAAGTTTCCACATAATATTTTAAGATAATGTAGGAATCTGTAGGATTTAAACCAAAGGAGGTACATTTTTTCTTGCATATATCTCTTTGAATTATTTTATTAACATGTGTTATAATCATGACTGTTTTCTCCAAATCTAAAATTTTAAAGCTACAAAAATGACAAAAACTAGTCCCACTGAGTTAAGATATGGCCGGGATACTAGTCATATCACACAGAAAAAACAGAAAAGATTTCTTTAGCGAAGGCTCTTCTCATAAGAATACCTTAGTTATCAAGTAGGTGAGGGGTCCACTTTTTTTCCCATTCTGATGCTGGGGTCTGAGAGCCCATGCTCTCAGACATGCTGGGTGAGCTCTCTGTCACAGATCAAAACACCCAGACCCATTTCTTTCTTACATCAAAGGCCATACAAACATTTAACATCGTATTTGAAGAGGCAAGATGTTCTTTCTTGACATGTGTGCATACTAAGACATCTCAACTCATTTGTTTAAATATCTTCTTGTTATTATATTTCAAGTTTTTCTACTAAAATGCCCCCATTGTTCATGTCTCAATAAAATATCTGCTTCTGTGTATTTCAAGAAACTCCCATCCAAATACGTTCTTAACCATCCTCCAGTTGCAAAGAAGTGGCTGTATCTTGTGGTATTGCCTTTTCTCTATAAATATTACTAAGAGTTGTTAATATTTATTCTTGTTGATAACCTCCGAATATCTGTTCCTTCCATTAACCTGAGAAAATTTTAGGCCAAACTGGTTCAAATCTACTGTCCTCCTTCTAGTCTGCTTTACCGGAGTTTTCAGACATTCACACGAACGATCCTTTGATGTGATTATTTGGCTCAGGGCTGTGCGTTGCTCGCTCTTGTATCTCAGGAGAGAGTGAGGGGCTTCGTGAATATCAACTGCTGCTTCCTTCCAGGCCTGTTCTACAGTATTCACTTTTAAAGAACAATTTAATTTATTCTTTACTCATACATCTCTTACATATTTCAGCTTCTTCCCCCTCCGCTTCTCCCAACTCCCTCGTCTCTCTACCATATCCATTGTCCAACCCTTATCTCCCTGCAGAAAAGAGCAGGCCTCCCAGAGACGCCAACTGAATATAATACAACATGATATGAGAAGACCAGGCACAGCTCGTCACATAAGGCTGGGTGAGGCAAGCAAGCAGGAGGAAAAGGAGTCCCCAAAGCAGGCAAAAGAGCCACTTCTTTCTAACTGGCTTTTTCTGCTGCCTGAGCTGCTGGGGTAGAAGTAAGAATTTGCATATGTACTTTCCTATCTCGTCCGTCTTCGGTCAGACCACACTTAGACTTCACTGTTCTAGCTGATGTCCTCTTTCACCGAGTAATGACGCCTGCCCCAAAATCTGAAGTTTCAGTTTGGCTTACTAAAAATATGAACCGAATCTATTTTCTACTCTTTCCAGGAATAGTACAGTATAAATTATGATCCAGTTCCTAGGTACAGTGATACAATGTATAAATACAGCATTCTAGAGGCAGAGGCAGGAGGAACATGAGTTTGAGGCCAGCCTGGGCTACAGAAGTAGACCCTGTCTCAAAAATATTGTAACAGTGACAACAAAGAATATGGTTCAATCATGGAATTTTAATCATGGAGGTATATGTGTACTAAAAAGACAGAAATGATGGCTTGCTAATTAACTCTTTTTTCTCTTCATGTGTTTGATGGTCTTATGTTTACATGTGAGTATATGTATGCTTTGTACAACAGCAAGATACATTTATATGTATATAGATATGTATGTGACTATTACACATAAGAAATTCCATACCTATGCACTCCTGAATGCATGTGTGATACATGTAATATGCATCTTAGACCCTTCATAATGCTTAAATTATAAGGCTGCTTTCTGAACAAGCAATTATATTATAAAAAGTCCAAGAGTAAATAATGGATTGTCTTGTTCTGTATGAGAATTATGATTAAGAGCATATCCATTAAAAGCATTAATTATATTTAATAAATACTTAGAAAAACAGATTTTTTTCCTCTCAGCTTTTGGCCAATTTTAGCTTTATCATTTTGATGTTTATCACTTTTTCCAATATGAAATCTGTGAAATATGAGTGATTATATGCTGCAAATAGAAGGTTATCTTTTGGGATATATTGAGGGAATCAAACTGCTACTTCATTAGAAGAAAATTTCCAGCAACATTTGTGTGGTACTTAGCTCCTGCTCTGATAGTGCACCTTGCTCTTTTAGTGGTCTATTTCAACATTTCTCTGACAACACAATTCACATCTAAGAGCTCAAATTCATATTTTAATAATGTCATATGTTTTGGTGTGAGTGGAGCTGTTATAGATATCATTAATCTCTAACTTTTATCACAATTGTTCCAGTCGGAAGAGTTTATCCGACAAAAAGAATGCAGAAAAATATAGACAGCGGTAGTATAGTATAATCTTATCCATAAAACCTTTGTCGAATTAAACTGCAATTTTAGTTGACTTAGGGATTGTACATCTGCCATTTCCCCCAGGATAATCTGAAGCAAAATTATTCTTTGAACTAACAAGGTTAAAAAATATTCACCACAAATCTATCACATCTTAAATTATCTGTTCAGCCAATCAACAAGCTATCCTGTCATAAGTCTTCTTTGCTGAAATTCTTAATCTATGCTAAACAACCCAAAATTAATTTTGTTGCTTTTTCCTTCAAGTAGGTATCCATTCAAATTAATTCTTACACATTTTATGGGATTTATTTTATTGGAGTTATAATACCTTAACTGTTATTCAACTTTAGATTTTCTCCAACTTACCTGTTTGTGGTAATGAAATAGCAGCTGACTGCTGAGCTATTTATTCATGGCAGTGATTGCTACTCAATATTCTTATCAGCTACTGTAATATTTTGGTAATTTTGAACAAAATGAGACAAAAGACAAGTAGATGAAATTAAACAGATATCCTTTAAAACAGAGGGTTCATTAAAAGGGTGCTGTTCTTGGAGATGAGATGTGGTAGAATATTATTTTAAGGTGCTTGACTTTTGTTTATGCCGCATTTGTTTAACTCTGTGAATCTGTGTTACTTTCCTGTCTAAAACATCTGATAGTCTCATAAAGAGCTGAATGTCAAACAGTGAGGCAGGAGCAAGGATATGCAGGGCTATCAGCAGAGAATATAAATAGAAGGAGAAACAAGGAAGGAGAGCCAGAGAACAAGGAGAGGAGGATGTAAGGAGATATCCACCCATCCACCCAGCTGCCCATCTACCCATCCACCCATCCACCCAGCCACCCATCCACCCATCCACCCAGCTACCCATCCACCCAGCTACCCAGCCACCCATCCACCCAGCCACCCAGCCACCCAGCCACCCAGCCACCCAGCCACCCATCCACCCATCCACCCAGCCACCCAGCCACCCATCCACCCAGCCACCCATCCACCCATCCACCCATCCACACATCCACCCATCCACCCAGCCACCCAGCCACCCAGCCACCCAGCCACCCAACCACCCAGCCACCCAGCCACCCAGCCACCCAACCAGACACAGAGTAAAAAGAAAAGTAAGATATACAGAAGTAAGGGATATAATAGCCCAGAGGGAAAAGGTAGATGGGTTTATTTAAAATAAGAAAATCTGGCAAGCAAAAAGCCAAGCTAAGGCTGAGCATTCATAAAAGACTTTGTTTGTGATTTATTTGGGGGCTGGGTGGTGGATCCCCCCAAAGGGTAAAAACATCACACAACAGTGAGAAGTGACAGAATTGTGGATTTCTGAGAATATATATATATATATATATATATATATATATATATACATATATATATATATATATATATATATATATATATATATATATATGTATGTCCTGGAATTCACTCTGTAGACCACACTGGCCTTGAACTCAAAGAGATTCACCTGCCTCTGCCTCCTGAGTGCTGGGATTAAAGGTGTGTGCCACCAATGCCTAGCTCCCAATATAATTTTTAAATTTAATACATTTATACATTTATGACTAGAGGTAACAGTGGTATTAAAAATAACGAAAAAAGAAAGAGATAAAAACAGAAGTTGTGATGTGAATTCCATAGTTGCTTCTCAAGTAGCATCTACAAGTGTCCAAGAGTCAAGAATCATGGAAAAGGTGTCATTTGGCTGTGTTCTTGAAGAGTGGGTGAGGCACTAAATATGAGCTCCTGAGATATTGTATCAGAGGAGTTCTGCCTACCGAAGTAGGGAAAGTAGGGCAAAGTCGGAAACTTAAAAATATCAGAGACTTCTGAACTGTAACTTCTTAGAAAGAAATAGTGAGGGGAAACAGGAAAAGTAGGTCGAATCCATCTTAGAACAGGTTGAATTTAAATCTAAGTAATTTGAATTCCCAAACTTCGTCAGCATCAAATTCCCGTTGTAATATTTGTGTGATAAATCCACGTTTGCTTTAATTTTGAAAACTGAATGGAAGGGAATAGGAAGAAAATACGGTTTAAGGAAATAATGAAACAAATTTGGGGTTAGACTTTGAAAGCAACAAGCCTCTTATTTAACACATGACATCCAGGCCCATTTTGAACAAGAACATAGCGAAAGTTACAGAATAGAGGTTTCTGAGTTTTTAACGCAACGGTCATTTCTCTACTACTTGAATTAATGGCAGGTAGACCGTCAATGTCATGGCTGAAAAGACAGGACATAGGCTGTGAATAACTGTATTCCAGCGGGACTTTGAAACGCCCAACTGACAGGATTTTGTAACTAATTAAACTGTGAGGTATAAAAGAGAGTACTTTTGGATTCTAGCTTGGATGACTGGAAAAAGAGGAATTCCCTAGTGAAGCCAGAAAGATGAACAGGTGTGGGAGAGAGAGGACGACCTTTAACTTAGTCCTATTAGAAATCACCAGTGTTCAAGAGGAGCAGCAATCCCCTGGGAAGTTCTGCTTTTGCTACCCTAGCAACTGGGAAGACTTGATCACTGGTGCAACTGTTGAAGGAACATTATGGGAGTGAGCAACTACAACTTGGCTTAAAAGGCAAAGATCCAGAGATCATGATTAAAGAGAGAATATAAATATTGTAAGAGCTGAAAGTAGAGAACATCTGCAGCCTCACAGTATTTGGTCATGGAGATTTGAACACATGGATTCACAGTGTCAGAGAGAGAGAGAGAGAGAGAGAGAGAGAGAGAGAGAGAGAGAGAGAGAGAGAGAGAGAGAGAGAGAGAGATTCCTTCAAGTCTGCAGAATCTGTAAGACAGCACGTGAGTGAAGATGACGCTACACATACCATTACACAGAGCACCAAGTTGGTTCAGTGTGATTTGAAAAAAAGAAAAAAAAAAGAGCACCCGAAGTTAAAAGCGAAAACTGATGGGCCAGGTAGGGGAGAAATTGGAGGGGAGTGAATTTTGGATGCGCAGATCAAAACACGTTACATGCATGTCTGTGTGATTCTCAAATAATTGAACAGCTTTACACACAGAAGTTCTAGCAGGTGCTGGAGTGACAGGCTTGACCTTGCTCCCATCCAAGGCACTTGGAAAATAATTCTCTCTTCATTACGAGTTACAGAGGCTCAGGCATTCTGTCCCAACAGCACAAGACGGATAAGACTATCAATATAATAAAGGAGAGACTGATACCCATGATTTGTACCTCCGAGGATGCACGGCACAATAAAGTCTGCAGTAAAAATCCCTGAGAAGCAATAGGGGCAGCCATACCCACACGGCGCTTCTTTCTTTTCTCCAACAGAAGATGATTCAGCGAAGAAGAGTTTGTTCAACTGTGTGTTAGACGTGCTTGAAGCCTTTATGTACACTAATATAGGGAGCACTTACACATATTTTAGGTATATTTGATTGGGTGGTTGGCTGTTTGAATGATAGCGTTTTCTTAGACAAAGCAATCAAATTACATTGTTAGCAGTTTTCAAGGAGGGGAGGCAGGGTTAAATTCACAAGGGCTAGCTGGGTGGTCAATCTGTTTCCATGGTAACCAGCCGGCTGAGTAAACCATACATTTATAGGTGTTGGTTTGTGCCCTCTTATCTTAAAGAATCTGTAAGAGATTGTTTCTATAAATACAGTTTCCATCTCTAGGCTAAGTACAAGTCTGAAGATAAATTTAGGATAGAGAGAGCTTTTGAATTATGTAAATAACAGTTCAAATTGACACCCCTTTCTTCATTTTTTGGTGCTATTTTCTATATTAAATATGGTTTTATTGTGGTTCCAAGTCTTTTAATTATAAGGAGGTACACTTTATCATATCTGTTTTCAAGGCATTCATTTTTATGATTTCCTTGGCCACAGGTGTGGATGTAGTTCTGAGTAATGCAGAGAGCCACTGCTGTTAGAACAATCCATTACTGTTCTCTTAGCACTACCTCTACGGCCTATTTTAGCAGGCACAAAGAGCATTTTAAAATATGATGCAGAGGAAATATTTTCAAATCCCAACTCAGGCTTAGAAACTTCTAGGAATATCAGATGAACATATTTATATCCTTTTCCCCTTAAAACAGTAGAGAGTTTTATTTCTTTCTTACAAAATAAAGTACATTATTTTGTATTACAAAAAAGGCATTATTTTATTTGTAAATTGTAATTTATTCTTCTGAACTGTTTCCCCCCCAAAAAAAACCTCATGTCTAGAATTTAATTTATTTAAATTAATATCAGAGGTCTTGTTCTTTTCTCTGTAGGCGTTTTACAGAGTGTTTTCTTTCTATGATTTGATTCTGATCAATGCATGGTGCACCTTTTCCTTCTTCCTGACCAGTCTTCTGATGAGCTGAAACGATCCGCATTCCCGTTGATGTGAAGGGGAATTCCATAACCCTGGCACTTTCCTGGTTGTGCACGTGTGTGCATATAGCCAAATGATAAAGTTCTTGAGAATTACTTCCACTGTGTGCAGGGTTGAGATTAGAATAATAAATTCATCATTATCATTATTATTGCTATTAATATTTATATAGCACCTTTACTCTGAGAAGCTCAGGAAACTATGAATTTTAAATCATCCAGTGGGCTCAGATCTTAAATGCACCCCTATGTACTGGGTAAGACACAAAATTAATAATGGATCTGAATGACATATATTGCCAGAGAAATCTAATTCCACTGTCATTTTACTCTAGTCTGTTATTGGAAAATGGTACTATATATTTTCCTGGGAAGTGAGATAATTGTTAGTATTTCAATACTGAGGTCCATTTGGTATTTATTTAAGATTAACTCCAGGTGACAGGTTATTAGTCAAAAGTAAAGAAGAAATAAACTGAACTGCAAGTACAAAGACAAATTTATTCTTTGCATTAACATTCTAAACTAAACTATGTTTGCAAAAGAAAAATTTCACTACTGTTTTTCTATAAAGGCTCTTAATTACCGCACTTGCGTTATGCTCAGCCATTAAATATAGACACGTCAGAGTGAATTTTCATGGCACTTTAGGGTGAATGAAACAGGGTCAACAGAATATAAAGATGACAGGGCTTTGAACCTAATGGAGCTATTCAAAATGCAATATGGCATTATCAATCTTCTAGAACTTAAAAAATGTATTCTATTGGGTTCTAATATTGGCTTAGATATTTTAAGCCAAGCATAACACATGTTTTCTAAGACTGATAATTCTGTTATTTTTATCTCGTTTTTTAAGAAGCGGTAATTTATAGTTTGAAAGTTTATTCTCATTTAGATTGTTTACATATGTGAGGATGTTTGAAATAGCTGTTATGTAACTCTGGGCTTGTTTTAAAGTCACTTCAGAAGGAATACAGTTCTAAACACAGTGTAGCCTCCTAAAGGAAGTGATTTTGCAAGAGACCAGAGGAACAGAGGGAGAGGTGTGAATGGCATGTTAGAATAAATATCACCATAAGTTATGTTTTACATCAAATACCTCAGGTAATAAAGGATTTCTAAAAAAAATGTTCTACTTAACTATTTCTAATTAAAAGGAAGTTGAAACCAGGGAAAGTCAAATAATTTCAACAAGATCATAGTGCTAGTATCTTGTAGAATAATATCTAACTACTTTAAAGAAAAACTTAAGCTCAAACCCTCTGACTTTTCTTGCCAAGCAGATAGGCAGCGAGATGGATTTTGATGTAAGTGAATGCATTGTGGCTTCTCAAAACCCCAAGTTCAGAAACACTGGTACAGCGCGCGATCTACCCACAACACTATTATTTCATGGTGTGAAGCTATTATTGTCTTCCATCTTTTCAAACGTTTGTCCTGTGACACATCACCCTCACAGTGGGATTTATTGCTCAATCATTTTGCATTTATATACACAGATGTGGTGTGCAGGAGTTTTCTATAGGAACAGACTCAATTCCAAACACCACGAGTGCCAGTGCAGCCCACTGAGTACTGGAGACTGGAGGAGCAGGAGCTTGCCTGCTGTGTGTTTCTTTCTAATCATAAGCATGGCAAACCACAGCTCCCTCCTTACCTGCCGTAGACATTAATAGCCTCTTGTGTAGAATGTAAGCATCAATACTACAACTTGAAAGCCTTCAGTATAGGAATCTGTATCTGCGTTTTTGTATCAGGTTTTAATCCTTGTTGTTAAAAGTGTTAAGTATTGAGGAACGATCACAATCACTAAGGCGGACACATGAATTTGCAGTCAAGCCAAATTAGACAGTGCTGGGGGCAGAATCTGGCTTCGGAGCATTCACAGCTTGAAATTTACATATGTGTGTCTAAACATGTTGTTGCAGAATATGATAGTTTGTTTCTTTCCCCCTTGATGCTTTCAGTGCATTTACTAAGTATTTTTATTCAGGAAATACAAGTGGTTGCATTAGAAGCGTCCGGCATGGATGTAATTGCACTTGGCTCATAATTCCCCTACTCTCATCAACTTTCCTCCATCCAGTTGGAACTCTTCCCCCACACAAGTACTTCTTTTACTTTCCCATATTTCTGAAATGCAGTGGGTGCATAAAGATACATACTCTGTTTGCTCGGGAAAACGTGATGCATTTTCTCCCTCTCCACTCTCTTGTCTTCTCCTTTCCCATTCTCTTTAGGGTCCTATTCTCTTCACATTGCTCCATCTTTGTCCCACACCCCACACAAACCCTTAAATGCAGATTCTAGACAGGAACTAGAGCGTGATAAGTTTGCCTTTCTGAGTCTAACTGCCAGTGGTCTCCAGTTCCATTAATTTCCCTGCAAATGACATACTTTCATGTATATGCATCATGTCTTCTTTATCCATTCTTCTGTTGATGATACTAATGCTGATCAATGTTCCATACTAATGCTGGCTCCTGTGCTAACCAACAGGGATGTAAGGGTAACAGAATTGGGTAGAGGACTAGACTTCCCCAAATTCTTACTAATTAGCATATATAAAAAAGATTGACAAAGAGTATTATTGAGCAACCACACCACATCACCACACAAGGTCATCTGAAGTCAATCATGTTTACAGGCACAGAGGCACCCAACATTGTGTAAAGCTAACCTGTCTTAAATTAATAACTCTTAGAAATGCACATACATATTCAACATGTTTATGAATGACATGGGTAGTTTTATTATTGATTGTAACAATTGCTAAGCTTTGTATTAAATACTTAAAGTATCAATTACAACACACATTGTCCCTTTCTGAGGAGAATAAGTAGGGATGTTAAACAATGAGTGGTTAAGATATTGTTTCAATAGCACATACCTTAAAAATGAAAACTGGTGGCTGATTGGACAAAAGCCATAGCAGTAGAGATGGTGAGAAATAGATTGTTTTTGTTTTATTTATAAAATGCAGCTACAACAAAGTTTGTTGATGCATTCATCTTGGATGGTTGGTGAGATTTGACAGTATGTTAGAAATTATAGGCAGTGATTCAGAATCCCTTGAGCTACAAGGTGAAACATGTTCCTAGAGAAAAACAGTTATTTGGAGCTGAGGAAATAACTAAGGGATCATCTCTGGTCAGGAAGCATGTCAAGCAGGCAAAGGGAGATACTGTCCAGAGAGATACTACCTACACTGTACTTTACTTAGGAGGATAGAGAGAGCATATAAACATACAAACAAATCTCAGAGGATTGAATACAGACAGGAATGAAACAGCTGAAAGCCAGGGGCATATCAAAATTCAGACAAGATGACAAAGGAGACTGAGGAATAGTGAGTAGGTGTGAGGAGAACTAAGAACTGAGAATGATGAGTGGTGATTTTTAATTCAGTACAAGGGATTGAGTGCCAAGACTTGCATATGCTCGACAAGCACACTACTGTGGAGGCTATAGCCTCCTTTATACTTTATTTTCAGATAAGATCTATAAGTATCTCAGGGTGGCCTAAACTTGTAATCCTTCTGCTTCAGCATCATGAGCAGCTGTATTACAGGAACAGCTCTTGAATTTATCAGTGACAAAATTAAAAAAAAATAGTTTCAAGAAGTAGATATTGGGCAACTGAGACACATACCAAAAAGTTGGAGGAGGAAATAAATGTGAACATTGTCAGTGGGTTTTGGCCACATTGTCAAGGGAGTCTTGGCACTTGGTTGATGTCATGTAGCATAAAGAAGAGTAAATGAAGAGTAAGAGACAAAGAGTGAAAAAGAAAATCCTCATAAATAATTGACAATTCTTCTCTATGTGCATTTTACACTTACTAGAGGTTCTATGTGTAGATAAGTTTATGAATATATTTGCCAGCTAGCCATTGCAGTGTTGTAAGAGACACAGGATGTACCTATAGACTCTACACCACGTAAGGATTTTCAGTCTAGCTGTCAGAGCGCTCAGGGTTGTCTCCCACCGTTACCACAATCGGGAGCAGAGATGAACTCAACAAGGTAATGCTCTCTTTAGGAAAGCTCGCCTCCAGTCACCCACTCAGGTGGGACATTAAATACCTGGTGGTTTTGGCTAGATTCAGGACAACTGTGTTAGCAATAATCACTCAGAGATTCCCCACTTGGGCTGGAGAGATGGCGCAGCAAACAAGTGCTCCTGCTGCTTTTGTAGAGGACCTGAGCTTAGCTCACAGAATACACATCTAGTTCTGTAATTCTAGCTTTAAGGGATCTGGCCACCCTTTCTGGTCTCTGCAAGCACACCCTCTATAACACACACATACACATACACATAAATTAAAATAATAAAATATGAAAACTAAAAAAAAGTACCTCTATATTGACATCAAAGACACAGTAGCTGTACAACATAGTTTGCACGCCTTTGAAAATATTTTTAATCTCCATTTTAGAATTTAATTTATCATATATGATTATACCAAAATATAGTAATATCTTTCCCGTAGTTCATCTCTTCAATTTGGCCTTGAAATTCTACCCACCACCAACCCCCTAACTTGGTATCCTCTTCTCCTTCTCTACACTACTTAGCATTATTAGTGCTGTCCATTTGTGCATAGGTATGTGGTCATACACAAGAGCATGGACAACCTATCAGCCATCATACCGCCAATGAATAATGATTCTGCCTTTCTCTACCAGCAACAATCAACTTACAATAGCATTTCATTTAAGGCTGGCACATTCAGGCACCTCTCTCACCCATGCAGGAATCTTTGCCAGCTTGATCTTGCGCAGATAACTAACAGATGCTCTGGTTTTATGAGTGAAATTTTAGGTTTTGTCCAGAGATAACATTTCACAGCTCTACTGCTCATTCATTAGCACTTACATTCTTCCTGCCTCCTTTACCGTGATGTCCCTAAGACTTGGTGGGGGAGCTCAGTGTGGTACAGATTCTCCGCTTAGGGCTCCATTCACTCATTAAAGCTCTCTCTCTGTTTATGGGTCTCTGCAGCGGCTGCTGTCCACCTGCGCCAGTTTTATTCTCTGTATGGCTACAACTGATGTCTTCTCATTTTGTGGGAATTGGTCTGGATTAAACACCCTGTAACTGCAGCACCTGTTTCGGAAGACTGTGACCTGAGCCAGTCATCATAATACTTGTCAACAAATCTGCTTGTTTCTGGCTCATTAGCGTGACCACATAGATCAGAGGTCCCACGCCCTGGGAAAGCACAAAGAGCGTAATTAGACGCACTCCTTCAGCCTACCCTATTCTGGACCTCCACTCCCTTCAACAGGCAGATATAACAATAAAATTTCTCAAAAACTGCCCATTAGTTTCTCATGTTAAAGTACTCCTTCACGTCTCTATTGTTTCAATTGCGAGAGAGAGCCAGTGGTGGGTATTAGTTTCCCTATTTCCATGAAACCATTAGTGCAATATGAAAATTGTTGAAGTCACATGCCTTTACATAGTCTTGAGAAAGCAATAGGTGTACATACATTCTTCAAACCTCCACAATGAATACATAAAGACGTCGTCAGGTTAAGCTACTGGAATACAAGTATTCTTTCTCTAATTTTAGTTTGTGGGACATGAACTAATATTCCACACTATTTATCCCCACCAGAACAGTAGTTGTAATGTTTATTTGCCTAAAGAAGCAGGTTAAGGGAGAATCTGCTTGATAACTGTAAAAATGTAATTGGATAATTTGAACTAAACTAATTTGAGTTGACATTTGTGGCTTTTTTTGTTATTCTTATCAATGGAATTTTGCCATAAAAGCAGAATGTGACATCTAAGGTATAATTGTAAGGCTACAAAATAGGTATTTCATGAAATTGAAGGTACTCTCTTTAAGAAGACGCTCTTCAAGAAGGCTCTAAATGTGTCATTAACCTCAGCCTACCATTTTGGATTCTTAGTGTCAAACGTGCAATTACTTGATAAAGGTGTCGGAGATGAGTTGAACACAATGACTTTTTTTTTGTTTGCTTTTGTAAATATAGAGAATATGAGTGAAGAGACAATAAACTCCTTGCTTTAATTACACTCAGGTGAGTGAATAGCAAGGAGCCAATTCCAGGCTGAGTCTGAGAGTTAACACCAGGTGTTTCCTTTAAATGAGATGGGCATGCCAGTCAAGTCTTGTTAGGCATCAGGCGGATGCTCTGAACTAAGAAGAGTCTGCCTTGCTTATTATCCCAATTAAGCAGGTCTGCTATTTAATGGGTTAATGAAGAAATGGAACCCTTTTAATTGGGGCACTTGCTCGATTAATTTCTTAGTCCACTCCACTCAGCAAATTGTAGCATAAAAGTTCATTTTCTCTTTCCTACACCATTCCAATCTTGCCAGTACAGATTCTTGGACCTTGATAACTACTGGTTTGGCAGTGATGTCTATTTGCCATGGTGCTGCTTAAGGTCAGTGTCAGTGGGGATAATATGTAGTCGAGGGTTCCGGACAGAGATTCATTCTCAGTATTCTTTGCTATCACTCAATAAACGAGTATCTGGAAGTATACTTCAACTCCCACTCCCTAGTCCCTGTGTACTAGAGTTTAGGTTGGGGACCAGGATGAGAGATGACTTTCATTATCTTTCTATGAACTTTTGTGTTTAAAAACAATGAACACACAGCATTGTCTAGTAAGGGGAGACACAAACTTGATTTGAAAACAAAATTCATCTTCTATAAGTGGCATATTTAATGATGGCAATAAAAGGGAGTTTAATGACCAGGCACTGAGAGAAAATAACTACTTCAAAAGTAGGTTCATGGGATGAGGAGCAGAGGAACCAGATTTCCTTCTTCTAGATAAATTGTTTTGACATGGCTAGTACTGATATTTTGTTGTCTTTCACATTTCCACCAGCAAAAAAATGCCTGTTATCCATCTGCCTCCCTTAAAATAAGCACAGACAATGAACACAGAGACTGTTACAGCTAAAAGATTCTACCTCTCTGGCTTTTAAAGATGGTTGTGGGAAGTGAGAAATTCCAGGCTCAGCTGTGCTATTTTTTTTTTTTTTTGCATCATGACATTATTCCTTTAACAATATCCATGCTATGCAACAATTCATGTGTTGCTTATAAAATTATGGACTTGTTACTAACCATCCCGAGGCCACGCGCTGATGCTGGTAAGGTAGGGCAAAACACTTCTTTAATCAGGACTTAGCTCCTGATGGCTTTCCTCTTTCATTTAGAAATATGAAAAATAGTTTACTTTTTATTATCACCTGTAGTAAAACCATCATTTTTTTCTCTCTCTGGCATCCCTGTAAGAAAAAAACAATATGACATTGAGCTATGAAATATGAGGCGGGAGATGCCGAAGTAATAGCAGAGTGAGTGAGAGGAATCGCTTGTCATTTCTCATGGTTTCTCTGCAGCTGTGGACTGGATCCAGCAGATGCAGCTGTAGAGGCTGCATTTCCTTGTCATTCCCCTTAAAAGTCATTGTCATTCCCTTAAAAAGTGTCATTGACTGTTATGAACATCTGTCTTATGTTAAAATAGAGTGCTATTTAATTTGAACAAAGTTACTTTTCATAACAGTCTTCTTACAAGAGAAAAATGAAGCACTCATGTGCTGTTCTGGCAACCACAGCCTCAGCAAGAAGATGTCCCGGCTGTCCTTTGGATCTCACCGTCTGGCTTTGATCCTACTTAGGTATTAACCACACATTCACCAACCATTCATTGTATGATTCTATTAGAACTGAACTGCTCCTAGAGACAAAATAGCTCTATGGTTCATGTCTATTTTATTTTATATTTTTTATTTATTTAATTTTTGGATATTTGGTCTCAAACGATGGAAGGTCCCTGAAAAAAAATTATATCCTGAAGAAGCAGAACCTTGTAGAATGTGGGAAAGTAATGCCTGCTCCAGCTTTCTCTGCTGGCCCCTGAGGCCAAATCTTTGGGCTTGGTGTGGCTTCTCACTGTGGGCTGACTTCAGCAGCTCTGATTATGATCTCCAAAGTGAATATGGACAAGCTATTTTTAATAGTGACACTTTCCCATTTTATCTGATAATATTGAATGTTGTATATGAATCTGTCCTTTTATTTGTTCTATCATTCTATCTATGTATCTATCATCTATCTATATGTATCTATCTATATCTATCTATCATCTATCTCTATCTATCATCTAGCTATCTAATCTATCATCTATCTATATACCTATCTATCATCTAGCTATCTATATATCTAATCAAGTTAAGAACATGGTAAAAGCATTTAAGGTGAGAAGCCAAAGCAACAAACATTTTCTCCTCCTTGACTGACTGCCACGTACAACAGTTGCTGCCAGTTGGCAACAATGCCTTACCTAGAACTCATCCATAATATAACGTGCTGTGTGCATTCTGGTCACATACCGAGTTGCTGCATAAGTCGGCAGCTGATTTATTTCTCTTCTCGGGAACTGCAGGTGGTCAGGTCTCCCCCCATTTCTTTGCTTTTGGGATCATTCATTTCTGAGCTGATGGAACTAACTAGCTTCACGTTTCAGGTACACCTGTCCCCACTGACTGAGAAGACTGCTGAGTTACTATCAACCATTCCGTTTAGGTCTTGTGACAGATGGCTGTTTGTACTACCTGTCCAAAGTTCTGGGGTAAAAGACATGAACAGTTCTTTTCTATTATAGCTTACATAAAAAGTAATGTTTGTATAAGAAGATAGTACTTCTCATTAATGTTGGTTTACTTCATAGAAGATTTTATTTTATGACTGAATCCTAATATTGTCATGATTTGGGTGTGCCAAAAAAGACAACATTCTACAGTTTCATATTACTTAAATGAGTAAATTCATTTAAAATTTATAATGTACTATCTACAAACCCTACAGAACTTTGAATGTTTGTGACTATAGAAACTCCTATACATACTTATATACATAGGAATAATAATTAGTTAGGGCATATAAATATATTCATATGTTATATGTAATGTTTAAATATTACATGTGTACATACATAGGTTTGCATTTACAATGTAAATGTTAGTAACATATTATCAATATGTAAAATAACCACTTTCATTGAAAAAAAAAGGTTAGCTGTAATATTGGACCTGAAACCTTATTGGTGAGCATTCAAACTTTGCATACTTATGAGACAATGTGAATTCAAAAGGCAAGTAACATCTTGGTATTACTTAAGCATACTTTGGAACTACAGTTAAGCTGAATTTCACAGTTTCCTTGAAGTTTATGAGTCACATTTTGAGAATTATGGCTTGATTTGATACCCTAATGTTCTGGAGTTCATAGGGTGTGTGTGTGTGTTTGCAAGGTTCGCACACATGAGATTTTGATAGTTTCAGGGTTCTCCTTGGAATGATTAAGTGAGGAAAGGAAAGGAACAGAAGAGAGGTTTAGTTTGTGGCAGATAGCACCCATTGAGGCAGAGGGCAAAAGACCTGGCCTTAAGAGGTAGCTCAGGCAATCAGGTAAACTCTTTGCAGAAATATATGTGTAGATTTCTATTGTAGTTGGAGTAATGCCAGTTTTAATGAAGCAGTGTGCTACAGAACAGGGGCTGTGACTTTCCTTTGCAGCCGGATGATCTGTTTCTTCCTACGGTGGGTAGAACTGGCCTCACTCACGGTTCTTTTCTACCAACCTGGAAGACTAAAATTGCACCTGTATTATGTAGAGGAGTTTATTCAGCCAAGTTGAATAAAACACTTAATAAAGATATCCAGTGGTTAAGCAACTAACACTTTCTACTTTTTTCTAAAGTGCTGGAGATTCAGGAAAGGCATGGTTTTCTAGAATTAACTCTATGCTAAATATTTAAATCTTATTTAAAATATATCTCTTTTTAAGAATTGTTTCTTTTATTTTTTGAGATTACAAAATAATTACAACATTTCTCCTTTCTTTCCTTCCCTTCTAACCTCCCTGCTTATTTTCAAATCCATGCTTCGTTTTTGTGTTTGTTGTTGCATGCACGCATGCATGTATACATACATACATACATACAACTACAACCTGCTCAGTTTGTAAAATACAATTCTATATGTTCACAGGGCTGACCTTTGGTCTTCCATAAACAATTGATCTTCTCTCCTTGGGGAGGACCCTTTTTCCTGTTCTCAGAATTCCTTAGTCCTCTTCTTTTTGTAGGGTTTACGCCTCATGGGTTTTCCCTTGTCAGCTTTAGCATGCCTATTAATGTTGCCATTGTTCAGCTCACATACACGCAGTCATGTTGGGGGAGGCTTTATGGATGTAACTTCTGATATTGCTAGGAGACACCATCTCAAATTAAACTCCCTGATCTTATGGTTTCCACTATGTTCCCTGAGCCTTGGGTGCCAAGCTGTTCTGAAGACATATCCTTCGGGACTGGGGTCAATAACTTTGTATATTGATCACTGGTAGTTGTCTGTAATAGTCTCCATTATTTCAAGGAGAAGTTCCTTTGACTCCATCTTTCTTCCCCAATTAAAGCCCCTTGGTTTCAAACTATCCATGGTCACATGACTTATGCTCTGCCATTCCCTTTTCTATTGCTGTTACCTCTCACCCAAGCAATGGTCCCTTTTTATTTGATTGGTTTCTAAAATTACTCCAGGATATGCACTCACAAATAAAGATTGGAGGAATGATGAAAGGGAACATGGGGTATTTTTCTCTCTGGGTCTGGGTTATCTTACTCAGTATGACTTTAAAATTCCATCCATTTGCCAGCAAAGTTCATTGTTTCATTTTTCTTTACAGCTGAATAATATTCCACAGTAAACGTGTGCCACATTTTCTTTATCAATTAAAAGTCTTTTTCCTCATTTAAAAAAATGTATTATTCATTTCATATATCAACCCCTGTTCTCCCTACCTCCCCTTCTCCTACTCCCTTACTTCCCCCCTTTCTAACCCCTATTCACTTCTCAGAGGGGGGAATGCCTTCCTTGAGGAGTCACCAAAGTCTGGAATACCAAAGTTGAGGCTGAACCAAGCCCTTCCTGCTCTGTATCAAGGCTAAGTAAGGTATCTACTGTAGAGAATGGGCTCCAAAAAGCCAGCTCATGTATCTGGGATAGGCTCTGGTACCTCTTTAAGATGCACCCCCAACAGATCAAGCCATATAGCTGTCATCCATATTCAGAAGGTCTAGCTCAGTCATATGCATGTTCCCCAGCTGTCAGTCCAGAGTCCATGCGCTCCTACTAGCTTAGGTCAGCTGTCTTTTGCTTTCCCTCATCATACTCTTGAACTCCCTTATTTTATGATTCCTCCTTCCTCTCTTCAACCATACTCCATGAGTTTAGGCCAGTGCTTAGCTTTTGGTTACTGTATCTTCTGCCTTCAGTTACTGGATGTAGGTTCTATCTATGATTGCAATTAGTATAGTCACTATTGCTGGGAGTTTAGCTGGGGTTATATTTGTGGATTCCTGAGAATTTCCTAACCTCATAATGGCTGCCTCTATCAAGATATCTCTTTTATTGCTTTCCTCATCCATCCCTCCTCCAATTCTTCCTTTCCCCGCTTTTCCCTCCCCCCCCCCCTTCTTGGGTGGGGTTATTGGTTATCCTTTGCTTTAAATCTATCCACTTATGAGTATCTACCATGTTTGTATTTCTGGGTCTAGGTTATCTTACTTAGGATGGTTTTTCTTAGTTCCATCCATCTTCATCAATCCTACATCTGACAGAATTCCGATCTTGAAAATATATAAAGCACGTGCGACTATAAAGATTGAGTCAGGGTAGAAATAGAAGACAGAGAGAGAGAGAGAGAGAGAGAGAGAGAGAGAGAGAGAGAGAGAGAGAGAGAAAGAGAGAGAGAGAGAGAGAGAGAGAGAGAGAGAGAGAGAGAGAGAACATAAAAGAGGGAACCATTATTTGTTTGAAGAGAAAACTGAACCTAAAGAAAGATCTAGAGACCTACAGGACTGACTCCAACTAACTATTTGAGCAACTGTGGAAAGGCTACCATAAATGCCCTTTCCTGATAATAAGATCAACAACTAACTTATCCACCATCATGGAGCCCTCATCTAGTACCTGTTGGAAACATAAGCAAACATCCATACCTAAACACTGAGTCGAACTAGAATCCAGATGCAGAGGGAGAGGACAAGACCAGGTTGCAGAAACACATAGAGACAGCTGACCTGATAGCTGGGAATCCAGCATGGGACTGACCTGACTCAGGCCCTCCCTGAATATGGGTCTCAGCCAGAAGGACTGAGCAGTCTAAGGGACCTCACACAGTGGAACCAGGATGTATTCATGGTGCATAAAAAGACCTTGTGGACACATCCCCCATGGAGGGATACTCCCTTAACCTAGAAACAGGAGAGAAGTTCTAGTCCCTTCTTCAAATGATTTGACAGATCTACATGACCCCACCTGGATAGCATTGCCCTACATGTGAAATTAGGTTGGGGGGATGAGAGGGGAGAGTGGTCAGGGTGCATGTGAAGGGGAAGAGAGAGTAAGAGGGAGGGAGGGAGAGGGAACTGGGATCAACACGTAAAATAATAAAATAAATAAAGAAAAAAGAAAATATATAAAGCACTCAAGAAACTAGACATCAAATACCAAATAATCCAGTTAAAAATGGGAGCAGAGATCTAAACAGAGAATTCTCAACAGAAGAAACTCAAATGGCAGAAAGACACTTAAGGAATTATTTAATGTCCTTAGGCATCAGAGAAGTGCAAATCAAAACTACTCTGAGATACCGTCTTTCACCTGCCAAAATGGCTAAGATCAAAAACACTGATGACAGTTTATGCTGGAGAGGTTGCGGAGTCAGGGGAACACTCCTCCATTGCTGGAAGTGCAAACATGAAGAACAAATCTGGAAATCAGTGTGGCAGTTTCTCAGAAAATTCATCATCAATGTAACTCAAGACACAGCAATACCACTCTTGGGCATATACTCAATGGATGCATACTCATCCCACAAGGACATTTACTCAGCTATGTTCATAGCAGTATTATTTGTGATAGCCAGAACCTGAAAACAACCTAGATGCCTATCAACCAAAGAAAAGATAAAGAAAAACAAATCTCTTTTATTTTATAATTGTGTTCTTTTAAGATCTCAGTTTCCTCCCTTCCCCCTTCTTATTCTTTGTCCTTACTTTTGTGGTGATTAATATGTCAATCCAAAGCCGATAACTATTAAGACAAGCACTTTAGTTTGTGCTAATTCTTCATCCTCAAATTGCCAAAATATGATATGGAACATAGTTTTAAATCAGAATACACAAATCTCTTCTTATATGCATATGCCTAAATAATGTATATTGAAAGTCTAATATATCTTATATTCATGAGCTACTAGAATTTGTTTCTTGTTTAGCAATTGGACTTCAAAATATTGTAGAAAGGCTGTTTATTTGTGATTCATATATAAATCTATAAAGAACACACACTCAAACACACATCCTTCTGGTATCATAAATGTTTAAATTTATTTCAAAACCACATCTGCCTAAAATATGACAGTTTATTGTATGAGGGAATATTTTAATCTCTCATACCCCTAAACATTGTCTTTTGTCAATGTCATTTCATTTTATAGGACTTTCATCCCTCAGTAGATATATATCAACAGTACAAATACCTCTGCTTTAATAGCCTCTATAGGATCCTGCATACCCTGAGCTCATGAGCCATCCATGGTATCCTATGCTGCAAGGACGTGTTTAATTATTTTCCTGGAAAGTTATAGCAGTATCATCTCTGTCAAGATATCTGTGACAACTGGAGACACTGTCTGACAGACAGGGCAGGAGTGTGAACCCTGTTGGAGTGTGTTAGGAGTGGCATTCTGGATTTTATTTTTGCTTTTTGCCTCTGATGATTTACTTTATAAGTTCTTTCAGACTCACTTGAAGATCCCACACTGACTGAAATACCAGATCCCCCGGGACTGCTTTCTGAATCCTCTTTCATGATTTACTTATACTATCTTCAACAGCGAGATACCACTCTACCTATAGACGCTGCTTCCCAGGCTTCCTCAATGCATTGCATGTTGGCTTTTGCCACCATGCCCACCACGTCTTTCTTTGTATTGTCAGTGTGAACTGTTCTGTGTGAGTGAGCTCTGGGCTGGAATCCAGCTTCATTTTTACCAATCGTTCTATCTTTCTGACTCAGTTTTCTTATTTATAAAATAAGGTGAGTGTACGTGCTTAGCTAACTTTCTCTCTCTCTCACACATGCAAGCAATTTATTTGGTAGTTCTAATAGTTTTATTATTATTATTTTCTCTAAGGCATGCAGAATATATTGAGAACTCTCCAACATTTTGCCACATATATCTTTTATTCCTTTCCTGGAGTTTATATATTTTATTAAATTTTTTTCTCAAATGATCTTATAGGTATATACTATTATTTTCAGTTTCATAGGGAAAAAATAACCTCGCTTAAATTCTACTTCTTTTCCTAAGTGTTGTTTCCATTTTCATCAGCCTCTATTCTCATATTTATTGAGTTAAATGCGTTAACATGTCCAGTGCTTAAGCACTACGGATAAAGAAGACGGGGAACTGGGAAGGTCCTGGAAAGATATCTACAGTCCTAGTTGAAGCGTGGTAACAGGCTGTCTAGAGTAGTTGCAGAGGAAGGCAGTAGAAGGAAGGAAGCAGAAATGGAGTATAAATGGCCTTTCCAGAAGTCTAGACTTTCTCTATTGTGAGGGAAAAATTAGTGTTCTCCAATGGAGTCTCACTGGATATATTAACCACATGTCAGGGCATGCCCCATGTCCATGAGTAGATAGATGGCCAACACAAAACAAACTCAATGGTATTCTTGTAGACGTTTTGTATCATATTGCTTTTTGGACATTTCTTCTTTTTTATTCTTTTGATTGTATATTTTGGTTTTTGATTTTAAGTAGGTGTGTGTGTGTGTGTGTGTGTGTGTGTGAGAGAGAGAGAGAGAGAGAGAGAGAGAGAGAGAGAGAGAGAGAGAGAGAGTGATATAAAACATGTTAACCAGGGTGGTAGGAGGCAACACTCCATAGTCTAAAAGATATTGAGAGGAACTTTGTAGGACTCAGACTCTGAATCCAAAGCTTTCAGAGCTTGGAGCGAGAGATGCTATTTTCTTGTGGACATGTGCTGAGACTGGGATTACATGGTGAGCAACAGGAAAACATATCAGTAACATTTGGGATGCTGGGTAAAATCTTGAACCTTTTATATGGAGAAGGAGCAAGCAGTTTCCAGTGAGGACTAGTCACCATCATGTTTGTTTTATTAACACATATTTCCAGAACTTACCCCCATGTTTCTTATACAGTAGAGTTGGATAAACCCTGGGCATAGCTAATTTAGCGGTCTTTGTAAATGATTTTCAAGCTCCCCCACTTATATGAACAGTAGATTTAGTTGTCATGTATCAAGCATTGACCTAAGCACTATAACCCTATAATTAGTGGCATTATTAACATTGCTTTCGATTTCACAAGTGAACAAACTGGGGTATTAATTTCCCCTACTTAATAAGTAATGGAGCTAGGCTTCACAATCAGGCAGGTTAATTTGTAGCTGAAGACTTTTAATTACTATTAGACAAGTCCTAGGAAGTTCCTGTCACTATCCATTGGTCTATTGAACTTTTCTCCTAGCACCCTGTGCAGATATGACCTGACTATTATGATTTCTCACAAGAAAGACTGCTAGTGAAAATTACTAGAGAAGTTCTTTACCGTTCTGGCCCAAGTAGCTTTTGGGGCTTTCAAGAGTGAGAAGCTGTTTTCTCAGGTAAGTCTGCTGAGACTGGGGATTGTCTGGTGAGAAGAAGAAAGATTATGAGGTAATCACTTCTCAGGTGTCCTCTTGTTCTAACTCTCAGTAGCATTCTGGACGCTGGGTAAAATCCTTCAAGAACTCTTGCTTTCCTTCTATGGTTGTGGCCTCTCTTGCATGCCCATGATTTTCTTTATTCCCTATTTATCTTACTCCAGAGCCTAGTCCTCCTCAGACCCACGTACAGTCTTCCTCCTCCTGTCCTCTCCTGTGTTATGGTTCTCTATGACAGCAACACACAGCTGCTTTGTACTTGTCTATGACTTCACTGATTTTCTGAGCTTGGGAGGTGGGCAAGCTACTGATTGATGCCCCCCATATCACCTAACAGCCCTACAAACCCTGTCTTCACTCACTTGCCTAGCTCGGTTTATTACTATCTTTCCATTTGCAGGCCAGAAATATCGGCCTTGATCCCAACCAATTATCGTGAAATTCTGTCAGATGCCATAAGAATGTTTCCAGAATAAAAGCGCCTCTCAGCATGTCTGTCACTACCATTTGGGTCTAGGCAGGGATGGTGAGGGTGGAGATACTATCTTATATGTCAAGAGTTGGACTGATGTCAAAGGAAATTAAAGTGGCTCAAAATTACTATTGCAAAAATTGCTAACTACTGTGTACAGATAAATATTTTCATAGATAAACTGAAATTATTTAAAAATATTGGCATAAGGGCTATGACTCATCATAGGAATTACCACCTTTATCTCATTTTTCTGGTTGCAGATCTTAGTTAAAACACCAGTGATTTTTTTTTTCCTGGATAGTTTACCCAGGGCATCTTATTTGACTGAGAAACAATGCAATCAGGTACAGCAATTTAGGTCCTTGGCTTCAAACAAATGCTTGATATTCAAGTCTCATATTTTCATCCCTAAAATAAAAAAAAATGGCCATATGGCATTTTTTCTTTAATGGATAACCTATACGGACAATCACCACATATTCCAATCATGGAGATAAGATGGCTATTCAGGGGATATGATAAGAAAGCCTTGCTTTCAGTTACTTCAGGCTCCTGGGAAAGATCTTCAGGCTTCAGCCAATAGTGTAGTCTTCTTATTCTCATGCTTTTTTCTTGAAATACTGGGTACTGATACCTTGGCTATGAATGTATATCACAGAGGCTAATGACAGGCTTCTTAGTTTTAATAGTATTCATAGTTACCTCACTCAAGATTGTTTCTTCTAGTTCTTTATCCATTCTTCAATTGAGGGGCATCTAGGTTGCTTCCAGGTTCTTGCTATTACAAATAATGTGCTATGAGCACAGTTGAACAGATATCTTTGTTGCATGGATGTGGACCATTTGGGTATATGCCTAAGAGTGGAATTGCCGGGTCCTGTGGTAGACTGATACCCGTTTTTCTGAGGAATTGCCATACTGATCTCCAAAGTGGCTGTACACGTTTGCACTCCCACCAGCAGTGGAGGAGTGTACCCCTTTCTCTACATCCTCTCCAGCATAAGTTGTCACTGGTGTTTCTAATTTTAGCTGTTCTGGCAGGAGTAAGATGGTATCTCAGAGTTCTTTCTATTTGCATTTCCCTGGTGGCTAAGGATGTTGAGCCCTTTCTTGTGTCTTTCAGTCATTTTGGATTCCTCTATTGAGAATTCTCTCTTCAGTTCTGTACCCCACCTTTTAATTGGATTATTTGGTGCTTTGGTGTCTAGCTTCTTGAGTTCTTTGTATATTTTGGGAATTCAGCCCTCTGTCAGATGTAGGGTTGGCGAAAATCTTTTCCCACTCTGTGGGCTGCCATTTTGTCTTGTTGGCTGTGTCCTTTGCCTTACAGAAGCTTCTCAGTTTCAGGAGGTTCCATTTTTTAATTGTCGATCTCAGTGTCTGTGCTACTGGTGTTATGTTCAGGAAGCGGTCTCCTGTGCCTAAGTGTTTAAGGTTAACTCCCACTTTCCCTTCAAAGAGGTTCAGTGTGGCTGGATTTAAGTTGAGGTCTTTGCTTCATTTGTACTTGAGTTTTGTGCATGGCAATAGACATGGATCTGTCTGTGGTCTTCTACACACCATCATCCAGTTGTGCCAGCACCATTTGTTGAAGATGCTTTCTTCTTTCCATTGTACAATTTTATCTGTTTTATCAAAAATCAGGTGTTTATAGGTGGGTGGGTTAAAACCAGGATTCTCAATTCAATTGCATTGGTCTACCTGTCTATTTTTGTGCCAATACCAAGCTGTTTTCAGGACTATAGCTTTATAGTAGAGCTTGAAGTCAGGGATGGTGATGCCTCCTAAAGTTCCTTTATTGTTCTTGGTTGTTTTTGCTATCCTGGGCCTTTTGGTTTTCCCTATAAAGTTGAGTATTATCCTTTCCAGGTCAGTGAAGAATTGTGCTTAGATTTTGATGGGCATTGCATTGAATCTGTAGATTGCTCAAAAGCAGGATTGCCATTTTTACTATGTTGATCCTACCTGTCCAAGAACATGGGGGTTCTTTCCATTTTCTGATATCTTGTTTAATTTTTTCTTTAAAGACACAAAGTTCTTGCTATATGTGTCTTTCACTTGTTTGGTTAGCTTTACCCTAAGATATTTTATGTTTTTTTTTTTATGGCAAGTGTAAAGGGTGATATTTCTCTGATTTCTTTCTCAGCCCCTTTATCTGTATATAGTAGGGCTAGTGACTTTTTTGATTTAATCTTGTATCCTATCCCTTTGCTTTCTCTGCATGTATTTTGATGTTGACTTGTGGTTTACTGTATATTGTTTTTATTATGTTTAGGTATGTTCCTGTTAACCCTGATCTCTCCAAGACCTGTATCATGAAGGAGTGTCAAAGGCGTTTTCAGCTTCTAGTGAGATGACCATATGGTTTTTCTTTTTCAGTTTGTTGATATGGTGGATTACATTGATAGATTTTAGAATGTACTCACTCATACATGTATTTCTGTTAAAACCCAGAGACATCATCTCCATTTTTCTTTATATTGATGAAATGCTAGTTTTTTTCTTGTTTCTCATGTTTCTTTTGGTGCAGGCTAACTATTCCTGTATTTCTCCCCAGTTGTGTGGAGTGTGCTTATACTTCTCTGTTAAAGAATGTGCTTATATCAGTATGGTGTTTCCTCAGAAAAATGGGTATCAGTCTACCACAGGACCCGGCAATTCCACTCTTAGGCATACACCCAAATGGATCCACATCCATGCAACAAAGATATCTGTTCAACTGTGCTCATAGCAGCTTTATTTGTAATAGCAAGTTATTCCTTCTCTGTCAGTTAGTCCTTGTTTAGCTGATTTACTGTGATTCTCCTATCTTAATAGTGATGGTTTAAACTTTAGTAAAACTGAAGTCTCTCATCAATTTGTTCTTGAACACAGCATGGCTTTATGTGACTACATAAGGTCTGTGCTTATGTGCATATTACTAATATGACTGGCAGCATTTGTTAAAATGGCTATTTTTCTAAGTTGCCTTCACTTTGATCCTCTTCCAAAAACAAGAATGGCTTTAAATATGAATAATACTATGTATTACAATATTGAAGTATGGAAAAATTTAACCAAGTGAGGAAGCTAATGGATCATACTTTGCAGAGATAAACGTTTAGGTAGGATTTACTAATTCACATAACTTTGGTGACTTAAAAAACTGAGTAAATCAGATTAGAAATCATGACTGTAGGGTCATGAGAATTGTGATAAACTACAAATCAGACACAATGTTCCAAGTGACTTACATCCAAATGACAAAATGAACCAGTGAGTGAATTTACCAGGGAGGCCAGACATTTCTTTGGATATGTCTTGCCAATACTAATATTTACATATCCCTTCCATTTGAAAAAAAAAAAACCCTGAATAGTCATCTTTTAAAAGACCCTAAGTGGTGGTTCAAGAAATCCAATAATGGGTAAAAATAGCAGCATTTGTTTATATATTTATATTTCCACACTAATTTAATAAAAATGAGCATAGCCTCAATACGTCTAATGGAGAATAAGTTTTCCTTATTTGCTATGATACACTCTACAAAGCCTTTCTGGTTCTCATGGCTTTGAATTTATCAATTGATTTTCATAAGGGATAAGTAACTCGGTGCTCAGAACTGCCACACGCTTTCCTTGTACTTCAAATGTAAAACCTCCTGGCACCCAGAGCTGGGATACGGTAATGCTAAGCATTAAGCAAAATGGATTAGCCTTCAGAAGGGAAGCTTCCAACTGCCAGTGCCAGAGGGGTTAATGGAAAACAGTGTGTCATGTTTGCCATTTCCCCTATATTATCTTGCCCAGAACACCTGCTTAATGAACTAGACATAAATTATCACACTATAAGCACATTCTTTAATAACAAAAGCCTGCAGAGCATTTCTTCTTGTTGAAATAATAAGCTGAGAAAAATGATTTTGATGAAGTTTCCTTAAATTCTACAAGCAATAAAAAAAAAAAAAAACTTAAAAATGTATTTTTTAACCACCATTTTTTTCTCTCTCTAGGGTTGCTAAAAAAAAAATTATAACATGAAATTCCGTATTTCAATTGAATTTGAACACTCTTTGTCAAGGGCATAGGTGTGCTTTGATTTGGTATGCTACAGCCTTTAGACAGCCCTGTGGAGGTTTTCTCTTCACGTATTCTCCGCTATAACATCACTGCTTTGTATTCTCACCTACATAGACTTCCATATACATGTGGATATGTACTCGCCTATGTACATATATAATCCATGTAATGTAATGATGTTCAGATATCACTAAACATTTTAGAATTAGAAATATGTTGGTAATAAATGATTTTGTTTTGAGTTTAAATATAATTACATAGATGTTGCCACCGGGAAGAAGTGTTTTAATGCTTCCTTCTTTGGGCTATTTATACAGTGTTCTCTGGGACTTAGAGCCACAGGTCCTATCTAGATTAAATCATCAAAGTCCTGTGTCCACCCAAGGCTTTATTGTTTCGGGAGTCATGTGCATTACCCTAAGCGACCATTGGAAAGTAGGTTTCTTTCCCTCAGCGTTAGGATTTTTGTTAACCCCTGGTTCTCGTTGTGAGCATTCTCAAGTCCGAATGTCTTAACTGCTTCACAAGGATACCTCTCTCATAAAATAATGATTCCCCATTTCAAACGATGTAAATGGAGGGGTCGACTGGGGTTACTTCTTTTCATTAACTCAGCTATTTAAATTTGCTTGCATATCTAATTAATATGCTTCAATTTTGACTTTACATATTAGTTAATGTGTCTGTATTAATAATTCGCATGTTAATTTTGGATTGTTAAGAAGCAATTGAAACTTGCATATGAGTTAAAAGGCTTTCTTCAGCAGCCCTTTCTTTTTATTACTTTATTTTTTTTTATATTCCAGTCCCGGTTTCCCCTCCCTCCTCTCCCCCCACTCTCCTCCTCTTTCCCCCTCCTCCCATCTGCTCCACAGAGAGGGTGAGGCCTCCCCTAGGAAGTCTACTAAGTCTGTCCCATCATCTGATTGAGGCAGGACCAAGGCACCTCCCCACCCCCACACCCCTGTGTCTGGACTGCACAAGGTATCTCTCCATACAGAATGGGCTCCACTAAGTCAGTTTGTGCATTAGAGTTAGATCTTGGACCCACTGCCAGTGACCCCATCTATTGTCCCAGTCACACCATTGTCACCTATATTGAGGGGGTCTAGTTTGGTTTTATGCAGGTTCCCCATTTGTCAGACCTGAGTCAGTGACCTCTCACTTGCTCGGGTCAGCTGATTCTGTGGGTTTCTCCAACATGGTCTTGACTCCTTTGTTCATATTATCACTCCCCTCTCAGTTTGACTGTACTCCAGGAGCTTGGCTCCTTGTTTAGTTGTGGATTACTGCATCCAGCAGCCCTTTCTTACCATATAGGATAATCGTGGGACAACGTCCTAAAGTCAAATAATCTACTTGTATATTAGAGCAAATATTGCTTCTACTCAAGAATAAAACTGAGCACGGTTATGTCTGATTTAAAACTTTCTATCATTTAGAAAATTAAGGTGTGGCCTTTCTTCAAAATCAACGTAAATTGGTCTTCATATCATCATTAACACAGTAGATTGAACTATTTCATTGTACAGTTCAGTAATTAGGTGGATCTAAGCAAAATGAGTCAAACATCAGATGGGTTAATCTTTGATTGTAAATCATATATTTGGACAAGTAACGTAGATGAGAGGAAGTGTGTGAGAACTCTTGATGGGGGAAATTGATCTGCTGGGGCCTCTCATATATTACATTAGCACTAGACCTGAGGGTTCGAGAAAGCGTGTTTCCTTTTAGACAGTGAAATGCTTTCTGTGAGGGAAAAAGGGTTTCTTTTCGTTCTTGTAGTATACAATAGGAGTAAAGTGGTGACTGATACTCACTAACATGATCCAAAAAGGCTTGAGCAGGGTTTGGATTATTAGCATTCTTGGACTGAGCTCTGCACTGAATACTTAGTGTGTAAGAAATGTCACCTCATTGATACATTTTGCTTATTGGGGGTTACAGGCTTGCCATCAGCATGGTGAGAGGGTGCACTTTTTATGGGATCTTGACAGTTTAAAAGGCTTGCCTCTGCTCTCAGCTTGATCTGTTCACTTACATCCAGACCACCTGTGGCAATGACCAGGAGTTCCCACAGAGTACTTGACATCATCCATCTTCTCAGCAGAGATGTATGGAGATCTCCATCTAGGAAGATGTGATTAGTAGCCTCAGCTTATAGATGGTTTTACATGGTCCCTGCTTTTCTTGGGAATTAATCTACATGTTAATAAGTACATTCTACAGTGATAATTATGATTTATTAATTAACACTTGGATATAATGCCAGTACTCATCAATATACCACAGTAAGTGGGAATAAATATAACAAACACAGTTCCAGTTGAAACCCTGTCATGTTTTTTTCTTGGCTTACATCCTGCGTTTTTTTTTTTTGTGCAATCTAATTTTTTTTTTTTTTTTTAAAAAAATGGATGGCCTTTGTTACTATGGTTTATTCTTTCTCATTTAGTATGCTTCTTTGTATTTTGTTATTTTAATTTTATGCATTCATTACTAAGGTGTCACTTCATTATGTGTTCTAAGCGATCGATTTATTTTTCAAGGTGTGATCGCAACAAAGGCTTGAGAGATAAAAAAGCCAGTAAAGTTTTTATCATTGCAAGTACTGGAACCTGTGTTCAATACCCAGAACCTATTTAAAAAAGCTAAATGTGGTAATCACTATCCCAGAGCCAGGAAAATGAAAAAATGTGGACCCTTAGGGCTTACTGGCCAGCAGGCCTATCAACTTGGGAATTTCAGGCCAGAGAGAGGATGCTAATTATATAGATCATGTAATACTTTTCAAAGTGTCATGCCAAATTAAGTCATGGGTTGTTGTTTTGTCTACCTATATAACCTTTGAAAACCGGAACATGCTAAAGGAAATAAAAAAATCTACCCAGGAAACAAAAAAGTAAAATATGGCATGTATAAAAGAGGGATATGTCAGATAGCCTTGATTACTTTGTTTCACAGAAGTGGAAACGGGACATAGGAAGACACGAACGTACTGTTACTGCCCTTTATTGCATAACACGATTCATACATTGCTTTCACTCAATTTAGAATGTGCTTGAATGCTTTATAATCAGAACACATAGAGGTAGTTTTCTGGGTTTTTCTTGTTATCTGATCAGCATGAGAACATACTCATAGACAGTCAGAAACCCAAGGGAACCAACACAGTTGTCTTTTCTGATCTCCAGGATCGGTAAATCCCGTTAGGACAGAACCAAAGTTGATCTGGATGATACAAGTAGATCTTTAGATGAACAAGTAAGAATAGTTGAGATGAGATCGGCAGAACTGCCCACATGATCTCAGCCTACACTAGGCATATCTTAACTATTGCACAGCAGAAAGAAATGAATGATTTTTGGAAGTTGTTTTTGGTCTCTCTATCTTTCTTTCTCTCTCTCTCTCTGTGTGTAGAGATAGAGAGAGAGAAAGAGAGAGAGGGAGGGAGAGAGAGAGTCACTTCAATCATGTTACAGTACTAGATCATGAATTTCTGTGGGGACATCTTTCTGATTTATTACATTGTGGTTTTCATAATTTTAAAATATTCTAGTTGTTCTGAGGGCTCAGGTTTTCATTTATATACCACAAATGTACCCAACAAAGACACTACCCAAAATCAAGAAACAAAACCAGTTGCAATAGCTTACTACCATTAAGAATTATATAGCACTCAGCTAGGATTAAAGACATGTGCCACTATACCTAGGTTTAAAAAATTATTTTCAAGGGAGATGATGGCTCAGTGGTTAAGAGCACTGCCTGCTCTTCCAACCGTCCTGAGTTCAATTCCCAGTGATCACATGGTTGCTCACAGCCTTCTGTAATGAGATCTCATACCCTTTTCTGGCTTGCAGGCATACATGCAGACAGAACATTGCATACATAATAAATAATAACAAAAATGTATATAGCTCTCTTGCTTACAGATTTGAATGGCTTATTGTTATAAAATGAAATAGTTCAAGATAAAGTCTGCTGACTAGAGTAATAAAGTCACATACATGGGTTCTGTTTTAACTGAACATTATATTTATTTCTGTAGGCATGCTTAGAGTCCAAATCTTTCCTACCCTTCATAAAACTTTAGGATTGTGTGACCCCCTAAATTAGATACTATAAGTAGTAAGAATTATTGATATTTTCATTGAGGCTAAAAGGGAAAAAAAATAATTTCCCAAGAATAATCCTGGTCCTTTTGAGTGCTGGGATGAACTGGTTACATGTTTTATTGAAAATTATACCTAAGCCCTCTAGCTTCTTAATGAACATAGTAGTATGCACAACAGAAAACTCAACTGTATTGCAGACACCTAGGAGGAATGAAGATCTGTAACTAAGAGCTGCTCAATGGCTATGAAAATCATTCTGAAGAGGGATTTGTTTACTTAAACATTAGTTACTGTAAGTATATGTCAAGAGTTTTAGACTAGAATGCACCTGGATCATGCTGACTTCCCACTCAACTACCTAGTAATAAAGAGCTGTTAGTGAGTTGCATCAACTTACACTGAAGGAAAGTACTAGAAACTCCTCTGAGGGTCATTGTTGCTCTTGTATTAAGTTGTTACCATTGAGTATGCAATACAATCTTGTCTGAACTTTTATTGTAAAGGTTTTTCTAATCCTGTCAATACAACTACATTTTCCTCAATTTTAAACTTTTAATGTTAATTTTGTGTCATATGGGCATTTTAGTTTAGCCTTACAAGTATGCAAGAATGTGTAAAATGTAAACAATAAATAGCTTAGTTCAAATGTGACAAAGTGAAAGAAACATCTGGATGTCCTTTCAATGACATACGTTGATGACAGAGATGGGCTTTTCCACCACCCATAAATTTGCTTACATGGATATGAATTTAACTCTCTTTTAGACATTAAGATAACCAAAGCAAATATGTGATACTGTTTCCTACCTGCTTTTCTCTGAAGAATAATGGTCTTAAACCATTTAGGGTGCTATACATTCTACCAAATGTTCTCTATGGTTCATCATAGGCTGTGGACCTTGAGACACTAACTGTTGATTATAGTATTACTGTCCAGTTGCTGTGATGAAATACAGGCAGGTTAGGGAAGAAGAAATGTGTTCGTGCTTACAGGTTCATAGACGATATTGCCCACCGTGGCGTCCCTGACTGGCACCAGGAAGCAACTTGATCATATTTCCTCTACACACAAGAAGCATAGTTAACAAGAAGTAGGGTCAGGGTACAGAACCTTGAAGCCTGCTGCAACTGCCATCCCTTCTCCAGGAAGACTCTACTTTCCAAAGGATCCTAAACAACTAGGGACCAAGTATTCAAAACATGAGCTTATGGGTTCATTTCTTACTCAAACCAAAGCAGGTGTAATGCAAGCAATAATCTTGGGTTGAGCTAATGCTCTTGTATAGAAGTCAAATTGATTGCTTGTCTATCACAAACCCAAAGTGTTTAAACAAGGTCTGTAATAGGTGTTTCTAAATCAGACTTATACCAAACACCTATGTACCAAAAATATGAAATAATCGTGTGTGTGTGTGTGTGTGTGTGTGTGTGTGTGTTGGAACTTTTTCAGCAAACATTGATGAAATTATAATGATTAATCTTAATCTTTTCTTGCTGTACATCTTTTTGGTAATTTGGAGTTACTACTTTTATGAATTTTTATTTGATTTAGCCTCACCTATGATTTTTAAGACTATATGATGTAGCCTCGACTTTTTAGCTAACCATGTAGATTTAGAAACACAAGCTATAATACAAAAAAAAAAAAATGCAGTTACCGAAGAGCATTTGTTTCACAACACCTCTAAAGACCTCTAAAGATCCCACATTGCTTGCTGGTTTAGCATGTGTGGGTAGTTTGAATGTCACTGACCTCCATAAGACAGCAAGTGGCTCTAGTAAGAGGTGTTTTACTATGGGGATCCACTCTGAGGTTTCCTATGCTCAGGATGCCATCCAGGGAGTCAGCTGACTTCCTCTTCCCTGCAAACCAAGATGTAGCCAGAACCACCTTTGCTTACACGGTGACAAGCTCCCACCAATGATGATAATGGACCCAACCTCCGAAACTGTAAATGAGCCACTCAATTAAGTATTTTCTTTAGAAGAGATACTCTGGCCACTGTGTTTCTTCATAGCACTTAAAACCCTAACTGAGTCAGCAAAACTAGAGAGTTTTCACACTCTATTGTACTTAAATTTTCTCCTTTTGTATTTAACTTGCTATCATTGTGTAAATTAATAATATTTTTAAAATGTAAACCAAATATTGTCCCTACTTATTAAATAATTAGAATGGACAGAGTTACTCCTATTAAATAGTCAATGAAATCAAATCAAGCAAGGCTCAGTTTTGCAGAGAGGATCATTACATCAAACACATGCCTCCACTTCTCCAAGCCATCTTTAATGCAGCTTTTCCTTAATGCTAGTAGCTTTTAGTCATTGTTTTTGTATTGTGTTCCCAAGAAACATGTTACTTCCCTTTGTTTTTATCAAATGTTTTTTATCAAACCTTTTCTTTTTAAACTCCTTTTCTTTTTAAACTCAGATTGTTTGCATTTTGCAAAAGTCTCTAGTATGGAAATGAACATAACTTATATTTCATATGGCTGGAGGTAGCAATTCCTTGCAGTTCATCTCCAACTGACATGATCAGGCAAACAGCCAGGCTCAGGTTCCACTGAGCAGAACAAGTCTCGCAGTACATCATGATCATGAGCTTGGTATTTATGAGCTGTGGGGCACATCACATCACTCGGGCTGTTCAGAACATACTGTGATGTCTGTCTCCCTGAAAGGGGTCCTGTCTCACGGTGCTGTTCAGAAGAATGTGACTTCTGTGTGGAGGAAGCCATGACAATGTGACCTGAAAGAATTCACAGAGATAAATGCCACAGCCAAAGTACAGCTGACTAGGAGTGTAGCTAGAAAGGGACTGAAATGAAATACACAAACAAGCACTAGGGAAAGAAAATTCTCCCCAATCAAGAGCACTTAAGCCTGAGCTTCAAATCCTGCAGCCTCCTACAGTGGCTTTTTACCAGCTTGAAGGATAACAGGCTTGAGATTGTCAGGTTGTGGAAAACAATAAAAAGAACCAAACAGACGTTAAAATTAACCAAATAGACTATCAAAGGAAAGATACAATAATTGAAAATAAAATGTAATGTGCTAATGGATGCATTTAGCAGCTAATTGAATGGAAAAAAAGATAACATTTGTGAATTACAACATTTAATAGAAGAAATTATCCAAAATACAATATAGGGGTTGGGTAAGAAGGAAACCATAAAACACAGATAAAAAATGGTAGAATAGGATCATAGAAGAATCCGACATATGTTTAACTGGAATTCCAGAAGAATTAGACATAAAGAAAAATGAGAATGTAAGTGATGTTGAAATAAATAATTCTTGGAGAATTGTCCAGAATAAGGGGAGCCGTTCATAGACTTCAGGAGCAGCTCCCTCCTCAGCACCAGCATCAACGGCACTGAATATGAAGGGAAGGCATTTGTGTACTGAGTGAAGAGAATAGCCAACATAGGATTCATACAAGAATATTGTGGCATAACAAACACACCCTAAACAAACCCAGAGGGGAAATCAACTCATCATCAGCAGGTCACCAGGGAATACCTTAAAGGTGTGTTCCACACTTGGAATTGTGCGTAGCTGTGAGGAAGGATATGTTCACCTTTGTAGGTGAATTGAGTAGCTGGAAATCATGTTCAATGAGACAAATCCACTTCAGAATTACACGATTCTGTCATATGCAGAAACTACTCTCTCTCTCTCTCTCTCTCTCTCTCTCTCTCTCTCTCTCTCTCTCTCTGTGTGTGTGTGTGTGTGTGTGTTGTGAAGACAGAACATGGGGCCTTACTAGAGGTGGCAGGAGGGAGGAGAGGGACACGGGACATATATGAGCTGAAAGAAGAAAGGACCATTGAAGGGAGGAAAGGGGCAAAGGAAGAGGGTAGAGGACAAGTAAGCACATTGTAGTATCACATACATAGGAAGTTTGCGAAGAGTAATTATTAGTAAAATTGGCAAGATAAGTCTAAATTATCTTCAATCATATGAATCATATAACTTGGGAAGGAAAGGGCTAATTTGCCCTATACTTCCATTTAATTCAGAAAATTTTGGCAGTAATTCAAGAAGGAATCTGGAGGCAGGAAGTGAAGCATGGGTCAAGGAGGAGTTATATTTACTCACTTGCTGCCTATGCCTTTCTTATCTTGCAGTCTTAGACAACCCAGATCCACCTTCCCGGGGCTTGTGCCACCCACAACATTAATCGTTACCCAAGAAAAGGCTCCATAGACTTAGGTCAATCTAATGGAGAGATTTTGTCGATTAAGATTCATTCTTCCCAAATGATTCTAGTTCGCATCAAATTGAAAACAACTTCCCAGCACAATATCAAAATCTGATAGCTGTTCATAAACAGTTGAATCATACTTGTCAATATAATTAACTTAATCAGTACAACCACTATGTAGTTGTTTTCTAGTAATGTGTGTTTTGGGCTTCATTAAAGGAAATGATTGGAGTATTTATTTCTTGTGAAACTCACACATATTTAATTATTCTTCCTGTATTTTATAGAGTTTTATACTTTTATTTCCTACACACTACACATTTAGGTCTATGTTTTCTTATAACTTATGTTTGGTTAAAATACCTCTAAATTAAATGTTCTCTTCTTCTAAATTTATTAAAACTGCCCTTGTATTATCTTATCGATCTTGTCATGTCATAATCTTGTTGGACTCGTATAAATTGTGGTAACTGAATTTGTGTGGTCTTGTATGTGCTATATAAATATTACCTGATGAGTTCAATATGACATATAATGCCATTCCTCTTGGCAATGCTATTAATGTGTGTAAATTTTGTACATGGTTTTCCTCAGAGCACAAGGAAGAGACCTCAGCACAATTTGAAAGTTAAGATTCCATAGAATGCTCAGGCCTGGGACCTCTGACAATGGAACCAGTATTTATCCCTAGTGCACAAAAGGATCTTGGGATTCCATTCATCATGGAGCTCAGATACACGGAGAAGGGACTAAGCCCTCTCCCAAATGACTTTATCCTCCATGGAAGGCCTCACCCTCCCTGGGGAGGTGGGTGGAGGGTTGGGTAGGGATATTGGTGGGGGGTGTGGGAAGGATGGAAGGGAGAGGGTACTGGGATTGATATGTAAAATAAGATTGTTTCTAAATTAAATACATTTAAAAAAATAAAGTGAGGGTTAATAGCCAGTGTTTTTAATTTAACAGAAATTCTATTCATCACGTAATTGTGAGGTTCTAATGTTTTTATATTTTTAAGTCCCAGGCTTTTTCTTGCTCCTTGCTGCTTTAAAACCTGTCTTTATATTTAACTTTTAAAGAGTCAATCATTTATGAAAATGAGGTCACGGTGTTATTTGAAAATCTTTTGAAATATATACAGTTTCATCCTTAGTCACACGACTAATGTTTGCACATTAATATAATAATTTAGTGTGCGATTTTAAGTCCTCACAGATATGATAAATGTCTTTTACTAAGAATATTTGCTTCAAAAAGTTATTAGCACACCTAGCAAGTACTTCACAGGAATTTTATGGCAACAACAGTAAACTGTGTGATGTATAAATTAAAGAACACACAGGAACCTAATAGCAAAACAATTCATAGTCTAAAACATGGGACAAACAAATATTAAACGTGATCAATGAAGTCTTCAACAAAGCATGTCATTTCTCATAACATCCTGTGAATGTTAGTGCTGAGAGTTTAATTTTAAATTCCAGCTTTTAATAAGTCAAAATTCCAAATGCTGCGAGCAAACACTAGGTTAACCAAATGAGAGTGCGCCCATGTGTGCACTTTATCTTGCCTCTGTGTCCCTGTCATCATTCTTCGCTCTTCTCCATCATACTATGGACTCTGAAAGCTTTATTCTGGTTTAGTCAACATAATGTTTCTCAGAAGTTTTTCTGTTGTTGTTAGTGGTTTTTGCAAAAATGACTGCAGGTCATTTCACTCAAAAGGAATAACAGGTCCCTTAGCCTTTTTAGAAGGAGCTTTGTCTGTCTTGGCTCTCTCAAACATGGTTGTCAAGTTGCAAATAAATGTATAGATAACATTTTTCAGCAGGGCCAATTGTAGTGTGCCTTCTCCTGGGAAGTATGGCCACAGGCGGGATGCTCTGAGGATGGACTGAGTCCGGAACTGTATCTCACCTGCAGTGCTTGTTACCTGTGGGCATCAGGAGTCGATAATTATTTCGCTGGACCTCTCTGCTGTTCTAAAGCTCCTGTGCATCTCACCAGCGGACACACACTCGCAAGAGGCATTCTGCCTGTGGCTGGATTAGCCTTCCCTTCTCCTGGATCTTTCCAAAGAGGATGTCAAATTGGTTGAAGCTTTTTCACCTGTATTTCTATGCACTCAATCTTTTGAAATGAAATTGATTATTCCTGTGTTTCTTTCTTTCTTTCTTTCTTCCTTTTCTTTTCTATTTTTCCCCTGGCAAAGGTCCTAAAGGGAGTTTTCCCTTCAAATGATGAATGCACAGAGTTATCTTCACTATTTTTGAAACTACCTTGATTTTGACGCTTCTTTGACCTAAGTTTGTAGTGATTTTTGCATCAAATGGCAGTTACTAAATTTGTATATGTATCTCTTCATGTGAGTGGGTATGTGTAATGTTCATAGATATGTGAAGGTAAAAGATTTGAGGAAAGAACAACAAATATTGTCTTAATGTAGTAAAAAAAAGAAAAGATTCATTACATCTTCCATCTGGTCACAGTACTGCTGGCCAGATAGGATGGCAGCTTAGTGTACACGTAGTCCCAACTATCATTACCCTAAATGTCAATCAGCTTCTTATCCAAAACTGGCAAAAAAAGAAAATATTACTATTGGTCAATTAAATGCAAGTGGAATCCATTCCTAAAAAGTAGTTCTGAGTTATTTCTTCGTGGCATGCTTAATATTCCTATGGACTACTTACTGGATCATTAGTTCATGCCCAGGCTTGAACTTGATCTAAGACTTAAAGCCTTGATCTTTTGTTCCATGAATATTTAATTGACCTGATCTCTTTTCCTTTTACAGTGTGAGTGAGAGCACACATTCTTTATTGCAAAGTTAGCCGTTGTGCTTGGCATTTTAATTTACTTTCTTAAACTTTATTTTAACCAAGGACCATTTCAATTCCAATGAGCACACTTTATCACACTCTTTCAGATGATTACATTTCCTCTTTGAAGTTTCTTCTTTTTAATTCGTCTGAAACTTGGAAACATTTCCCCTGTAGTTGTAGATTACTAAATATGACACCAAAGTCCAAAATCCACAACAGTGACTTCAGTTGGTAGGTAGCTATGCTAAGTTACTTGTGAGGTCATGAACTCCCTGCCAAAACTTTGTCTTTAAGAAATGGGGAAGTAGCAGGAAGGGTCATCATGATAGGGATATTGGACCATGTTGGAGCACAGAATAGCATATACTTTTCCTATATTCTAAGTTTCCCGTGTATACTCTCTGTGTGCCTGTGTCTGTGTCTGTGTGTGTGTGTGTGTGTGTGTGTGTGTTTTGGCATGGTTTATGAGTTGAAATTGTTGATTTCAAATTAATCATTATTACTAATATTGCACACAAATAATTTTGGTATCTTATGCCTTCCGAAGTGTTTTCTATTTGTCATTTTATTCTCGTTATATATATGGTAAATAACTCATTAACGTTTTTCAAACTGGAATAGTAATAATCTAATACTGGCTTTTCTGAACTCTCCTCTGTCTGTTACTCCATCCCATCCAACAGCTTTAGAGTTCCATGCATGTTTGAGAGAACTTTTGCCCGCATTTGGAACTTACATTCAAAATGTGTGTATTCACTGCATTTCAAGTGCATGTCACCAAGAGAGTGCTGGTATCCCTAATTAGTGAATTGCTTGTCTTCTAGTTTGTTCTTTGAGAATTTCAGACAATGTTTTTTTTTTTATCATATTCACACCTTTTCCTAAATACACCCAGATCTGAACCCCATTGCTTTTCACCAAACTTTGTGTCCTCATTAAAAGTTAAATTCAACTTGTACTGCCCATATATTCTTGCATGGGTGTCCATCCACTGAAACATTGTTGACTTAACCAGAGGTGATATTGTTACAGAGAGTCTACTTTTCCTCCCCAGTAACTACCAGTCACCAATAACTTTTCAGCTTGAGATGGGAATTTGTGGCCACTTACATTTGCCATGTTAAAATCTTTTTTTTTTTTTTTTCTGGCTTGAACTTCTGCAGGTCCTCTGCCTTTTATCACAACCACTGTGAGTTCATCTGTGCACGTATACAGTTGTGTTTGGAAAATACTCTTTCCTTGATCATCCAACACCTCTGTATTTTCAATCTTCCCCCTTACTTCTGCTGTTCAGTAGTATTACTTGCAATTATATATTCCAAATCAGGATGAGAATTCCTCAGTCCCTCATTCTTGTTATCCTCAGAAGCTGCTGTTCTGTGTGTCTATCACTGTCTGCTTCAAAGGGAAGTTTCCCCGATGAAAGTTACACTGTGAGACCCTATACAGAACACAGGTAATTATTCAAGTTTCCCCACTTCTCAGCTTCTCTTGAAGACTGGAGTAACTGAACAAAATGTGGTCCACATCCCTGTGAAGAAAGCCTTCAACCAGAACTAAATATTCTTCTCTCCTTCACGGAAGGCATTGCACATTGTTAACTCAAGTTTCTGTGTCTTCCTGGTCCTGAGAGAGAACACAAACTGCAGACATGAGAACAAAGTACCGGGGTAAGAGTTGCTAAAGGAGGGAGATCCTTCACGTGTGTACATTCAGGGAATGGATACACCAAGGAGAGAGGAGATAAGATGTAGGATGAGGTTCAAGTGGGAAGCTGTTGACACTATGGCCAGCTTGAAGATAAAGCAGAAGATGCAATAGATATGTTGAAGAAACAAATAGTTCTATTACAAAAGCTCTTCAGTAACACATGATGACCTTCGTCTTTTCAGGCAGAAGATTTATAAAACTTTAGGAAAAACGTGGTGGGTAGGAAAGTGCACACCTGAGACCTCAATATTTGGAGTTTAACACAGGAGTGTCAACAGTTCATTGCCAGTAGTAGTTTCTCCTTCAGGGTCTATGACCTCTCCAGTCAAGGGTGAGTGGGTAGTTTACCTGGCATGAGTTTCCTCATATTGAGTGGAACTTAAGTCCTGTTAGACTTTTGTTTCTTGTCCCCAAGATGTATTATTATTACACTGCTGGTTATGTCCTTCTTGGACATTTTAGTGGTTTTAGTCTTGTGTTTACTTTTTCCCTTAGCAGCTTGCATAAAATAGTACTATACGGTCAAAGATAGAATCAAGGAGGTAGCTTTCATGTCAGTACCAGCTTGATTCCTCCAGGTTCTGTGTCTACATGTGATACAGGCTATGCCTTCATCAATAGAATCTTGTCTTCAAGTTCTTTTTTGGCAAGCAATGGCAATAGCAAGAGTCTATGCAATTTTCTTAAATCATTTAACTATATTCTAAACCTGTATACCAATTCCCATAGGTATGTTTAGCTCTCACTTCTCATCCAAAAAGCTTTGCTTTTTCAGCTGATGAAGGTTACTACAGATATCTACAATGGTTATAATGTGAGGAATAAATGACTGTGATGGTTTAGCACAATACCAACAGCTGCCACTCTGGCAGTGTAGCACATAGATTTTTAAAATTCAGAATGAAAGTAATCTTGACATTTTACAGTTAGCCTCATTAAGGTCTTGTTCCTTTCTTTACCTATAGAGTCCCCTTTGTGAAGGGAATGTGAAAATCATGTGTAGGACCCACATGCAGTCAGGAATATTGGCTAGTGCTTTGTGATAATTATTATAATATATTCTTTTATTAGGATAAATGAATAAATATTTATAGAGTGCCTTGGAAAACAGTCTTATAATAATAGAAGTACTGAAACCTCTTTACAGTAGAAACCTCCAAACTCAGGGCAATTTTACTAGTAACAATATGGAAAAAAAATCCAGCCAGCATCCCTACTTATAACCTTCCATTTATAAAATTGTGTGTGTGTGTACTAATAATTCAGAAAGCCATTATGGAAGTTTGTATTTATTGTTGATATCTTGGAAAATAGATAAAAATAGATAAAGATAGCATGGCATATTGAGTTTTCAGTTACTACAACATCTTTCCAGTTCTGTATGTCTTCTTCGTCATTGTTTCACACTCCAAATGCTGAATCACCAACTACCTAAAAATGAAGGGGGTGGGGCTCTTCTGTCTTCTGCTCATCTCATTCAAGTACCAGATCTTAGCTGCTCTGAGTGCCCTGTATCCTTGCCGCAGCTATCTCTCCATTCACTAAAACCTTGATTAACCACTCTGCTACATCTCTAAAATTTATACTCTGCCCTCCACCTTGGGGAATTTATATCAAGTACAAACCGATAATCACATCCTTTTCAAGCTCATCCCTGCTCCATTACCTCTTTGCCTAAATACTTTTTTTCTCTCTCTTTTTGTGATATAGCCTCATTCTGTATCACATGCTTGTCTGCAGCCCATTTAGCCTAGCATGGTATTGAATTTATTTTAAATGATTTGTTTATTAATGTCAGATGTGAATACATTGCAATATTCATTTCGTTTTCACCATCCCTCTCCCCCCACACTCCCTCAGTCTTTGGAAGGTTACATAAATTTTGCTGTACTTCATCCTCATTGAACTTGGCAGATGTCTGTCAAGAGATGCATAGATAAAGAGACTGAGCTATGTAGAATGGGGTTTCATTCATCCATAAAGAAGAATGGTATAATGACATTTGCAGGACAATAGAGAGAAATGGAAGACAGTCATGTTAAGTGAAGTAAACTCAACTCGGAAAGACAAGTGCTGCACGTTTCTGTTAAGTATGCAGCACATACTTGGTATGAGTAGTTTTTTCCACCTGCCCTGGTCCCAGCGCCGCACCAGCCCCAAACAATACACAGAGAACCTGTATTTGATATAATTCTGGTGGCCAGTTACTAGTTTCTTATTGGCTAGCTCTGTCTTAATTATTAACCCATTTCCCTTAATCTAAGTACTTCCACGTGTTCTTGCTGGAAAGATGGGCTTGCATTCTCTCTGTCCTCCATCTTGGATCTCCTCCCTACTACTTCCTCTCTCCTCCTAGTCTCCTAGTCCTGCCTATCTTGCTTTCCTATTGGCCAACAGTGCTTTATTCATTAACCAATAGGAGAAACATATTTACAGAATGACATCTCCTATCATATACTCAACACTTAATAGTGATTATTTGAGAAGGGGAAGGAAGCTAGCACATGCAGAGGAGGGTAATGCATGACTACGGTCACAGGACTGTACTTGATTATAATTGCCACTGTGAGTCTTGTCTCTTACTGCAATGAATTTACGCTAATACATTTTATAAACACATTGAAGCAGGTCTTAATGAAACTGCTAAAATCACAGCAAATTACATTTGAAGTAGGTAGGCCCTTTTAACAATGTTACAAGTCAGACAAGAGTCTGACAACTTCATTGTGCTGAACGGAAGTAACTGCCAGCATAGTGTTCTATTCAACAACACCATATTCTGTGAAAATGAGTATGATGGAAAATATTTCAGGAAAGCAGGGTTAGTTTTACATTACCACTAGCAGCGTGCACATGTTCGCTTTTCTCCTGTGCTTTCCAGAGCATTATCATTTATGTCTTTGCTAATAGCTATTCTACGTGATATGATATCCATTATGGTTTTAATTTTCATTTTCTTTATGATTACTGGTGATAGGCATTTTTCATGTCCCTGTTGGTCATTTCTGGGAATACTTTTGATAGATATCAATTTAAGTCAATTGTCATCTCTTAATTGTGCCATTCATCTTTATGCTGTTGGGATTTTGTGCCTTGTGGACATTAACTAATTGTGAGGTACATTTGGTAAATCGTTTCTCCTAATCTGTGGCTGTTTCTTCCCCTTTATATTTAGTTTAGTTATGGTACACAAGTATTATATAATCCAATTTGTCTTCTCTTGTTTTTGTGTCTTGTCCAAAAATAAACCTTGCCATTTTAATGTCAGAAAGCATTTCTCCCGAGCTTTCTCTAGCAGTTAAAGAGATTCAGGTTTCACAGTTCTCTGCTATTTATTTTTAGGTGACTTGTGTAACTGGTAGGCAAAAGTACCTGGTTTCTTTGTTTTGCATGTGACTCACGAGTTTCCTAAGGCTCTCTCCTAATGAGACTTCTCCCCCTTCAATGTGTGCCTGTGACACATTTGTTAAAAACACTTCACTATGAATGTGTGTGTGAATTTTAATTTATCTAATATTACCTTTACATATAAATTCTCTACTGAGGCATTTATCATCTCTATTTCAGACTTATCTAAAATCTTTAATTGTAAAGATTTCTTCTTTTCATATATTATATCTTAGGCACCAACTCTAACTTTCAACTAACACAAACTACCTCACAGTCTAGGAAAACACACATAATCATCTACGTCCTTCATTTTTTTTCATGCTGGAAAGACTCTCATTAGTTATCTTATTTTCTTCTATTCAGTATTTTCAAGTAATTGTCAATACTGTTAAGTTTTTTTTTTTTTAACATTTTGTAATAGAAAAAAAATTTATTTATCCAAATATTAAATACTTTTAGCCTGTTTTTGAAATTTTATCTCAGACCATGGTTATGTCTTAGCATATATTTTATAATTAGGCATATGAATATTAATAAGAAAGAAACTTTGACATTGTTTCATCGCTGCCTAAAGGCACAACTGTGCATTTTGCTCACATAGACATAAAGGCAATTATAATAGATAATCATATAATTAAGATTAGTAGAAACTGAGATCAGAAACTAAAAATAATGTGCCTTCTATTTCCACTGGACTGTATCACAGTCACATTGTTTCTGTCTCAAAGCGCCATTGAAGTCGATATGTTTTGCTCATCTTGTCTTTATTCTGTCTTTTACTCTCTTTTTCACGGCTTTTACAAGTCCTTTTCATTTGAGATACCCAAAGATGAGCTCTGATAAGTTATATTGCCTTGGTGTACTCGCTTGTCACTTTTGACACTGATTGACCCTATCAGTCTGGGGAAGTGGCAATACTCTGCTTTAGTCTTGCTCTTTCCATTGCTTTCCTTGTGACAAAAGAAAAGATATGACCTCTTGATAAAGTTTGAACTACCGCTGTGTGGGCAAAATACAAAACGGGGGAGAAATATCTCTACACATTTTCATTTTTTTCCATTTCTCTTAAAGATCCATGTGCATGAATTTAGGAATTTTGCTCTGTCTTCATGTGAATGATAGTCACCATGTCTAGAGATGTTTTTATGTGACTTCCCAGGAAATTTTTACTGACTAAAATGGGTCCTGATAAAAATGGATAGGCTTTTTCTCACACCAAAAGTTTCATTCAAATCCTGTTTCCATTCCAAATGGCATAGATTTTTAACTCTATTTTCTGCCTGTGAAATTATTACTTTTGTGATATAATAGTATTTATCTAGCTACTATGCATAATATAAGACATACTACAGGAATTAAGTGTGATTTCGAAGCAATGGATCACCTACCAGATAGTAGAGTTTGATGTTGTTAAAGCACCATTTTGCCAAGCAATTGACAAAATCTCATAAACAAGCTTCAAAGAAAAATAAACAGATATTCACAGACCAAAGGGGAGTACAATATGCCACCAATATCTTGGAAGACTTAGTGATGTTTGTATGTCTAACCTCACTGGTGAATATGTTTCGGGTTAAGCTGTGAAAGAGGTTCCCCATTCTCCTGATTCTCATGTTCTATGGATTTTTCTCAGACTTTGGTCTTTGCCACTGACTCAGGTGCCTTTTGAGACTCCAGCTACCTTGTGACACATTCTTGGGGTCAAGAGTAGTGATGTGCCTAGATAGAGTTAGGGAATGATTTGGATTGAATACAGTCAATATACATTGTATGAAATTCTCAAAGAAGTAATGAAATATTACTAAAACTTCCCCATTAAATTTTAAAAAAGAAAATATTAATGATACTCATCCTTACCACACTCAGATCACAGAATTCCTCTGCATTTACTCAGTTTTTTTTCTGTGACCCAGGCCTCTGCTGATTTAAAAACACTTTCATCTACATACTCATTTCATTTATTTCTATCTTTAAATCAAAAGGCATGCAGTTCACTGTATTGATTCAATATCACATATCATTAGACATTTGGATTTTCCTCTGTTAAATACTATTCCAGTCATAATGTGACTAAATATTTCATCAATTATTTCTACAACCAGATCAAAGGCTTCTTATAACAAATCATCAATTTTGTGGGGTCTAGTTTAAAATACAGTAATCCTAATCTTAAATGTCAATTATTATGAGTTATTTAACAGCAAAGGAGTGGGATTAGCAGCTTCTCACATGAAAAAACAAAATTACAGACACAGACACACACACACACAGAGTTTGCTAGATATCAACATTGTCTTTGTTACCTACTAATTTGGAAAAGGTTATATAGTGGACATAAAGAATACAGAGTTTACCTAATTTAGATATTGACTGTTGGGATTAACTCTTGACAATACAAAAATAAGTAAATGATATTATAAATTTGAAATTGTGTATGTAGGGGAAATAAATGCTTTATGTATTACCATTTCACTGTTTGTAAATATAACTGCGTACCTGTGTATAAGTCTACACATAATATCTTAATTTAATAGTAATAAAAAGAAGCATGTACTAAAATATGAGTTATTATGTTATTTCCTTTCTCCAAGTTATTTAGTAATATATGAACACATAACTTTAAAAATCAATGTGAATACCAACTATTAAAATGGTTTTGCTCCCTCACTCTATCCCTTCCTCTATCCCTCCTTCTTCCTATCCTTTATTCCCTTATTTATATTTTTATTTAACATTTTTTTTCTTGCTGCCAGTGACATAGGCCTTGCATATACTGAGCATATGGTCCACATCTGAGCAACAACCCCAGTGTCTTAAATGTTAAGAACCTCAAAGCTTCTCACTCTTACAAGAAATCATATGTGTTGGATTGCATGCTTTTGCTTCCGCTGCCAAGAAAAGCAGGGCTCTATTCAGTGCAGAATAATTACCACTACAGATCAGCTTGTTTTGCATCATTGCTTCTCAACAGGGAAGGGAAGTAGAATGGTCACATCCATGACACTTTTCAACAGATCATTTCAAGTGTTTATTAAAAAAAATAGTTGAGCAAGCTACATGTTTTATTTCACTACCTGAAATTTTGATAGCTTTATTATGTATGTGAATTTTATTTATTTATATCAAATTCTTTCTGAACAATTATTATTTGCTCTATGAGCTTATTACATTTCCTCTTGAGAGGTTCTAGTGAACCTAAAGGTAATTTCAGTTAGAAAGTAGAGTATGGTTAAGTCAATGAACACTTACTGGACACTATGACCTGTGAAGACAGAGGTTTCTGTCCTGCCTGGTCCCACAGCCGATTTGCCCCCATAGAAACACACACACTCTATATTATTTATTAAACTATTGGCTGATGGCTATGGGTTCTTATTGGCTAGCTCTGTCTTAATTATTAACCCATTTCTATTAATCTACGTATTTCCACAAGGTGGTGGAGTACCCGTAATCTGGCATGCTCCTCCTTCTGCAGCATGGTGTCCTTTCATGGCCCCTCTCTCAACCTTCTTCACCCTAACCTTCTCATCTGGTAGCCCTGCCTATGCTTTCTGCCTGGCTACTGGCCAATCATTGTTTTATTCATCAACCAATAAGAGAAACATATATACAGAAGGACATCACCTATCAGACCTGTACTGTGGTGTACATAGGAATATGAATGAGCTGATATTTCCTCTGATGAGGCTTCACGGGTAGATGACTATCTGAAAGACTCATTTCAGTTCATAGTTGTACATTAAAAGTATCATCTGCACAGAGGTCACAACTAAACTATTCTTAGACAAGAATAAGTGAATTTAAAAATTCTTCTCTTTGTACCTGAGGACTTCTTTGGTCATTGCCAAAGTAATATTTAGTATATTATGTACACTAGGATGAAAATATTAACTATATTTTTTTTGTCATCTGGATTACTTATTTAGTGGAAGTAACATGCTTAAAAGAGTGGTAGAATTGTTTTTGTTAACAGTATTATTTATCACTGTGACCAGTAGAGCTTGGATTGTTACAGAGGCTTAGGGATGGTTCTTAAAAAATGCTCTTGTAGAGGTGATTCAGGCCCTTGGAGGCTGGGAGAAAATCCCAAAGTAGAGGTGTAGAGAAAGTCAGAATGGGGAGGCATCAGCAGTTGACAAAGACAAATAGATGTGATGTTATAATCTGCCAATGTCATCAGTTCTACACTGGCAAATTGTAAAGTGTGAAGTAGGAGTGGAGAAGGGGCACTAAGGAGATAAGAGGAAGTTGATCAAAAAGAAATGGTGCTTGTCTCTCAAAGGGTGATTTGACTTTATCTTGTGAGAGAAGGATATAAATTGAAAGCATTTTTTAAAGGAAGAGAATTGCCCAGATTTAATTTTGCATAGACACTTATAACAATAGCTTGAAAACATGAGATTCCAAAAATAGGCTAGAAGGCTATGGAAAAGAATAATAAACAACACAGCTGATGTCATTCTGTAGTCATAGAGAATAATTTCCAATGTTCCTAATTTTTAAATATTTCTTATTCTCTTATTTATTTCATGCATTAATATGTGAGAGATATTTTTGGTTGTGAGGCTAGTCTTGAATGGCTAAGCCATCTCAACAAAAGGAGATCAAGGGGATAAAAATTGAAATGAAGAAGTCAAACTTTCACTATTTGCAGATGATATGATACCAAGTTTACATAAGTGACCCGAATAATTGTACCACGGAACTGGTATAGCCGACAAACACCTGCAGCAAAGTGTCAGGATACAAGATTAACTCAAAATAAAAATAAATAAATAAATAAATAAATAAATCAGCAGTCCTACTTTATATAGACAGTAAAGTGGCTGAGAAAGAAATCAGAGAAACATCACCCTTTACAATAGCCACAAACAACAGAAAAATCTTGGGGGTAACTTATAAACAGATGAAAGACCTGTGTGACAAGAACTTTGAGTTATTAAAGAAAGAAATTAAAGAAGATACTAGAAAGTAGAAAAATCTTCCATGCTCCTGGATAGGTAGGATCAACATAGTAAAAATGGCAATCTTACCAAAAGCAAGCTACCGATTTAGTGTGATCCCCTGAATATCCCAGCACAATTCTTCACAGACCTTGAAAGAAAAATACTCAATTTTATTTGGAAAAACAAAAAACCCAGGATAACAAAACAACCCTGTACAATAAAGGGACTCATGGAGGCATTACCATCCCTGACTTCAAGCACTACTATAGAGCTATATGAAAACAGCTTGGTATTGGCAAACAAAACAAAACAAAAACAAAACAAACAAATAAAAAACAGATAGGTAGACCAATGAAATCGAATTGAAAACTCTGATATTAACCCACACACCTATGAATATCTGATTTTTGACAAAGAAGCTAAAAGTATACAATGGAAAAAAGAAAGCATTTTCAACAAATTGTGCTGGCATAACTGGATGCTGACCTGTAGAAGACTGCAGATAGATCCATATCTATCACCATGAACAAAACTTAAGTCCAAATGGAACAAAGACCTCAACATACATCCAGTCACAATGAAATTTTAGAAGAGAAAGTGGGAGGTACCCTTGAACAGAGCACTTCCCGAACATAACACCAGTAGCACAGACACTAAGATTGACAATTAATAAATGGGACCTCCTCAAATTGAGAAGTTTTTGTAAGGCAAAAGACATAGTCAATTAGACAAAATGGCAGCCCACAGAATGGGAAAAGATCTTCACCAACCCCACATCTGACAGAGGGTTGATTTCCAAAATATACAAAGAAATCAAGAAGGTAGTTACCAAAACACAAAATAATTCAATTAAAAAGTAGGATACATGTAGGGCCCTGCGTGGACCCCCAAGATACCTTGAACAAGGCTGAAGCTGTTGGCTGGAACATCTTGCACCAGAGTAGTTCTTGGTAGTCTTCTTGATTTGCTAACACATATCTGCTGGGAGGAACTAAGCCCGAGAACGTGCACGCTTGACCCTTGATTGTTTTCTACTGTGCTGTGAGTCAGTATATAAGCCTGCTTCTTCCCCTCACTTAATGGCATTCGGCATTCTGGCATTCCTATTGCACAAATGACCCACTGTCTTGTCTTTATTTAAATCTCTATCTAGGCCTTTACCCAGTTAGCAGAACAGATTGCAGCATGGGGGCAAGAGGTACAGAATTAAATAGAATTCTCAATAGAGGACTCTAAAATGGCTGAAAGACACTTAAGAAAGTGCTCAACATCCTTAGCCACTGGGGAAATGCAAATCAAAACAACTCTGAGATACCATCTTCTGTTAGAATGTTAGCATGATTTCACTGTGCTCCTGTCCAAACTGTGCAGTGTTTTCAGCAGGAGAGTGTCATCCTCTAGTGCTACTTGGCTTCAAAGAGCAGTGACAATGTCTCTATCCTTTGGGAACCTCTGAGTTTCTCAGGAAGTCTTTGCACTCCAATATAAAGTATGGTCTACGACCAGTAGGGGGAAGCAGAAGACCAGTGCCTCACCCAGATATTTGGGCCCTTTCTCCTGAAGGATTTAAGCAGTAGGTAAGACAATGCTTTGGGATTCCTGGAATCTAGGCGGACTGGGGAAGGACAGGAGTATGCCCATGCTGCAGCTGTGTCTACGTTAACTAAGAGCTAAGGTCTGAGAGAGCTGAAGCCAGCAGAAACACAGAAAATGAACAACCAAACAGGACAAACAGAGAACAAGCGTCAACAAAGCCACACTCGGCTGTAGAATGAAGTCCTAAATAGTAAACAAAGGGGTGCAGATAGGTCTTCAATATGCAAGAATATTTCTGTGGTATTGGTGTGCTTGCTTCTTCCTTTCCAGAGGCTGGGAGAGAACGTGCTCAAGCATCCTTAGTAAGGCTAGGCGAGGAAGCAAGAATAAGGACATGGAAACAAACCTTCAGGTCAGGATATATATATATATATATATATATATTTTTAAGTTTTCTTAACACGTGGCTCCCTAGAAATGTCAGTTCTGGGGAAAAGAGTCGCTATTACAAGGATTGTGGTTTACTTATGTCAGGTATTCACAGAGCTCACTGTCCCATGTGAACACGAGGGAAACACAATGGTTAACACAAAAAGTGGGTCTCAAAGACAAGACTGGGAAAATTGATGATTTAGAAGGCCTGCTTAGAGCAGGGGACTCTGGGAGTTAGTGTTGAGGAAGTAGTCAGCAGCTGAGTCAAATTGGTTGTGGTGATTTGAGTAAAAGTCATCCCATACAGGTACTCCCTTAGCCTAGAGGCAGGAGAGAGGGCCTAGAACATACTCCAAAGGACTTCACAGATTCAGATGACCCCTCCCGGAAAGCATCACCTTCCCTATGGAGTGGGTTAGGGTTAGCTGTGTATTTCTGCTTCTGCTTCCATCAGCTACTGGATGAAGGCTCTATGATGGCATTAAAGGCAGTCATCAATCCTATTATAGTTGAAGGACATTTAAGGTGTCCTCACCACTATTACTTTGATTCTTAGTTGGGGTCATCTTTGAGGATTCCTGGAAAAAGTGCCAGGTTTCTGGTTGAGTCCACAAGGCTTCCCTCTATAAGGGTATCTCTTTCCTTGCTTTCCTTATCTATTCTTTCCACAACTTGACCTTCCTGATCCCTCATGTTCTCTTCCCCTCTCCAGTTCTCCCCTCCTCTCTCTCCTACTTCCCTCCACCTCCCCCATACTCCCAATTTACTCAGGATATCTTGTCCCTTTCCCTTTCTCAAGGATCCATGTATGTTTCTTTTAGAGTCCTCTTTGTTTCCTAGCTTCTTTGGGGTTGTGGTTTGTAGAAGGGTTATCTTTTGCTCTGTGTCTAGTAACTACTCATGAGTGAGTACACACCCTGTTTGTCTTTCTGTGTCTGGGTTATCTCACTCAACATGGTTTCTTGGGTGGAGAGACAGACATGGGAAACACCTTGTGAAGAGACATGGTTGCATTGCTGTTCCTGTCTCCAAAGATGTTTCAAGTGATGGGTGAGAAGTTGGAAATACATCTCTCCATTCAGCATATGGAGGAAAATCAGCCTCCAGCCTCTACCATGATGGCATAATTTACATCTACAGTTTAAATCTCAGCTTCCGGTGCTTTGTGATGCTAACCCTGGAATACAAATGGAAGGGGTAGCTTTGTTCTCTGTTGAGCCCATGTGTAATTAATAGGGTTTATTTCTAAGGACAGGCTCCATATCTGTCCCCTTTAAGAAAATGTTCTATTGATAGTTTGAAATGGCACCAGAAATAGAGCCTTTCCATTGCATATAATTGCATGCCATTTTTCTCTTCTAACCTTACTGGGACAGTATTGAGCTTCACTGAGATTCCTTTTAAAGTCACATTTCCCAACTTTAGTATTTCCTGGTTGGCAAATGGTGTGAAGTACAGATTTAATCAATATGCCTTCACTCCAACTGATCTGATTGCAACAAAGCATCTTTGAAGCACTCCCAGCCAGCAAGCTCTGCTCTCTTTCTCTGAGACAAAGCCCAATGAGGAATGTCAGATGTGATGGCATCCTCCCTGGGCGATGCCAGTTCTTCCTGTATGCGCATTGACTTTCATTCTGTTTTATTTTTTTTCTCTCACAATGTCTTTATAACCTCTGTTGCCAATAGATAGCTTCAAGGAACCATGAGATATGAAAATTCTATGATAAAATAAAATTTAAAATGACAGTAAAGATATTTTAGATTTTTTTGCAACATGAGAGTCTTATAGATAGGTATATAGTAAAAGTAAATGGCAAATTGTGGAATTGCAACTCTTAATTGTAAAAGTCACATGTATCTGAAAGTATATGTAAACTGAATACTCAATTGACAAAGAAAATTGACGCAAAAAAATAGGCCAATTGGCTCAATGTTCCTCTTTGATAGAATAGGGTTACTGTAGATAAATATGTCCACTCTAGCATCCTTACCACTCTCTTTGTCTCAGTAACCCTAATTTAGTGAGAGGACTGTCAACACAATTCAGGTGACCCAAATGATTCTGTATCTATGGAGTATCTTTTCAGTATGGCACATTCAGACAGTAAACTGAAACAACAATGTGAATGAAATCTCAGGTATTTATACTTTGGTGTTGTGTCAAGGAGTAATAGACATTGAAAAGCTTTCAATGCTTAGGACAATTTTACAAGTGATATGAAATTTAACATTCAAATACAATTTGCTGTTTAAAATGCACATTGAGCACTAAAGGTGTGGTTAAGGAGTAGGGAGCTTGTTTAGCATGCAGGAGGGATTGGGTTCAGTCCCCATAGTTTAGAAAAGTCATTGTAGAAATAATACATGTGATCTGCAGTCCTCAGAGTAAATTAACTTCACAATGCACAGAGGCAGAGGTCAGAGACAAAACCGTACACTGCATTATCCACTGAGATAGTATTTTATTAAGTTAACACAGGAAGGGACTTAATCTATGACTGTGGTTTCTCAGCAGGAGTATGTGCATTTGTGTGCTTCCTAGATGCCTAGGAGCTTCCAGTCCTCCTGAAGTCTAATGCTTCTTGAGGATTGCTTTGAATATTCACGGAACTATATGTCTTTACACACACACACACACACACACACTTCAATTTAAAAAGTTAAAAATTTCTGGACTCCAAGATAATCCATTTAAGAGATCCAGACATCAGTCTTCCAATTAATTTTGCCTCAACTCTAACTACAGTTTGAAAACTAAAACCTGATATTCTAGTAAGTTATAGTTCTAGTCTGGTCTGGCTGCAGATGGCTATAATGCCTTACGGCATTTCTGGAGGCAGAAGTGGGGGGGGGAGGTCTGAGGCTAGCTCTGACAGCATAGTGAGACTGTCTCAAAAAGAAAATTCCATAAAACAATTAATTAATAAAATTTAAACCTAGATTAGTTAGGAAAAAGAAAACAAGAATAGGAAACAAATACATCAATGATCACAGACTTCTGATTTCCTGAAGAAAAATGCAAGCAGTTGTAAGCTAAATTTATTAGATTCTCAATATTTTTTTTATAAAGTTATACATTTGAGGGAATATAAAGAAAAGCAAAGTTATTAAAGTAGTACTAAATGTAAATTCTAATTAGCTATCAGTAAAATATTGTGAAGGTGGCTTGCATAATGAATACTTATAACTTCTAATTCTCCTTTATACATTGAGTGTTATTTTTTCTTTTTATTTATTTTCCTGTCATATGATACATTTTTCTTCTGTGCCTCCCATTCAGCTGCTCACGTCCTTTCTCCTCTAGATAGATCCAATGCTCTTCTCTTTTTATTTAGGAAAGAGAAGGCCTTCCATCGATATCAACCAATTATGGCAAAATAAAATGAAATAAGACTAGGCAGGATATTGCTTTTAAACATAGGAAATAGTAAAAACAATTATGTGAGAGCATTGCCATCATAAGTGTCTTAGAGTCCATTGGGCTCTGTGTTACAGCACACGTTCTATTGGTTCTATTGTTGAACTGTTTTGGAAACACACATAAAAACCCAAGTTAAGCAAGGTATCTCTCCATAGGGATTGCCGTTAAAAAGGCAGTTCAAGCAGTAGGGATAAACACCGGGTCCCTTGCTAGTGGTCCCACAAATGGCCCAAGCCCCCTCAACCTTCATCCCCATGGGAGGTCTCACCCTCTCTGAGGAGAGGATGAGGAGTGGGATGGGGAGAGGGTGAGGGGAGCAGGAGGATGAGGGAACTGGGATTGAGATGCAAAGCAAGAGTGTTTTTAAAAATATAAAAAAAGCAAAAACAAGAAAAGAAAAAAATGCACCTTACAAACAAACAAACAAACAAACAAACAAACAAACAAACCAGGCTAGTTCTTGTCTTTGCAGCCATATAAGGTTGTGAAAAGTTATGATGAAACGATATTGTTTCTCCCTGCCAAAGTTTCGACTAACGAAGGGGACCCAGTTACGGCACCTCGCTTTAGTTGCTGTTACAGATCTTGTTTTTGTCTCCAAGAGTGGGAACAATTACTATTTTAAAAGTTGCACTGTAGGGCTTTACTGCCCCACAACAAGAGCATTCTTCTTTTGATTATCTAAAATGCAGTTTGAAGGATTATTATACATCTTCCCCAAACCCCATAGTCAGAGTCACAGGATTGTTTTCTGTTCTTAATATTTCCCCTCTGCTGTACGGAAAAAAAAGGCTATTTTGCTGTTTGGTACATTATGTATCAAGTAGACATTTGATCTCCCAGTAAGGGAACACCAGCCAGTCTTTGACATCAACATAAAATAGAAATCTTAGAACAGTGAGTTCAGACACATTTCTGTTGCTGAAGTTGCCACTCAGGAAACGTGGGGAACAATCAGTATTTCAGTTCTGTGTCCTTAGCCCTCTTCATGACATAGCCTCGGGACAAAGTCACTTACCTGTAACTTCCACTGCCTTTCTCTGAAAAATTATCTCATTTCGATCAATAATCGTCATGGTTTCCCTGAGCATAAAACTTGAAACTTTTGAAGCACGGAGATAGTTATGCATCTATTTTAACTCCACTGTAGATGCTGTCTATGTGTGCATTATATATGAAAGAACTGGTTTGGGTGCTCTCCCCCCGTTCCTCTTGCCTGTCACTGGCCTTCCTCTTTTTTTCTAATTGTACCTCCTCTCTGTGACAGCTTCCCGTGCTAAAAAGAGTATAGTTACAATCATGCCATCAGCTCTTGCTTTGACCAAGGACCAGATACTTGACTCTGCTTCTCATGATATGGTTTTTGCAACATGCATTAGTTAGTTTCAGCATATCTTCAAAGAATAGAGAACTTGAAATAATCCAGTGAACTATTCCAAGTTACCAAGGACGATGTATTTCCTCCTACCTTATTTGTGTAAGCATTATAATGTATGCTACTTAATCACAGATTAAAGAATTACAAACAAATGTTTGGTAATCAAATCCATTGTAACATGGTATGTCATGGGAAATATCTCCCAGAATCGTTTTGTTTTCCTTCCTAATCTCAGCATATTGTATGTTACTGTTTTGGTTTCCAACCCCCAGTCTAGTACTTGGTGGAAGTCAAATCACAAACATTATGTGGGAGAATAAGAGATCTGCTCTTTGTTTGTCAACTACTGTTACATAACAAATTACTTTGATACTAATTTTCTTAGGGCAACAATAGAGACCAATTACCAACCAATTATCATAGCTGAAAAATAATGGTTTGAAATATTATTTTGTGAATATATAATACAGATGTCTAGAGATCTCTAAAGGGCTGTATATGCATGTCCTTTTTCACAGATGCTGGCTTCTCATAGAGTTTAGTGATCATGAACAGATAAAGGATTATTCACTGGTATCTTGTAATCTATCCATCATTTTATGGTTTACCTGGGAGCTAAACACTCTACTTTGAATGAATAGCATATTAGATCACCTTGGAGTCTGAATCATGAACATTAATAAGTATTTCGCATGTGCTTCAAATATTTTATATCTTTCGTGCTATGTTCAAAGTTTTTATATGATATATAAACCAGTTGTAGCTCAGTAAAAAAAGGGCAATTATTAAGTGCCTGAGGTGTATAGGGTATATTTTTCAACAAACTTAGGGAACTTACAGTGAACTGTTAGGATATTGGCAAATATGTATTGATTTAATGATTCTTAACATTTTCTAACCTAGTGATGGAAATCTGTATGCATATCCTGACGAGGCACAGAACATAAAGAATCTCGGGCTTACCTCCTCACCTTAGCTTTCAGAGGAATGAAAAAAACTTCAGTTAACATCAGTAAATGGCTCTAGCTTAAGTGGGAGAAGTCAATCATAGAGAACCCACAAAGCGTAAAGTAGCCCATAAAATAACAGTGCCAGTCTGATTTCTTGGGAGAAACAAGCATTGGAAATGAAAGATGTTTTCTGAAAGCACTCACAACCTCTCCTAGCAAAACAAAAGCTAAAAACAAAATTATAGTGTCTGTTTACACTAGAATGTCTATTACCTTTAAGAAAGATTCAGAGCAATTTTCCTTGAAGAATTAGGTCATTACAACTCAGGATAAGAACTGCCACTAAAATGATGTCAAACTTATCAACAAGTAAAAGTAGGAGAAAGGCCATACTCTGAACATTTAGGAAAATCAAACAATTAAAAATTGCATTTGAAGTAATCTTTACCTTTGTTTATTCAAAATTTTGTTTTTAACCTAGATTTATTTTTTCTGATTTTTAAAAAATTTAGTGAAAGCAGATAACATGTTCACTTCTGTCTTGGTATAAAGCTGCTTTGAAACCCTCTAAGAAATTATCTAATTCCCTCTAGACAAATGTTTTCCAAACATCCAAATGACAGCTGTTTTAATGTCTCTAACTTGCAAGTCTAGAGGATATGCAACATTTAAATGTCATTGCTAACAATATGTTAGATTTTTTTTTCCTAATCCATGCTTGCTTCCAAATGGAAACTGGAGCACAAAAATAAGCATCTTCTTTTCAAGGCCATCGCTGGGAGTTCCCAAACTTGGGTAGCATTTTGCTCTGATATCTGACAGTCTTCCTACATGGGGTTATTTATCTAGTGCCTTTAAGCTACAGGGTGCTCAAGTCATCCTAAATTCTTTCAATCTTTTGTTTTCTTTCTAATGATCAATCCATATATATATATATATATATGTATATATATATATATATAATCTTTCAGTCTAACCGATTCATTGTTCAATTAACATGTCTCAGCTTCTATAAATTATTTCTCAATTAAGTTTAGTATAGGGTAATTAGTTTAACCCTTGACAGCTATTCCTATCTCCAAAACCATAAAAAACTCTCTGCCCCAAAAGCTGTTGTGCTTTTGTAATCCACATACACTCTTTCTCCCAATTAAAAAAAAAAGGCCTATTAAGGTCAGTTAGCAAAGAAGCTTCAGTTCCTCTGAAACATTACTATACTAATTATGATTTATGGGGCTCTCTGTACTTCAGGGTTCATGAGACTTTATCACAAGCATCGTCTTCATCATGGGCTAAGGCTACCCCTGTGGATGATCCATTTTTCATCTCATACATGTGAAGAATTGCAGAATGTAGACATCACTCATTAGGGAATGGTCAACTTGGGATTGGAGGAAGGAAGAAATCCTGGTAGACACCACCTGGTGTGTCTGAAGTACGTGTGCACACATTCTCAACAGAACCCGGATAACAAAAATTACAGGAGAATCAATACCAACAGTTCTCTCATTGCCTATGGGCTTGAAGAACAAGAGCTATTTCAATACTATATAAACTCGATTTAGCACACCACTATATTAACTGCTTATTTCACCAGATGGTTTAGATACACAAATGTGCGTTTTCTTCTGTCACTCAAGCATGGAAGGACTAAGACACCGTGAATGCTAAGTAGATAACTTATTTGTATAAATACTTCAGTTTATGTCAGCAGGTTATCAAGTGTTGCTGTTAACTGTACACATGAAAGGAGTGGAATATGCTTGGATATGAAATGATTTTTTAAGATTAAATTAAACAATACAGAACATTCCTAACATGGGACGCTGTACCACTGAGTACTCAATAAAAATTAACTAAATGAGCAAATTATAGACTATGAAAGGCAAACGAGGCTCTCATTATGGAAAATGCATATTCCTGTTCACACATAATTGAGGGTAGAATATTGAATGCTTTATTAAAACTAACATTCAATAAACTGTATGTAAGTGATTTATATTCAAAATCTGAGATGCTTAAGGCTATAATGTTTCCAGTTGTTTAAGTTGTGTGAAGTCAACAAATAGAAATCTAGGGGTTATAATATTTAATGATGTTGGAGTGATAAAAATTTCATAGTGTATATCATTACTAAAAGGCTACGGGAAATAGAAATGCTGTAAAAGGACAGCTTTCCCTTTTTGGCTACTGTTTTCAGAACCATCACATTTACAATGTCACTTTTCAGACAAGCTGATGGGAAATCATATGAAGTTACAATGCAGTACAGACAGTTGCTCTTCTGTAGATCAAAAGGAAAGTCATGAATCTCATTCTGATTCAAACTCCAATCCCTGTTTTCCTCTCTATTTCCATTCTTTTTAATCTTCTGCAACAAACAATTTCAAATCTCTTCCACCTAATAAAATGCAAATTACCTCTTGGGTTTAAAGTTATTAGAGCGGTTTTATTAGCCCTTGCTCTATAAAGCATCCTGGTAAGGTATCAGGCTCTATAAATAACCATTTCTTCCTTATCTCATGGCTTCCATCTATAATTAACAGTCTACATCACTTTATCTTACAGATGAACTCTTCTTCATGAACAAATATGTGATCTAATGTAGCTGCAGCTGCATATTCAAAGAAGCAATACATCAGCTCTGCTGCATGTTAAAGGCTGAAATTTCATTGCTAACACGCGGTGTTGTAACCATGGCATTTGGAGCTGGGAGAGGGACACAGAGCATCAGAGAGAGGATCATTTCCTGGATCTGCTTTACAGCCAAGGACGCTGCAGAAGATATATTGTCAGAGCATGAGAAAGAACCACGTGTTATCAGAATATTTATATTGGTTTTTTAAATAAGAGGTTTTTTGGAGAATTTATTTAAAGGTCTTATAGCAGACATGTGAGTCTACTACAAATGAGCACTAAATTTTACAGCTCATCTCCAAAGAAAAATACATTAGCTGTATTTAGATGAAGTACTCTGAGGAGTAATTTAGTTTATTAATCACAAAACATGCACACACACACACACACACACACATACACATACACACCACACATTCATACCAACATATGAACATATTATTTGGAAGAAATGGTAAGCTTTTCAAGATTTGAAAGATGTTTGAAAAAGAATCCCAGTTTGATAAGTGGACTATATGGTATATGGTTTATACATCTAGTTTTTGCTACTTAGCATTTACTTTTCCTTCTTAATAGATTTCCAGTATGTAGACACTGTCTCACCATTTCATAGAGGTTTAAAGAGTTATTCAAGGTCCTTTGCCGATAACCAGCAGAGCCTGGATGCCCCCTTCAAACACCTACCTACACCTGACAATTTGCTAGTAAGCACCATATTTTCCCTTAAATTAAATAAAAAAAATGTACAGAATTAGAATAACCTAGTTATTTCTTAGGGGTTATGAGTATTTCTTCTTATGAGAATAGAGACATATTTTGATATTGTTTGTTGTTTTGCTTTTCCAGGCACAAGGCTTACATATTTGGACAACCCTAAGTTGTTAATCAATACATTAGACCATGTCTAGTGCAGCTTGCTAAGAAAAGAACTTTAACTATTTTTAAATAATTTTAGATTATAATTTAATTACATTTCTCCCTTTTCTTTCCTCCCTTCAATCCCTTTTATAAACCCCTCCTTACCTACTAACCTTCAAATTCATAACTTCTTTTCTTTTAAAGAATCATTATTGCATGCATGCATGTTTACACATACACAAATATATTCCTAAACATAATCTATTCAATCTGTATAATGTTACTTGTACGCATGCTCTAAGGACTGACTGTTTGGCACGGACAAACCAAGTGATGTGCCGTTCCCAGGGGAAGATTGCCTCTCCTGCTCCTAGAGAGCAGAAAACGTCATCATTTGTTTTAATTTCCACTGGCACCTTTCTCTTTTTTGTAAAGCGAAAGGGAAGGTGGTGAGCATCCTTGTAGATCCCAGGTCTCTGACATGGCCATGTCAACTCGATGTCTGTATGCAGGCTATCATGAGCGGAGGCACCTAGCTCTTCTAGCCACAATGAGCCTATCTAGGGCCTAAAGTCGGGAGTGTGCAATACATCTTAGTGAGCTTTATGCTAGTGTTTCATCGACAGAGTTAGTGCTTTATATTTTTTGAAATCTTTATAAAACTTGGGATGTTTGAGAAGGAGCATTCAAATTATTTAAGAGCAATTGTCGTCGTATTCAGCAGTCAAGAATTTTTTCCCCCCTTATTTCATTAGAAGTTCAACATTCTGAGCCACTCTTGATTCAGACTATGGACAGTGCTCCTATGAGTTCACCTTGATTTACTCATTTAACCTGTTCTTATTTCCTTTGCCCTGCAATAAAATCTGGGCCAATTATTCATATGTACTTGTTCTGTGAGTTTAAATGTTTTTTTTTTGAAGTTAACATGAAATACATAGTATAATTAAACAATAGTACAATGATGATTAATCATTTTTTTTCACAATTTAATTTTGCAATGTGTATGATTAATCATTGTAATTTAAAAGGTTTAATGAGCAAGAAGAATAATTATACATAATGGAACATGAGGTACAGGTTAAAATGTATATATTGAAATTACTCATAACCATCCCAGAAAAATTATCTAATGCTGTAACTGATCACACCCAAAAAATGTAATTTCTTTCAAAGATGCATGTGTTGAAGAGAAGCATTTCTCCTCCCTTGTGGCGGGCAAAGAGAACTTTCTCTTATTTTCTCTGTATTCTCTCTCTGGCTGAACTTGTGTTTTTAAGTGTTCTGCATTTCTTATTCAAGTCTCCTAAAAAGGGAACAGGAAGAGATCTGAGATTTTTGGAAGGTCAGCTCTCTTGGTAAAATCTTTATTGGTAGCCCACATTTGAATATATCACTTAAATATAGACTATTTCCTTTATACAAATACACAAACTTTAATTGCAGCATTTCTAGGGAGTTTGTCCCCACAATGTCAAAGAATGTTTAGACTGTTTCTGGGAGTTTATTTTAGCAGAATAAATGGCCAATAAAGTGTTTTCTACACTTTTTTTGTGGCTCTTTCTGCTTGATACTGAAGAGAAAAACAATTTTCTTCTACCATAGGAACATAGAAGAAAGGATATGTGTTCATTCATTTACAGATTCATTTGTTTATCAAACATTTATGTTGTAGTGAAAGAAGTCTGGAATTAGAAAAAAATCTTCAGATGACTACCTAACCTGGTTGGGTAAGAGATCCTTGATGTCCAATATTATATTGTAGATGGCCTCCATGTTTTTTGGTGGAATATGCTAACATTCTATTTATAATATACTGACTGAACCTAATTCACTAAATTAAGTGCACTTAGAATATTGTTTTAGCCTATTCCAGGAAACTGACATTAATAAATACAGGGAAAGACATTCTGGGTTCTGGACAAATGATTCAGTGTTTAACACCGAAGAACAACTTTATTATAACCAAGGGTCTAGACTTTGTAATAAATGGGTCAAAAGTATTGTATTGTAGCAGAAGCAGCAAAATGGAGGCACCATGTTCTTGATGTAACATTCCTGAATCCATGATGCTTTAACCATGAATCACGAAAATGACTCAACAAAAACAAGTTTAAGACCTGTAACACAGGTGTTTGCAATGCCTTTAGACATTTACTGTTAATTTTTTTGTGTGTGCTTTCAAATAGTTCCAGACAAACTCATAGGACTTAAGGATACCCCTGAAGACACACAGAACAGTCTGAGGCGACAGGGTTGTAGATACCCTGTGCTATCATTGTGTATGATGAAGCATAGTGCCAGGCAATGCAGAAAAGTTTAGAATGTTGAATGTAAAATGGGAGTTCTTAATTGGACTGTGTAATAAAAGCCAGGAGTCAGATATAGAGGGAAATGCTGAGAGATTGGAGAGAAGAAGGAACAAGCCACAGCCACACGGTACATCCTTAGCATCTCATCAGATAAGAGAGTGAATTCCTGTTTCTGCCAGCTTATATCCTCTCTCTGCCTAACTATGTCCTTCCTGTCTGTCTGTCTGTAAGACCTTCTGACTTCTAGGTTAGCTAGTTGCAAGCTGAACCTTCAGTTAGGCTTTATTTGTAGAAGCAAGATATCACCACAGAGACTGGAAGTTACTAATAATCCAAGATACCAGTATAGCTCCTTGGAGGGACAAAGGAGCTGACAGAGTAGATGCAGTTGTACACCAGGAGCCTGGTGCACCAGGAAACTCCGAAGGTATGAAGAAGTCTCCCTGCTCCTTACAGAATTAACATTTCTGCTTACTCATCCTCCACAATGGTCTTTAAGCTAAATGGAGAATGATGTGAAATCATGCCCTTTTCTCAATAAAGAAGTGTGTGTACAGGATAATTTTTGACATCTGTGTTCACCTAGGGAATATCAAATTGCACACACACACACACATGCACACACACACACACACACACTAAATTTATAGTTTAAACAGGGAGACACTTCTAAATGTGAATGAACTAAATTTGCAAGGAACCCGGTAGGTCTAGAGCAAGTGGCCATACAAGCAAACTCTACCCAGCAAGTGACACCCAGGCTGAATTTCCAAAGACAGCTATCCTTTATATTGCAGGGTATGGCAGGATACTCAGTGAATGAATGTAGCCCTGAGTGAAATTCTGCAAGTTTAATTCACAGGCTATGTGAGGGAGCTGATGGTTCAATCATTTGGGACTAGCAGAAGAATCCTTCTAGAAGATAGCTTGCGGTGCATGAGTGGGGTAAAGTGGCAATTTCTAGTTTCCACACATTCTTCCCTTTTTCCTGGAATAATGTCTTGTAATCTATAATTTTGAAGGTAAGCCAGCAAATAAATGAGGTTTTCTTTACTCCAGTTTGAGTGTTTGGGGGTCAACTTGGTATGCAGAGTTGGCAGGAATCTAGGGCTCAGCTCCTTGTTCAAAGAGTCATCTTGGTGTTGATGAGCAGGTGTGTTGACTGTGACAAGAGTTTCTATGAGTTTACTATAAATAGAAGAGAAGATCAAGATGAGCTAGTGAGTCCTTTTGAAAGGCTTTACGAGAAGAACTCTAGCTCACCAGTAGAATCAGCATTCTTTGGGTGGGCGACAGCCTCAGTCAGATTATCACAGAGTCCCAGCAAGTCCATAATGAGGGCTAATTCCAGATTGTACACTTAGCTTAGGCTTTGCTTCTCTAGAGGAACTCTGATGGACACCAAATACTTTGACATACTATGGAATGGAGGGTGTCCTAGTTAGGGCATTTATTGGCATGAAGAGACAACATGGCCATAGTAACTCTTGTAAGGGAGAACATTTTATTAAGGTGGGTCTTTTACAGTTTCAGAGGTTCATCCCATTATCTTCATGGCAGGGAATACGGCAGCATGCAGACAGGTGCTGGAGGAGTAGCCGAGAGTCCTACACCTTGCAAACAACAGGAAGTCAACCGAGATACCGTGAAATATCCTAAGGAGAGGAAATCTCAAAGCCAACCCAAAAGTGACACATGACACCTTTCTTCGACAATTATATCCATTCTAACAGAGCCACACCTCCTAATCATGTTGCTCCTTATGAGATTATGTGTCACACTGCCAAATTCCAATCCATGGCCCCCATAAACTTGTAAAAATGTTGTAATGCAAGATGAAGTTATTCCAACTTCATAAGAAGCCATAGTCTATCATAGTCTAAACAATGTTTAAAAGTTCCAAGTTCAAATTCTCTTACGAGATTCATCCCATCTCTTAACTGTAATCGCCTATAAAATCAAAATTAAAAATCAGCACAAAACAAATCCACAGATCACACACTTCCAACATATATAACGGCACAGGATATACATTACTATTTCAAAATGTAGATAAGGGAGCATAGTGAAGAAATACCGGACCAAAGCAAGACTGAAAACCATCTGAAATGCATCTTCATGTCTGATGTTGAAATGCTCTTTAGATCTCTAACTCCATTCAGCTTTATTGAGTGCAACACAGTTCTTTCTCTTCGGAGGATTCCACTTCCTGTTAACAGCTCTCCTTGGCAGGTTACCCATGACTCTGGCATCTCTAACATATTTGGGTCTCCCAGGCAATCTAGGCTTCTCTTCCTACAGCTTTACACAATGGCCTCTCTACTGGACCTCCATTCAGGAACGCTGGCTTCAGCAGCTTTCTTTAGGGGCAAATTCTATAGACCGTTTCTTCTGTCTTTAACTCCAGAATCGTGTGACCAAAGATGCCACCTTCTGCTGCTTACTGGGGCTGGGATATGGCCCCCTTGTTCAGTTATATGTTTGTGAAGTTCATTTTGGTTGTCAACTGGCCTGGGTTTAGAATCAATTAACTGGCAAGCTGATGATTACGGTCCTATCAGTGTTTTCTTTATCAGATGAAGATCCTCAGTGTGGATGGTAAATTTTAGTGGCAGCCTATACATGCTTATAGGAACGCCCTGGTTTTGCCTGCTTATGTTTAGTTTCACTGGCAAGTTCATCGACCCTGTTCCTGATGCTGGTACATTCCCTCAAACAGAACCAGGCTCTTTGTGTTTCCAGTGTGGATTAAAGGTGAGTGGCTTTTTGATCTTCAGCACCAGACTTAGACTGAAGAGGAATTGGGCCAGCATCAGGTTCTCAGTCTTTCTTCTGTGAGACTGCATGGTTGACTTCATGGTATAAGCCAATCCAAGAAGATTTCTTCCTTCCTTCCTTCCTTCCTTCCTTCCTTCCTTCCTTCCTTCCTCTCTTTTTTTGTTCTGTCCTTCATTTTGACAAGGCTAGAAGAAGGTACTGGATCCTTTGAAATAGGAATTGTAGCTAGTTTTAAACTTTCATATAGGTGCTAGGGACCAAACTCAGATTCTAGGAAGAGCACCAAATACTCTTATCCATGGTGGAATTTCTCAAGCCCCATATGATTCCTTCTGACATATTTTCAGTCTACAGATCTTGTCCTCTAGAGAACCTTGGCCACTATAGTGGTCACGTTCCTCTGTTTGTGAGCAAATTGACTGGAATGTTAGGTTGATTCAAGCTAGAGGTATGACACTTCATTTTATACAACCAGAGTATGAGATAATGATGGAAAGCATTAAGGGGCTGGAGGAATCAGAGCCACATATTAAGTCAGTCAGCGGAAAAAGTGCAATGACTTACAGTACACTAGAGATGTCATATGTAACTGTATTTAAATGAGGTGTCCTGGTGGTAGGTATTTTGAAGCAAGGTGGTGAGGAATAAATGCAACAAATATATTTAGTGCTGTGAGAAAGGCTGCTACAATCTGTTCCATTCTTTTGCTCTAGCTACTGATAGGTTCAGTTATGTTAGTTCATGGAGCTCTTTCATTTAGTGCATGACTCTTAGGTTAGTATATTAAAATGAAAATGTGGTTTGGTTATTTTTCATCCTTGATATTATAATATAATTACATCATCCCCTTCCCATGCCTTACACCAATCTGTCCCATATGGTGCCTTATTATTCAGTTTCAAATTCATGGCTTCTTTTTCATTAATTGTTAAAAGCACGTATGTATAGCTAACACATATCCATGACTATAACCTGCTCTGGAAAATGCATAGGACTTTCATCTTTTAAGACAGTTCTTGTACCTCTGAGGGTGATGTACAGCGATGTGTAGTGCAGCATGGGAAGGGGGTACTGGCTTGAAACCAGAGAATTATCAGGACACTACCCAGTGAATGTGGGAGACTGCCTCTCAGAGGATTGCTGTGCAGTAGCTGAGCAATCCAGTCAGCACTTTCTGGAGCCCATGAGCTTGGTTTCATCACGCATGCTTCAGGCCAGCTCACAGGGCTATACTTCAGAACCTTAGACAAAGTGGGTAACTAGAGTGAGTTGTCTGCTGAGTTTGAATGAGTGAATGCCCTTCTTTGTTGGGGTGAGGGGCTCTCAGAAGAGCTGTCACTGACACCCTGTGTGCAAACGAACAAACTCTATAAGATTATAATGAGAGCATCATTCTCCAAGAAAGGGTGCATAAAATCTGGAGCCAGGAAAGGACAAGTGAACATTTGTCTGCTCTCAGTGATGTTGTATCAGTTATAGTGCATAATAAAAAATGAATATTATTGCAAGCCAGAGAGAACATCACAGTTAGTCATCACAGATGAAAATGCTGTGATGGATTTTCTTTCTCCAAGTGTTCCTTGTTTTAATAAGCCTATGAAAAGAACACACAGCTTTGTCATCAGAACTAGAAAAACTTTTGCAAAAATCTCAAACTCAAGCAACCAAGTTGCTTGAAAATGACTTGAAGACTGCCATGAGTAGAAATGAACACCATGTGGAAATAATAAAGAAATATGGCACCTGAAACAAACTTGAATTTGAGATGTAAGTAGTGTGTATTAAACTAGGAATTTTATTGCATATGCTAAATCCAGTGGTTTAAATAATTGGGAAGTGCGATTATTTAATATATATTACCAGGGAGCATAATTGCTCCTCAAATGAGATAATTTTCTCATTACACATCACAAGTCACTCATAAGTTATAGTTAACTTTTGGTGGTGTCAAAAGAATAGCAAAAATTTATAGTGAAGGTTAAATTTGTTTGTAGAAAATCTTTTTTAAAAGTGTTTCCTGATCGTTCTGGGCATTAGCCTTCGTTTTACTTTCTGTCATTTCATGTGTTTCTATTAAGCACACTATGGCTAGGAGGCTTTCCATTTCATTGTTTCCATGAATATGGTGCATCAAACATGAAAACAGTCTACATCTTGTATTGGGTTTATTTCCTTTTTTGTGGATACACCTCAAGAGTGACCATAGAATCCAGGGGAACGGAAAGTGCCAACTTGCTACTCTTCATGTGTCTGTGATAGCAGACCTGTGTGTTTCTGCAGTAGATACTATGTTTGCACTAAATATAGGTTCTTAATGGAGACCTTCCTGATTATCCTGACATAAAAAGCTCCAAAATGTTACTGATTACCTTTTTTAAAATTTACATTTGAAACAAGGTTGTTTTACACATCAATCCCAGTTCCCTCACCCTCCTGTCCTCCCCTATCACCCCCACCAAACCCCAGCCCATCCCCTTTCTGCTCCCCAGGGAGGGTGAGGCCTTCCATGGGGAGTTTTCAAAGTTTGTCATATCATTTGGGGCAGACCTAGGCTCCTCCATGTGTCTAGGCTGAGAAAGTATCTCTCTATGTGGGATGGACTCCCAAAGTCTATTTGTATACTAGGGATAAATACTGATCGACTACCAGAGGCCCCATACACTTCCCAGTCCTCCTAACTGACACCCACATTCAGGGAATCTGGGTCAGTCCTATGCTGGTTTCCCAGCTATCAGACTGGGGTGCATGAGCTCCCCTTTGCTCAAGTCAGCTGATTCTGTGGGTTTCTCTAGCCTGGTCCTTTATCTTTAAAATATAAAATCATTATCTCAGCACTCAACAGATGGAGCATGTCATCTAGTTGACTTATGCACATTCTACTCATTAAGCTCTTGTGTTTTCCAGCAGTTAATATATGATAACTTTACACATTTTATTTTGAGTAAGGGTCAATTTCATCTCAGATTATCACCTTTCACTGAAATTCTTTTTACAATAAGGCCATTCTATTGCACTCCCTTTTTTGATCCATTGAGTTTAATTGTACTTGTCTGCATGAACACAAGGTCTAGGGTAAATTCACGGACACATGGCATCTTATCAGTTTTTATACCACTGAAGACAATGTGGTCTCCTCACCCAGTCATGGGTGAGGAATAATGACCTCCCCTCTTATGTACAGAGGTGGTAACAAATCCTATATTGAGCTGATAAACACAGCAGTAGTTAGTTGTCTCATGTAAGGCCCATGCCATGTCCAGATGTTATTAATTGTAGTTGTTATCTTGTGTTTTTCTTCTGATTAATTTAATTTTAATTCAGAGTTAAACTTTAAAAGTCATGCAGTATTTTTCTCCTTCTATTTTTTCTCATTTCTGAGTTTCTAATCAATACAGATTTTTTTTGTCTGATTGCAGTCTTCAAATAATGTCCCCTTTGATTTATCAAACCCTCATATTGGTCAGTCAAGTGATCTTCCCTGGGAATGAAGCTGCATTAAAACATAGCCTCTGCCTTAAACATTTTATCCCTCTATGTGAGCTACCAATAAGCAGAGAAGTACAATGTAACAATAAATGCTCCCATGGTGACAACTATTATGTGTAACTGTGAATGCCTGCTTATGTGTAATGATAAAGATTCATGTGTACATAGCATGCATAGGTCAGGTATTGTTCCTCAAGTGCTAGCTATCATGTTTTTGAAACACAGTCCCTTGTTGGAGACATAGAGTTTGTCAATTATGTCATTGTGAGAGGACAAAGAAATCCCTGGATCCTTCTGACTCCATCTCTTCAGGGCTAAGTCTAAAGGGACATGTCACCATGCATGGCTTTTGACATGGTTGCCATAGATGGAACTTAGCTCCGGTGTTTCTATGGCAATGTTTTTCCCTCCAATCCTCATCTTTGGCTTATTTACGTCCCCCTTTCCCTTAAACATTCCCATTCCTCTCTGGGAACTTGGAAGATGTAAAATAAATCAAAATGATTGTATTGTAACATAGGTCTGAAACTGCAGCAATAATTCTTATTTACCCTTAGCAGCTGTGATAGTGCGATCTTGCTCGGGTGTCCTTAGGCTTCTCTTCCTCATAATTGCTGTTGAATGAAGTAGAATGCAACTCAGAATTTGGTGTAGAAGGCAGAGTTTATTAAACAGTAACAGGAGCCACTGTCAAGGGTGAGCTTGGCAACAGCAGAGATAATTGCAGAAAAAAACATTTTCAAAGCCTGAGTATGGAAAATAGCTGTTGAAACCATTGCACTGAACTAAATATCTAGGTAGACTTAATACAGTTCCCCAACGTCTCTGAAAAGAGGTTTTTAATAAGTGGCATTTTACTATCAACTGACTGATGATCGATCCTACTTGGATTAACTCAAGGGAGTAGTCAACGATGTCTTTATTCTTTGTCAGTGGTCTCCAGATGTTTCATTATTTTGGGGACAGTTTATAAGCCAATGTCTCTACCCAGGGTCAGAGATGCTCTCAGATCTGCTTCTTTTGACCAGTTATCAAAGTCCTGCAGAGCAAGGTCCTGGTTTTATAAGCTGTCAATTTCGAAGGAGAGACTCACAATGGCCTTACCACTTGCTAATAATGTTTATAAGGAAGCCATACTTGGAAGACAAAATATTCCTTTCCGTGTATTTTCTCTGTGCAGTATTAATGTTAAATTTTATTGGCTACTGTACTATGTATAGATAAGGGTAGTTATGGAAGACTTTACAACTACTCTCTGGTATCACAACACTTTTAATTACACTGGATGGCGAAATGTGCCTCTCTGTGGGCTGCTTTATTTTCAGGATGTGATTATGTCATAGACTGATAAATTAGTTGAGTAAAGAGAAAGAGACATCTTTCTGGTGTCTAATAATAGGCAGTGTAAACAGAGAAGTCAGTGGAGGTCTGCAGGTTGGGGGAAGGGTTGGGGTTTTGCTGTTATGTGCAGGAAAAAATTGTACAGGCAAAAGCAATCACCATAGATCAATTTAGCCCTTGGAATTGAGATTGGGAAAATACAGATCTGTATTCCATATTCATTTATACTTGCCCACAGGTTATTATTTATTATTGAACATTATTACAAATTCTTAAGGGAAAATGGTATAATTTATTTGCAGTAATATTAAACTCTTGTGGGTGCTGTATATGAAACTTGAAATTACTGTTCTTAGTTACTAGACAACAAGAAGGTTTTCAAGAATTCTTGTGGTGCTAACTTCAAATGCTTCAACCCTTTGTTAACAGGTTGTTTGTTTCTTTTTATAGCCAACAAAAATGAATTTAGTATATTGAACTTCTTGATCAATTCCTTTGACTATGAGTACTGTATATCCCTTTGTAAAATGAAGCAAACTATATATATATATATATATATATATATATACATACATACATATATATGTATATATATACATATATAAAAATAATTAAACAATGTTTTTAATTTATATATATTAATTATTTTTAGAATTAATTTTTTCATTTATCTTATATCCTGGCTGAAGTTTCTCCTCCCTCCTTTCTTCCTATTCTCTCCCTCTCCCAGCCCCCTCCTTTCTGCTGCCCATCCATACCTTTGCTTCTGTTTAGAAAGGGGCAGCCCCCACCCCATGTATATCAACAAAGCATGAAATATCAAATTAAGGTAGAACTAAGCTCCTCCCTTTGTATTAAGGCTGGACGAGGCATCCCAGTATGGGGAATAGGTTCCGAAAAGCCAGCTCAATCATTCAGACAGGCCATGATCCCCTTGCTAGGAGTCCCACAAATAGTCCAAACTACACACTGCCACACATAGGTAGAGGGCACAGGTTGGTCCCATGTTGTTGGTCTGAATTCATTGAGTGCCTTTGAGCCCAGGTTAGCTTTTTCTGTGGGTTTCCTTATGATGACCTCAACCCACCAACCCAAACTTGATGCAACATGCAAAAAGCCACCAACTATCAATGTTGAAGAAATTTTTCATTCTAATCACATTTCTTTGTAGCTAGAACACTGAAGATCTTATATTTATTTCCCATGGAGGGATGCTCCCTTAACCTAGAGACGGGATGGAGGGCCTAGTTCCTACTCCAAATGACTTAACAGATTCTGTTGACCCCTCCTGGAAGGCCTCACCCTCCCTGTGGAGTAGGGGGATGGGATGGGAGGGTGGTCGGGGGGGGGCATGGGAGGGACGGAGAGAGGGACAGAGGGAGGAAGAGGAAACTGGGATCTATATGTAAAATAAGAAATAAATAAATAAATAAATAAATAAATAAATAAATAAATGTCATCTAAAAATTATTTCCAGGAAAGAAGGCTAGTTTCTTTGTTATGCAAGATAAATTTCACATATACTAAATTAATGTCAATAAATTGTTTCTTATCAATAAACTTTATTAACAATTTTAGACACCATGGTGCTAATGATATACTAGAAACTACCTGTATTCTCCTTACTTTAATGGGATAGTTTTCCTGTGCAAATTAGTTGTGTTGCTTTTTTTTTTTTTTTCCTGGAAGTTGTAAAAATGAACATAGTTCACTTAAAGTAACCAGACAAAATGCACACATAAGACAGCAAGTAAAAACAAATTCATAGAGGGTGGACATGAGGCCTTCACCAGAAGTAAATGTTATCAAGCTGTTTAAAGATGAAGGGGTAACAGCATTGGGGATTTTTTTTTATTTGGATAGCTACGGAAAATGGACCATTGTCACCCACAGATGCGTAAGAGATCCGGAATGCCAGTACAACATTGCTTTGTGTGCTGAGGTAACGAGAGTGACAGACACATGGTCTCCTGGCTGGAGAATCAGTTTACTGAGTAAAGTGTGACAATGGCAAAGTTTATGTCTGTGACACAGGCGCGCACATGCTGTGTTTGTAAAGCTTTGTGTCTCTATCTGTAGTAGTCTCCTGTTATAAGTATGTTTTCCAACCCGCCTGGTCCCTGAGCCACGCCAGCCCCAAATAACACACAGAGATGCTGTATTTGATATAATGCTATTGGCCTGTTACTAGCATTTCTTATTGGCTAGCTCTGTCTTAAATATTAACCCATTTCTATTAATCTAAGTATTTCCACGAGGTCTTATCTTACCAGAGGGAGGGGCCGGAGTTCTACACTGTTGGTCCTACATCTTGAATCTCCTTCTATGTCTTCCCGAATCCTCCTTATCTCCTAGTCCCACTTATCTTGCTTTCCTATTGGCCAACAGTGTTTGATTCAGTAACTAATAAAAGAAACATTTACAGAATGACGTCTCCCATCAGTCTCCTTTATAGTTAATGTGACAAAGTACCAGAAGAAGCTCAGAGTGAAATGACTTATTTTAAGTCACAATTCCAGGTGATGCTCCATCACAGTAGGCAAGAGAAGGTGATAGGAACTTGAAACATCTTTGTATATTTCGTCAAAGGTAGCCGCATGTATGCATGGCTTTGCCTAGCTCACTCTGTCCTTTTTTATACAGCCCCGGGCCCAAACCTTTGGAGTGGAGCCAACCAATTTGAGGCTGTGTCTCTCTATACAGTTAGCATAAGCAAAATAGCCCTCTACAGATATGACCACAGGCTAACCTGATCTAGGAAGCCTTCATTGTAATTACCTTCCCAAGTGATTCTAATAGAATCAAAACAAGAAAACCAACCCATAATGTCTGCTATTTCCCAACTCACAAGTGTTGAAATCCTGGTCCAATGGTTGAACTTCCCTTATGAACTGTTATTGTGAGGCAAAGTAATGAAAAATCAATTTGGATGAATTTTAACTTAATAAATTTATTTTTTATCAAAACCTCTCCACCAAAATTCATTTGCTTGTTTTTGACAGTCTCAGTTCATACTTTGGGCTTGCTCAAACACAAGAAATGGTCTTGTTTCGGCGTCTCTGGGACTGAACTTGCAGAAGTGAGCCACTGCGTCCGGCTACTTGAGTTTAATTACTTACCTAACTTAGGTAAAATATTTCCTTCTTTATATTTAAAGTAATTAGTTGATTGGTGTATGCAAATAAGGTTAGCATTAATTAACCAAAGTGTTTTAGAAACATGGACTGAAATATTAATAAACACTATGGTGCTATTCATTTGGTAATACCCAGTGTTAGATTTTATCGTTTAACAGCAGAAATTGGGCACATTAGGAATGCCTGGCTAATCAAATATAGTGCCATCAGTTTAAAGTGCACATTTAATATAAGCTTTCTGTTGCATATATAGACAGCTTTACCGTCATTTATTTCTAAAGTGTTATGCAATGCCTACTGTCCTCTGCTCAGGTGATCTCTGGGGTATGGATTGTAGCCTGGTTATATTTTGCTTTACATTTAATATCCACTTATGAGTGATTACCCACAATGTTTTTCTTTTTGGGTCTGTATTACCTTTCTCAGGACGATGTTTTTCTAGTTCCATACACTTGCCAGCAAATTTCATGTCTTTTTTTAAAAAAAAAAAACAACAACTGAATAATACTCCATTGGGCATCAGATTTTCTTTTTCCATTCTCTGGTTAAGGACATCTAAGTTCTTTCCAGATTCTGGCTATTATGAATAATGCTTCTATGAACAAAGTTGAGCAAGTGTCCTTGTGGTATGATTGAGTATCCTTTGGGTGTATGTTCAAGAGTGGTTTTGCTGGGACTTCAGGTAGGTTGATTCCCAGTATTCTGAGAAAGTACCATACTTACTTCTAAAATGGCTGTACAAGTTTGCACTCCCAGCAGCAGTGGAAGAGTGTTCCCTTTACTCTATATCCCCCTGACAAAATCCAACAAGCTTTCATGATAAAGGGATCAGGGGTCCAGGGAACAAAGCTAAACATAATAAAGGCTATTTATATCAAGCCAACAGCCAACGTCAAACTAAATGTAGAGAAACTCAAAACAATTCCATTAAAATCGGGAACAAGACAAGGCTGTCTGCTCTCTCCATATATATTCAATATAGTACTCCAAGTTTGAGCTAGGGCAATAAAACAACAAAAGGAGGTCATTTATACTTAATGATACAGTAGGGACAAAAATGTGAAGGCTTTCCTCAACAAGCTAAGAATCTCTAGGGACAGCAAAGGTGAGTGAGATTGCATTTTCGGTTAACAAAGGAGGATGCCACTGTCATGATTTAAGACAAAAGGCGACATTGGAATAAAAAACTAGGCCCCTCATAGTGCAACTTTCTTATGCTCTGTCTGTGAAAATTCAGATTACCATGTTTTGAATTTTCTACATGTTTCTTTGTCCTCATCTCAAGACACAAAACATTGTTGTGCACCCTTCTTGACTTACTTATTGGGAACGTTAATTGATATTTCTTTTTGACTGCCTTCACTTTCATTTTGTATTTCATCTCAGATTCTATAACTAAATGCCACTTCTGCTAAATGCCACTGAGTGTCAAAAGCTTCATCTGGCTCTCACATCCTCCCCAGACCTGATCTTATGTTTTCAAGATTTGAAAGTCTTTACTTTTATGTCATATCTTTGACATTCTCAGCAGGAACAAAGGAAGTATCTTAAAATAAAGGAGGTAATACTTACACAAAAGGTATAAAACCTCTTCCTGGCAAGGGTCCTACCTTTTCAATAAGCTACACAATTTACAGCCTATGATTTGCCTTTAAGAGAAAACATGACCTTGGTCCTTGTCACATATTGCCGACATGTAAGCTGTAATAAAATGGTTTTCTGTTTTATATTTGTTTTCTTTCAAAAATGAAATCTTATGTAAGGAACCTTCTCCCTTATGGCATCTAGTACTTATTATTACTATGTTTTTGTTATTTCTGAAAAATATATTCTCAAGGCTATCATCAAAGTTAAATTCACATGGAAGACCTTTAGCTTCCTAAAGCTATGGAACAACATTTTAGTTTCTCTGACAGTGGAGAAAAGAAACAAAGTCGGAAACTAAATATCTATAAATTTGATTTTTATCTCCCAAATATAAGAATTATCAGTACCTAGCTGTCATGAATTTGACACCCTCCTGAAAACTTCATATATCTTATTTTTCAAGTTGACACAAGTGGAAATGGAAGTTTTAAGAAGTTAAATGTTGACCCCTTGTCTTTCTGGGTTAGGAGCCCAGAAACTAAATATTTATGTACTTACAGAGGGTGAAACTATAAGGACAATGGTATATTTCTTTTAAAACCTGATTTAAATGCTGGCTTTTCAATTTCCATAAAGCATTTAATCAAAGAATGAAAGGCCAACAATTTGAGGGAGACTGAAGGGGATATGAGAGGTACTAGAGAGGAGAAAGGCAAAGGGAAAAGGGGTAGTTATATTTTAATTAGGATATATTTTAATTTTAGCAACATGTAAGTTTAAATAATTTTTTTTTCTATTCGTCTGTCATACAAGTGCTGACAATTGTGCAAATATTCAATGCATTTGTCAAACTTCAATCTGTCTTCCAAATTTTTTCTATTCTTATCTTTGTATTTCCTTCTAAAACTAAATTGTAGTTAAGAACTCTGCTGAGTCAGGTTAGCTGGCCCTCTACCTTTTTTATCTGACACCTCTGAAGATCAAGGCAGGTTATCCATTCTCTGCGTATCCTCAGGCTACCTGGTGGATTCTGAGCCCCAGGATTTTTTTCAATAAGAATGAAAGAGCCACTTTGGGTTGGTTTTACATCCCTCTGACCTTAGTTTTAGTTGATTTTGTATTTTTCTGCTTCAGGAAGACAGGGCCTCATGAAGTACAGGCTGTCCTTGAACACACAATACAGCTAAGGCTAACTTTGAACTATTATCTTCTTGTCTTTACTTTGGATATGTTGGAAGACAGCCATGTACTTCTAAGACTCTCTGTACCTGGCATCCGTGTGTGTATGTGTGTGTGTGTGTGTGTGTGTGTGTGTGTGTGTGTGTGTGTGTGCACGTGCACATGTCTGTCTATATCTGTATGTGTGGCAGGATTCAGAGGTTTGTCTATGATGGATAGATGTCTTCCTCAATTGATTTCCACTTCATTGCTTTTGAGACAGTCTCTCATCGAACCTGGCAGCCGGTGTTCAGCTAGACTGTCTGGCTAAGGAAAAGACTGCCAAACATTCGTTTCCACACCTGCATTTTTGCATCAAGTGCTCTTATTTGCAGTAGCAAGCTCTTTGCCACCTGAATCATGTCTCCAGGCACACGTCTTCTCTTTCTGACTACAGCTCATCATTTGGCCATGTTCTGAGAACCCCTCTCTAAGACTGAAGCATTTTTATATTTTGTTTTTCTATTTCTATCAGCCTCTTGATAAAGTGTGGCTTCGTGCTTTGATAAATGTCTTGGGATATTTTTTTTTTAACGAAGTTAGCATGCGTTTGCCTTATTACATGTCGTCTTTTAAAAGTAAACATGACTGGTTAATATGCAAGTTTCCTTTTGGAAGATGGGAGTAAAGCATAAATATTTTCATTATTTAGAATGGCCATATGATATTTTCTATGTGTATGTGTGTAAGCTACACACAATGAGACTACTGAGATCGCGGGATAACTGTGGGGGGTCTGTTACGTCCTTCCACCAAGTGGGGCCTGAGAATCAAATTCACATTCTCAGCCTTAAAGGCAGGCATTTTATTTTATCTGGTGGGTCAGTCCAATGGCCCTGGTTAGTATAAACTTCAAAAATTCCCTGATGAATAACAAAACATTGATTATATTTGATGTTCTTGAACTCTAAATTCACGCAATTTTAGTAATTTTGGCAAGTAAATTAATCATGGTAGGAATAATGTTTTGGTAACCCATCTCAGCAACCTCTGCACTCTGAAGAAAAAATCAAAGCCAGCATAGGTATATAATAAGATCAAACTTAAAAGCAATTTCACAGGCTGAGAGAGTATCCTTCTATATGGAATGGGCTCCCAAAGTCCATTCGTACACTAGGGATAAATATTGATCCACTACCACAAGCCCCATAGATTTCCCAGGCCTCCTAACTGACACCCACATTCATGGGGTCTGGGTCCATCTTATGCTGGTTTCCCAGCTGTCAGACTGGAGTCCATGAACTCCCCCTTGTTCAGGTCAGCTGTTTCTGTGGGTTTCTCCAGCCTGGTCTTGACCCCTTTGCTCATCACTCCTCCCCCTCTGCAACTGGATTCCAGGAGTATGGTTCAGCGTTTAGATGGGGGTGTCTGCTTCTGTTTCTATCAGGTACTGGATGAAGGCTCTAGGATGATATGACAGACCTTGAAAACTTCCCATGGAAGGCATCAACCTGCCTGGGAAGCAGAAAAGGGGATGGAATGTGGGTTGGGGGGAGGGGGGAGAAGAGAAGGTTCAGGGAACTGGGATTGATACATAAAACAAGGTTTTTCTAATTTAAATTAAAAAATTATCACAAAAAAGAAAACAGATGCCTTGAAATTTAAATTAAAAAAATCACAAAAAAGAAAAAGAATACAGATGCCTTAAAACACACACACACATACACACACACACACACACACACACACACACACACACCAACCAAACAAAATTGCACAGAAGTAAAACAGAATTCACTCAAGAATATTCTAAATGTATGTGAGAGAGAAAGTCTGTGGGATAAAGTAAACATGAATCAGAGAACACTATAGCTCTCATATGTGTCCAGCACAAATAGTAACCATCTAGAGATATGCTCTAATTCTTTCTCAAGACTACCGAGTCACCAAAATTGAAAGAGGAAACACCTTTGCTAAGGTTCAATTTTTGCAGTGTCCAAAATTGTATGTTTAAGTCTAGACCCCCTGCCCTTAGGACATGACTTCATTAATAGATAGAATCCTTTGAGGTACTGAATTGAGGGTGGGGTCATTAATGTAGGTCAACAAGACAGTTTCCTCCTTTAATAAAGGAGAGCATGGTGATAGGTGCACATACAGGGAAGGCACATTTTGAATGTAAGAACTGACATTTACAATTTCAAAAGGGAAACTTGGGCTAGATCTTTTTTTATCAGCCAGCCCTTTAGTGCTCTGATATGGACTTCTAATCTCAAGAACTGTGAGAGACAGAACATGTTCACACTCCCAAGATTTTGGCATCCACAGCAAACTAGTTCTCATTAGCTATCAGTCCTTTTGTTACTTGGTTGAGCTGACAAGCCATTCCCAGGATTGCTGTACAGTTTCAATCTATCCATGTTCTCGGAGGATTAGGAGGGTAATAACTCATCAAGGGAGTAAATTAAAAAATGTTTCCTATATTTCTTATAACCTGTGAACATGTATGTATGTATGTGTGTATGTATGCATGTATGTATTAATGTAGGAAATAACATTTTACTACACTTTTAGTTCTCAAACTAATTGTATCCAGACAGCTATTGTTGGTTTATTGGGAAATACTCCTTTCAAAAAAGAAAAGCACTGCCATAAAAGTTATAAATAGCAAGCTATGAACATTCTCTATTGCAAAGGCCTGGAAAAAGAAGTTGTTAAATATGCATTAAAATTTCATTACTATCGAAAGCCCTAGAATATAAACATCTTCAGTTGCGTGCCATAAAAAGCATTTGAGAAACATGAACTTGGATGAAAAAAATACCATTAAAGCCACATCTATTCCCATCCTGGAAAAAAAAAAATGCGTTCAGCAAATGGTGTGAATGTGCTTCATTTTTACTCAGTGTGAACCTGCGCTGTAGCACTTTGTGAACTCAGTATCTTATTTAGAGTGATCTCTTCCTGTGGATGCTGTTGCAGCTCCTGACATACTGTCCAAAGAACCTGCATGTATAATTTTAATTGAATGTCGGAAGATTTGCTTCTACATTACCAGCAGACTGGATGTTGCAGGCTGAAGTGTCGGCCCACACCCTTGTCCCTTGCTGTGTGAAACAGCTATTCAGTCAGTGCATGTCATTGCTAGGATTCACCTTTACTTCTTTTACCGTTCACGCTAACAGTGGCCACTGCACATGAGTGATGTAACATTTGCACTTTATATTTAATTCAGACAATGATGGTAAGAATAGCTCTTGGCTTATCAAAATCCACTTTAAGAGTTCTGTAACCATTAAATTATAATAATCATACTTACTTGAGATGACTGCATGGGAGGAGGTTGAGAAAAAACAATATTCCTATTTTAAAGGGTTTTTATTTCACCTGTTTCAAAGTGAGCCTGCTTGAAGTAATGCACAACCATATTTCAATTATGCATTTCCAGAGGCTATCTTTGCAATCACCTCAATGGAAATGATGAAGAACTTCCCATTTCATCACATCCTGCACGATGAGAGCTTCTGCGCTAATCTTTAAGATTGGCTGGCAATTGAGAGCAGGATGATAGCCGATACATTGAATGCTTAGGAGATGGCTTATAAAACAAATTGGAAACGAAAATACATTCATTTCTACCTACCAAAGATAAGTGAATAATTTTGCACATTGAATAAATTTTATGCTCTGTTTAGATATTACTTTACTTCTTACAAAAGTGACCATTTTATGAACCAATCACATAAAAAGTGTTTGTGTATAATCTAATAATTCGGGTTTTACTCCCAGAGAACATGATCTTTTGTATTTGTTAAGATGGGAGGAAAAATAAAGTCTTGCTGTTTTATCAGGTAACTTGTTCTAGCCTCTTAGAAGGTAGCCAAAAAGTTGAAGTGATTTTAACTATTAAAATTTAAAATATTAGGTTTCAGGATTTATTCCCAAGTGGAAAGATAATTTCATTTCATGTAGGAATGAAGTTAAGCTCCAAATGAACTGAAACCTGAGTGCCACCATAATGTATTCCAAAAGAGCTTTTTATTTACTTTTTTTCAAGAGACAGAGTTTCTCTGTAGCTTTGGAGGCTGTCCTGGAACTTCCTCAGTAGACCAGACTGGCCTCAAACTCAAAAAGAGCCACCTGCCTCTGCCTCCTGAGTGCTTGGATCAAAGGTGTGCACCACCATTTCAGGGACTTTGCCCTGTTATTCTGAATTAGCCTAAGTCACCTGTTTTGACAATCTCATTAGTACTAAAAAGCAACAGAGTACTTAAAAAAAAACAAAGCAATAAACTTTCCTGTATACTATAACCATAAGATTTATAACAACTTTTAGGGAAATTTTTTTTTTTTTGAAATTTAAGCTCTCCTCAGAGACTGTTTTCATTCTTACATTTTCCCCAGATTATTAAAGTGAAAAAGTTATTAGGAAAATTGATCACAGTAACAAATATAGACAACAACAAAACCAGAAATGTGATCCATTGTATCCATGACCCATGTACTTTCCCAGATAGAAAGACTTAATTTAAAAATTCTGTGCTTACCATCAAATGTTTTGGAAACATTTGCTTAAATTGTCTAAACCAGAGAACTGAGACTCATAAGATTAAACCATGGAAAAATGTTATACATATTGGTTGTGTGTGTGTGTGTGTGTGTGTGTGTGTGTATCTGTGTGTGAATATACAAAGACAAAATGTGTAGATTGTGTGTATATGTACACATGCATATATATATATATGTATATATATATATATATATACATATATATATATATAAAGAACCTTTTACCATTGAACTATACTTCTGTCCAACATATTTTTTAATTAAATGTCATATTATATACATTGAAAGTATTATACTTTACTATTGAAGGTTACTTATTTAACTTTGGTTAAGTAGAGGTATCTATTCCAAACTTTACCTTTCTGTAAATATATATATGCCAAAAAAAATGAGCGAAAGATGGTTTGGGCTTTCTGTGGTAAATGAGATTACATTTTAATGCTATCCATGTTCATCTATAGAAAGTATGGTTTTAGGATCTCTGATCTAAGCTTTCATTCATTTACATGGAAAATTCTAACTCAATTCTGCCACAGTCCTTGCTTTTATTATTGGATAAAAGGAATCCTATTAAAGTCTCCCTTTTCTTTAGTAGAGGAGCAGAAATGCACATCTGAGACAATAACTTAATCTTTGATTCAAAATTTGAGGCCTGAGGAGCTATGTGTTCAAGAAAGACTGGGAATCTTCAGTGGCAGAATCGCAGAGTTAAAAACCACACAGTGTTATCTCAGGCGAATGCATCCTCTTCAAGGAAAATGACTGGAAACAGCAGGCTGCCTCTCAGGTGGGAAATGGGTCAATACGTTTCAGAATACATTTGTCTAATACCAAACTTAACTCTTATGAAGTTTATTCAATACTGCCACTGAAAGGAGAGATTGGACTTGACCCGATCCTTTGTATAACCACAATTGTTAACAAGACTGAAGCTGCACAGAGATGTACTAACATGGATTCAAAATCCCTGTTAATGTTTTTTTTTTTTTCATGCAATTTGTACTCTAGGAGGTAAACATACGAGTGATATCTAGGCATGAATATTTATTTCAAAATGCATCATTTTTCCCCTGCATTTTCAATGTTATTATCATTTGAGAAAAAAAGTGACAGCAGCCTAACAGGTAATCAGAAATGGCTGGAAAAGGGAATCTGGGCCATTCTTGCATAGTGGAGAAGGTAACAGTGAGAGGTCACCCAGAGAGTGCATTATCCTAGGTGGACTGATCCTGCGCTTCCCTGAGACAGCCTGCTGAATACGGATCTTCTATAAGCCTGTGAAGGGAAATAATCATTCCATGTACTCACTCACAAAAACAATTTCAAGATTAAGCTCTCCGACAAAATGCTAAAATGCTTAACAAATAGTAATAGGTTGTCTTGGCTTGTTTTGTCCCAAGATATTTTCATATATGACACTTGGAAATTATCATATGTATGCATGGTTTTCTATTACCATTTTTAGAAAACATAGGTGCAGATTTATAGGCATACCCATCTATTTATACAAATGTAGAAACACAAAAATACGTTTATATTTTCCACATGTTTTTAAATGCAAAATCGCAAACAAAATTCCAGTATCTTGACTAGAAGGAGGACCCTCTGGGTATATTGTTCCAGAAAACAAACCAACAGTGAGAGAAAATCAAATATTTAATCTTAAAAGTTCCTCTGGAATCTCACTGGGCGTTGTAAGATGGCCCTGGAATGAGGAGGGAAGTAAAGCATAATCATACCCAGGGAAGATAAGATATGTAAATTCCAACAGTTCCAGGCAATCACAAGTACTAATTAAAATTATGCAGCAGAACCAACCACAGACATGCCCACAGGCCAGTTGTATTGAGATAATTCTTCAGGGTAGCTTTGCAGGTGTGTCTCACTCAGAACAAAATGAGGGGAGAGGGGATCATGAATATATTTGAAATGAAAGGTTCCCCTTTTTGGGAACAAGACTGAGGAAGACATTAGTAATTAAGGCATAAGACTGAGTCTCAGGAAAATACATGGTTGCCTGGAAGTAAAATTCTGGAGGGAGATGGTGATTCTGGAGTTGATTACTCTTATAGAGAAAAGGTTGAGGTTGAAGTGAGAGCAATTGGAGATCAAGACTGGAGGAACCTGGAGGGGTATTTGCATGTCGTGCAATCATATTTGGAGACGAGGCAGGATGAGCTCCAGTTTGACAGTAAATGGAGATGCAAACCAATTCTGTGTCACACAAAACTATCAAAGAGTGAAAAGGTGGCAGGAAAGTGATATTTGTGGTAGAGTAAGATAAAGATGGGCAGCAAATTATTGAGGCGTGGGAGTAATTGCAGGCAGACGGGGCTTCATTGGAAGGACAGACCAGCTTTCAAGAGCTGAAGAGAGCGATCTGTGCTAAGAGCTGCTGGACAGATAAATGAATCCAGTACCAAAGACTTTTTGTTGAACCAGCCGATTAGGTGGTTGATCAAAGAAAGATAGTGGTTTAGTTTTAAGAAGTTGATATTTTTGGTTAAGTGTGTCATTAATGGGAGTGTGTGTGTGTGTTTGTATTTAATACACTTTGATGATGTGAGATTTCAATAGCACAAATGGTAGATTTGTTGTTGTTATTGGGGGCATAAAAATAGAGTGGAGTTGGGTGGATTGCAGTTGTCAGTAATATTGCAGAAGTAGCCAAGGAGCCTGATGATAAAATTCTCACAATGGTGAGTTACTTATGTATTCAGTAGCAACATTGCTCCTCAGCTTGGGTGTACTCAAAGGAAATACTGGCAGCTGGCTAGGTGGATGGTAGCAGGGTGAAATAGTAAGAGCAATTGATAAGAGTGTTTGAAAAGATGTATCAGATCATCTAAACTGTGCAGGAAGGAAATTAAGGAGAGAATGTAATTAAATTTTGCAGCATAGATAGTTTCTAAATTGCAGATACAGACACTTTTGAAACAAATGGCAGGACTTCAAATTGAACATGGCAGACAAAATTCACTTGTTTACCTTCATTTTCTTTGACTCACCAGGAAAAAGACAGCCATCAAGAATTTTTATGAAGGTACAGTTCTGAAGAAGCCAAGATGACTGAAGAGGAGAGGTGATCAGCTATGTTTGGGAAGCAGAAGATTAAGTGGTAAATGACTTGGCAGACCTCAGCAAATGAATTATGTCAGCCCCAGGGCCAGAGCTGAATCAGGCTGAGTCAGGAATTAAAAAGACTTGGAATTTGCATATACAAAATACTTCTACAATCAGCATCATGTGGAAACCAGAAAAGAGGAGCACTGGATAAAATGCACCCTTCAATTTTCCTTGACTACCAGACTTCGGTAATGGGCTTTTCCTTTCTTAAAACTATTCTCTGTTATGTCTATTCTTGCAAGTCTCATGTCCTCACTTTTTTATTTGACCTTTAATCTTGTATCTACAGTTTCTATTTGTACTGTTATAGTATGGCACATGAGGTGGTGGTTCTGCATGCTTATAGCTCTCTTTATTACACTTTTTGTTTTTCTTTTTAAGAAAAAGGAGAGTCCAATGAGAGAGAAAGAGACAGTGACTGTGACAGACACATGGAGGAAGATAAATAGTCACCTTAATAAGTGGAAATGTAATGTCAATGCTAATTGATTCAGTTCAGAGCAGGACACTGCCTGGATAGAGTTGGAAGGTCAATAGGAAACTTCAAAGAGAAACAGAAAACAGGAAGGGAACAGTCCACAGCATATATTCTAATGAAGTGTCAAGAGAGGGAAAAGAAAAGAGAAAATATGGAGGAAAGCAGGATAAAATTGGTTTCTCTAGACTCAATGAGCCTTGCAGAGCTGTGGGGAATTTGGAAAGGATATTGGGATGTTCCTCTCTTCCATTTTGTTTCTTTTGCTGTAAAGAAGGTCAAAGGGACTATCCTTCCATCTTAGTTACTTTTCTACTGCTATGACAAAATACAGTGACCAAGACTTTTTTAAAAAGTACTTAATTTGGAGCTGATAGTTACACAGTCCATAGCCATCATGGTGTGGATCATGGCAGCAGACAGACAAACATAGCACTGGAACAGTAGATGAGAACTTAACATGCTGAGACAACCACCACCATGCATAGGGAAAGCCAAATGGAACGGTTGAATCTCTGGTGGCACACATCCTCTATCAAGGCCACCCCTCTTCTAATAAGAACACTCCTTCTCATCCTTTCTAAACAGTTCTACCAACTGGGGAGCCAAACATCCAAAGGTATGAGATTTATGGTGGTCATTCACATTCAAATTGTCAGACCCCCTTTCCATAACAAATATTAGAGGTCCGTAAAATGTTCCTCTAAATAGAAATAGAAATAGAGTCTACTGCCATGAAACTGCTAGAATGACAGGCAGTATCCTATGCAAGTATTTTTCTCTCACTCTACAGCCTGCTGTGAATTTCAGCTTTGTTCCTTCTTTATTCTAAAAATTTCTCCAATTTTTTTTTGGGGGGTGGGGGGGATGAGCCTGCTATATTTCAAACCGTTTGCTGGTTTTAGAAATATACTTTCCTGATCTCAAAAACATCGATGGCAATAGACTATCCTTCATAGGGTCATTTTTGTTAAGCAAATAATACGCAAAACTCTAGGTCTGTACTGAAGACATAGTAAATACTTGGAAAATATTTTCTATAAAATCATTTGTTTGACTGGACTCCTGTAGTTTGGCCTGGTGCTTGGATGTGGATCTCTGCAACTGCGTTCATCAGCTGCTTGATGAAAGTTCTATGATGACAGTTAGGGTAGTCACCAATCTGATTACAGGAGATGGCGTTCAGGCACCCACTCCACTGTTGCTAGGCATCTTGGCTCCTTCCCTTCTTGTAGAGTCCTGGGAATTCTCCAGGTCAGTTTTCTGCCTAGCCCGGTAATGGCTCTCTCTATTGAGCTATTACTTTCCTTGCTCTCCACTGCATCTGTCTCCTGGCAGTGGGACCATGATCTATCCCTAGTGCATGAGCTTTCTTTCCAAAACCCATTCCACATGGTGGATTGCCTTGCTCAGCCTCGATGTGAGTGGCAGGGTTGGGGAGGGGGGGTGTTGGTCCTGCCTCAACTGAATGTGCCAGACTTAATTGACTACAGATGGGAGGCCTTACCTTTTCTGAGGAGTAGATGCCAGTATACTGTGTGCTGGGGAGGGGGAGTGAGAGGACTGGAGAGGGGGAGTAAAGCTGGGCGTTGATGGCGCAGACCTTTAATCCCAGCAGTGGGGTGGCAGAGGCACAGCTATCTCTGTCAGTTCATGGCCAGCCTGGTCTACAGAGCTAGTCCCAGGACAGTCTTCAAGGCAATACAGAGAAACCGTGTCTTGAAAAACCAAAACCAAAACAAACAAAAAAATATAGTAAAAAAGCATAAAAAAGTTTGTTATAATTTTCCTATATTAGGTTTTATTACATTTTCAAGTTTTTCTCAAAATATTGTTTCAGTCATATCTATGTAGGTTAAATTTTTTCCCTAACATTTCTTCCATTTTATTTCCCAGCAGGACAAATTGACATAATGTTTACAGACAATCAGCCATTAAAGACTTTCCTCTAGTGTTTTGTTCATTGGCTTCTTATTGGAACTTTCTATTATTTTTTATTTTATTAATTCTCTCAAATTATAGTGCCCCACATTCAAAGTATTTTTATTCATTATACTTCAAAATCATGAAAACATTAGTCTCTGTTTGTGGTGACATATTATTTATGCTTTAATAAATATTGCCTGAAGTATCAGAAAGCAAAGCCAGCCTCACCAGTTAGCTTTAGAAGCTAGGTAGTGGTGGCACACACCTTTAGTCCCAGTACTCTGGAGACAGGCTAATGGATCTCTCTGAGTTCAAGGCCACCATGGCCTACTCAAGAGTGAAGAGTAACAGAGCCTACGCCTTTGATTCCAGCACTAGGGAGGTAGAGACAGGGGGAGATGGCTGGGTGGAGAAAGAAATATACAGAGGAGACAGCAATTAATAGCTTTTGCCTCTAAGGATCCCTGGAGACAGGATTTCCATTTCAGCTTATGAGAGGTAAGATCTACTAACTTGGCTGCTTTACTTCTCTGAGCATCAGCTTGAAGTCTGAACCCCAATATCTGTCCGAGTCTTTTATTTATCACGACATCTGTTGCTGTCTTAAGATAATGTCAGAAATAATCTTGACCAGAAGAATATAACATTACAATCCTCCAGCTCAAGGTTAATCTTTAAGATATTCCATTATGTAGTTTCATAGTTATGATTCAGATTCCCTTAAAACATACCCTGCTAAAAAATTATTTATAGATCCTCTTTGGGCATATGGATACAGGCAAAGAAACAGTTTTAGATTAGGCTTTACTTTTTTTTTTGTTATAACCTCACTCATATTATGATGTACAGTATTCTAAATCTAAGTGTAAAGGTTCAAGCATTTATTTTGTTCTTGGTATCCACAGTGAACAAGCATTTTGTCTTTCTCAGTCATGGGCTCTTCCTGGGTAGAAGGCACTTAGAGAAAATCATTGCATTAGATTTAGAGATGGCAAGTATGCTTTTTTTTACTTTTTTAAAATTTTTTTTATTTTTTATTTTTTGCTTTCTAGACAGGGTCAGATAGGCTTTTCTGTTTAGAACTGGCTATCCTCTCCTCCTGAATAGTGAGAGAGTAAAGGTATGCACCACTACTGTCTGGCACTGTTTTACTGTTTTGTAGAAAATAAAGAACAAACAATCCTGATTAGAGTTATTAAATTAAAGTGCCCCCTGTGTTAATTTATCTATTCTTAACTTTAGAATCATACATGCAAGAGTTTATTGCTATGAAGGAGAACTGAAGAGGCAGATGCCTTAGGTTCTCATTAGAAGTTAGTATGTTATACCATCAATCAACACTGATAGGAAGAAGCTGAGATGAGAGGTATGGAAAGTGATTTGTGAGTACAAATGCTCATCAGGATACATTTCGTGATTTCTGATTTAGAGGAGGCTTTGAGGGATGAATTGTTCTCAAACAAATTTCAGGTCAAAAGTCCAAGTATCTTTGTACAAGATAAACTGTAAAGGCTTGCCCAAAGAAATGTGTGATGGGGTTGAACACTGCATGAGGATTGTTTTTGTTGATCTTTGAGACAAAATTCACAAGTGAGACACAACATGGCGACTGGGTATGGTCACTAACAAATAACAAACTGATACTAAAGGTGACACTGCTTAGATGTATTCCAGAGAACCTCAGCAGAGTCCTTAAAGAACACTTGATTTCACAGTTTTAAATTTTCTGAGTGTAGCCCAGGTAGGACTTAAACTCATGATCCTCCTGCCTCCACTTTCTTCAACAAATCTTACCAGTGTGTGCCACCACAACCAGCTAAATAATATTGTTTATTTGTATTTTATATACATTGGTATTTTTCCTGTATGCATGCCTGTGTGAGGGTGTTAGATCCCCTTACATCTATGAGCTGCCATGTGGGTCCTGGGAATTGAACCCTGGTCCTCTGGAAGAGTAGCCAGTGCTATTAGCAGCTGAGCTAATGAAAGAGGCATCTCAATGGGGTTGTATTTTGGGGTCAGTTGCGAGGGAAACTCCCACAAATCCATAAGGACAACCCCAGCTAAGTCTCTTAGCAATAATGGATTCGTAGGCTGAACTGTCCATCCCTGGTAATCAGTTTGGTAGCTACCCCAATTCTCCCTGGAGAGGCTTCATCCAGTAACTGATAGAAATAGATGAAGAGTTCTAGTGCCAGGCACTGGGCAAGCCGGGGGGGGGGGGTCAAGGTCAGCACTGGGGATCCAACAGAAACAACTAACTTGGGCCTGTAGGAGTTCGCAGACTCTGGACTGGCAGCCAGGAAACCTAGGTCTCTACAAATGTGTAGCACTTGTGCAACTTGATCTACTTGTGGGACTCTTAGCAATGGAAGTTGGGACTTTCCCTAAGGCTTTGGCTGACATCCAGGGACCTATTCTTCGTACTGAGTTGCATTGCCCAGCCATAATACAAAAGGAGGAGATTAGTCCTGTCTCAACTTGATATGTCATGCTTTGTTGATACCCATGGGATGCCTGCCCCCTTCTGAACAGAAATAGAGGAGGAATGGATTGAGGGTGGGAGTTTAGAGGTCTCTGTGTGTGTGTGTGTGAGGAGAATAGGAGGAGAGGAGGGAGGAAAACTGAGGTTGGGATGGAAAAAAATAAATACATCTAATTAATAAAATTTTTTCTAAGTGATAAATTTGGGAGAAGAGACTAGGCATTTCAGTACAAAGCTAAATACTAAAGAGAACAAATTTAAATTCATCATGAACTTGGTGGTCCTCCTATTGAGTTTAAAAGTAGATATGGATCTGAAGAATAAAAGAGTGTTTAACAGTAGGGGGTGTCACTTCAACATCCCTTTGTATCATTTTGACTCATAAGCATCAATACTTGAACCAAGAGGTCAATAATTTTGTAGTATCTTCGTGTGCCAGATTACATGCCATATGTTCTGTTTGAACACTGAGGAAATCTTTCTTTAGAAATTTATTTCTGAAGGGAAGATGGATCATTAGCAAAAGAGGAGAGACTGTCAAGTGTAGCTGTAATTGGCACTGTTTCATGACAGAAATCAACATCAGTAATATTTGTATGATTATTGGACTGTCCTTAAAGCCTTGGAGTCTTTGATTGCCTCATGCACACTCCAGTTTCCTCTTCTGTCATGTTATTCCCTCAGGAATGAACAATGGAACAGTGTATTGCACACTTCTAAGATAGGATACCATTTACCAACGGGGCTTTCACATATGTCCAACTCCAAGAAATAATGGGCAGGAAAATAAATATGGAATTTAACATCTTATAAATTATATTCTTTCTTCTTGTTCTCTGTAATTATACCATGCTTATTTAAAGTTGGGTTTTGTTTTGTGCATTAATAATTACTGTAAGAATATATAAGTCATGTAATTTAGTGGCTGACATTGTGATGAGTTATGATTCAGGAAATGGATTGGAAAACCTTAAAGTTAATGAAGGTTGTTTAGTTTGTCATCAGGCTAAGATATTAACATATGCAAAAAGATTTATAAGTTACTTTTGAGCACTGTAGTTACAGGGGGGAAAGCCATTACACAGTCATTACCACTATAATTTGAACAAGAGACAATGCGGTTCACAAGCAAGAATAAAGTGAAGAAAATGGCACTGGAATTAACAAAGAAAATGGAATTTTAAAAAATTCTGTTGTTTCAAGATAAAGTCCTCATGAGTAGCCACAGCTGAACAGGAACGCACTATGTTGGCTAGGCTAGCCAGAAACTTCCCATTCTCCTGTTTTCATGTCCCAAGTGCCAGAACTTCAGGAAAAACGCATTATATCTGGCTGGGAAGGTTACCTTTTTTTGAAGCATAATATTTTTATTAATTACTTGGTGATTTTACATGATAAACCCTAATCACAGTCACTTCCTAGCCCTTTAGGTCTTCCACCAACAACTGGTCAACTGCCCTTTCTAGAAAAAGAAGAATGAGGAGGAGGAGGGAGAGGAGGAGGAGGGAGAGGAGGAGGATGGAGAGGAGGAGGACGGAGAGGAGGAGGACGAGGAGGAGGGGGAGGAGGAGAAGCTGGTTCACTTTGTGTTGCCCATTTGCTTACTGGAATATGCCTGAACTCCTAGTAGCCAGCGCCATAAAGAAAACTGGGTCATTCCCCACCCACACCCTGCCAGAAGTCATCAGTTGTGGAGAGTTACAATTCAGCATTCTTATTTTTAAAGTGGTGAGTATGTGTATCGCCTTTAGCACTCAGATTCACTTTTGCTTATTCCAGTGTCTGAGGTCTACTTGGTGCTAAAAATACTTCATGAAAAATCCCCCCACTTTGAGGCTGTAGTTATGGGGCTTTCATTACATTTGGTTTACTTTATTGTTGTTCTTATGAATATCAGGCTGTACATGTTACTGCCAATCTGGGAATTAAACTTTACCAGAAGATGATTTGCATGGGAATGACACACAGAATCATCAACACTCTAGTAGTAAAGTTTCAAGCATTCACTGTTAGATCTAAGACAATGTTCTTTACAGATAATCTACTGATCACAATATTTGAGATTAAATAGTAATTATTGATGTATTTGTGCTGCTTTGAGAATAAAATGCAAGCACAATAATCACTTGACTATACACTATAAAGCATTGTCCATTGCTAACCTTTGCCTTGAAGTGATGTGTTTTACTCATTCAGGTTCCTGAAATATGTAAAGGGCTGAACAGAAACCTGAATTTTTCTTACGTGCCTCCTGAGGGTTACATCGAGAAGAAAACGACATTCATAGGAAGAAGGAAAGGAAGAAAATCGAAAAGAGAAAGCCATTAAGCAAAATAAATACATTCCAAAATTATAAATCATCTGTTTGACCCAGTGACTTAAGTGAGAAGTTTGGGTCGGACTTCCCGTAAACCGTTATCAATCAGAGATGCCGCGTGGGGCATTGCCTCAGTTCTGCACAGGCCAGTCCTCCTGATAGAATGTTGCTGTTACTCCTTATGCTAATCGTAGTCTTATGTTATTTTCTCAGTGGAAGTGGAGGAGTATACTCTCTTTATTCATCTTATCCTTAGTCTTTTTAGTTTCATGCATTCCTCCGAGCCCGCATGTTCATTGTGGGCGGTGCCACCCCTGGAGTGGTGGTCCCGATTTCTACTAAGGATGTCCCTGTTGGATCTGGAGTCCCTGAGGCAGCTGCTGATTATTTGGAATCATTAAAGAGAGAGAGAAAGCGACAGAGAGAGACTCAGAGAAAGGGAGACTGAGAGAGAGACAGACAGACACAGAGAGACAGAGAGAGATGAGAGACAGAGAGAGACAAAAAGAAAGAGACAGAGAGAGATGAGAGAGAGAGAGAGGAAGAGAGAGAGAGAAGACAAAGTAAAAGAAAGAAAGCGGAGGTAGCAAGGTACAGGCCCCCCTGCATGCCCTCTTCCTCAGCTCCTGCCTTGAGGTTGCTGCCCTGCTTGTGTTTCTGCCCTGACTTCCTTTGATGATGAGCTCTGATTTGGAAATGTAAGCCAAATAAACCCTTTCTTCTTCAAGGATAGTTTTGAGTCATGGTGTTTAATCATCGCAATAGTAACCCTAGCTAGGGCAGTGTTCATGTAGAGATCAGAGCACAACCTGCAGGAATCACTTTTCTCCTACTGTCATGTGTCATGTGAGGCCCATTGATAGCACTCAAGTCATCATGCTTGATAGCTAGGGTCTTCTTCCCATGAGCTTCAGTCACGGTACACCAGAATGGTTAGATCTTAACCATCGATTGTTTAGCCTACATTGTTTTGTGTTTAGAATTTACCACTACACTTACTTTCAACTTGTTAAAATATATTAATTGCACCATTTCGGAAATGTTGAATCATTTGTAGCCACTCTAAACTGAGCAAAGGGAACCTATCTACCTCACTTCCCATTCCTTAAATCACTCCATCCTGCATTCTGTTCTTCCTCTACTTTTATAGCTACTTTCTCATATGGAAAACAAAGAAACACAACACAACATGCACACACACACACACACACACACACACACACACACACACACACACAGCGGATTCTAATACACTGGTGAATCATATAATTTCAAATGCCCCATCTCTTCAGTATTCAAATTAATGGTTGAAGCGCCAGTGCCAGCTAATCTGTGTCCTCCATGGTTGTCCTCTGAACACTTAGAGAGAATCTTAAATAGATTCTATGTGTATGAAAAGATCAGACTTTCGATTTAGTTCTGCTCATGAGGTTGACTGCATAGGTGATTTAAGAGGGGAGATGTTAACAGCTATCCAGATGATGAAGCTCCCGATGTAGAACTGGAATTATTTGAAAGATATTTTTTATCAAAACACACGCGCGCATGCACATACACACATACACACACACACACACACACACACACACACACACACTATCATTACAGGTTCCCCAGACCTTACAGCTTAGGATGATATTGAATGGCATCAGCTGCAGCTGGGTAAGTTTGGGTGTCTACATCCCTAAAATATTGTATGCCTTACTAATGTACCTAGGGGAGAATATCCTTCCTTGTGCTTTTTGTCGTTGTTTATGATTTATTTAGGACTTTTCCATCAGGAGCCACTTAACCTCCTAGAGGCTGCTTCATTGCTGTGTCTGTGATCCAGTTGTTCCAGTGTAAACCCTGGATGGGATGAGACAGCCTTTAATGAGATTGGATTCTCTAAGCTGCCCCTTCAAAACAAACAAGCAGAAACAAATAAACCTCTTTCGGTGGTTTCCTTTTCTCCAACCCCAAATTCACAGTAAGCGACTTGAGGGGGGAATGTTATTTCTTAATTCTTGGTTTGAAACTTGAGGGTACAGCCCTTTTATTGTAAGGGAGGTGAGTGGTGGAAGTGCTTACCGCTCTTCCAGAAGAAACTGGCTCTCACATTTATAGACAGCTAGCTGGAAGAGGACAGGACCTGGTGCTGGTAGCCACACTGGGCTCATAGGTGTTACAATCCTCAAAGTCCAGTGACCCATGTGACTAGATTGGGCCCACTTGATATATGTGTGTGTGTATGTATAAAAACATATTTATCTGCATCTTCAGATTTGCCCTTCTGTACATTCCATTGATATATATATATATGTGTGTGTGTGTGTGTGTGTAAAAACATATTTACCTGCACCTCCAGATTTGCCTTTCTGTACATTCCATCCCATTGATTATATATATATATATATATAAAATCCCCGTTACAGTGCTATGCATACAAATAGCAGAAGTTGTTTGCAGACTCAACTTGTCTGTTCTGCTTGTCTCAATAGTATTGAATTTAATTGATTGAATTAAATATCATTGGATTCACATTGATGAAAATACACACTCTAATGAATGGTAAATGGAGCAGAAAGGTTAACTCTTCACACTCAAGTATTTTAATCCGGGAATATAGAAGTAATGGAGCAAACAGAAACATGGTAATAATTATTGGATACAAGATCTGCTAATGGATATGAGAATTAGTAAGGCAAATTTGAAAGATGTTATTTGCATAATTTCCGAGTGTCTCCCCAAATGTTTGAACCCACTATAAAGAGTAAAGGCGATGGCTCAATGCAGAAGGCTATAGACATGAACTTCAACAGTGAGGCAAGAGATTCCCCAAGAAGGACATCTCTTGACGTCATATGTATACCTTGCTATGCGATAAGAACAGATCACTTTTAACCTGGTCTCACTGAAACTAATCAAATAGTCAAGAGGAGAGACATCAGAAACTCCAAAGCTAAAGTGTTTGACCAGGACTCTCCAAAAATGTCAAAGTCCTGAAAGACAAGGAAAGATTGTTTGCGGAGCCCAGGGAGATATGAGTGTGTCAACAACACAGTTCGGAACCTGCAACCAAACAGAGACATGGAGTAAGGAACGGGTTTGTCTGAAAGGAACACAAATTTAGAATCTGAAAATGAAGATTCTTAGTCCTTGACTATTCTTTTTAGGATTCTATTTTGAATTCTGTGGCTGCCAAGCCACGATTTATTCATCGGTGATTGTACAATTATCTTTGGTGGTTGCTTTTGCAATGATTAAATGGCACACACGTGGCGAGATTCTGGGATATTTGCAACCGCCCTTCAATTATGCTTATCAAATCCCCAAGTGACAAGCGTGCCATCGGTAGAGAGCATCCTTGTGATAACTGATTGTAGAAAGCTAACAGAGCACAATGGGAAAGCCCCTTTACCCCTACTTAACAGAAGTGTGGCTGCAGGGAAGGCTTTTGTGGAATGGGAGATGAGCAAGGACCTTTCCTCTCCCGAGGCCTCACTTAGGATGAAATATGTATGGAAATTAAGCCATTTTAAGTTCATCTTGATTTTTGTTGCTCTCCTCATACCTCCCGACCTTCTGTTGCCCCTGAGATGATTTTTTTTCAGTGCTGAATGATGATCACGCAGATAGAAATCATATGGAAAGCACATCATGCGTGTGGCATGCACACAGATGCAGGGATTTAATTTTCTCCCAGTGCCAAGCAGTTCTGCCTCTTTAAGACTGATTCTCCTCTTTCCTGCAAAATCTTCAAAAAAAAATGTATAAGGAGAAAAAAAAAATCCTCCACTTTTGATACATTTTGCTGCTTGTGTTTTACGTGAGGAGATTTATGGAGTTCATTTTAAAAAATTGGTTAAGTGAAGGGAGTTTGCAGTCTGAAATGGAGGCAAACTAAGGGGGGGGACATAAAAATATATGGGTACATCCTCATTCTAGCCCATCAGCTCAGTCAGCACTGGTTCATAATATGTCAAGTCAGTTTGAGAGGATAGCTTAAAGACTGATTAGAGTATACATGAGCGGGTTAAAACGTAATTAAAGCAATCAGCAGAGATCTTAAAGAAGACTGTGTAGATGACAATGGTAAGAAATAGAGAAGAGTATTTTGGATTTGATCCCTGATTCTCCAGGGCAAATGTTCTAAGGAAATGGATAAACAATGAAAGGATTCACATGTACAGCACACACAAACACAAATTAAGAATATGTATGATCTGAAAAATGAACATCCTTATTTCTAACGTAAGTATTAGCGGTTTAGATATATCAAAATTTCAGCTTAGGACTTAGAACACAGGTACTGCCCAGGAAACAATCCTTTGTCATCAGAGAACTCTTCATGCCTGTCTTTTACTTAACACAGTAGCAATAATAAGGTGCATTCCAACACAGTGAAAATGATAGGCTACAAACGGTCAGTTATATCAGACAAACATGATTAGTGTATCTCTGCAGGTTTTTTTTTTTTCCTTGTGTGAGCAAAACAGCGCCTGCCTCTGTCACACTATTCCATTTGTATAGATGAAAATGAGCCACTGAGGACTGGTTATTTTCTGTGAAGGAGGCAGTCCACACATCCTGCAGTTCTATGTGTTTTCTCTTTTAGACTCCGAACATTGTTTTAAGTTACCATGCATTGCCTTAGATATTAAATGTCTTTCTGTGTGTCAAGAAACAAATGCAAACTATCTCATTCCCCTTTGGTGGGAATACTGCATGCATGAATGGAATCATTCTTAATATAGATGTACAATGTTGACTACAAAGTACTGAAAATTCTCTTTGAGTTTATGCACAGTGGTTCTTAAAGAGAGATTTGCACAATCATTAACACTAATTTATGGGGGAGATAATTTGAAAAGACTTCTAGAAGGCCTAGGAAGCCAAGACTGTCACACACCTGCTCGTTACCTTTCAGTCTAAGTACCATACTGTCATTCACCCTCACCTCTGTTAGTCAATGTTCCTGTTAAATGGTGAATGTCCTTCTGCAGGCTTCTAGGAAATTAACCCTGCCAAGAGTGCACACAGAGCTGACCTGTGGAAACCTGATGTCTGCTCTATCACCAGGGGGCTCATAGGGTATTCAGTTTTAATAACACTAAGAAACAAACTAAGTATTCAAAACTTGAAGTAGGAAAATTTTCTGTATGTTATGACACAGATTTGGTGAAATAATCAATACAGAACTCTCCTTTGAGTAGTTGTTAAATGTAATAGTTATATTTAACTGAGTTAGATAACAGTTTCTAAGCTGTGTTCAATTTTAAAAAATAAAAAGAGATTTTAAATTTTAAAAAATAAAAAGAGATATCACCAGCAAGACTTTACTGTAGCTGACAAGCAGTTTGCAAAGTCAGAGGTGGTCCTGGGCAGTTTATCTGTCATCTGTCAATTTGTACATTTTTTCCCAGTTATCTATCATCTATCTATCTATCGTCTATCATTTATCTATGTCATCTAGCTATCTTTTATCTATTATTATACTATGTATCTCCCTAACTTTGTATCCATCAGTATCTTTTTTATATTTTGTCTATCCATCTACCATCTCATCTGTCAATCGTTTGTATATATATATATATATATATATATATGATTTGCCTTCTTCATCAATACTTATCTTCTTTTCTAGTTAAAAGGTAGTATCCACAAAACTGAGTATTGATAATGTAGTTAAATGATGAGAGATTCAATTATAATATATATCAATTCATATTTAGGATTTATCACATAAGATTATTTTGAGTCTTTCTCTCTTCCTCTCTCTCTCTCTCCTCACACACACACACAAACACACACACACACACACACACACACACACACACTTTCAGGTACTTTTAAAGTAATAATGCACTAATAAGTACCTTTTGATATGTTGATTTATAGTCATTGGATTCATTTTTTTTTAAATTCTGTTTGTTTAAACTTTAGTTTAATAATAATCCCAAACAGCTATGATTATGGTATAACACACATTGTGATGCTATCAGACAAATATATGCTAAATACTTTGAGAGATACTTGACATACATGGATGATAAATAGTAGAGATGGAAATAAAGTGAATGGTTATTGTAGTCTAACTTTCTGGGAAACGAGGGATATTTTCAGTGATAGGATAGTGTAAAATGTGTTTTAAAAACAATGTGCTGATTTGCTTTTGTGAAATTCTAGAATCTCCTTTTTCCTCCATAATTTATTTAGAATGAAACTGTTAACTAAACATATAAGATATGAAACTTTTCAAATGAAAAAATATGGTGTGTTTTGTTCATGAATTTAAATATATACTGTTTTGAAAAGTAAGTTAGAATCTAAAATTATAAGATTATTATAATTATAATATTATAATTTAATAATGAAATGTAAGCTGATAATTTAATATAAAGTATTAACATTTTAGCAGTATCAATGGTGAGAGGAATTATCAAAGCTTGGAATGAATTAACAACTTAACACAGTTGTCAAGACATAAGGGAAGTCTTGAGAGAGAGAGAGAGAGATACCATAAAAGAGGGAGCCATTATAGGTTTGAAGAGAAAACTGACTCTAGAGAAATGTCCATAGACCTTCAAGACTGACCCCAACTAACAATTTGAGCAACAGTGGAAAGGCTACCTTAAATGTCCTTCCCTGATAATGAGATTGATGACTAACTCATCCACCATCATAGAGCAATTCTAACAGTCTGTACTGTTCTTTTTTTGTTTTGTTTTCTTTAATTGGGGAGGGCATTCTCTTGGACTCCTCTGACCAACAACTCAAAAGAAGTTCTCCATGCCTTGACTATTTTCTGATTGTCATGTTCTTTTTTGTTGTTGTTATGTAGTCTCTATGAAGTTTAGAGAGAGCAGTTACCTAAGTAGTATAATTGTATTAAAAATATGCATACATGTGTAGTGAGGTATTCACTTTGTCCACATCTCTGGCACTGACCACCCCCATTGTGGGTGGGAACAGGGGCAATCCTTACCTGGGGGAGCTCGGTCTGAGGATGAGGCCATGGGAACACTCTCTTGCTTGCAGCTTGCAGCACAGGGACAGAGGAGCATCAGGAGGCATCTTTGGACCAGGAACCTGCTGGTGTTCATCTGTGTATGTTGTAAGTTATTTCTCCCTGAATAAGCATCTATTCAGCCTATTTGTTTCCCCTGATCCCTATTAAACCATGATATACATGTATAATGTTAAGTAATTATGAAGTAATTATTTGTTATGGCTTTCTAATACATTCTCGGTATTATTAATCCCCTTTCCCACCTTTAGATATCGTGTTTACCATTAAGGAAGAAAATGCAACAAACCTCATTTTACCCTTTACATCAACCATAATGGGGGCAGATAAAAATAAGTGAAAAAAAGTTTGATAATCTCCAAAATATATAGGAACATGTCACAATTTCAGTAAATTTGCATGTCTTTTGCTTTCTATGGCAATATTTTTGCTAAGTGGATTAAGATTTAGAGAACATTCATTGTAACTCCTTGTGCTTATCTTACTTTTTATATCTATTTCTTTCCTCTAGAAATGAAAAACATGTTCTCAAGAGAAGAGATTTTATACAACACAGAACACTTGGGACACTAAGTTTCTAAGACCATGTTCAGAGTCTATAGATAGTCAGTTGTTTTTAAAGAAAAGTTACCAGAGAATGTCTGTATAAACTCTGCAATACAATTCTTTGATATCTAGATGTCTTCAATGAAGGACAAAATTTCCCAGAAATTTCATTTGGCTATAGACTGTACATCATTTTCTGACACCCAGAAACAAGTAATTTTGAAGCAATGAAAATCTGAATAAGTTCAAATTACAAATTCTAGAAAGATTTCCCATCTGGCTCTCCTAAGGGAGCATCTGAGTAGGTTCACCTTTCATTTGAAAGACTGAATGTTCATTTAGGTGGGGTTTCTTTCTGACATACTTTAGCATTGCTGTGAAGAGCATAAGATGCCTGGGATATAATAAAAAAGCTTAAAAGAAAACTTGGTTTTTATTATTAATCGTAGAGATTAATTATTTACATGTTTATTTTCTTATTAAGCCTGTGATAGATTCTTAAAATTAGTCCCTTAATAACTTTAAAATGTTATTTTATCACTTTAATATACTAATTTCTTACTTAATATGATTCACATATTCCTTAGTATACATAAGTGAAAAAAGGAAAGAAATTATAACTTTGCTGCTATAGAATTGCTATGTAGCTGAGTGGAACTCAGTGAAATGTCTAATGGAAAAACAGTAGAAATGAAGAAAGAAGAAAAATATGGCCACACACACTGAAGAATGGTGTACATTCTGAAATTATTCAACTAAGCTAATAATGATAACATGGATCAAATCACATACTGAATTTTAGCTGTCAAAATATTTTAAAATCTCTCATAGAAATAATTAAAATAAGAGTAGAGTAATTAAAAAAAAGCCCTATAAGGATGAAAAATGCATAGAGTCTCGTTACTGTATGTTACTTTGTTGCATTGCAGGAAAATATTTGATAATAAAACATAATGCATAAGACAAGTGTCCCAAATACATAGAGAAATCCTAAAATGCGGTATGAGAATTGACCCACACGCAAGTAAACTTGAATAGACAGTTTTCACAAAGATGTTGAAATGTTTTCTAAGCACATATAAGGTATTTAACATTTCCATACATTAAGAAAATAAAAATCAACATTATGTTACATTGCCTTATACACAGTAATCTGGCTATATTTGAAAAAAGTAAGAAGTGTGCTTGTGGTAGCATATGTTTATAATCCCAGCATATGTAAATCACAGGGGGGGAGTATCACACTTTAGATGCTAGGCTGGGCTACATAGTGATACTCTGTTTCAAGGTAAAAACAAAAACAACAAAGTATACTAAGTAAATTAATCAATGTAATTTCAAAACTGTTGGCAAATATTTGAAGGAACTAGAACACTTAAACACTGTTGGAATTGTAAAAAGGTGCACCTGTACTAGAAAACAATATGATAGTGAATCAAAAAACAGAAATAAAATAGTAGGTATTTTAAGGGATGACATCAATAGACATGCTAAATTGGACAAGGAAAACTGAAAGAGACATCAACCCTGTACAAAGATCTACAAGCAACTCAGAAATGCTGAGAGTTGGAGGAACTTACTCAGTGAAGAATACACCAATTGGTTATCCAATATCAAATGATCGTCCCTGAAAACATACATACAAGCAACACTATGTAGGGTAAGCGGTCTATATTTCAGAACATATTCCTAAACATATTGTATTCCTAAATATAATATAATTTAGGAATGTATATGTATACACATATACATATATATACATATGTGTGTGCTTGTGTGCATGTAGTAACAATTAATGAAATAAGCTGTGTATCTAAAAGAGGGCAGGAAGGGGTATGTAGGAAAATTCGTAGCAGGGAAAGAAAGAGAGAAATTTATATTGTAGTCTCAAATATTAAAAGAAAAGAATTTAAAATTTGGCAATTAACTTGATATGCTGTTTTCTGTGTTTGGTGTGGACATGAAATTTTTCGTTTTTTTATCATTGTATTAGCATATGTGTTCATTGTTCATCTCTCACTATAAATGTCCAATTTGCAATTTTTAATTTCTTTCTATATGTTTTATCTACTGTTTGAAAATTTCATGCTTACTGTTTATTTGGTTCCTACTAACCTAATGTCCTTTCACTCAAACATGTGCCAGGGAAAACAGATATGGTAAACATGATGAGGAAGGCTAGGGGTTTGGAAGTGTTTTCTAATGCACCATGAAATCCTTGGCAAGCACTGGGTACTTCTGTCCTGTGTAACACACTCTGTCAGCTGAAGACTGATTTGTGGTTAAGTCTGGATGCTTGAATGAATACACTGTGAATATAGAGATGGTGCATTTTATCATACACGTAGAACTGTACGCTGCTGACTGCCAGAGCCACATTATTCCCTAAGGCCCAATAAATGTAGAGAGGTAGAAAAAAAATGAGAAAGGGACCACAGGGAGAAATGATTTATAATAAAATGTTTTAAAAATTACAGATGGATGATTTGCCCAAACTTGAAGCAATGTAGGAAGTGAGTAGAAATGGATCATATATTTTATTCCCTTCCAAAGCAACTCAAATGTCCACATTGAAATTGCTTGTGGAAATGTGAGATTATGGGCTCCAGGGCTACAGTAAAGGTGATTACACTGCTGTTGCATTTGTAATGTGTCTTTGTGACATTCTGACATTCATGTTCCACGATTTTACCTCCTTTTCCGACCTGCAGACTCAGTCACAAATACAAAACTTTGTGTTCTGGGTATTGTTTTCTCTTTCCTCTCCTACTAGTGACAAATTAGTTTATATCATGACTCATGCATTTTCAGATGCCTCTTATTTCATTTGAATTGGTTTTGCCTTATGCTGTTGAGTAGTGAGTCTTAAAAGTTCATTTCTGGCTTTCTCAGGCTGATGATGGGGATAAAGGCAAAAAAAAAAAACCAAAACAAAACAAAACAAAAACAACAACAACAAAAAAACTAAACACTGCCCAAATTCAGTAATGTTCTTCTAAAGAATATGTCTAACTAAAATGTGGGGTAGATAATATATTTTATTTTAAATTGTAAGACTGAGAATACTTCCTTTTAAAGCTGTTACATGTTGTACAGATCAAACATACTTTATGCTGCATGGCACAATTTGGCTAGATAAAAGACTCAGCATCCCTTTATACTAATAAATAACCAAAAACTGGACTAGAGAGAAGGTTCAGCCATTAAAAGTATACTCTACACTTTCAGAGGACATTTGTTTCTATCTACCCCAAGAGGCTCACAACCACCTACTGCCCTGAATCCAGGGGAATCCATATATATATGCTGAAGAGAAAGAGAGAGGGAGAGGGAGGGAGGCAAAGGGAGAGAGAGAGAGAGAGAGAGAGAGAGAGAGAGAGAGAGAGAGAGAGAGAGAGAGAGAGAGAGAAAGAGAGAGAGGGAGAAACAAAGACAGATGAAGACAGAAATATAGAGACATGGAGAAATACAAAGACCGAGACAGAAAGTCAGAAAGGAAGAGGCAAAGAAACAGACACACATTAAAATAAAACAAATATTTAAAACAGAAATAAAGTGTAGGATGGGGTGTCAGAATTTTAATTCCAGACACGCATTTCCCTACATATGTCATTTGAAACACCTTAAAACTCTCCAGGCCTCACCTACAGGATAGAGACAATTATGCTGCCAAATATTATTGTATTGAAAAGAACATGTAGCTTGTAAAGATGCTCAGTCGATTATGGATTATGGAATTCTCCTGAAGATCAAGAAATCGGAACAATAGGATGAATCATTCAGTTTCCCAACTTTATCCTGGAAGGGAAGAACAATATCATCTCTCCCGGTACAATTGCACTGACATGGGAAGTGTAGATGGAGATAGAAGAATCGAGTTGTCCGGGAGTGCTGGCATACTGCAATGCTTGAGATTATTCAAATAATCCTATGCTCCTGTACCTGATACCTGTGGGTCTCCTTTATAACCACTGTCTAGTAACTGGATATCGAATCAGCACAGACTAAATTGAACCCAATGAAGCACTTTTAATGGAGAATAGAACCAACAGAGACTTTTTGAATTCCTTGTACTGAAAAGCTCAGAATAGACATCCTTCCATTCCTCATATACTTTATTGTGGACATTTAATTTAACAGTAATTATTGGTTACAAGATGAGATAGATCTGATTTTTTCCTTCTGGGAACCAATTGGACTTGGGATAAACTTCTAGAAACATTTCTCAACATAGTAACTAAGGTACTTTTGATTCAACACTGTTTCAGTTTAAGTCAGAGCTGTGTCTGAATTGCTGTGTTCCCTTCATCTTCATCCTTTCTGATGGTTTTGATTTCACATTGAGTCTGTCATTAAGCTCAAAGCTAACATGGCTCAGCTCATCCTTTATGTTTCTTTGGTGAATGGCTGTGTGTCTTTAACACATCTCATCAACTCCTCCTCATCCACTCTTATAATCGGCAAGTGGCGGCTTTAGTATTTAGTATTTCTAGTCTCCTAGTCTGCATATGCACTATCCTATATGATGACTTTCAGGATCCTTTCTGACTAGGCGATCCTTCTTCTAAAACCATTCCCTAGCTAAAACAACTCACGCCATACGGTAAATAAAAAGTGCTTTAGCATATTAAGCAGATTATTATTTACTAGTCGCTACCCCATCTCTCATCCTTATCCCAATGTGCCCTACCTTGGAAGTTATTTTAGATTTCCCAGATAGTATGTGCACTGTGCCTACCTGTCTCCAAGATGTCGTGTCTTCTCTCTGTGCTTGGAACAATACTTTTGCAAAGGTCCTTTGCATGAGGCAAAGGGAATTTTGAAGTTAAATAGTGAACATAGGGTCCACACACGTGGCTGGAGCATATGTTTTGAGGTTACTAGGCATGTGCTGTAGTCTGATAGGGGAGAACCAGACATTGCTCTCTGAGTAAATATTTCTGTTCCCAAAGGAAGGAAACTACAGTCATCTCCAAGACTGTAATCATTCCCTTCTTACACTTTTTTTTCCCTCTGAAGAAATATTTTACATACGTAAGACTCCTATAAGTCTTGACTTTCAGGAGCCAGGTCTTTCTTCCACCAGTGGGTCCCAAGGACTGAACTCAGGTCTCAGGGCTTGAGGGCAGCTAGCACCTTTCTTCACTGAGCCATTGCCTGCCAGGGACTAGGTTGGTGGACAGGGGGCAGGGACGTGAGTGGGATTGGGATGCATGCTGTGAAATCGACGAGGAATTAAAAAATAATAATAATTGACTCGGTCAGATGCTATATAAACGTTTCTGATAATTTTTTACTTGCAAATTGATAGCTGCCACCTGCAAGTGTTCATGGCTCATGTTTCATCACCTTGTGACTTGCCTGGTGTTCGCATTAAGGGCTAATCTGCTCATGGTAATGACAGGCTTATAGGGCTACCATCCCAAACATCTTCACTGTTCAGTCATCATCTCCTCATGAAAAAGCTACCATGTCTTCAATGCCATCTTAGGGCTTGAGAATTAGGTGATATCTCTCTCTCTCTCCCTCTTTCTCTCTCTCTCTCTCTCTCTCTGTTATTTATAACTCTTAAACTGCTGACCCAAAATGCTATGTATAGACCTGCTTTCTTATCACATACAGAATGTTCTCTGAGCAAAGGCCATTGTGCATTATTCTCTTGGCATGTTTTGAATAGCATCTACTATGGGTCTTTGCTCAGGCTATCAACTGTGAAGGACCCCTGATAACAACCTCCCTCCACTAACTCTCTGCCTTCTCTGAAACATCTTTTTTTTTTCTTTTTTGAAAGTAATTCTAAAGATCTATCTTCTTGCTTTAAAAGCCTTCTTCTAAAACCGCAGATTTAACATACCCTGCAATGCTTTATATTGTTGCCTGCTCAGTTTTCTCTCTTTGTGGTTCTTGTGTTAACCTGTCAATATAGAGATAAGTGTTGAAAGTACAAAAGATACATGTCGGGGAGCAGAACAATGGTCACCTTTTCAAAGCATTTTAGGAGAGAGAGAGAGAGAGAGAGAGAGAGAGAGAGAGAGAGAGAGAGAATGAGAGAGAGAGACCACCGATTATGTTTTGGTGTCTGTCATTATTAGCTTGGAGCAATTTTAATGGATATTTGCGGAACTTGAATTGATTATAGTTCAGTTTTCAAATCCTTACTTGATCGCCGTTGAAATTTTCTCTGCTTGTAATTTTCTTTCATTTCTCTAATCACTGCATGAGGTTCACAAAGCTAAACATTTTGCAGTTCTGAGTAATACTGTTGCTTTGAAGAAAAGGGACCGGTTCTGAAGAAAAACTGGGGATGGTAAGGAGGGCAGGAGGAAGAATGGAGTGTGTGTTTGTCTCTGTGCACGTGTGCTTGTTTCTATCCTAAAAATTAGTCAGCTGAAAATTCTGTATTTTGACACGTTTAAATATGAATAAAGACTCCAGGTCAAATGAGAGTAGGAGTGAAGTATTTAAATATACTAACAAAAGATATATATACATATATATATACATATACATATACATACATACATACATACATACATACATACATACATATATGTTTTTCTATATCTTTTGGAACCTGTCCTGGAGCTAGTTCTTGTAGACCAGACTGGCCTCAAACTCACAGAGATCCACCTTCCTCTGCCTCCCAAGCACTTGCATTAAATGCGTGCACCACCACCGCCTGGCAAGTATTACATTTTGGAATTTATATATAGACAGCAGAATAAAAGTAAAAATAAAAGAGATACTCGGTTTTGAAGTAGAGAGGAAACCTCATCGGTTCAGAGCATAACATTTCTCAACACGGCATTTGTTTATGTGGCTTTGACCACCAATCTGAACTCATCTCAGCAATATTTGCTGATTGGAGGGAAGGTGGGGTAGTTCAATGCGAAAAGCTTGCTTCCTGCAAAACCAATGTAAAGGGAAATGAAGAGAAAGCACTCCATGTAGTTATCTTTTGAACTCCACATATGTGCCAGGATACATGTGTCCACACAAGCATCATGATCACACACACTAAATGGAAATTAAAAAAAAAATAGAAAAAGAAAAACATACCAACATAAATACTATACAGAAATAACAAATGGAGATGATTGGTTTCCCGGCAAGTATATAATTTATTTTAAGGAAATAAGTTAAGGTGGTCAGTTTAAATTTAAAATTGTCTTTAGATTTAGAGAATTTTAAGAAATGGAAGACACAAACACTTGAGTAGTCTGTGCCAGTTACGGCTGCTCGGTGAAGAATCGCGAGGAACAATTTTGACTGACAGGGCAGCTCTTTCACTACGTGTTAGGAAGCAGAGCAGAGTGTGTGCGTGTGCGACTTAGGGGGTCTAGCATTTTAACCCCCATGGGTGATTTAACATACTGCCATCACTTAGAATCATTGTTCTAGAGAAACACCCAAATAAAATAACAGTGAAGATGAATAAACACATAAAATGCTTTTATTTTCCTCCAAGAGATATGATATCACGATAACGTATACTATTAAGTGGTTGTCATGTGGCTGAGATTTAAGGGATGAACATGTGATTTTTCTGCTACAACTCTTATAGAAAAATACATTTGGGCACTTAACGCAATGCTAAAGAACACTCATGAATGCCCGTAGTCACTGTGAGATGGGCCTCCTCTGTGCTTTCTTATTGACTTTGAAGTTTTCAAATACCTCCTGTAATTCTTTCTCCCCACATACATTTGCTGTGGATTTATTATCTGCCTTCATAAATTAGGAACTTTGTAATTGGCTCCTGTATTTTTTCTGGGGGATGTACTTTCTGGGAGCCTTGCCTGTGCATTTGATTACGAGGTATACATTTTTCCCTTCTTTAAAATGACTACAGGCAAAACAATTGAGTGTTGTGCTTGAGGAATCTTCCTGTTCTGTCTGCTAGGCTTATTAACCTCCAGAAAGACAGAAAATGCAATCTACTGTTGAGTTATTATTTGTGATATTTTTTTTCAAAATGAAAGGTTTTCCATTTTTACATATCCAGATAAATGTTCCTTTATCAAGTCAGATAGATGATAATGTCAATTTTTTTCATTTCAAATTTTGTTGCCAAAGAATCTTATCCTTATTATACATGGAGAGTATTATGTATATATGTATATTGTGTATTTTTGTTACACCTTTATGAGTTTATTTATGAGGATATCATATGGGGAACATTTGCAAGAAAGACTTCTCTTTTTCTACTATGTGGGTTATGGGAAGCTCAGGTCAACAGCTCTTGGTTGCAGGGTCCTTTACACGATATATCTATCTCATTGGCCCCAGACTTGCTCATCTTCAACTTTAATACACTAGAGGCTTTTGTCACTCTATATCCAGGATTGAGGCATTTTGGGCATTGTCTGGAAGGTTATGGAGCAATGTGTAAATAATGAAGAAAATTTCTGAGTACCACAGGAAGTGGAAAGCTGGAGGGTGCCCCTTCATAGAACAGAAAGAAGCTCTGGTTTATAACTTTAATATCTTCAGAAAGTTGCACTCTCTAGAAGAATGAAGAGTCTAATCAAGGTGGTCCCGAATCTTTAGGTAATTGCAGAGTAGTTTAGCAACCTAAGAGGGCTCCCATTTAATAGTAATGCTAATTAAAACCAATTATTTCTTTCTAGCATCCCATAAAGGCAGAGTAAGTTCCTGCAGAATTAATTTAACCTTATTTTAGAGTACTTCGGGTCTTTAATTGGTCCCTCCCTTCTCTTCCATGTCCTTCCTCACCATCTTTGTTTTGCTGCTCCTCATCCCCATTGTCCTCTCTCCCTTGTTCACACTGTCTTCATCATCACCATCAGTGTTAGTATTTTTTTTTCCTGAGAGACATTTCAAGAGGTGGTAGTGATGAAACCTACACCACTGGAAAGCTTCAGATGCTCTGGTCTTGGGGAGCTCTGATTAGATCTTTTAGAGGGCAGTTACCTAGAAATGGTGAAGTTGGAAAACAATGATCTGTGGCTTACCAGCCAGGAAGAGGCTTGGGCTTCTAACCTCATTCAAACCATCACAAATAACAATTCCACCCTGCAGAAAGGACAGTGACCACTTGGAATGAGTAATAACCCAGCAGAGGACCCAGTAAGAATTCTGAGGAATCTCACACTGGAGTAACTTGGCATATTCAGCAGCCAATCATATTAGGAGGAGATGGAGTGAACACATTCGTGATTTGTGAGACCTAGCTCAGTTGATGAAGATTTAGAAGCACAAGACCACTTTTATAATTGTTTGCATTTATTGTCATTGATAAAGCACAAAATATAAGGTCACAGGCTTGACTCTCCACTAGCTGAGTTATGTCCATGACATCAGTAGTGTATTCTCTTGCAAGTTTTAGATTTCCAGTTAGTCACTAGTCAATTCCCCAACTTCCTTTTTAACATAAAAGTCTCTCTGAGTTATTAAGCACCTCTTCTTTCTTGAAATATTTTACAAGGCTTAAAAAGCACCAGACTTCTCTGATTTTCTTCCCTGTTAACTGATCACTCTTTTTTTTTTTCCTGTCTGTTCACATAAACTGTGTTATTTATAACCCCCTAAATGTTTATCCACAGAAGAATGGATAAGGAAAATGGCATAGATACAAGCCAAGGATAGGTTATCATTCACTCTCCCGCCACAGGGTTGCAGGGACTCAGGCCTTATACTGGCCTGCCGCTGTCTCCTGGAAGAAAGCACTCAGGCAGTACTTTGGTTGGCCTAGGGGTCCATGACTCATAGTCTGCCCGAATTTCCTCTCTTTCCCACTTTCTCTTTCCAGCTGTTCCCCTTGGGCAGACAGGACTTTTCCTGGCTCCCTCTTCTGTCCTCTCTCTTAAGTCTGTGCATCCCTTTACCTCCTTTCTCTTTCCGTGCCCTGCCCTCCACTTTCTAATACACTTCTCACTTAAGGACTGCCTGGCATGTTTATCCTCTCCTCAGTTACCTTCTCTTGCCATGGACTCCACCATGATCCCCAACACCCATTTCAAAACAGTGGTGACACGCCTATCGCAGGCTACAATAAAAAATGTTGACTGACGTGAACCATTCACGAAACACAAATATAAAATTCTGCGTATGAGATACTTAGAGAATGGAAAGTAGAAAGGTAGTTGGAGGCTGGAGAAGGGCAACAGAGTTCTTCGATTCTCAAGATGAAAAGTTCTTGAACGTTAAAAGAAAATGTAGGCCTTTTCTATGTGAAAATGTAAAGTTAAAATGATTAAAAATGAACCTTCATATGCTTTAAGAACTAAAATGAGATGGTAAATGAAAATAGGAAAACATTTATTAAAATTTGTTAAAGATTTCTGTATCAAAAACAAATGGAAGAAAGACACAAATGTATAGAAAGATAATTCGTTTCTTAAAACTTACATTTATGTCATTGATTTTACCATACACACACACACACACACACACACACACACACACACACACACACACACAGAGAGAGAGAGAGAGAGAGAGAGAGAGAGAGAGAGAGAGAGAGACTCGAAAATCAGGGTCATTTTTCCTGTAGATTGCTTCTGAGGAAATAACAAGATGATACTTCTAATGTTTTAATGGAAACTCTGAGTTTGTAGAGACAGTCAAAACAACTTTTGTAATTTTTTTAAATTTAAATATTTTATTAAATATTATTTTTTCACTTTTTGAAACAGTGTTTCTTTAGGTAGCCCTGGCTATGTGGACCACAGAGATCTACTTGCTTCTGCCTCCCAATTACTAGGCAAATTTTTATTAAAATTATTTTCATACAATATATTTTGATAATGTTTTTACCCTCTCTAAAAGCATTTGAAAGCTAGTCTTGACTAGGATTTAGGAGACTGTGTAGAGCTACACTGATGAAACCATTTTAGCCTAGCAATTGGTGGTATTTATTCAGTAATCTTATGAAACTCAAGTTGTAGTTTATGAAGAAAGAGGCATAAAGCGTGCACATTATTTATTGTAGAAATTCAACAAATAGATATTTAACAAAGGGACATAGAAACATGTTCATAATTATAATATGTTACTGAGATATGAATTGTTACATAAGAATTTTATTTACTTTACATATGAATTCTGTTTTTTTTTAAAAAAAGGCTGCTGAAATTACCACTATAATTATTTGCATATTTTCTTTGTAAGCTGCTACTAATTGGTTGAAACACTTTGCTGTAAGTAAGACTTCTAACAATTGTGAGGCCTGAACTTTGGCTTTGTGCCTGCTCGGAGCTTTAGATGTGAGAAATATAACAATGTATGTTGTATGGTAGATCTTTAATTAATTTCTTTAATTCGGGATCTTTAGCTGGAGTTTTGTGGTGCTAAGTACTGCTGCTTGGACATAATTATCTCTTTACATTTTTAAATTTTATAATACGTATTGATTCTTGTGGAAAGATCAGGCGTATATTCAATGTTTGCGAACAGTTCTCTTGAGATGTTATTTGTGTCATCATGTATGAGCTACGTAATTTACTTTGAGTTTTGTTTCCAAACAAACAACCCCACAGCAGGCTCTCCTCGTCCATTCCTTTGATCCCCCTCACTCCACCTTTGCTTTCTTCCCAGCTTCAACTGCTCCTCCCATTCCCTTCAGAAAAGCGTGGGCTTCCCAGGAATATACACACCCAACACAGCATAGCAAGATAAAATAAATATGCCCAAACCCTCATATCAAGGTGGTGTGAAGCAATCCAGTAGAGGAGAAAGGGCCCCGAGAGCAGCCACAAGCAAGTAATTTGCAACATGCTACAGGGAAACCCCATTCAATGCTCCATAGCAGGACCTCCCAAGAGTTGTCTGTGCCACCAGCGTGAACCTGGAAGCCATCTGTTAAAGGAACCATTCATCTGCTTGCTGCCCGCACATAGAGCCTATCTGGAAAAAAAAATGAGGCTACCAGGAAGCCCTTTCTGACTCTGTTTTGGTGTGTCTAGAATCCTTTTGTTTAAAAGCTTCCTCAGGCTTCATGTGGATGTACGTGTCCTGTGTTGGCACTATATATAACTCAAAGTTTCTCCTCCACCCTCCAGTTGATGAATAACCATTCAGAGGATCAATATTAATTATAGTTGTTTGGCCAGTGGCTGAGGCAGACAAATGTATGGAGCTAGAAGAAATCATCCTGAGTGAGGTAACCCAGTCACAAGAGTACAAACATGGTATGTACTTAGTCATGTATGGATTATAGACACAGCGCAAAAGACTACCAGCCTACAATCCACATCACCAGAAAAGCTAGGAAACAAGGGGAAAGGGATAAGATCTCCCGAGCATATTGGGAGCATGGGGGAAGGGAAGAGGTAGGTAGGAGAAAGAGAAGGGGAGAAGAGAAGGGAAGAGGAGGACATGAGGGAGCAGGAAGATAGAGTGGGGAGAAGAATATAGAGGAGAGCAAGAAAAGAGAGAGCACAATAGAGGGAGCCATTATAGGTTTAAATAGAAATCTGGCACTAGGGAAATGTCCAGAGACCTACACGGGCGACACCAACTAACAATGTACGCAATAGTGTAGAGGCTTCCTTAAGTGCCTTTCCCTAATAATGAGATTGATGACTACCTTATATGCCGTCCTAGGGTCTGCATCCAGTAGCTGATGGAAACAGAAGCAGACACCCATAGCTATACATTGAGTCGAACTCCAGGAATTCAGTTGCAGAGAGGGAGGAGTGATGAGCAAAGGAGTCAAGACCAGGCTGGAGAAACGCACAAGTTTCTGAACAAGTGGGAGCTCATGGTCCCCATACTGATATCTTGGAATCCAGCATAGGACTGACCCAGAACCTCTGAAAGAGGGTGTTAGTTAGGAGGACTGGGCAGTCTGTGGGGCCTCTGGTAGTGGATCAGTATTTATCCCTAGTGTACGAATGGACTTTGGGAGCCCATTACACACAGAGAGATACTCTCTCAGCCTAGACACATGGGGGACAGCCTAGGCACTGCCCCAATGATATGACAGACTTTGAAGACTCCCCATAGAAGGCCTCACCCTCCCTGGGGAGCAGGAAGGGGATGGGATAGGGGTTTGGGAGGCAGGGTGGGAGGAGAAGAAATATGGGATGGACATGTACAACAAGCTTGTTTCAAATTCAAATAAAAAGAAATAATATACACTGAATAACAAATTAATAAAAGTCAATAAATTCAAATCATAAGAAAACAAACTAAAAACATTTAGTCATATTAATAATAGACAGAGTAATTTAAAGGATTCAAATTTTAAGTGGCAATATTTCCCCTAGACCATTCCCCAACTACAGTATATAGAAGGGCTTATGTTTAGAAATGTTTAAGCACTGCAAACTTTCTTTAAACAATAGAGTATGCTGCATGCTCTCTCTCATAGTGAATCCACCACTGCTGAACAAATCTTCTAGCAATGTATATTCTAGGTAGGCCGCCTCACATTTTTGAGATAATACTGCGTGAATGTTAAATGAATGGTTTCTTGTGATGTTTCTGAATCTTATACTGCAAACCTTGGTTTCTCTGTCTATTGCATTTATTTTTAAAGCTATTGTATAGAGAAAGTCCTATTGACCTTAACTAATTATCCTGAATAGGCTATATTTACTTCCAAAATGTTTAAATCTTAGATTAAAAAAAAAAAGATTTTCCAGAAAATCTAAATAATCTTAATTGATATGAAAAGGTAGGATTTGTCACATATGTGATTCGAGAATAGCACTTAGCATTGGTGTATTTATTATTGAAGATGACAACCTGGAGTCATGTGTGGATGGAGATGTGAGGTCCCGGAGTCATTTGTACTTGTCTGATAAACAGAACAGAAGAGAGAAATAATTGGTGGGTCGTTACTAATTTAAACTTAGGTAGGAAAGTCCCTGATCTGGTCTCTGTCAAGCTGTTCTCCTCAGATTGTGACAGGGTGTCCTGAAGGACAGGAAATGTTCCTACTTTGCCTTCAGGTTTCTCAAGCCGCCGAATGCCTTCCTAATGACACCAAAAGTAATCTCAAGAAATGTATTCTCTAACCTAAAAGGGTGTTCAAGTAGGTATCCTTTTGTGGAAGTTGTGAATAGAAGCATACAGAAGAATTGTTGACACATGTCTTCAGGATCTTTCTTTTTCATGGTAAAACAATGTAAGACAGCATGAGGTTGTGTTTCCACCTCCAAGCGTAGAATTCAGAATTAAGTTTCGAAATGTTTTAACAATGAACAATTGTAGATTGTATTTGATTGATGGCTTGATAAATTAATAGTTAGTTATACACAGTACTGCCTTCTATTTTCCTCTGGGTTTATAAAAGAATTTTTTGGGGGGTTTGGTTGGTTAGTTGGTTGATTATTTTTTTTTATTTTTTTATTTTATTGTTTTGTTTGGTAAGTCTCATAGCCTTGAACTCATTATAATAAAGAATTACCTTGAAATTCTGATCTTCCTACCACTAACTCCTAAGCACTATGTTATAGTTATAGGTGTGTACCATTATGCACTGTTTATATAGTTCTGGGTATCAAACCTGAAGATTCCTGCATCCTAAGCAAGTATTTACCAACTGACCCATATCATTCAGCCACCAAGAAGCCTTCTTTACTTCTTATATTATATCCTAAGATGTTAGGGGTGGGCATACTAAGAGAAACTGAAGAAAGATATTTATTTATAAACCCTTCCTTTATATTATCATTGTAGTCACTCACAGAATTAGCATTATATTATCCATTGAGGGAAAACAGTAGAATCAAAAACTTGGGACAGGGGAAGCCTTACATCTTCATAATCTTAGGAGAAAACTAAGATCATTAGTGTCATTTAAATCATTCAGAAAGGCAGCATCAGAGTAAGTATAAATCATAGGCAGAAGCTGGGTACCTTGTTGTGGCACAAATCTATAGTTCCAGAATTTGGAAATGAAAGTGTGGGGGGTGTGTGCTATTGATTTGAGGCCAGCCCGGGCTACAGAGTCAGTCTCTCTTTGCCTATACTCTCCCTCTCTCTCCTCCTGCCCTCACATACATGCAGCCAGACACACAAGTGTGCAAACAAACCCAAAGGCCCTGTAATAAGCTTTATGATCTTTCTCTGCCTTCTTATATTGGTATATTATCAAATTTAATTGAAATATACCACTGCAGACATATTAAATTTTCTTTGAATGTAGCAAGAGTTCAAAATATTTCCCATGGAGCCCTACCAATCAGAGTGGGCTATGTTGACAGACACCTGGGGCCAAGAAGATATCTAAGATATCTCCTGGAGCGATGGCGTTGTCCCAGCCAGGGCTGCTACCTAGGGCCATGTCTGTATCTGTGGATGTACCACAGCCAACGTCTAAGTTGATGTCTGTGGTCCTTTTATCATCAAAGACCATGTTGACGTCAGGGGTGTGGGGAGCCACCTTTTGCCATGTTGGTGTGTGAGGGCTGCTCTGTTGCAGGGGCCACCTGGGGCCATGGTGACATACAAGCCAGTGCTGCTGCCTGGGACCTTGCATGGGTCCATGCTCCTAGCACAGATGTGGTCTGTGATGATTATGTACCATGGTACTACCAGAGGCCACATGGATGCTTGGGGTCTAGGCTGCATCCTGTGGCCATGTTGGTTTCAATGTCTATGTTGATGCCCATGGCTCTTGATACCATTGTAGGCAATGCTGATGCCAGTAGTCTGGACATCTCCCTGTGTCCGTGTAGGTGTTCGAGGACCTCACTGTCAATCTGAGTGGCCGGCACAACCACACTGGCTGGACCTGGACTGCTACCATGGGTCATGTCGGGGTCCATGGCACAACTACAGCCAGGGGGTGGGCAGATATCCATGGTTTATATTATAGGAACCAATCTTGTTGAAATTGGAGGGCCCCAGGATAGATGGTCCTGCCCCTCACTGGACAGCTGTCACCACATCTCTCCCCCCATGGGACAGCTAACCCCAGGACTCTTGAGAGATGGGCCCCCACCCCTTACCATAAGAGTGGGAGAGCTGGCCTCATTAGCATGGACCTATCAGCACTGGCTCTGCTGGCTCTGAGAGAGTGTGGTTCCAATGGCCCAGACCCACCAGCTCAGCTATCACCCAAACCCATATCCTGGGTCTTGGATTACCCCACCCTAACAGCTGCCCCATCTTTGACCTTCTGACTTCTCCATGACTTGGGGCAACAACAGAATATCCAAGAGGCATTTTGATTAAGGCCCAGTGATGATGGTTTGCAAGAAACCTGAGGCCTTTATCTAGACTAATTACTTATTGCGGTGAACATTTTGCAGGTGGAGCTTATTGGATAAAAAAGTTGTATACTGTGTGACACCCCTCAGCTCCTTCCCAATGCCGCTAGGATGAACGAAGAGGTGTTGGAAAGATGGAAGAACAAGGTGGGGGTTTGTTTGTTTTAAATTAATTTGGGGGGAGCATACTGCCATAGTGGGGTGTTGTGATCAGGGTGCATGATACAAAATTTCCAAAGTAAGTAAAGACTTAGGTTTGAAATTTTAATGAAGAATTCAAAATATTAAAATAATTATAATGCATTGTAAGATCAAGCCTTACTTTTCCACAGTTGCAATTTTCATTTGTTTTAAAAACTATTAAGTATACAGTAGACATTTTTCAACATTTGTAGAAAGTGTCTTATAGAATTAAAATGATGAATTATTCATGTGTGTATAACTATTAAAACTCTAAGAGACTATGAGAAAGTGAACAACCAAAAGGCAGATATTCTAAAGTCTAAATGTTACAAAACTAACATGGATTAACTAAGAGATTCAGTGAATTAACTAAATATGTGCTGATGTGTAATACTGGCTTTTAAGTTGACATCATAGTGACCTTAGTCTAAATTGTAACATCTTCAGGAAGCATAACTCTCGGGCAGAGCAAACTGTTACTGTGACTGCATCTGCATTTCACATTTTGCAATTCAACTTTGGATATTATATTGATGTATTAGGAATAAAAGACCACAAATGACTACCTAGAAATGTACCGCTTATTTTCTATAAAACTATCACCCAGCTATTTAGCCATGTCTGATTACCCCATTTAGTTAATTGAAACTTAATGTCCACTCACAGTCATCAGTTATCAGTCACATATTTGATCTGCAGTGACCAAGCTTTGTGAGTGCATTCATTATGGAGAGCACACCTGCTCAATGATGGGCAGGAGGTCACACTGAGAGGGAAGGTACTTCAAAATGCACCAGAGTGACAACGAAGATCACAGTATTTTCTGAAATGGCTACATTAAGGTACCGAAGGGTAAGTATGTAATCTACATATATACAGGACTTCCAGCTGTTGGTGTTTAGCAGATGTCACGCAATTTTTTTTTTTTTTTTTTACAAGACTGAACACCTTGAAACCTCAACATATTTTCACAATTGCCTGTCAAGTCTGTTGAGAAGACACATGGGTAAGGAAGGGGAATAAACACAAGTAGAAGATAAAGCAAGTTCCTGAAATTCAAGAGACAAAAAGCTTCAGTCAATTATTATTATTATTATTATTATTATTATTATTATTATTATTATTGTACTGCGATGTTAAGCATGGCAGTCTAGGACCTGCATAGGAATATGTGTAATTGTATTAGTAAGTAGAGGCTGAGCTATTTTTCTATTAATATTAAATTGCTGCTTTATTAAATGTCAGCTTTCCTTTTTGTCTTTTGAGATAGGAGTCAGTGGTTGAGTAAATTATTTGATATATTTTTTTTCCCTATTTTACAACCAACAAATGTACTAGACCACGATAAATATATAGAGGATGTAGAGAACTTGACCAGTTGTCACTAACTAAACTTTAATTGGCTGTTGCTTTGGTAAGTTTCTCTAGATCAAGATCATCTTCAAACTAAGGATCAGTGAACTTAACAGAGGCATTCATTGAGTCCAGTAACTCATGTCACTACATGTGGCCTTGATGAATCTGTTCCTATCAGGTGGCTTGATTACTACAACAGAGATATAAAGGTCAAAAGTCAGGGAACCATCCCTCCTTATGCACTTTAGCAGTGACTCCCAGCAGAGCGGAGACTTTATTCATTGACTTGGTTATAGAGGAACTGTTTGGGGAGTAATGTGAAAATGTGTCATATTATGTGGAATTGCAGTGATCAGTCTTCATGCTGTCCACTAGAGTATAAACAATGGGTGCCTGGGTTAAGTATGCTAAGATGCATGGCAGAAAGAAATGGTGATAAATTTGGAGAAAGAGCCACTTGAAAATACACAGTGTATAGATTTCATGATACGTGGAAATCCCAAGTCAGATCAGAGATGGCCATAAACACTTTACGCTTCTCCTATATAAAAAATATGGATGCTCTTATGAAAACACAAGCATATAAATCCTAAAATTAAATGTATTTTATTTAGAAAAACACAATGATGACTACACCAAGAATCATCACTGACTGCATTAAAAACAAGAACAACAGAAATAAAATGCAGAACAATTCAAAATGAGCTTGCAAGTTGTAACATTAATAAAGAATAAGAATTGTTTCAGAATAACATAGTTCTTAAAATAAAATTGTGGAAGGAGGCAGATGTGTGCACTTGTACATACAGAAGATTAAGAAAGTCAAGCATTAATGTAATGTATTTTCTTCAGTCAATCTCTACTTCATTTTTTGAGACTTATTTTTCTGCTATACTGAACTTAGGATACACATAAGAACAGGATTAAACACATAAACATTACAGACATAAATGTTGAGTTTTATGTAGGTTCTATGTATCCAAACTTAGATTCTCAGTTTTTAAAAATTTTCATGTCAAGGAATTAACCACTGTACCATCTACCAGACCCCTTAATGAATATTTTTCTCTCATTGTCTATATAAAGATATGTCTGCATGCCAGTTTGAATTCATTAAAAATAGCATATTAAATAATGTATTAAATTTCATTCTATTATATACCCTAACTGATGAAATAATAACTCACGATCAGGTATTCACGACAGGGAGACTGTAAAATGTCCTCATAGAAAGAAAACTATCTATACAATCTTCATTTTCTATTAAAAGAATCAGTTTAGAGTCAATAAAATTCTTACCGCTAACTTTTTACTAACAGATTTTAAAGTCTCTAATTGTAGAAGTCCAGATAACACCCTCAGAAAAAGGCAAGCTATTAAAAGCCCTGTGTAAAAATGATAATGATCAAAATACCGAATATGCAGTGAAAATATTCAAATGCTGTCAAAGACATTAATTGACCGAGTCGCCATATAATGTGTTCATTAGATGGCTATTTTTGTCACTTCAAATGAACTTAGCGACAATTAAACTGAGATAACCTTTCAGATTTAAGGTGGCTTTTTCACACTACTTGCAATTATGACTGCAAGGGTCACCTTTCCTTATACACTAAACGAAAGGTACGTATCATTCCTGCCAGTATTTCTGAGTTTTACCTTGGCAATGAATCCTTGCATTGGCCCCTAGTGGAGAGGCTCAACATCTAGTGCAGAAGGGAAGTATAATATTTCAGCCTTAGCATAATTAAGAAAACCACACAGACATGGACAGTACTTAGTGAATTCCTACGGTTGATTTATTTTGACTATTTACTCATTAAAACTCAAAAATGTGGACTGTATTATTTGATAGCCAAAGTGGGAAGTGTGCTCTAGTTAGACCACGAACTGTTGCTTTGTCAAGACTGGCACACAGGTGTACTATGGGAATAAAAATGGTAGAGATAAAAGGAGATGTAGGACAAGCAAGACATGCAGGAGGAGAGCTAACAGCCATGAGTCAAGTGGCAGAACATAGATTAATATAAGAGTTAATTTAAGGTATAAGAGTTAGTTAGAAACACATCTGAGCTATAGGCTGAGCATTCATGATCAATAAGAAGTCCCTGTGTCATTATTTGGGATCTGCTGGGATAGAGAAAGACTTGTTACAGTTCAACTTGGCACTACCAGATAAGCTACTATTCACAATCTCAATAAAATTAGTCCATTTGCATAGATACCAAGAGCTTCAAAATTTGAGATAAAAAAAAAAAAAGCTTGTATCCAATTAACACATCTTTGAAGTCAGTAGCATTTCTTGTAATTTCTGCTTTAAGAACACAGGTGAAGTTTACAGAATCCCAGTTGCATGGTACAGATACACAAAAGTAGCAAATCTTACACAAACTCAACAGTGCCATGGAAAGGGGCAAAAATTAGTAAGAAACTTATCAAAAAAAAAGTGAGGTGTTCCTTATCAAAAGGAACATCTATGTAAGCTACTAAAGCATAATGGTATTAGAATGCTCAGTTAGCTAGTGTAGGATATACTGACCCCCATGAGGGCTAAGGGAACTAACTGAGTTAGGTTTCCCCTAGGCCTCCAGTAATGCTCTTTCCAGGAAATTCATTTCAGCAACTTTAGCTTGTCATAAGCAGTCAAATCATGCCCAGGGACTAAAGAATGACACCCGCTCCCAGGACCATTCATGGACATTCTACTCATTCACTAGCACTGCATGCTCAAGGGTGACAGCAATAGCCACTATAACTAATGAGTAGTTCTCTCCCCTATTTCAGGTAGAGTCTGTTGTGATCCTGCTGATGAGTTGTAATATCCTTTTTCCCCTAAATTTCTTGAGCGATTTTCCAAAATGAAAAATAACCTATTGTTCAGCTATGTGAATTCAACATTTGATATTTGATGAAATTAGCTGGAAGGCATTTTTCCATACGGGTCACAGAGCTGTCTTGTTCTTTCTTAAGCCTTTAATATGCATAGTTTAATCTGCATTTGATTTTCTTTTCCCAACTTATTTGGCAGAATAGCCATGGTTATTTGTGAAACGTTACTCATTATCTCCTTCCTGTACTTGGAGACTCTCAACTCTTTTATGGTTTCGTACGTCCATTTCGCTGTTTCAAAGGCAATTGTTTCCCAGTATGGCTTCTATTGTAAGGGTCAGCTGTGTTTTAATGGCATTCATCTAACTAGATCACTTGTAAGCTCTGGTTGTTCATTGCAATGGGACTTTGATGGTGTTTTTACATAACTCAGCACATTTTCGCCCTCTTGCTATCTCAAGAGTCAGATGTGTTTTGACATGTATGTATGTATGTATGTATGTATGTATGTATGTATATGTTTTACCTCAGTGGGCATCATGAGGACACAGAGTGATAACGAAGAGAAGCTTTGCAATAGTCCTTCTTTGGGCTCAATCTGTGGGTCATTGTGGGTCCTTCAGACCTTGCTTATCTCCACATCATTTTTTCACGTGGCCTCTTCCAGCATATTGGTCTAGTTAGCACTCTTTCCTGTCTCTTTAGAATCAGCTTATGTTGACTGCTTCCCAGACAAGCATTGTCCACTTTCTGACTACAATACCACATTGTCTAAATAGAGTTCTACTCAATAGCCTAAGGTCGAGTTTGTCATCTCTCTCCTTATGAACATATTGAATGCTGAATCAAGTGATGAACACCCTCAGTCTCACCAGGCCCCAAAGCAAAAGACTAGCACCAATGCTTCATTTCTTGTATATGTTGCATCACTTCACCAATCTATTGGCTGACAACACTCATTTGAAACATAAACCACGTGATCCTATTTGTAGTTTTTGAATGGGCATCCAGTCAAATGTCAAATGTATTGTTGTTGTGGCTTTTGATAGTTGATGGTTTCAAGTTTCTATTTTAGATTTTCTTTGTAAACAAGTTTTATTAACTAGTAGATTAATAATGATAAAAAGATAAAATAATTATCCAGCTATAAAATAAAATAATTAACTTGCATATGTGCACACAACATATAGGTTTCAAATCTATAAAATAAACCATGTTGAATTAGAAAGAGAAAAATGACAAATCTACAGTTAATGTGTGAAGCAAAAATAGAAATGATTACAAGCAAAAAAGTCACACACATCTGAAGCAGATGAATGCAGCTATATTTGTCATTTTAATTATGATTAGAAGTCTCTGCTGCTGAGATTTGAGTGGAAAAGCTCTAAAACGAGACTAACGTCTGTACTATTTTAAGTATGAATCACCCTTGCATACATATTCCCAGCCTAGTGTGATCACTTGCCTTTTATCAGAGTCCATATACTTACATACTATTTAGAATCTGATCAGGAATCTCAGGGGCATGAAGAAACCTCACTTTCTTTAGTCAGTTAAAATAGAGGGGAGACTTCAAAGCAGGACCTAGGTCACTTGAGCTTAAACTACACACATAGAAATATAGAAATGAATGAGCGTCCATTTAGGCACACATAATGGCTCTTACCAGTTTATATAACTCTCCTTTATTTGAGTACTTTGCTGCTGCTGCCTCTTGGAACTCTGGATGATTTAGCTAAGTGCAATTGTACTAAGCAGCAAGTAGTCTACATGGCAAAAAATACAGCAAGTAAGTGTGACTTCACACCGAACTACTGGTCAACCTACTAGAGCTTATTTCTTGGCAGCACACTTGCTCTCCCATTTTGAAGCTTCCTTTGTCTAAAAATGGAAATAAAAGCATGTACTCTTCACTCCCTGTGGGAAAATGTACGACAGTATCAAAAAAAAAAAAAAAAAAAAAAAAAAAAAAAAAAGACAAAGGAAAAAGAAGTCACTTCTAGAGAAATATCTAATGGTGTTAGGGGGACAAAGCATAGCCATATGAAAGAAACCCTTTGTCAAAAATCATGGCGGTCATGGGCAAGAGAATGGCTTCTCAGTGTGTGTCCCACTAGCTTGTCCATCCCATACTTCAGGTACTCACGGCAACCTGGGGAGATAATCAGGAGAGGTTGACTTCTACAGTAGGCTTTCTGGCTGTTTCTATGGTAACCAAGTGAAAATAATCACAGCACTTCTCTTCAGCCCTTAATGCCATTTAGTTATCAACAGAGGCAGAGTACCCACTGTGTGCAGAGAAATATACTGGAAGGTTGTGGAAACAAGAGTGTTTTATTGTTGCAAATGGAAATTACTAGTAGAAAATAACTCTCTTACCAACATCGCATCTGAGGAAATAATAAAACAGAAAAGTCAGGTTTACTATTTTCACATTAGGGTTCCAAAGCTTTCATTGAGCTGTACATGCTTCTCAGCAAACTTAGACATATGTGCAGTTATCCAGGAAAGAATCAAGTTTGTCTTCTACACTTGAAATTACCTTCTCCTGATCCTGGAAGAATAGTCCCTAGAATTTTAGTCGTGAAATACAGAGCCTCTTGTTTTCCCTAACGAGATCATAATTAAAAAATGTTAAAGTCAAATTTTGCCTTCTTTTGGCGTTGAGTTCCTAATGTTGGAATTGTAGAATTATTTTAAAATTCACAACATGTGTTTTTTCCTATTATAGGAAGCATTTCTCTACTTGGGACTGAAGCCTTCAAGTAGAGCATAAAGTTCCCAGAAGGGAAAACAAAATATATCTCAGTCCCTTAAAATTATTTGGTGAACTGAGCTACTGCTGATCAATTTCATGACCCCTGACCTTAGATCTAGAGATGACAGCACCACAGTATGGATTACTGATAGAATGCTCTTGAAGAACATTGTAATACCCTTGAGATATTTTATCTGACACCATTGGTATTAGTCAAGGTTCTCTGGAGCCACATCTTTAGAGCCAATGGGCATCTTCTAAATTAGCATACTAAATATGCAAGACTTTTTCAGGACGAGATACCAATAATCATAGTTCTCTCAGTTGTTGCATCATCTTTATGAGTCTCCTAAAGAGGGATTGTGTTTTGGGTGGCATGCAGAGTACATGACAGTTTTACAATCTATGCATGGGGAAGTTCATTAAAGAATTCTTCCACAGACTGACTTTGAAATAATGCTCATTAATTTCCTTTGGTTGCACAAAATGTCAGATTAGCAGGTATTATTGGACAAATAGCACATGTTCACATTTCTGTTCATCTTCTCAAGAAAAATGACAATCAAAATTATTACCACAAAATCTTCACATACAGAGGATAGGCCTTCTTCCTTAGTTGGTTACTTAAATTTTAGCTATTCGGGGAATTGGATGGGAGGGTGGTCGGGGAGCATGGGAGGTGGGAGAGAGGGAGGGAGGGATGGGTGGAGAGGGAACTGGGATCGATATGTAAAATAAGAAAAATAAATAAATTAATTATTACTAAAATTTTAGCTATTCAATATGAGATGATGGTACTACATTGCTCAGCAAAATGTCATACTGAAAAACAGATGAAACTTGTGATAGAAAAACATAGAAGAGTAGTTGTTTTCATTTATTATTTATCATCATCATCATCATCATCATCATCATCATCATCATTATTATTATTGTTGGTTTTTTGAGATAGGGTTTCCCTGTGTAGCTTTGGAGTCTGCCTTGGCAGTAGCTCTTGGAGACCAGGCAGCTCTCAAACTCACAAAGATCTGGCTGCCTCCCAAGTGCTGGTATTAAAGGTGTGTGCCACCACCACCCAGCTATTTATCATTATTATTATAAATGGTAATGGTATTACAACCTAGAACCTACATATTCTAGGCAAGTGCTATACAAATGAATAAATCTCTAGGTCTGAAGATTTCTATTGAAAGTAACAAAACATATGGGTACATAGATTACACAATACCAAACACATAGTGGAAAGCTCAGCCTGAATGATTAGCTTAAGTCCTATCGTTAAATAATAGTGCTGCTAAGTGTAGCAATAAGCAAGGAGCACAAGGACCTCTTTCCCTAAAGGGAGAAGTTATTTGTAAAAAGGAAATAGACTTGTTTTAAATCTCTTGGTTTCTGAACTATGTTCTCCACATGTTGCTTTTCAGGACTATTATGCAGTATAACCATTTGATAAGCCTATGTACTGTCTCATTAGATCTACTCTGTCACAGAGCTTGGGTGGTAGATCACCTTACCCTGCAACCTGGATTTGCTGCAGAGAAGTTGCTTTCACGGCTCAGCAGGTATGAGCCTGGTGACTCTGTATATGATCAGCGGCACCTTCTGATACAGCATCTACTTACTCTAAAATTCAGAGACCGCCAAGCATTTACTCTGCAGCTTCTCCTGTGTGTGGACCGCAGCAACTTATCTCAAGTATTGTAAAGGAAATCACAACTTATGCCTGACCCTTGAACCCCATACACCTCTCTGAAATGGTAGGCTCCAAGCTTTTGCATGATTTCTTTCACTCTCTATCATTACTATGTCACATAAACTATTTGCAACTTTCCTTCTTATCAGCTTCAAGTCAGCATGTTATCAGCATAAAGACCAGTGTGACATTTGAGGAATGTCAAGTGATGAAGATCTCTGAACGGGATATTATGCCACAGACCTGAGGGATTTGTGTAGCCTCGAGCGTAAGCCGTGATGCTTTCTTGGTGTGCCTTCCAGATAAAAGTAAGATGTTCCTGCTGGCACTTGCCGATTAGTGTAGAGAAGCAGGCATTCTCAGGCTAACAGCTGAATAGCAAATGCCTGTGCTGACATGTTGCGGTCAAGAAGCTGAATATGGAGTAGGGACTTCAGGTGGAGAGTTCATGTGATTATATACACTTTACTTCACAGGCTTTGATAAGATCCACCATCTAGGGTTGCTGAAAAGGACGATGTGACTGACCCACTAGCAATCTTCACATTCATGCCTTGTCAGGATTCACTTTTGTTTTATTCTGATTACTACGACATCGCCGCTATCCTGAATAGATGACGTATGTTTACCTTGCCTTTGATGATTAGATGTTTCTATCATATTCTTCAATAACAAATTATTTTATAATTTAATATTTCAAAGACTTTTCCTGACCAGTAATGGAGGATATCTATTAATGATAAGAATGATTGATTTAAGTCTCCATGCCTTAGTAAAGGGATGCTTTCTGGACTTCCTATGTTCACAGTTCTCAAGTAGAACAAGTTAGACCCATCTCCACCCCCAAAGTTTTACCTTTTTACTTAAGTCTATTTCTAAACTTAAAGAAAATAATAGAGAAGTGCCTGATTTAGACTTCCTTTTCAGGAAGAAATCTCTTAGGCTACATTAGCAAGTAATTCCATGGTATCCAAGAGACAGCTGCACATCAATCCTCAGGTACAGAATTGCAAAGCCACCCACCCACTCTGCTACATGGGAACAAATATAGCATCTTTCAGAGCAATTAAGAAAGATGATCATAATGACTGAGAAGAAAGGAGTACAGTAGTTTACATGGGTAAGAAAAGGTCAAACTCTCTACTTATGAAACAAGGATGGATGGACATTTTGAATTTTCATTGAAGTAGAATAATTAACTGGCATGTTTGGACGAGGTGAAAACCTGGCTTGATTTTATAGATTTATAGATTTATAGACTTTTAAAAATTTTTATCTTGTTCCTTTCCAGAAAATAGATTGCTTCCACAACAAAGTATCATAAGTTCCACATTTATCCATGTTCATTTTGAGTAGTAATTCTTAGGCTGAAGAGAATCATATCATCATTGTTTTTATTAGACTTGTTTTCTAGTACCTGGCATAATAATCAGAACACAGTAGTTGCTGTGTGAAATTGGCCAGGCAAATTTGTGATGTAAAGTGCTTGTGTAAATTGATTAAAGTAAAACAAAATTTATTTCTTAGTTGGGATATTTTTTTCATGTGTGAGAAACAGATTCCCTGTAAACTGTATAAGAGCTATTCTTCTAGTTAGTCCTTGTATATGTGGTGATAAAAAGACATAGAGTACCTATGGTATTCTGATTTTCCTTATGTGCCTCGCTGCAGATGGATACAAACCGAACAAAAATGGATGTACCACTTCATAATGCATAATTCAATGGCGGTAGCAAGGAAGAACAACTTAAAAATAAAGCAACAGCATCATGTTTCTCCCTGCAGAAAGGAGGTCAAAGTTGGTGTGTTTATACACAGCTCTTGTTCCTATCCTTGGCACCTTTTAATTTCCTGCATCCTACATTATTCTCAAACTACATCCCAGACCTTCTTGTGAGTTGAGAACTATGAACATGTCCATACCAGTGCCTAGTGTCATGTGATACTTTTACTAAATCCCCATGAGGCTAAAGCATCAGGTGTAGGACTCGTAGAGGAGATGTCTAAGAATGGAATGTGAGTTGATTGCCCTTGACCTAGACCAAAGGCATTATATAGTATTGTGGCTCTTAGCTTTCTTTATTTTTGAGTTTAAGAATTATCAGCTTCATTTCAATTAAATTTATCTCCTAATTTGCATCCTTTCTTTGTTTTTATTGTCCATATTTTTACTTGTTTGTTCTGTTATAATCCTGTTTATTGATACTGTTATTTCTGAACTTATTTTTTCAATTTATTTTTATTATTCTCATTAGCCTTAATACTTTCCTCCTCCCATGAAATTTATTTTCCTTTAAAGACACAAATTTCTTATTATATCGGTCTTTCTCTTGTTTGGTAAGCGTTACCCCAAGATACTTTATGTTGTTTGTGGCTATTTAAAGGGTGATGTTTCTCTGATTTCTTTCTCAGCCCCTTTGTTGTCTGTATATAGTAGGGCTACTGATTTTTTTTTTTGAGTTTATCTTGTATCCTGCTGGTTTATTGAAGGTGCTTATCAGCTGTAGGAGTTCCCTGACAGAGTTTTTTGGGTTGCTTATGTAAACTATCATATTTTGCAAATAGTGACAGTTTGACTTCCTTTCCAATTTATATCCCCTTGATCTCCTTTTGTTGTCTTATAGCATTAGCTAGAACTTCAATACAATATTGAAGAGATATGGGGAGAGAGGGCAGCCTTGTCTTTTTCCTGATTTTAGAGGAATTGTCTTAAGCTTCTCTCCATTCAGTTTGATATTGGCTATTGGTTTACTGTATATTGCTTTTATTATGTTTGTGTATGTTCCTGTTATCACTGATCTCTCGAAGACCTTTATCATGAAAGGGTGTTGAATTTTGTCAAAGGCATTTTCAGCATCTAGTGAGATGATCATGTGGTTTTTCTTTTCAGTTTACTTATATGGTGGATCATGTTGTTAGATTTTCATAAAATTTTTCGATCCCAGATGCCTCTCCCTCCCTCCCTCCGTCCCTCCCTCTTACCCTCTATCCTTCCTCACAGGCACCCTGACTACCCTCCCCTCCCATCCCCCCACCCCAATTCCACATGTAGGGCAATGCCATCCAGGTTGAGTCAAGGACCTTGCGGACACATCCCCCATGGAGGGATACTCCCTTAACCTAGAGACAGGAGAGAAGTCCTAGATTTTCATATGTTGAACCATCCCTGAAACCCAGGGATGAAGTCTACTTGGTCATGGTAGATGATTTTTCTGATGTGGTTTTGGATTTGATTGTCCAGTATTTTATTGAGTATTTTTGCATCAGTGTTCATGAGGGATATTGGTCTGTAATTCTCTTTCTTAGTTGTGTGGCTTGGGTTAAATTTAATCAAGGAGACATTCAAACAATGTGTGACTGATGAGTAAGACCAGAATTGAAGAATAGAGAATACAAGAATAACAGGTATACAGAATAGACAGCATAACCAAGGAGAGAACATGTCCATGCATTGGAGAGGGTGGGGATGCTAAGAATTTAGTTTCTATGTCATTGGCAGTGACTTCAAAACCCCTCAACCTTACTATGTTCATTATCTCTGCAGGGTCATGTAAATGTGCTGAGCCTTTCCTCATGAGAGTTTTGGCATCTGTTTTTGCAAACTACTTGCCAGGCAGCTGTTGAGATACACAGAGGATTCTGCTGTTACCTTCACTCAGAAGTGTTACAAGCAGTTTTCCCATCAGCCTGTTCCCAGAGCTGCATCAGTCCCAAATAACACACAGAGACGCTGTATTTGGTATGAAGCTGTTGCCCTGTTACTAGCGTTTCTTATTGACTAGCTCTGTCTTAAATATTAACCCATTTCTATCAATATAAGTGTTTCTATGTGGTCTTGGATTACAGGAGAGAGGGTCATGACTGCTTTTCTCTCAAGTTTCTACCTCTTGAATCTCCTACTTCATCTCCCAGAATACTCCTTGTCTCCAAGTCCCACCTATCTTGCTTCCCTATTGACAAACAGGGCTTTAATTTCCCTTAACCTCTGAGCCACCTCTCCAGCCCCACAAGTACTTTGTTTATGTCATATTACTTCAACAAAAAATATAACAGATATTTTCAAGTATTATAAGTAATGTAGAGATAACTTAAGGGAGGATTAGGACATGAAAACCCAACTTTACTTTATGTAGGATTCTGGCCATGTTTAGTTTATATGTGAAAACACACCCCTGTTTTACTGAGAGAGCATGAAAGCAACTGCAAGCTACTCCTATGTGTCTTAAATTCAAATAGCTAGTACTGTAGTGGTTACAAATAAAAATAACCCAATATTTACTCCCAATATCATTGGCTATCTGCTAGTCTGTCTCTCCTATTTCTTTAATTTAAAAAAGGATTATAAAAACACAGTAGTTGCGAATGACCCTCGGAGCAATAGGACAGGAAGACAGCTGGAGTAGAGAGAGAGATGCCAATTAGCAAGTATTGATCGTACATGTAGGGTGGAACATGGTTCTTCAGGTAACAATGTCAGAAGCCACTTAAATGCTTCAACTCTGAAATAGGCCACACCTGAGTTTCTGATTAGCAGGGCATCTCATGTTGCTTGATAAACTCATAATTAGCATGACATGGCAACAAACTTTTTAACTAAAAATATCCCTTATGTAATTAACCTACTAGAATCAGTTCAAGAGGTTTAAACATGCTTCCTAAGTTGAGAACAAACCATTACCATTTGGGTGGAGAAGCAAATTGTAGCACACCCCAAACTGTAAATCTTATGAAGCAATGAAATAAAAATATCTGAGAAGAGCCAGGCAACTTCATATTTGCATATGTGGTATGACCAATGATTCATTCTCAAAACACTAGGAAGGCAAATTTACAATTTAGCTCATGGTCTGCATAGCATGGTGTAAATGAATCAAACAATATACAATAAATTTCAGGGACAGTTAAGTTTCAGGTCTGGTGATTAAATCTCAGGTGGGCTCCCATTACAGACAGATATATTGGAATGATAAAAACACTGAAGCAAAAATGTCTTATCCTACTTTAAGCATCTGACTTCAGAAGAAAAGGAAACAGTGGGGGACATAACAGGTGGTGATCGGAACAGAAAAGAACTAATCTCAGAGCCAAAAATAAAAGGAAGAATCAAAGCAAAGCCACCTGTGTGACCTAGCTGAACAATCCTGGGGTGAAATGAATCAATCTAACTCACAATTTGTGGCCGAGGCCGAGCTGCAGAAATGGATCTGGAAAAATCAAAGGGGATTGGTCAAAGGAGGAGGGAGGAAGAGCCGGCTGGGGAGTCGTTTGATCAAGCCTTGCATTCCTCCATCAGAGGAGCAAATCAAACAGCTTTACTGTGCATCCCTGGCAGATTTATAGATTTTAATCCTGTTGAAATGCACATGTTCATTTTGGTGAGGGATGGCGTCAGACAGAGGATGTGACCTAGTGAATTTAATATGTATTTGTCAAACTTCATGCCTTTATTCCAAAGGGGTGGAAGTCAGAATTCATAGATAACATTCAGCGAGCAGGGTTAAATAATTAGAATCATGAACAAACATTGATGCGTTTGAAGGTTTAGATATATTTTTCAAAGCTTTGTTGGAAAAGTTTAACAGACAGTGTGAAATCTCTTTAACGTTAGGGTTTACTTCAATTTACAACCTCTTTCATTCTCTACTCTTCAGAAGGGGAAGTAATATTTCAGCATGAAATTTGCATAACTGTACATCTCATGAATCTTGCAAAAATTACCTTGAGGAAATATTCACATAAATACAAAACACATATTTTCAAGCTAAAAGGCAATCTCGTGACTCATCAACCCTATTATCAAGTATTATAAAACAGTGCTATTAAAAAATTCCATTTAAGTATTTCCTATAAGGTTTACTCAAAGGTGCACATGCACAAGAAATAAATGACTTCTAAGCACCTAGAGAACATGTAAATTGAATGCCTTAAAATGTTTTATATGATGTATTATAGCTATCTAAGAAGGTTAAAAATGGACTAGCAATTTGTTTCTTAATAGTAAACTTATTCACATTACCCATGTGTTCCTAAATGGGATTATAAGACTTTGGATTCACACACAGCAACTGCTTTAATTTATCAGGGTGATGATCATATGTATTTAGCACAGATATGGCCCTTATTACCTTCCCTAATCATTCAACCTTACATGTAAACGTAACCATTCAATTGATCACGGTCAGGAGCAATGGCATCATCTCACTTCACCGGTATTCATGTGGTACAGATACTTACATGCAAACAAAACATTCATGTACGTAAAATAAAAATGAATAGGGATTTAAAAACCAGCAGAACAATAAGAACAAAAACACCCAACTACTATAAATACACATTACATTTCCAGAGATCTATAAGCATGAGTCCAACTAACAATCTAAGCAATAGTGGAGAGGCTGCCTTAAATGCCTTCATCTAGAAGTTGATGGAAGCAGAAACAGATATCCATAGCTAAACACTGAGCCAGACAACTAGAATAGAGTTGGAGAGAGGGAGGAGTGAGGAGCAAAGGGGTCAAGACCAGTCTGGAGAAACTCATAAAAACTGCTGACCTGAACAAGGGGGAACTCATGGACCACAATCTGATAGCTAGGGAACCAGCATAGGACTGACCCAGAACCCCTGAAAATGGGTGTTAGTTAGGAGGACTGGGTGGTCTATGGGGTCTCTGGTAGTGGATCAGTATTTTTATCTCTAGTATATGAATGGACTTTGGGAGCCCATTCCATATAGAGAGATCTTCTCTACATACAAAAGCATGATAGAAAGAATCAAATATTATGACTAATAAATACTAACAAATGAAGCGAGTATTTTTACTATACTATTTATTAGACACTTTTCATGTCTGTTGCTGGATCGTCAAAGTATGAGTAGCTTTTGGGTAACTCTTTGTAATTCTCCATTGTATTCACTCACATAGAAACTAGAAAAAAAATAGATCGATTTTTAAGTAGGTATAGTAGGGTGCACAAGTCACTGGGGGTAGGCAAAAGTGAGTGTGGTGTAAGTGCTCATTTTCCATATTGGAATTATTGTTGTCTGGGTTTTCTCACATGTCCTACACTCATCAAATTGTATAATTTAATCATACGTGAAAGCAAATATGTTTGTGTAGATAAATACATTACTACAATATACACTAACATGTATTTATTTTAGAGATATAGTCTACCGAATATGACTTTCTGACACAGCATATCCTTCACACAGTATTGTTGAAAAATGGTGTTAAGAAGTTTAAGTTAATTTTCTTCTCAATACAAATTATTTTTTTCTTACTAATGATCATTTTTACTACAAAGATCTCTATTTTGGACCTTTTCCTGTTACACTGTCTTTCTTTGACCTCTAAACGTTTACTTGCCTTCATTTAATTTACTTTGAAAAGAATGCATAATACACATGTTTTTATTTTCGTGGCACCTTATGCTACTTCTCTGAAGTACTTTGACTATACAGTCTACTGTAGACTGTAAGAATAGAATGACAGTCACCAGTCATAGCTTGTGGGGGATTTCAAACTCCAGAATTTTGGATAGGTTGATTTATATTAGTAAAATCTAACATTTTGTCAGTGATTTTATTTAATTTATGTGTAAAGAGACTTTGCTTGCTTCAAAATATAAACTGTGTCTTCAGGTACTGTGATAAAGGGCATTGCTCATGTCATATACAGAACAGCAGAAACATCTGGTGTTTATGCATTTTTGCTAAATCGCAGATGACTAATTTATTTTCCATGTGTCAGGAAAACAATTGATTAATCACCCTTCCTTGTTAGCCTAATGTTCTGCAACTAAGATATGCTCCCTTAAGTATTTTGTCCCTTTTCTATATTTTCTGACATTTCTTAACTCCCACTGTATTCATTTCCATATTTTTCCAAAATTCTCATTTTTTCCATTTTTCATAAATTTTACATATCATTTAAAAGGGCCAGGGAAACTCTTGTATGATTTAGAGTGCATGAACAAAAATGTAATGCAGAGGTTTCACATCTGTACATAGCTATCCCCGCAAGCCAAAAGCACTTCCTGATTTATTTATGGTTTCACATATATTTCAGTAAACATTCTTGGTTAGTGTATAATACATATATATTTTTGATAACAAGCATTTCTATGACTATTTGAAATTGTAATTTCAATAGCTAAGTAGGATATTATCTTTTGATTTTTGGAAAATTTGTATTTGGGTGTGATATGCTGATTTGGAGTGAGAGAAAAAAAGGGTTTAGAATTTAATATAATAGCATATTAAGTCTAGCACTATAAGAGAATATGGATTTTAACCTGTTTTATCCACATCCTGCTACAGCCCAAATTACTGGAGAGCAATAATGGCTTCACGTGTTAGTCTGTTTTATTGTGTTTACTTTTCTCCCTCAAAACAATTATCATGCTCTTTTTGTAAGCATCTTTTTTACTCATTTTTTTTTTCAAATGAAATTCATGAGAATGAGAACAGGTGCCTCTCATTGGGAGCAAAGGTAGGTGATGCTGCACACGAAAACAAAGGGACCATGGAAGATGTGGTAATTAGGGGATCATGGGCCAAGTGTTAACACAGGTACTCATGGCACCAGAGTCAACAAAAAGATTCATTCTACCCATGTGAATGAAGGGGAGCCTTCGCTGATGGTGCATGTAGTTTTAATATTGTTTCTTGGCAAGGCTTATAACAATTTTAAGTTAACACTGACTTTGAAGTGTTACACATTTTGTATTTTCATTGTATTTTAATTTTATCGATCAATATTTAAACCAACTTGTTATATATATATATATATATATATATATATATATCATAATACATATCACACAAGAATTAAATAAAATTGTTTCTTTAACTATAAGGTACATGAAGCATTTTAAATGTAGAATAATTTAAAACGTTATTTTACACTTTTGACATTCACTTTTAATTAATACCTGTTAACTGCACAAAAGTAGTGAAGTTTATAAATGAGCTTTTGCAGCACAAGCCATGCTTTCCTTCCGGAGAGTATGAACTTGTCTTTTGGAAGGAAGGTAGTCACAGCAAACAGAGAATGGGTAGAACCAGTGGCCGTGCAGCTGTATTATCACTGGGCAGCAGCACGGAAACTTTTATTCTAAAAGTGTGGACAATTGAAAGGCAAGCCAAGATGTTGTCCCATAATATTCATGAGTCACATGTGGGACTGAGTAAGCGCATTGGATAATACCTATCTATGTACCATCAACCTATCCACATAGGTTTTGTAGCCATTCTCCAAGGAAGATCTGGTGATTTACAGAAAGCAAGAGTGTGAGGAATTTTTTCTGGAACACTACACAGTAACATCACACAGAGAAGTACCATGCACGATGGGAAAATTAATTTGGGACCAGTATATTAGTGATGACTGCTAAAAAGCTGCATATAGATAGTCTAAGATAAACAAATATTCAACATTTCTCTATACTACTGCTACTAGAATTCTATTGTTATAGCATTTAAAAATATACGCTGTTATTGTTCAGACTTATGGTTAAGATGGTTTGTAAGTTGAAGCTTCTGGACAGGACCAGCAATCACAATCAGTAGAAGGCCTTGACATTTGGAGGAGTCAAATGAGTTCATCTGCAAAGCTGTGGGTGTCCAGGAAAGCCTTCTGGCTGTATGTAGAATGCACACACCACCAGATATGCTTATGAAAGTTATAAATTCCTATAACATTCATTACAACACATAGTAAACCCTGCCAGAGGCCATCTCAGTAGACTGAATATTTTTGTTTACCTCTGTTTCACTCTGTTGTGGATTCAAAATCACCAGCATCCTCTTTCAGGCACATTACAGAAAGCAATTTTACTATAGTCTCTGCATTTACTTCTGTTATGTTTGAAAACCCTGTGAAAAATTGATGACTTTACAGGAGATATTTATAAATGAATTATAAGGTTATCTATCAGTTCAACAAAAGCTATGTGTTATTTTAAAAGATAAAACCACCTCCAAGAAATGGTTTAGTTAAATTAAATACCCAAACTCCTCATGTTAACGAAAATTAAATCTAAAACTTTCAGTATTCAACTGAGACTCGGGCTTTTGTCACTGGTCATTTTAAAACACGGAAGGAAGGACTTAGTACTGATATTTTTGCTAAATGTATTCTAACATTGTAATATATTGATCTCCATGTCCTATCATGACTTACATATATGAGTGGTGTATGTGTGTGAGAGGGAGTTGTACATGTGTGTGTGACAGAGTAGAGAGGAAGAGAGAGAAAGAAATATGATGAAGAGAGGAGACAGAGAGAGAAACACAGAGGAACGAACTCAATATGAAGATAAGAAGGAAAAGTTGAGGGATAGGATAGGAGAAGAAATGGATGGGAAGAAATGAGGGTTTGGTTTAATAAAAATACATTCTATGCATATATATATATACATACAATTAAAGAATTTATAGAACTTAATGTTAGTAATAATAATTCTTACTGGTATAAATGCAATTTGTATTCTTTCTTAAAATTCAGCACTGTGATTCAATAATATTTCATGATCCTATAATTTAGTTCATATTTACAGCAAACTTGAATCCTGAAAATTAGCTGTACCTTTATTTTTAAAATGTGAACATAAATATCACCGTACTGGTAATCTGGTGATGTTATATAAAACAGCTATATACTTGCTGAATCACCTTTTGACTACAGAATAATAGCCTGTGATTTTTAATACTTTTGTTTAAAATCCCATTTTTATGGTTCAACAAATGGGTGTTGACCCATACATTGTAGATAATGATTTATCCACTTCCCACCCAATGAACCTCGAATGGTTTTGAAACAGTACTGCAGAAACCATTGAACATCTGAAAGTATTTTATGATAGCTATAAATTTTAAGCGAATTCCCATTACACAAGGGTTTAAATTGCCCGAGTTATAAAAGGATTATTTTTCTAACAAGTGAACTTGTGTTCTGTGCCTCATGACCTTCTCTGTCTAGAGTTTCTCTTTCAGGGAACTAAGATCAACTCTGCTAGCATCCAGGCAATTAACTCTGGCTATAGTTCACCTGCGACCTTGATTACCATCCTCTTAGGAGATGCTGGGACCTGAATTTCTCCTGCTCCAGACAGGTCTTTGAACTCAGAAAGTGGGTGTTGTTTGAACTCCTTAACATTGTAGGAGGGCACACAGAAGGTGGAGGTCTTCATGTGCTCATTGAAAGTTCTGCTTTGAAGCCACACTGTTTCTTAAGGTAACAAATTGATAACATTTCTTTGAATAATTTGAATCCTCTAAATTATGTCATTTTTCTTATTCAAATTTGCTACTAATGCATGTAGGAGTAGTTAGAAAGTTTTCTTCAAACCGAGGAAAACAATTGTCTTAAGTTTTTTGAAATGTATTCTGGGGTATCATTTTTTTTTTTCTAATATGATACAAAAAGGATGACTGTAGGAAAGGTATTTTTATCCATTTTCCAAAACAAAGAGTATACTTGCAATTTTACTTGACTGCTCTCTCTAAGCTACACTAGAGACAGATACACTAGATTTCTCCCTGAATGTTCAGTGTTGGGGAAGAGGGGAACCCATCTATTGAGACACTCTGAACTGTGAAACACAAACATTGTTCTTACATGTGATAGGAAGAAAACTCAGAGAAGAGCATGTAATGCATTAATACAGAACATCTAAACCCCCTCTATCTCCTCTTCTCTCTCCTTTCTGTGTACGTGTGTGGTTGTATGATTATGTATGTAGAGACCAGAGCTTGATGCCCGGTGTCTTACTTAATCACTCTCTACTTTAATTGTTAAGACATGGCCTTTCTTTAAACCTGAACTTCACCAAATCAGCTAGATTGACTGGCCACTGAGTCCCAGAATGCTTTCTGTCTCCTTCTCAGTGCTGGGATTGCAGTGCTTAAATTGTCTGTTTCGGTCCTAAGAGGGGGAAATTAGATCTTACATCTGCCAGCCACTGAGCCTCCTTTTAACGATGAATTTTAACTAAGTGAGAATTTGAAAGAATTATGTCTATTTGTGTGTTCATATCTAATACAACTGTAAATGAAATAAGGCATCCATGCATTTTTGAATTTATTTTTAATATTTAATTTGTAAACTTCATATTGTAAGTAAAATACTTGTGTCAAATATTAAAAATTACAATTTCAGTGTCTCAGTGGGCACAAGAGCCCTAGAAAATGCATTATGTAAAGTTATTGTACTGAATCTGAGTTTAGAGATGACTTTCATTTATGGAACAGACATGTAATAATACATTTTAATTTTGATGTAGAAACATAATTTCAATATGTTCTTTCACATAGTTCATAGATACATGTATTTGTAGAGTTCATCAATTTTAAAAAATAAGTCAATGGTGCATTTTAATTTATGTGCAAACATACAATGCATAAATATACTAACACATATACATTTGTATTTATGTATAAATTCAACATGTATGTAATTTAGAAACAGACTTGTACTGATTCAAATATATTACATTAATATTATTAAGCATGAATTTAATAAATATTCAGTGGTACGGTACTTCTATATTTTTTTAATTCTATTAAAAGGAATTTTGTCTCAACAACACTGTGACTTTTGTCTAAGTTTTTATACTAATATAATAAATACGTTAGCTAAGTTTATCATCAATGCCTTTTTATTTCAGTTCTACAATTTTTTAATGAAGTTATATATTATAAATATTTCTAGAAAACAATAAAAATGCTATTTCTGGAAATACTTCATAAATAGTATGTTTGATATTATTATCCTATGATGAACTTGCCTTTATACCATTAATATTAAATGTACATTAAATACATCATCCTGTTTAAGCATGTTTTCAATACCAGGCCAAAGAAAAACCATGGGTGCTAAATTATATTACATCCATCCATCATCACTGTGAATCGTGTCTTCAATAGCAGGCCACAGAGACAGCATGGATCGTAAGGAGAAGCGTGGTACACCGTGAAAGGTTTCCAAGAAAAGCTGTGGTACTTTTCAGCAGTGTATTTGTATCAGAAAAATATTAGCACATGGGGCCAAGGGAAAGGAACGATTTATGTTTAAGAGGAATTCAACATAATTTTTCCTTATGTTTTATAGTAAATTCCTCCATAAGGCAGAGGTCTGATGACTATGGTAGGTACCAATAATTTTCAGCCATTTAAATTGCATGTCATCCTGTTTTTAAAAATCTCCTTGTTTGTGAATCTTCTTAGGTCTCAGCTACCTTATCCTAAGTTCTTTTACAATAAAAGGAGCATTACTTATGCTATGGTCAGCAATTGATCTTTTGTCTTTGCAGTTTTGAGTACCTCAAGTGATTTCTCAGATATTCATTTTATCACTTCTTAAAATATCATTTTCAACCTGTCAAATTCACCCTTAAATTGGATGTCATATTCTATTTAAGCCAAGATTAATTTATGTGGTTTGGAATATTCAAAAACAGGAAAGTATGTTTTATTTTAGTTTAGTTTAGGATCCTTGTTTACCATATTATTCTTCTCAAAACTGTCACACTTACCATTTTACAATCTCCTCTTCATATATTTTATTATGAAATGCAATTGGCATATGGCAATTATTTAATTAATCATTATTGTGAGATGATAAAATATATGTTGTTAACTTACCAAATACATTTATGGATTATTTGTATGTATACATATACAGAGAGACATTATAGCTGTGAATATAAATGTTAAAAAGATATAAATACAATTAAAGAGATAGAGTATGCTGGGTGGTGCATGCCTTTAATCCCAGCACTCTGGAGGAAGAGGCAGGAGGATCTCTATGAGTTTGAGGCCTTCCTGGTTTGCAGAGATAGAGTACGGATTAACAATAAGGCTTAGAACACCCTTTGTTATTTTATTACTACTCAGGTTTATAGTTCTAAACTGAAACCTGGGTTACTATCTTTCTGAAGTGATTATTCCTGATCCCCCTTTTTTGTCTTTATGATTCAAACACAAAATTTTAAAAGTTAAGCATATTAGTTAGGGTCCCAGTTGAAAATATAAGGCAATTAAGTTAAAAAAAAATTCAGAGGGCTTAATGGAAGACTAGTATAAAGTAAGCCAGGATAAACTGCGTGGGATCGCCAATGACTTTCAAGCCAGTCAAATCTCTCGGAAAGGGGCTGCTCAGGAGAGTTTTGGAAATTTCAAAGGACTGTCACTATTGAGAAGACTGTGATAGAAAGTGCAGGTTCATTTGTTGCAGGATCATAGGCAGTCCCCAAACAAGGTAGAAAGCAGGGAAAGGCTCAATGCGTTCTCCCACTGATCACTGAAGAAGGGCCATGATGAAGCAAACACTGAGAACATCCTTGTCTATAGCGCACACCTGTGTCTTAGTATAGGCTAGATCTACAAGGGATACAAGAGATCAGATGGTGACTGAGAAGCAACAAAACCACTAAAGAGTTCACTGAACATCTCCAGCCGTTGTTACAAAACAAATGAAGCAAATGTTATCCCTAGGCCCATTTCCATCTATTTATTAATAGTTGTAGACACACAGAACACAATGGAATTAGCGGTGCTTTCTGTCATTTGAAATTCCTAAATTGGTATATTCAACTGGATTCCTACATCAGCTACAGTTCCAAATACATACTGTTTTTATATATTCAGTTCACATGTATATGTGCTCTTTCAAGTATCCCCTACAGACAATTTTATCAACAACTGTCACCCCATTTATTCTTTCAATGGAAACAAGGAAAGGGTAGATTAAAAACTTTTTGCTTGATCTGACTTGTATGACGATATTTTGAGAAATTTCCTATGCTATTCTTTGCAATCCCTCCAGGTTTGTCTGAAAATGACAATGACTGAGAAGATAGACTTGACTCTGATACTCTCACAGCATGGGAGTCCTGATGGTCCATGACCCTGAAAGGTTAGCTTTATCTGAATCTTCTGCTCTCTATACAGTCTGGATCAATAATGGCATCAATACACACAAGGATCCTTGGTGCCAGTAATTGAAATATTTCCTGTAAATGTAGCTCTTTCATTACTAGACATAGACTATGTTTAGTAACACTTAAGCATTAATATATCTACAAATCATTAAATACTGCAATATTTATTGGAATTGTTTATCTTAATCACAAATTTAAAATAGCTACCACTGCTTGGGTAGAGCTCTAGCAATGTTATCTGGTTTATCCAAATGTTTGAACTAGGTAGGGCAAAAATTTGAAAATGAATTAGCTTACTGTAACTGACTGTCATGTGCCAATTTTTATAATAGGCATCAAGTCTCATATGAACACGAATTGTGTATGATCCCAGCTCAGAGAACTAGTTTAGTAAATGAACTAAGGCTTGGGTTGTAACAGCTGGAATAAAAAGCTGACTGTTAATGGCATGAGGTTATTACAGTTTTACATTTAAGCTGTCATGTGTCTTGTAAGATCATCAACTGTCTTCTGACTTCTAATAGACATTGAATTTGCTCATACTTAAAAATAAACTTATATCCATGCTGTCAAAAATCCAAGAACATTTAGGAAATATACCATGCTGTTGATTGGCAGCATTAAAAAAGCAGAATACTAAAGGTGATATTAGTGTGGACAAATATATGCTGTTTTTATTTTTATTTTTTAAATTGTGTGTGTGTTTGTGTGCTTGTACATGGGTGTGTGTAATACACGTTTATGTGCTTGTACTTATCCATGAATGTATGTGAAAATCAGAGGTTTTTTTGTTTTTTTTGTTAAGCTGTCTCCCTCAATAACTTCCTTCCCTTATTTACTGAGTGTCTTTCATTGAATATGAATCTCATTGATTCAGCTATACCAGTTGATTAGAGTCCTCAGAATCCACCTGCCCCACCCATTTCCTGGGATGTATTACAGGTGAACAGCATTATTCCCAACTCTTTTGCATGGATATCAGGTTGCTGAACAAGCATTCCCATGCTCGCTCAGCAAAACTTTATACTTATTGAGGCATTTACATAGTCCTAAACACTAGTTTCTGAAACTGAGTTAATTTTATAAACTATTTAGTGGTAACTTTTAGTAAAAAAGAGCTGACAGGCTTATAATAATCTTGTCATTAAAAGTTCAAGAATTTCAGATGGGCTATCTAATGATGAGACAATACTTGTTATTTCTAATACAATAATATTTAGTTAATTTATCATTAATATCTTAAAGAAAAAAATTTGATAATGTTTTTATTTAAATTAGAAACAAGCTTATTTTACATGTCAATCCCAGTTCCCTCTCCCTCCCTTCCTCCCCTGTCCCCCCCTCCTCCAACTTCCATCCCATCCCCTTCCTGCTCCCCAGGGAGGGTGAGGCCTTCCATGGGGAGTCTTTAAAAAATATTTCATGCAAATTATATTCCATATAGTTGGGCTATTTACCAGAAAGATTATTCATAAATGATTTGCATATACCATGTGTTGAAAGCCAGTGAAACTTTAGTATTTTTTTCAAAGTTGCATCTTTTATGAAAGACTTTTTATTTTCAGATATTGATATTATTCTGTGATTAGCTATGTGGTCTGAGGGGCTATGCAGACAAACCTCTCATCTTTAGAGAATACTCTAAGGCAATTACTATAGCAATTAAATTATGTAAATCTATGCTTGAATTATGGCTTTAATCATCCCTTTCACTTTGACTTCAAATTATGTGTCAGGGAAACAATTATACAGTAGGATTTTGATAAGCTCAAGAGAATGATTTTGTTGGCATCTATAAAGGAGGGGCAAGGAATATTTATGATGCAAATGGTGCCTTTAGAAGGTTTAAGTAGACTTAAAATCAATTACACAAAGCAATTAAAATGGAAAAATAATGTAGCAGTCTGAATAAATTTTTTAAAAAATAGGAAAACGATAAATATTGCATTGATATGCTATACCTTCTTTAGAATTGAGAAAAATACAGTGGAACTTTGTACTTAGATAAAAAGTGCTGTTACATCTTAAATTAACAATGTCCCATGTAGTGTTCCAACCCACAGGTTTGCTCCTGTACTCACATTCTTATACCCTGGCTCAATTTGGCTTTCCCTAATCCCCAGACCAACCCAGTTATCATATCCTGTATACTGTACAGAGCCCTACCTGGTAAGTCTTCCTGAGCCTAGCCTACCCTTGCACCATTCAGCCTTGCAAATGGTGTGTTTCCTAGTCAGTAGGCCACCTATCCTTTTCCAGCTCCCTGTCTGACTACAGTTACAAGTCCTGAGCTACACTGGCTGTATTTGATGAGTCTCACAAACCCTGACACTCATGTATCCTTTCAGCTTCTTAGGCTTGGTCCCCACACGTTTTGGTGTGTTCTTTGAACCCTAACCTGAACTTGCTGTATCCTACCTCCAGTCCTCTTTTGTGCATTATGTGTGCTAGGCCAGAGTGGTGAGTACCGTGAAGATTAGTGGTTTTGGGAGGGCAAGATATTGTTAAAACTCAGTGTGTGAAATCTTGAAAAATTGATGTAAACTATAATAATTCTAAAAAAGTAAAAGTAAATTTATAAATAAATATATGGAGATAAAGATGAAGGTCCATGTTCCCTTTAATATCTGGATGTTAGCTTTGACATATATGTCAAATATATATAATGCGTATATTACATAAACCAACTCTTTGTAATTAGTTTTGCTTAGCTTAATCTCATAAAATTTCAAACAAAAGACTTTTAATTGCGTTCTAGAAACTATTATACTTCATGTATGTATATTCACCTCTACCGGCTAATTCTCCTGGCTGTTAGTATCGGTTGATTACTGTCAATCTCATTACACTGTTCTGATTGAAATTCAATATGATTCATTCTTCAGAAACTGGAAGAATAAAGAGAATCCTATAGAGAGTGATACTCTGTGTGTGGCCACAGCTGTATGTGCATTCACTCTCTGCAGGTACCTATGTGTTACCAGTGAGTAACACAGAAAGGGAAGTGTTGCCAAGTTCCCCCATCATTTCTGGAAGCAACGAATCTGAATCTATTTTCACTGTGTGAGTTCAGTGAAATTTCAAAAGCTAGAATTACCAATATCAGGGCAAGAAATATTAACACAGTCCTGGAAGAACTTTTGCAGAAATTCTAAACACAATGTATCAATCCTGACACATCTTAGACAGATTTTCTTAAAAATTAATGATGCAAAGGTAGTAATTAGAATCATTTGTTTCACAGTTTCAACACAGAAATAGAAAAAAATAATATCATACTATTTTTAAAAGATTTGACTAATACTTTGTAAATAACAAGCCTGTTATTTACAAATGCTTTTCACTAATAGGAAGATGACATTTTAAAATAGAGGAGAAACTTTAAAAAATAATCATTTGTATCAATTTATTCAGTGACCCCATCCATGATGATGGAATAAAATAGATATTCTGACATGAAGTTCACTGCCTAAAATAATAATAATTGGTTTAAAATATATTTGTATATTGTTCTTCACATAAATAATTTGGCCATCTAACTAGTTCATATAAAGCCTTCAAGGTATATGACTTCCTGAGGTAGAAAAGAATGCAAAGCTGGCTACTCTTTAATAGGTAGAAAAACGTTGTGTAGAAGGTGATGTGTAGAAGGTGATGACATTTGAATATACAAATTGAGCATGGTGATTCATTCAAAAAACATTTTACATAAGCAGAGTTGCAAATAATTAAGAATAATCTAGAAAAATACATAATTAAAAGGTTAATTGAATATTGTGAAGTTATTTTTGTAGAAAAATGTGAAAATTTTTAGTGCACAGTTCAACAAAAAAAAAATCTTAGTATGCCATAAACAAATGCTTTATATTCAACGAAAACTATGCAGTAAATATAGACTCACAAATGCTTTCAACATGAAATCATTGCTGTACAAATTCCAGGCACATGAAATGCATAATTGGAAATTCAATCACATTTCTCAATTGATGTCATAACAGAGAGATTGTCTAAGGGTAAGAGATGCCTACAAAGGTTAATGCTCTTTCCCTCAACTCCTTTTAATATTTATTGAATAATAATAAGAAATGTGTTGAATAGTTAAACCATTAAAAAGAAGCAATAAATGTATTAAATAGAAATATCTTAAGAAAGATGAAAACTAAACTAAGAATATAATATCTTCTATGAGATGATAAATAGCAAAAGACATATGTTATTGTTCTTCTTTGTATAAGAAAATCAAAGAATTAAAGAGTCAGGTAGACCATTAGATTCCAACCTTTATTTCACTCACATATTTGGCATATTTCTCCCTGTGGAAGGCTGGTGAATAATGCAAAACAGCAATTTAATGACTTGAAAGAATTAAATTGGTAGTTTCTAAAAACTTAAGAGGCAAATCAATGGAGATTCATTTTAACTCCATTGACTAATTGGTGTTGAACTAAAGTCTTTGTTCTTGGCACTTCTTTTTTCCTTTAGTTTTTCACTGGGTGAAAGATTTTTTTTATACAATTTAGCTTGAATATAAATGCAAAATTGAAAATATCTCTATTAGTATTCCTCTGTAATGGTGATTAGGAAACCTTTCTGGAAGAGAGGGAGCCTGAACTACACTGACCTGACATTCTCTAGCTCTGCAAACTGACAAATATGGGTTATCTCTGAATGCCACAATGGACGTAGTTCTCCTCATCAATACATTTTGTAACTGGAGGATAAAGTAAACATAAGCATGTAAGTGAAAAGTAAAATCCTTCCTCTTTAACAGCTTGTAGAAGAGTAAGAAGGGTAATTGATAAATGAAATCAAAAGGTACTTATAGTTCAGCTAGATCAAAGGTCATAGAGATTTGATCATGTTTTAAACCCATACCAGGAAATTAAAATTGCTTTTATACTTTTAAGTAGTTTCAAATATAAAACAGAATGATATAATTTCATGAAACAAATTAAGTACATAGTATTTAAATTTCATGAATAAAGTCACAATATCCCATATTGCAATCTGGTTGTTTTAATCATTAGGCAGCAAACCTAAAGTATTTGCTATTTCCCCCATACAGAAAAAAAAATGTTGATTGGCAATTAGACTAGTAAACCTTAAAGGAGAATTAATTTATTAAACACTTTGTAGGTAGTTTCAGAGAGCAGAACACAATTGTGATGCTAGGTAACTACTGAAATAGGAAACCCCTTTTCTCCATGTGGAAACGTAGCCTCATAAAAGGCCGTGAGAAGTACATGATCCACTTTCATTTGTGAGGAGTCCAGAAATAAGAAACCAGAATTGTGGAAGTTTTTAGAATAATCCACAATTTGTAATTGTCTATACATCTAGAACACTGTGGCTAACCTGGAAAGAAACCTCAGTTTACTACTTCTACTTACTGAAATAAAGACGAGACTGCATCTTGCAATCAGTACTCTGACTATTGTTGTTGAGCATCTGCTTCACAGCCTTACTTCTATCTTGCTTTAAACTTAGTGAGTACAAAGAAGTGCACATTGGGGCCATTAAGAACAAATTCAGTATCTTGGACATGTATACACTCGCCTGTCATAGTCTGTCTTCCTGGCTCAGTATTGTGTGATTATAAGAAAATTCACAGCTGGCCCTCTGCCTCAAACTCTGGAGGATTTCTGTTGCTCAGATGCAGGTAACATCAGTCAGAACAGGTGCAGGTAATACCAGTCAGAAGAAACCAGATCCACTACTGCAACAAAAGTCAAGGTAACCACCAGAAGGCCATTTCCCCACTGAGACAGACTCTCTATTATATCAGAGGTCATGTTGGCCACCAGAAATCCAGGCCACAAAAACTGGAAGGCCAAAGAGGAAACAGAAACCAAGGAGCAACATTCCCATCCAACAAAAACAAACAAACTAACAAAAACCATCAGAAGTCAGGAACTACAATTATGCCCAAACCAGATGCCTAAGTGTCAAAGCATAACGGCCAGGGCAACACCAGAGCCCAGCTATCTTACAACAGAAAGACCTGAACAATACAACACAACCGAGGCACGAGAAAATGGCCTTAAAACCATCTTTATGAAGACGGTAGAGGTCCTTAAAGAGGAAATGAAAAAGAGTCCTTAAAGAACTCAAGAAAAAGACAAACAAAAATGGAAGGAAATAAATAATTCCCTTAAAAAATGCCATAAAAGCCAAGAAATAGCAAACATCTGTAAGCTGTAGAACAAAAAGGATTAAACGTACCCCAGAGGAATAGATCAGTTCAGGGCTAAGCAGGGAGAAAACACTGGGAGAAATGACTGGAACTTAGAACATTTGGGAGGCAAGGTGCCCTGGGAACTGTAGGTGGGCTCAGGGCAGATGGGACCAAGAAAGATGAGGTGGGGGGGGGATGGAGGGAGAGTGTAGAGGTAGAGACACTTGGAACTGGGAGGCACATGAGGGGATGTGGAAACCAAACGCAATGGACATTTCCTAGAATCTATGAGCATTATGCCAGGGAGGACTCTTCCTAATAATGGAGGGTTCAGTCTGACATAGCCATAATTTGTAGTCAGAAAAGGCTTCCGATGGGGGGACCGAGTCACATTCGGCTGAGTTGCTGGTTGTTAGCCAAGGGGATTCCATGGGTATCCCTAACAATCCAGTTTTAAGGCTAGGACAGAAGGTTGCTCTCTGAAAACTGACAGTAGTATCCCATTGCTGAGGAAAACTTCCCCACAGCTCAAGGAATGCTGGTAGGTCGAGCTGATACTGGCTTGGAGCCTTCACCGCTACTTATCAGTCTCTTTGGCACAAGAAGGTATCCTGAAGGCTGTAGCATATATAATATAAACCCAGAGACAGATATTGGGGCTCAAACCGAAGACCAAAGAAGCAAAACAGGCAAGCTGCCAGAGAGATCTTACCTCTACCAAGGCTGGAAGGGTGATCTTGATCTCGATGTGGCTGGAGACTAATTGCCAGACTGAGCTCCTGTCTTACCCACATCTCAACTGAGATTAAAGGAGTGGGATCCCAAGTGTTGCGATCACCTTTGTGTGAGCTGTTTTCTATTTCCTTTATAGACTGATTCACTCTTCAAGGCCAGGGTGGCCTTGAACTCACAGAGTGTCATCTGCTTCTGTCTCCTGATGGGATGATTAAAGGTAAACACCACCACTGATGGTTGATGCCATTCTGTCAATATGCTTCTCTTATTGGTTAATGAGTAAAGCACTGTTGGCCAATAGGAAAGCAAGACTAGTGGGACTAGGAGACAAGGAGGATTCTGGGAGATGTAGTAGAGAGGAATCAAGATGTAGGACATGAGAGAAGTTAAGGTCTGGACCCTCTCTCAGGTAAAATAAGGCCACATGGAAACACTTAGATTGATACACATGGAAACACTTAGATTAATACAAATGGGTTAATATTTAAGACAGAGATAGCCAAAAAGAAGCTCTAGCCGTTAGCCAACAGCTTTATGAGTAAGAGTCTCTGTGCATTATTTTGGGATTGACAAGGCTCTGGGACCAGGCTGACAGTAAAGTGGTCGTAACACCACCACTTCCCAGCTTCTATGAATAGCTAGTGTGGCTGCTGGATTAGAGGTATGCACCACCACTGTCTGACCTCTATGGCTATGGTTTGCATCCTGATCTTTAGGCAAGCCTTTTATATCATAATCGGTGTATCACCACAGCAGGCTATGGAAAGGAAACTTTGACACAAATCGAGCCACAAAACTCTCTACTTAAGAATCTGTCCTGTCTGGGTGTCTTACTTCCTCTGCAGCTACATGGCATCTCCTTGACTCCACCTACTATCTCTCTCTATCCCTGTTTAGACTTCCACCTGCCTACATCCTGCCTGTCCATTGGCCAAAACAGCTTTATTCATCAACCACTAAGAGAAACATATATTCACAGCGTACAGAAAGACAGCCCCCATCAGACTAGAATCTCTGTGTGGGTTAAAAAGACAGACAGTTTCTCCCATTCTCAGCGTTTCTGAGTTGCTTGTAGATCTTTGTGTAGCGTTGAGGTCTCTTTCAGTTTTCCTTGTCCAATTTAGCATGTCTATTGATGCCATCCTTCAAGATACCTACTATTTTATTTCTGTTTTAGAGTCACTCTCATACTGTTTTCCACTACAGGCACACCTTTTTATTAATGATTCCAAATGTATTTAAGGGTTTTACAGTTTTTGTCAGTTTCCAGCAGGACCAGTAGATGTGTGAACACTCAGCTCAGCACAGTGCCCATCACTTGGTGGATTCTTACAGCTCTTTGTTTTGCAATCTGATGAAACAAGAAAAACTTGGTGGATAAATCATGGGAGGCCCTGTAAATTAACATATTAAGAACCAGGTAGAGGTGTTGTTCTCCATGATGGTGCCCTGATGGTCTTAGAAAGGTGAACAGCATCTTTCAGTCATATGAACAGTAGGGAATTACTCCCTAGGCCAGGGCAACCTACTCCTGGAAAACATCACAACCACAGACCTGGATCAGACTCCTGCTGACTGCACCTGTTTTTAATGATGCTCTAAAAGGTACTTGATTGACTTGGTGTGTAAAATTAGAGTCACTGTCTATTACAAGTACTTCAGAATTGAAACTTTAGTCTCAAATATTATATGTCTTCTATGTTTGAAAATGCTTTGTATTTTGATAGCTTAAAACCCAAGAATGAAAGAGTAGTTGGCAAAAGTTTCAAGCAGGGTTTAGAAATTCTGTAAATAAACAGCAGCAACGGAACAGTAGTAATGATGGGCAAAGAAAAATGAAGACACTGATTGTGTATATATGGAATGGAAGGAGGATCTGAGAAGAAATGTAAAATGTTCAAATGTTCAATATGAGGATTCCCCAGGAATTATTAAAAATATATTTAGTATAACCATAGCATCTGCTGTAAGATGTGCACTCCACTGCTATCCCTTGAAATTAGACAGGCATACAGAAGCAGTACTTGATAATTAAGGAGTCCTGTTTGCAAATGCTGAAGAACAATTTACTAAATTGCATATGAAGGCATACTCAGAATACTGACAAACCAGGAACCATGTGTTGGAGAATGAAATCTTAGACATCCTGCTTTGAGAGACTAGGCATTGAAACAGAAAAGAGGAGCTCTCAGACTCAGATCATTCCATGTTCAGATCCTGGGTGCCTCTAGACAATCTCTTTCAGGTCTTAATCTTTTCCTGTGAATTGTGTATGACCAAACTTGATATGGGCTTAGTAAATTATTCAGTGGGATATAACTAAAAAAGATAATTTTACTGATTGTTTTTAAGTATAATTACTTTTTATTCATTCAGTAGTTTTACACTTAACCTTTTGTATATTATTTTTTATTTATTTTAATTGGCTTATACTGACAGTAGGTAGATTTCATAAGACATTCTCTTCAAGTATGTCTTGTATCATGACCATATTCACCCTCTATACCTTCCCATTCTCCCTGTGATGGTATGAATGAGATTTGCTCCCATGGGTTTATATGCTTACATGCTTATCCCCCAGCTGACTTACTGTCGAGAAGGATTAGGAGATGGAACATTGCTGGAATAAGTATGACATTTTTAGAAGAGGTGTGCTACTGTGGGCTTGAAGTTGACAAAGCTCATGCTTGGATCTGTTGCCTTCTGGCTGCTACCTGCTGCCTGTGCATCAGGAGGGAAAGCTCTCAAATACTGCTCCATTGCCGTGTCTCTCTACTTTCTACCAAGACAACCATGGACTAACTCTCTAAAACTGTCAGCAAGTCCCCAGTTGAAGCTTTCTTTATAAGAGCTGACTTGGGCATGGTGTCTCTCAAAAGAAACACAAGAGTAATTAAGAAACTCCCATAATTCACATCTGCTAGTAGTCATCTTTTCCTCAATCAGTCTCTCATTCACTTTCACATCAAACATTTACTTTGTTTTGCTTTATTTTCTTTTCTTTAACATGAGAAGGAAGTTTGTTAGGGAAAAGGAAGGGAATAAGGGGAGGAAAGAGAGAGAGAGAGAGAGAGAGGCAAGAGAGAAGAAAGAACGAGAGGCAGAAAGAGGGAGAGAAAGGAAGAGACGGAGAAACCTACCTCCTAAGAGAAAGGGCAGAAAGTGTTTGTTTTGTTTTTCTACCTACAGAAAATGGAACTGGCGAAAACATATTTGCCTGACTTTGACTTACTTTACTTAATAATCCCAATTGTATCTGTTTGCTTTCAAACAAAATAATTTCTCTTTATAGCATACATTGCATTTCCTTATCTGTTCATGTAAAAAAAAAAATAAGCTGATTCTCTCCTAAGGCTAAAGTAAACAGTCATATAATAAGATTTAGTATGTAAGTATTTTTGAGGTTTGTTCACCTGGAGTTCTTTGGGTATAAATACAGCAAGATGGAGCTCAGACATAAAGTGGTTATATTTCTATTTTTTGAAGAACCTCTGTTCAGATGTCTACAGTGGTAGAAATTTAAAGATTCCCTTTCCCTGAATCCTCACCAGCTTTTATATTTCTTTGTATTATGGTAGCAATTTGAAAGGGGTGAGTTGAAAATTCAGTATGCTTTACCAATCTGCCTTTTCTTCCCTTTCCTTTTCTTTGCTAGTGTTAATATCTTTATTTTTAAAAATTTTCAAATTTACATATATTTTGTCCATATCATTCATCTCCTTCAAGTTCTCCCAAATCTCCCTTCCACAACCTCTCCATTTTAAGTTTCTTTCTAAAAACAAAACAAAATAAAGATAAAAACCAAACCAAAACAAACCCCAATACAGCAGTGGTTCTCAACCTTCCTAAAACTGCTATCCTTTTACTGTGGTTCCTCATGTTATGGTGACCCTCAACCATGAAATTGTTTCCATAGTTACTTTGTAGCTACAATTTCTTTACTATTGTGGATTATAATGTAAATAATTTTGAAGAAAGGTTTGGCACAGCTGCTGTGATCCATAGGTTGAGGTCCACTGCAGTAAAACATTGAAACCATGCCAAAGTAAGAAAAAAAAAAACTACATGTAAAACAAAACAAACTACAACCAAATAAAAGCACCATTAAAACCCCTTGAAGTCCAAGTCTATGTTGGTCAACTACTCCTGACCAGGAGACCTGTCCTGGAATTGTTGATGTACCCATTGTAATTCTTTTAAGGAAACTTGATTTTCCATCTCTACGCAGGTGTAAGTGACAACTCAGTTGTCTAGTGTCTAGATATTCATCCACCCCTTTAAAAAGTATAACAAAACAATCCTCTGTATGTACATATTATTGATTTCAGTTTGTTGCTTCTATGGTATTTCTAAGTGTGTGTTTGAGTGGTTCTCTGATTCTTTTGTCTTCTCTTGAGATATTTCCCTTCCATCTAGACAGAATCAGTGAAGTTTCAGTTGAATTTTATATTTGCCCAGCTGATCTTTTCATCTCCCAACTTCAAATTTGTTTTTCCCCATCTCTTCACACAATTCACTATTTCTATCCTGTATTGATGTGCCTGCCTCATCAGCTGCCATTTGTCTTCTCTTTGATGCCATTAAGGAATTCATTTATATACTCTTTCGTTTCATCCAATATGCTAACAATTGTCCTTTTGTAAGTTCTTCTGGAGCTACTCTGAATTTTATCTAATTCCCTCTCTTAGGAAGCCATTGCTGTGTTATTTCTCAGAGGAGTCACATGAGCATGATTTTTCCTGGGTGACTGAACTTGGTGTTGTACACCTGTGATTCTTTCATTGGATGGAATCATTCCCATTATTTAAGTTGAAGTATTTGCAATGTTCAAGCCTTAACAGTTTTCAGTCAGGTTGGTATATTCCCCTCTGGATGTGAGACTCAATAACCCAACACTGATTCCATTCAGAGTACTAGGCTTGATCTCCCAAACTATTCCAGAAGTAGAATACTAACTCCAAAAGAAAGGTACAATTGCAACAAGAAGTGGAAAGTGGCAGGATCCTTGGTATTCGCCTCTGTTTTGACAAGCACATTAAATAAAGAAGAGGGTGAGAGCGAGGCATTGGCTTCCTTTAAGGCTGGGAACCTGAACCTTCGAAAGAGAACACAAGTTAGATCTGTGCTCAGAAGCCCTTGCTGGGGCCTGAGAACTAGGAATCTATGGGAACATTCGGAGAGTGAGGAAGATGAGAAATGGTAAAAGCAATACACAATAGATATATCACAGGAAGGACCTTTAGTTGGATAAAAGTGAAAGTTTGAAACCAAACATGCTGATGGGGCATTAAAAACATTTCAGTGCACGAAACAAGGGCAATCCGGAAATACTCAGTGCCTAAGCTGATAGAATCGAGCAGACTTTTACAGAAGCTGCAAAAGAGTCTGTTGTAGCCTTGGCGTGTGAGGCGTGGAACAGGGAGACTATGGGATCAAACTGACTGCCGTGAAGGCAGAAAAGCTGAGTAAAATAACTACCAACACCTCCTTTAGACAAAGAATGCATGACCTGAGACAGTATTATGGAAATCAGTTCCTAATGGACTGGCTTATGAAAAGTGTCGGGAACATTTGTTTATCCTCTGTCTGAAGTCTCCAAGAATGTTCAGGAAAGGGAAAAAATAATGCTAATGTCTTCGTGTTTTGCACATCTAGAAAAGCAATGAAAGAAAATGCAGGTGCGTGTTGAAGAGTCAGGATGGTGAACAAGGGTAAAGGTGCAGGCACAGCTGTATAATTCTTGGGGATATTATAGTCTGGGTAGCATGTATGTGATGATTAACAATGTTATTGACAAAATTCTATGAGTCCAAACGTTCTGGAGCTCTTAGGATATTGTCATATTTTCATACCTCATCTTGCCCAAATTGCTTGTCCTCTGTATAACTTCAAAAAGAAAAGCATCATATTGGATCGGCACAAAAAGGCTCAAACACCTTTTTGTAGGCTAAGACTTTGAGTAGCTAAGGCATTTATAGCACAAACTAAAGAGTTATGTGCCCACCTACCTCAGTGTGCCTTCTTGTTAGAAATCACCAGATGATCAGAGGCTACAGTTATTTGTAATTGCAAAAGCAATCTAAGCAAATGGTTGCTGTTGGGTTTGATCTCAGTCATGGAAAGAAGCAGAAGCTTAGTGCATAGCACTAAAACAGAGACTGCATAAAGAACTGTGAAAGTTACCAGTTCCATGACAAAGAGTGTAAAATCAGTTTACCCAATAGAGAGCTGGACTGAAGACCTCCTTACCTCACCAAGCCCCTTTCCAGAGTGTCAGGGAACCAAACTCTACAAAGATGGCATGTATACTTACAGCAATGAGGTGTGATGTCTGCAAATCACATCATCAATGTCATTCTGGCTGCCCTAAGATCAGTGTCCTATAGCATCTCCCCAGTAATGAGCAGTCAGCTAAGCTAGATTAAAGTATTGGGAGGAATAGTACCCATGCACCAAATAAGAGTGTGTGTGTGTGTGTGTGTGTGTGTGTGTGTGTATATATATATATATATATATATATATATATATACACTCTCCATATACATGGATATATATATATATATATATACTCTCCATATATACTCTCCATATACATGGATATATATATATATACACAAATACTATGTTATAATTGGAAATGGACCAAGGAAAAGTAGCCTGTGAGCTTAGTTAACAAAACTATGGGTAATAATAATTGGCCCTGGGCTGACAGTTGGATAGCCCTGTGGAAAAAGGAGGACAGGCAGTCCAATAAGTCCCCTGGATATCAGGAAGCAGATGTCTTAAAGAAAGTGTGGTCCATTTCCCCTTAGGTAACCTTGGAAGCTGCCCACTGGATCCATAGAAAATCTCATCATAAGGGAACCAATGTAGATTGAAAATAGCTAAGAAAACTGACATCCCTGTGAAATATTCTGATATTTTCCATGCTGTCCCAACAGGTGAGGCCTGTTCCTGTCTACAGACTCCACAAATGAATTCCCTGATGAGATCTATGGACAAATCAACCTGTCCTGTGAGAGACTGGCAAGTAAATTTCACAGTGACTATGCTACTCAGTGAAGGAAAAACATGCCCTCACCTGTATGGGCATGGCCGCAGAGCTCTTACAAGCATTTCTATGCAAGCGAGTAATGGGAGAGGCTACCATTAAGGGGCTTACCCAACTAAACATTATCATGAGCATCTATGAAAAATCAATAGTGGCAGAAGTAGCATTTCAGTAACATTGCTGTGCAGACCCAGCTGATGACAACCAGGTGCAATGGTTCTTCTACCTTACAGCACAAATGTGGCTTATTGGGGTTTAATGAGGATCAGGAGAAACAAACAGGCCAAAGAGATGCTCATTCAGAGAAAAATAACTTACAACAGAGACAGATGGACAACAGCATGTTCCTGGTCCCAAGGATGCCCCCGTGCTGCAAGCAAGAGAGCACCTTCCTCAGACTTACATCCCCCAGGTAACATCTGCTTCTGTCCCCACCACCCAATGGGCATGGTCAGTGCCATCCAATACTAAGGTATCATTGTGGAATAAGAGGGAGAAAGAATGTACGAGAACTAGGACTGAATTGAGTGTTAATCTATTTTCTCTGAGATTGGAACATTTCATCTTATAGAGAGTCTCCTTAAGCAGGAATGTAAACAACTCAAAATAGCTTCATGAAGTCCCTGAAACTGACCAGATTCTCTAGGCTCCTCCTTCCAAAGGGGTTTAGACCAACTGAGGCACTTTGAAAGGATATTTATATTGAACTGCCTGAAACATGTATAGGAGTGCTCAGGATTTCCAGCATTTGTGATGTCTGTCACCTGTGCTGTGTAGGTTTGGAGATGCAGCTGTCTTTGAGACATTCCTGCTCCTCACCCATATTCCTGTAAGTAACCAAAGAAAACCGATGAAACACTGGGTTGGACTCTTGTGGTATCCATATTTGTTCTGCTGTGGACTCTCTGTCTATGTGAGTACATGGGTATATATAACATCTCCACAGGCACAGTTTTGTCACACAACATGAAGTCAGCAAATTTTCCCCCAGAATGTCTTCCATAATCCTAGCTCCTGTAGGCATTTGCTAGCAGGTCTTCTGGGCACTGTTGGATTTTCCTTCTTTCTGTGGCTCAGATTATATTTCTGATGAATAGAACTCTATGTGTTTATGTATCAAACATGTCCCCTTTGTCTAGATATTTTATGCAGGCATCTTATAATACTTTCCCTTGCTTGTGAGAGTGAGCTCAATGGGGAGGGACTTTTGCCTCTAAAGTGGCCTGGGTTCCAATACAATAGATCTCGTATTTTATTACTTTATATTTTAGATTCTGTAAGGCTAGGCTTACAGAAAAAAAATGCAAGGTCTCATGGTCTAAAATTCCCTCTCACCACTGATCCATTGAATTTGTTATAGAGAGGGTTTTCCCAGCATCTGGATGGTATGAAGATCCTAAGATTCCTGTCTGCTCCTCTCTATATCCGTGGCCCTAATGACCAGTGTTGCTTTCATGTCTTGCATTACCTCCTTCCATTCTCTCCTTAAAATTATCGGGTACAGAAAATGTCATGTCTCTCTTTGCCTTCAGCTGTGGTTCTTGAACTTTGCAGGTATACTCTAACCTCACGTGGGGTGAGCCCTCTGGCATGGCGACCCTCTCATTCTGTTCCCTTTTCTAAGGAAATAGGACACTCTGAGCTATAAGATAATGAGCGTGTTATGGATTATAGGAAAGTGTAGGTTATAGATGAGTTTAAGGATGAAGTGTAAAAGTTAAAATTACCATCTTCTCATTCTTACTTTTATGTAATTAAAACTATCAGCTTTTAAGGTGGAAGTGCTCACCTATGTTTAATACCTGAAAAGACAGGATAGTGAGATAATTGTGTAACAATATGCCTGGGAGAGCAGTGAGAGGTGTATACAGACAGCATCGGTAGGAATATTGGTTTTAAATAACCACCGCTGTAATATTGGTCATTATATAATTTAGTATGAATGGAAGAAGATTTAGCAGAATTGTATGATTTTATTGTTAAAGGTTCAGATTTAGAAAATGTGTCACTTGTGTAGAGACTTACCTCACGTTAAAAATGATGACTTAGGGGAAGTGCAGACAACTGGATGTGTTTATTCAAATAAAGATTATAATAGCCCATTCAAAGTACATAAATACATAAAAATTTTTAGGGATGATCATAGTATGATAATTAATAGTTAAATAACCTGATAATTTACATGGATATGTAAAAATATGGAACTTAATTTGTTTTATGAATTAAGAATGAGAAATAATAAATAGGAGTTTCTTTTATATAAAAATGGTCCAAATGGAATTTGTTACTACTAAAAAAGTGATAATATTTCAAACTTCAGGTCTACAATGTGGTTTACTATAGTTCTCTAAAATATGAGGCCAGAGGAAGACATTTGTTTTTCTGTACTGTCTTTTTCACCAGACTCCTTTGAGACAGGGTCTTCCACTAAACCAAGCCCCCATGATCCTATTGGCTCTGACCACCAGAGGAGGTTCTATATCTCTCCCATACCCAGCCACATCCTGCCTTTACTTTGTTGTTGTTGTTGTATTAACATGGATGAAGGCATTTAGAATCAAATTCTCCAGTTTTTTGCTGACATATCTGAGTAGTGCCTCTTTATTTTTGAGACATTTCATATTCTATGTGTAACACAGTCTGGCCTCAAACTCTGCATGCTCTGTGTATGGAGTATGGACATAAGAGGATTATATAACACAGCAGAATAATGTAATGTTCAAATCTCCATGTATTTTGGCCCAGATTAAGAACAGAGCTAAAGTAAGCTATGCCATCAGAGTACAAGTGTCTGAATCTTCACCGTGATGTGCAACCCTCCAATTCAATGAGCTTTGAAATAATTTAATTTATCTGGTACATGGCTTTCCCCATCTAGTAGATGATAAGGCTAAGGCTGGTGAAATAGCTCAGAGGGTAAATGTTTGCTTTAAAGCTAGACATCCAGACATTTTGCACCCTCAAAACATTGACATATTCTCTCTCTCTCTCTCTCTCTCTCTCTCTCTCTCTCTCTCTCTCTTCCAATAAAATGAGATTTTTAAGTGAGAAAATGAAATTAATCTTACTGGAATACTTTATCAATTTCTCACATTGTATTTAGTTTGCTGAGACCACAGACTCCTATGGAATGAAATTATAGTGTAGATTTCTCATCATACATTACTGATATGTATGTATGTGTGTATGTATCTATATATCTATCACCTGTCTATCCATCCATCTATATAGGACTGTATAAATATAATGCGTATGCCATATGTAGAAATACATATTTTCTTCCAAGTCAATGAACACTTGGGAGTAAAGTGTAATTATATAATTATCAAATCACAGGTTTGAAGAAGGGTCTCTTGAGGCAATATGGAACACAGAGGTGCAATGCAAAGCACGCCATAGCCCAATTTCATGCCAGTGCCTTGTAAATGAATATCCAGTAGCCACAGACAGTATTAATCACACTTCCTCTGGGAGTCCCCTGCCCCTTTGTTCTGGCAAATTACACTCTACTCAGCCACATGAAGGAACGACTCTCCCATTAGACGGCATATCCCTCCAAATAGGGGGCCATTAGTCTTTGTTTTCTCAGCATTTAGCCAGTCCATGGTATTCTGTGAGCCAGCAGAACTGTTTATCAACCTACTGGGAGGTTAAATATAAATGAAATTAATGTATAGCACAAAACTTTATAAATCAAAGTCCTCCCCCAATTCCTCCTAAAGCCGCGTGCCACAAACAATGTCAAAGGAAACAGAAATTGCAACAATTTAAAGGTTTAGATAATGAGTAAAGGTAACTTTTAAAAGGTAAAAGAGGGTAGTATGGCCCTATTTCATTGTGTATGTGAGCTAATGTTCAAAAATAAGTGAAATTTTAGGAAAACAAATATCTCCTAGTAATTTCTCTTATTATGGATGTTGCTATGAACAGCGTTATATGCTATAGTTTATGGTCTGTGTATGAATCTGGAATGCTGTAGACCTAGAAAACTTGCAAGTGTTTTAGACAGCTCCGAGTTAGAGAGCATTTATACAGATTATTTTTATTCATTGCAGTTACAGGCCCTCTGCCTCTATTTGCAAGCTTCATGCACTGCATCACAATACAAGCTTATTTACTGAGACTTAATTCCACTGTGTTTCTTTTAGTTAGCAACTGTGCCAATAATAGAGTGAGATAAATAATAGCGGTGCTCTTTTTTTTAAATATATATAACTGTAAAACCTTTGTAAATATGCGTACATTCAAATCCACATATCTGAATGTTACATTACATGGATATTGTTTAGTACAGTTAAAATATTATAATGGAAGAAAAATGTGTTACATTAATATATTATAATAATTATATATTATACTATATAATTATATTATACTTATATTCTGTGAAGTATGAATTAAGTCATTTCTTTACATACAGTCATAACTATCGCACGAAAGCTTATGGAATTGAAAGTTTTAATTTTCTTCAAAGTTATTGGAATGGCTTGGGCAATATGAAATTAAAGATCTCCAAAAGATACTGGTGAGGGGGGAGATTGTCGGTTTTCTTCAGTTGTGTGCTTCAAAAGTACAAGAACTTCTACCCAGTACGTTGGACTTAAAACTTATATTCTGCATTTTTTATTTTTATCTCTTATTGACTTAGTCTCTTGATTTGTTAAGGACAAGTGAAAGAACGGACTAGTTTGCTTTGTGGCTTTTTCTAGGACTCAGTTTGCCTGATTCTGCTTAGATAATCTTAGTATTCAGAAATACTTTGGAAATGCACTATTTTTTGGGCTCGACTCACTAAAATATCAAAATATCTGTATACCTTACTACTTGAAACCAGGAAAGTCCTCATTTCAGAAGGATTTTTAAAAGTTATTACACAGCAGATATGCTACTTTTAATTTTCTGCAGTAGTAAGCGCTAATGTCTTGATCCTAAACAGGCAAGGCTTTAATTCCTTGACGTCTTCCTTTGAAGACAATTGCCTTCAAGTCCGGATACCAGATTCAATGATGTCTGCAGATGAGAGAGAAATAGGAAAGCCAGTGGGAAGAGAGTAGAGTGAGCGAAAATCAGAAAGCAATTTAAAGGTCAACTGAAAAAGATAAATCCTGTTACAATGCATGAAAAATAGCTTCTGCTCATGCATAAATGCCAACATTTGAAGATCGTTATTGGTATTATCAAAGGAGGGAAAGCTCCTTTTTGTTCTGTCAAGGTACTGAACAAGAAGTTTCTTTGTAAAGAATAAATTGGGATTTTTTTTTTTTTTTAAACAGATGGTATTAAACCTGGAAGATTTTATGTTCCAATGTTTCTAGGTAATGCTTGACAAAGTGTAATGTATGTGACACTCATTCACTTTTAATGCTACTTACAGACACATTTGCCTTAATTTTGGATGGAAAATACTACTGTAAACAAAACTCAATGTCCCTGAGCTTTTCAGCTCTACATGGCAAATGAAGAAAATAGTCACTGTTACCTCTCTTCTCCTTTCTTTCACATGATTAGATCAATCCCAAGCAGTTGTCTTACCCCTTCCCATGATCTCTGTAACAGACTTCAGGTCAAGAGTTGTCAGTGGCATTTGAAAACACACATGTAACCTGTACTCAACATGACTGAGGGTCATTCTTAATCATGATCTCAATACCATTCTGAACCTGATCACAAGACTGCAATCCTGGATACAAATTTAGAGAAAATAGTGTCTGCCAGAATGATGCCAGGAGTGATAGAGAATGTTAGGAGTGGGAAAGAGACAGGTACAGGACTGAAGAAAATTGTGAATTAAAATAAGAAAGGCAATGCATTTTAATTTCCTGCCTTGTTAAAGGAATGCTGCCCCATTGAAACCTCTTCTTTTCCTAATTACTTTTAAATTAAAATAAATATTTTATGTTGAATGTGTGAATGGGAATTTATGCGTGTGGTTGTATATTCCACTGAGTGCACAAGAAGGTCAGAAGACAACTTGTGGAATAGTTTAACTACTTCAACCTTTCCATGGATTCTGGGGATCAGATTCATGTCTCTGAGTGTGCAAAGAAAGTGCCATTATCCCCTAAGCCATCTCTGTAGACATTCTCTCCATTACTGGAAGGCATATTATTTAGCTGATTATTTTTCAGAGATACTTCTTATAGTTTTAACTGCATGTCAGCTTCATTTATTTATTTGCTTATTTTCACTGAGTTTGGATTTAAAACATACCTCTCTTGTTAATTAAAATTTTAATGTTTTATCAAGGCATGACAGTTACATAAAAATCACAACATTAACACTGACCCAATACTTTTAGCTGAGTCATGACATCGGTTTCTTTCATTCAAACTATTTTCTTTGAAGGATCTCCCTCCCATTTCATTTGTCTTGGTATCTCTTTAGTTGCCTTGTACTGTTTACTTTTGTCTTCGATGGTCTTGGCAATGAAGCTTCTGACATACCGCAAAGCCTTAACATTCTCAACTTGACTCTTGCTTATGCCCTTCCCAAACAATTCATTTGTCCTAAAAATAGAACAGGTAAGAGTTTTCTCTCACAGGGAATAATCATAACACTACCTTAGGGATGTGTCACTCCACTGCTCTGTAAGTGGGGATATTTACGTTGTGATATGAAGGTAGAATTTGTGCGATTCTTGCTTTATGATTACCAACTTCAATTTTACTATTATTGAACATAAATTAAGAGAACATAAAATAAGCCAAGTCCATACTCTCTCTCTTTCAAGTTTGTGGTCTCCTTTTTCATTATTACATGCATGCAGGTGTAGGCATATACATATATGTTCCTGAACATAATCTGCTTAGCATATATAATGCTACTTGTATATATGTTTTCAGGGCTGACATTTTTATAAAAGCATGAGTTTAACTTGCAAGGAATGCATTTTTCAAACATAGACATGCATTGGCATGTATTTACATGTGCACATATGATGGCCAAAGCAAATACATATACAGAATCCTTCAATTATGTACATAATTATTGTATTTTATAGACATAATTTACTTTTATATTCGTGGCACCTGGTATGTGATTTTTAAAAGTAATGAATAAAAAATGTTAATCTCATGTTTGAACAAAGAAACTGAGAACCACCACCATATATTGTAGTCATTTATTAAAATTATTCATGATGTATCTCATGAAGAATTAATAGACAATATCACTTAAAAATTCAAATGCCCACGTATCCTGAATATGAGCAAATTTGCTCACTTAAAAGTTAATTGTTTCTCTTCTGTTTTTATTAAAACACGGTAGACATGAGCCAGGTAGTGGTGGCGCACACCTTTAATCCCAGCACTCAGGAGGCAGAAGCAGGTGGATCTCTGTGAGTTCAGACCAGCCTGGTCTACAACAGTTAGCCACAGAGAAACCCAGTCTCCAAAAACCAAACCAAACAAAACAAAAACAACCACCACCATCACCACAACAACAAAACACTGTAGTCACTTCCACACATATTTCAAAAGCTGAACTATGTGATATGACACATGATATGGACATTTTTAACTTGAAAGCAATTTGAGAGGAAAATAAATCATTTTATTAATAAAAATGTTGAGGAAGTATTGTATTACTAAATATGCTGGTGATCATCACAACTTCCAACTACTTGTGTTCTGTTTGTAGTTTATGCCTTTTCCATTTGGTGGCTACTAAAGGTGAGGAGGCTGTGGCTATTACCTTACAAGAGACTGTTAATTGATCACATCTGTAAGATGTTGCCTTCATCAAGGATTTTCCTTGATGTGATTTGGGGACAGCATTTTACCCACAATGAAATTTTTTAAAATATAGTAGTGCATTTTTCCAAAGCAGATTTTTGTTTAGAGACTTCTGATGAACCTATTATTACTTTAACAATGTTACATATTGTTACTTCAACAATGCTACATATTGTTACTTTAACAATGTTACATATTGTTACTTTAACAATGTCACATATAGAAACAATGTATTTAGTTTGAATCCAGTCTGGTTTACAGAGTTAGTTAGGACACTATCCAAAGCTACAGAGAAATCCTGTCTTGAAAAAAAATAAAAATTTGGTAAATGTAATTTAGATAAAACATTTTGAGTGGTGGTGGTGGCTAGTGCCCTTAATCCCAACACTTGGGAGACAGAGTCAGGGGAATCTCTGTGAATTCAGTGCTAGCCTGGTCTACAGAGTGAATTCCAGGAAGGGCTTCAAAGCTATAGAGAAACCCTGTCTCTGTAAAACAAACAAACAAACAAACAAACAAACAAATTTAGGCTTTGTGAAAAAAAAGACATTTCTTTATACCCAATGTCAATACAATCCACAAGAAGAGCTTCAGTCTTTATACAAAGAAAGGATACATAAAATTTAAAAAAGCATTAAGAACTAAGAAGAATAATCTAACTGCAAAATTATCCTAGTGTGAGAAAATCCAAAGATGAAGTTAAAAAAAATAATAATACATTTATTTAGCAAAGGGCTTGATCTATTTCCTGAAATACCATTAAAGAAAATATATTTTCAAATATCGACAAGTAGGGCCAGAGCAGCTTAGTGGGAGATGGACCACTTAGCATGAACCCTGCCTGGATTTCATACCTAACAGCAAAATTACCTAGAATAATGGAGACTCTAAGATATGCAAAAAAAAAAAAAAAAAAAAAAAAAAAAGAAAAAAAAGAAAAAAGAAAAAAGTCTAAAAGCAACAAGCTTTGTAAAACCAAATCTCAGTAACCATAATTATTTATTACTAATTTATGCATACATGGGGGCAAAAAGGACAAAATTCAAATATAAATCACACAGACCTAAATGAGAAACAATATTATTATTTAAAAAAAAAACAATTCAAAATAAGTTATTTCTTCATTACATCAATATATTAAAGTTCTTTATTTCTTTTGAAAAATAATTTATTTAACTTTATTTTGTGTGCATTGGTGTGAGGATGTCAGATCCCCTGGAACTGGAGTTACAGACAGCTGCGAGCTACCATGTGGGTGCTGGGAATTGAACCTGTGTCTTCTGGAAGAGCAGCCAGTTCTCCCAAATGCTAGGCCAATTCTCCAGCCCCCTAAAGTTCTTTATTTCTTAACCCTCAAGAGTCTTTTAAATATCAGTGTCTCCAACAGGTGTAGCTTTTTGCAATATTGAAAAAGATTCCAACTGAGTCTTCTTAACCAATAATATTAAATACAAATATGTTATGAATTTCTTCCCAATAGTAACCAAAGTATTTCAAGTATCATACTTCACAAATATTTTATCTTATGGCTACCAAAACAGACTAGTTATATGAGGTTAGAATGTTTCTGAACATGCTGTTACATCTTACAAATAAAGAATAACAAATTGAAGAAGAAAATCCAGCCCTGTGTAAATTCATTCACCATTTATCCTAAATGTTCTTTAAATATTAATACTATTTTTGAAAGTTTCTTTGTGGCTATATGTGCTTTTGTGTGTGTATTTGTCTGTGTAGTGTATGTGTCTGGGTATGTGTGATTTGTGTCTATGTTTGTGTGTATGTGAGCTCATACCTCATGTGGACTGGCCAAAGGATAATTTTTCTTTTAGGACTTGTTTCTCTCTACCATGGGTTGCCAGGAATAAGCTTATTTGCTTGTACAGAAATCTGTCTTAACCTAATGAGCCATCTCAAGATCTCACAAGTACATAAAAGAATTGCTGGCACCTAAAGTCAGGGTACATATATAAACTTGTGTGACTGCTTCTTAAACATGAAAGAATTTACTCAAGTTTATTACGGAACTATCTTTTGTCAAATTCACGAGTGGGGAGATTTTCATGCTTAAACTAATTTTCTCTAAATCAAAAGTGGCTACAAGTACAAAAATTCACTATAAACACTGTTTTTTGCAGTTTCTAACACAAGTTTGAAATTTTTCTAGTGCTAGATAGTATCTAGATCCCTTTGCCATGGGAGAAGTTGTCAACTTAAGATGCACACAACTTATAATATCATCCATTAGTACAGGCAGGTGACAGGGAAGTCCTTAACAGTAAAAGATACAGAATGCACATACTAACAAATAATCCCTCTAGTGTGAAGATCCTATATGATGCCAAATTGAGAGTTCCTCCATCTGTAAAGCCTTCCAGACCTTGAGAGTAAAAATACCTTCATTAAATTGTTTTTATTTAAAATTCAATTTTCTAGGATCCATCTTCTAACTACTATGGCTTAGAGGCTATCTGTGAGTTTGAGACCAGCCTGGTCTATGGAAGGAAGTACAGGACAGCCAGGGAGGGCTGTTACATAGAGAAACCCTGTCTCAGAAATACAAAAAACAAACAAATAAATGGAATATTAACTAATGAGTTGTGGAGTAAGATGTATTAATCCCTTGTTGTAAACCACTCAAGCAGCCAAATTTGTTTACCATTACTCCACATTTGTTGAGTTTTTGTTTGCAAATCCTTCATATCGACCCCCACAAAAGTGTGAATGGCACAATAGATGTGAACAAATGCCTTAAATCTCTACAACCTCTGTTATATAGCTCTCATTGCCTGGACCACTTTCCCTTCTAATTCTACAAGAACTGATCAACCTTTGGATCTGATGCGAACTTTTAACTGTTCAGAGGAGTTCATAGCATGTAACCCAGCACTCAGAATCTGGGGTGTGTGTGTTGGCGGGGGAGACTTCCATGATCAGTGGCTAGCCTGGGTTAGATAATAAAACAACAAACTCTTCAGAATCATCCGTAAGATTTGAAATCAACTTCTTTCATGTTCTTGTTAACATGCTAGTTACGGATCCCATGTAGCCTTAATGGAACCCCAAAGGGTGACTGCTTCCAGGAAGTTTTCATTGCAGCAAAGAAATACAGTCTATGGAAGGTCACATTCATGAAGCTTCTTCCTTGCTCAGAGGCTTGGGATGCACAGTTATTCTTTGTTTCATGAAAGCTGTGTTAACTGACTTGAAAATAACGTGATATCCATTGGTCTGCTCCAGGTTCTCTGAGTAAAGACTACAGCTTTCACATTAGGACTTTTGTGGGACTCCTGAGTGTATAATCAAGTGAGTCTTTGATTTGGGGGCCTTCTCTTGGGGTTCTTTTGTTTTTCTCTCCCACTTCAATATAATGGGTTTTGTTTCATCTTAATATATTTTGTTTTGTTAAAAGCAAATTATAATCATAAAATAATAGAAAAGGAAACATGATTATTTGCTGTGGATTTCTGAAACTTGGGTTACCAGGTGCATCACCATTCAGGAATAATTTTGGAACATATTTCATTTTTCCTTTATGTATATATCTCTCTGTGCATGTACCACATGTTTGCAGGGAATTCATTTCCCAAAAGATAGAATTGGAGTCACTACTAGCCTCACAACATGGGTGTTAGGGACCAAATTCCAGTCCTCTGGGAGAGTATAAGTGCTTTTCTCCTTTGAGCTATCTCTTTATTTAGCCTTTTGAAGTAGTTTTAGGCTTTAGGAAATAAGCCTGGAGTGGATTTTTAAGTATTCTGTTAACTGTAGTATGAACAAATGTGATGTTACATAGGTTTTGCTGTTCTGATTTTACGGGACAGGACAAAGTAGGTTTGTTTACATTCTTTGAGGCCCTGAGATTTTCAGAGTGATCAATGATGTAGCTTCATTTTTTTTTTTTTTTTTTTTGAGAATTTTACTTACAAGTACTGTACATACATCATTTCTATCACTTCCTTTTTAGGTTGTTCTTAGCTGTTCATATTGTTTGTGCTGTTGAGATTTAGCCTGGACACTTGGATTTCTTTCTTTGGTTGTTGTTTTTGTGTGAGATTCCAGCCTGCCTCAGGCTGCATGACCAGGGCTGAACCTGGGAGTGTGGAGACAGCATAGGCAGGCGATGTCCTAGGGGAATTCATCAGGCTGGGCTGGTGCACAGGCTGCTTTTCTGAAGCTGCATCATGTATTATGGAGATGGCATGCAAGGCAGTATACTCCAAAGGATTAAAACTACAAATTGTATCTATCATCTCTTAGTAGAGTATAAATAGACCATAACTTTTATATGTCAACAGAAGTGAATTTTATTATTAAGACAGTCATTTATATCACACAAGGGTGCAGCTAAAATTGTCTTAAGTTTTAAGCTTCCAACAGTGTCCTGATAGAAATTCATATCTGCCCAGGCAGTAATCCATAACAGTCAGTTGACCTGCTCATCTTATAATGTAAACTATCAGAATTCAATTTGACTGTTGTTAAGCCCATAATTTAGACCACCACTGAGATTTTCATAAATTTAAACTACAGAGTAAGTGATGGGAGAACTTCACTATCCCTTATGCATTCAGTTTTGGATTATTCTAATTCCAAAGTATACAATTTTATTTGATTTTTTTTCTCAACCATACTATAGTTTAAATTGGTCTTAAATGGAAATTGATAAAATTGTCCTGTCAGCTAACATAAAAACCCTAAATATTTGTAACCATAGAACTGATTGTTAAAGACATTTTTCTAGTTCTTTTAATGATATTTGAGCAAATTTATCAGTAATATGTAGGTAAGCTTGTATGTCAAAGATATTTTCTTACTTCTCATACTTCTATTTATTATACTCAAATGGAGTTAAGAAAATACACATAAAATTTCTGAACTATATATCATGATTAATGAGAACATAAGAGGCATATAACCACAAATAGTAGTAGTAAGTATAAACTCTGGTGTCTTTTCATCTTATTTAAATACTTTCAAAGTATATGATTGAGTATGGAGAAGAGTAAGTAAAACTCTCTCTTATACCTGAAAAGCAGTCTCCTAGCCAGGACCCCCCCCCTTTTTTTAAAATCTTATTGCAATAAGGATTTTTTTTTTGTAATACATTTAGTTTGCACATTGGTGAAATGGTGAGAAAGGCATGCACTAAGTTTTGTTCAATTTCTATAAAAATAGTGATGACACATCTAACAAAAATCACCATGTTAATGTGTGAACTATCATGAGAATAACTGTCACGAGACATTTGCCTTCTTTAGCTTTTTTTTTACTTATGAGAAACCCGAGGAGCAATCCACTCCTATAACTACATAACAGTATATACTATAGCTATATAAAAATATAACTCCTATACAGTTTTAATATTGATCAGTATTGTCTCTTGGGGTTAATAAAATCTTGGGAAGAGACTGTAGGACACAAAAATTTGTTCCCGGTATTGTTTTAAGTATTAATTGAATGGAACCCAGATAACATGTGAAATGGACTTACAATGAGGCATACCAGAAAATTTCACATGTTATTTTTCTTTATTATATGTATTTAATTTAATTTTTTATTCTTTCTCTCATTCCACATAAATGTATAATTTATATATTATCTATCTATAAAGTGGTATAGAGAACTTAGAAGCATATCTGTATATGGCCACATATATAATTTTTAAATTCCTTTATAGAGAATGATAGTTTGTATAATTGTAGGTATGGATGGATACATATATTCTTATCAAATATTACTTTTAATTACAAGAAAACTGAGCACAAACTCTACATGTCTCACAAAACAGATGAGAGTTAAGATATCTCCTATCAACCACCTTACCTTTTATTCATTTGTAAACTGTATCTGTTTTAAGAGGCATAGTGATTCATTATTTAGTACTGGAGGGTTAGAACACATGATACCCATGTAAAATCTGGTAGAAGAAATATTAAATTTTATGAACTATTGCAAGCAAGGCTTGACATAACATGAAGGAATTCGCTGAGAAATAGCTCCTCTCTGGGGGGGGGATACTCATTTGATAAACAATGATTATTTGTTATAAATCCTCCCACTCACAAATGCAGTTAGTTCTTTCTAACAGAGCAAATTTATTTTGCAATGTAAAATATGCCAATATTTCCAAAAGGATTGTCATAAAATAAACGTAGGAAGAACTGATTTCATTAAGTATGGGATATCCTAAGTGTTGTAGTGAATTGATTTGAAACACCAAACAAATGAAAAGAGCTTAAAAGTATGCATGTACGACCACTGAGTTTTTCTTAACATGTGCAAAAGTTCACAAACACACATGTACACACATATATGTACTATATTTAAAGCACTTTGCATTAATTTTTTTGCATGGCTGTGGGAATGTGGGGCAGTTTTGAGATTTCTCTTACAGCTCTAACACACCAGTGATTGTTAAATAACTGAACCTAATCGCATAAAGCTATACCTCCTACTGAATCACACTAGTCCTCGGGGTTTCAAACACAAGAATTTAGGAGGACACACATTAGGCCCACGACAATCTTCACATTCTGATAATCATACTGTTAACTTGACTATTTGTGAAGTAGTTGGTTGCCAAAACTTTCATTTATTGTGCATGTGTTTGTTGACCCCTCAGAGTATAGTGTAAGGCCTCATCCTTCCCTCTTTTGGCTTCTGTCTGCCTGAAGCCACGCCCAGAGGGGTGCTGCCACCATTAGGTTCACCTACGAGATGCCGCTACAGGAGAGTATTTCACAGGGAATGGCAGACATGACCGCCTGCAAATGAAACACACACAGAAAAACCAAAACAAACAAACAAACAAACAAACAAAAAACACATTACATTGAAATTAATTCCAAAGTAATCCTCAGGGATATTCTGTGGGTTGCAGTCCTCGCTTTGATCCCCAGGGGTTGCTTGGATCTGTAAGATGAGAATATGCTGACGTTTCTGTAACAGGCTGTGATGTCCCTGTACAGGGCCCTGCAGCCAGGCAGCAACTAATGACCTCTGGACAGCCCACAAATAACTGTGGTGGAAGGAACCGTATGTGAACTACCCTGGAATACAAATAGAAACAGAAACAGCAGAGTTTCTGATGTAGGTCAGATGGTGTCAGATTCTTGGATTCAGAGCTTGATAAACCTGTCCCCGTGAAAGTAATTCGAACTTTTTGGTCTTTGATGTTGTTATATGAAAAGGGGGAAATCATTTTAATGTCCTCACAGCGCTTGCTTGCACAATATCTGCCTTCAGTGCACCGTAACAATAATGACTATTGTTAATGCGGTTGACAATACTCTGAAAAGCTTTCCAGATGCAGATTAACAAAGTTAAGCTGTGGAGTTTTATCGTTAAGATAGAGTAAATATTTAACAGAGAATAAGAGGGTTAATTCTTTCTCCCTCTCCCCTCCCTTCCCCCAAAGGATCATGAGGACTATATTAATCTATTTTAGATTTAGAAGTTAAAACTAACAAACGTTTTACACAGACACACACACACACACACACACACACACACACACAAAACACCATCACCACCATCATAATTTCTCACGGATTATTTTTTTCTAGAATCAGATAGGTAAGAGTTATTGCATTTTAGGACTTAAGTTCCTGAGAGAATTATGTGCCAACCATTTTTTTTTTCCTTCAATAAAGGCAGTTGACTGGTCAAGATTAAGGTCTCTGGGTTTTCCACTCATTAGCTCTTGTGAGACCTGACTCATCATCCTTGATGATCGGCAAAAGTTAAACATGGCAGAGTGACTTTGAGGACTTTTAGAAGTACATCAGAGGGCCGCTATTTATCAGCTTATTTGCTGACTTATCTTAGCTTGCCTAGAAGGGATATTTAACTGCTGGAGCACATAGCTGAGGCAATTGAAATTTATGATATTTTTGTAGGTCACCTTTAGCATAATTAAACTATAGTTAATTATACATATATTTTATTCCACAGGTAATAAAGACAAAGTAGGCAGCCCAACCAAGATAGTATAAGCTTGGAATAGACTCAGACACCCTAACTTCTGTTCACTCCTTCATTAACAACTCTTCCAAATGTACCGCGGCTGTAAAGGAAGCTGCATGAATTTATCATTGCTAGTCCAGTCAGTCCTGGAGAAAGGCTACTCTTTTCATTCATCTATGTCCATCTAAAACTTAAGTAAAGCAACGAAGAAGGAAGATGCGTTGTCAGTGCTCTACAAATAAAAAAAGGACTTTGCACTATATCTGTATTCTCATTTTGCTTTTAAATTTGTGATCATCCGAATCATTAACTGGCTACAATGCTTTCAGAAACTGAGATGAACTTAATTACCATTCAGCTGTGTCTCAGCTTTAGAAAACACTTCAGATTCTTTAAACCGACAGTCGCATATATGTAATAAAGGCCATCTTTTCTACTTATTAGTCTTACGTTTTCATATTGCCATTAATAGTTCCATTCAACAGTTGACAGTGTGAATTGTGATGACTTCGCTGTAACTGATAAAATGCCCAAGTGTCTGCATGTTCATTTAGCATAGGAAGGTGTCATTATTTGGAATTTGACTTCATCAGTTTTAAAGTGTGAGTGATCCTATGTAGCAGAAGTATTTCATTAAGTCGCAGTAGTAAAATTAAGGTCAGGTATTGCATACAAGAAAGGACTTTAGTCATAACACACATTGTTTGGGGTGGGGAATCATTAAATGAATTCTAAGGGAAAATCTCTGAAGGGAACTCAAGTATAATGGTTGACTCCCTGTCTCAGAATGGCATTTTTTAATCTCCATTTCAGTATGTTCATAGTACAAGGATCAAAACAAGCAAAGAAACTTTTAGAACAGGTTTTTATTTTTGTTCCATATTTATTTAATATTTAAAATAGTTCTGTGATAGCAAATTAAAGTACAACCCCTGTTGTCATTACTCTAAAAGAAATAAAGTTATGCATTGTACTGAGCATGATTTGGAGGTTTTTAGTAAGAAAGCGGATCTGATTAATTATAAAATAAAATTTAAAAAAAAACACTTAACCTTAAAGACATCATTGGTGTGTCATTTGCCTTTAAACTTATTGTTTCTTCTTTGGTATTCCTCAGTAATCCCCCCCCCCCCACACACACACACGGGTTTAGAATTGAATTTACTTAAAGTTAGACTTCTTTCTTAGTCTCTTGTACCGCTGTGATGAGACGCCATAACCAACGTCGCTCTTACAAAAGAAAGCATTTAACTGGTGGTTGCTTACAATGCCAGGTGTTTGGTCAACTTCATCATGGAGCGGAGCATCTGGGTAGGCAATGGAGCCGTAGAGGAAAGCCACACCCTGATCTGTAGACACACAGAGAGAGACTCCGGGCTTGGCATGAGCTTTTGCAACCCTGCCCCAGTGACATACTTCTTCCTATAAGGCCACACCTCCTTTAATGTTTTCAAACTTTTAAGCTTCCTGGTGACTAAGCACTCATATGAGCCTATGGGGTGCTCCAGGAGAGGCACACACTAGAGAGCGACAATTTGGCCTCCCTGACTACCTAATGCTTGCTGTGGGTCTCTGCATGAGCTCCTTTCAATTGTCAGAGGAAACCTCTCTGATGATGATTAGCCTAGGCATTGATCTATGAGTAAAGCAGAATATCATTAGGAATCATTTCGCTGCTTTTGTTTTGTATTGTTTTCCATCCTGGAACTCAAATTAGACAAGCAGTTGGTGGGCCACTCCCATAAGTTATGCGCATCTATTGCCAGACATATTTTGTAGGTAGCATGGATTGTTTTGAGGCAGGATTGGTGATCCAGTCACATCAGTAGATGTCTAGCCAGATTCCAGATGATGGCTGGATGAGGCCCATAATCTTTCATAACTAGAAGTCTTCCATAGGGTTACCCTCAATGATTCCTGGGAGTTTATATACTACAGTAGGTTTTAACATCACCCCTGCAATGCTCCCTTTTACTAGTTATCAATCTACTTACTCTCGGCCTCATTCCCCCTCCCCGCTACACAAACCCCATCACTTCTGTTTCCATTTATACCAGTCCACTCTCAAAATCTACTGCACTTTCCTAGGGAAATCCACGAGTTCCCCTTAGAGTCCTCTTTGTTACTTAGTCTTTCTGGGTCTATGGATTAGATTATAGCATAGTTATCATTGACTTAACAGCTACTATCCACTTATAAATCAGTACATTCCATGTTTGTCTTTCTAGGTCTGGGCTATCTCATTAAGTATTTTGTTTGTTTGCAAATTTCATGATGACACTAATCTTAAAAACTGAGTAGTACTCCATGATATAAACATGCGACATTTTCTTTATGCCTTCTTTAGTTGAGGGACTGCTATGGTCCTTCTACTCTCTGGATATTATGAATAAATCTAAAATGAACATAGTTGAACAAGTGTGCTTGAGTGCCATATCAACTCTGGTGGAGTCTGTTTGACATGGTGAAAACCATACTTTTGGACCAGAGGCATGTGTTTCACAAAACTTAGTCTCCCGGAGGTCCCCTATGCTGCCATAGGAAATTCAGTCAACTCCCTAACTCACCAAGCAATATAGGTGAAATCTTTAGTTTGGTCTGTTGTCAGTATCCTGTCTCAGGTTTATAAATATTGGTATCTCTCCAAGCAGTCACATTCCCTAATGTAATTAGCAATGCAGACAAATACAATAGTAATCTGTGAATATACCTACATGTGCACCTGTCTACTATTTGAGTTTTCCTGTTCTCAGATCTGTTCCATTTCTATTTCAATTTTGGTAATTGTAGAAGTCCTTCTTCCATAACTATTTGTAAACAAGTGGTTTATCTCATGAAAGCAGTATAGCCAGAGACAGAGACCTAGATAGGGGAATGCTGTTTCTGGCTTCTTCTAAAAAATTGAATTTGCTAAGTGTAATTGTCAAGTCATTTCAGTAGGTACTGAAAATGAAACACATTTTATTTATGGCATAACTATGACCAGAAAGACATAATATGGAAATAAGTTTTGGTTTGGTGTTTCAAATTTTGTTTTTATTATTTCAAAAATTATTTATAGGTGTGTCTGCATGGATAGGAAGGGTATGGCTATTTTTGAAAACACTTCTTGGATTTAGAAACTAATTTTTTCCTTATTTTAACAATGACTTAATTCCATTTAAGACTATGTATTCAATCTTTCTCTATGATGAACTCAGTCTAAATTTAACTTGCTTTTAAGAAAACCATGTAACCAACATCACTTTACTGAGATTTCCCATTGAATTACCTTCTACAATCTAAGCAAAATAGACATTTGATATTAAATTATTTACTCTTCCATATATTTGACCCAGTATAAGTTATGTGAATGTTTTCATGCTATTGAAATTAATTTTGGAGAGCTGGTTGAAAGGACACACACACACACACACACACACACACACACACACACACACACACTAGGTAAATATCTGCAGTTAGTCTACCGGCTTTCTTGGCTAGAGTTCCCATGTAGCATTCTTAGGGAGAATTCTTTAACTTACAATTACAAATAAGTAAGCAATGAGGTAAGTATTTCATCATGAAGACATTAACAAGTGTATGCTTGTGAAGAATTTGATGAAGATATAAATATTTAAAAAAAGACTATTATAGATTACAGCAAGTCATCAGAATAAATTATACTTACTGATTTTGCCCATTTCCTAATCAATATCTTATTTGGATAAAATTATTACATCCAGTCATTATCTTCTTGAAAGAACAAATTCCTTCCCATAAAATGCAACTAGCAAAATATATAAGTGAAATAATGTAGAGATATGGATGAAGGGGAAGAAGATAAAGAAAGAAAAGTTATGCTTGTTCTTCATCAACAACATAAACAAAACAAAATGCAAAACTTCTTTGAACTGGGTTTTCTATTTTCTGCCTTCATTTCTTTGATCATGGTCAAAGTGGGTGGTATTGACAGCAACTATATCTACGTTTTTGGGATATTTATGGTAGTAGTGTATCAAGATATTAGACGATCAAATTAAGATGGAAGAATTTACACAGCTATCATCTTTGAACATATCCAGTAAACCTAGTGGTAAATGAAACAATCATATATGAATGTCTGAAGAGATAACATGAAGAAAATAAGCATTGACTGCATATGCTGTTCAGGAAAGAGGACAATAACAGTCATGCTCCATTTTGATGACATATAAAAGAGTATATATATTCACAGAAACCTCTTGAAGATAAAATAACATCCTACAAATATTAGCAAAACAAATGTAGCTGAGGCCACTGATGTCTCCCATCTTCTGCACTGTAGCACTGAGACAAAAAGACAGGTAAGTGGCCAGGCCATGGGAAGAGGCTTTGTCTGGGAAGGTTGAATTTTCTTTGAAACCATTCTGTCCCACAAAAATTCACACCTATAACACATGAAAAATAAATTAAGAATACACCAACTTCCCCAAGAAGTTGAGTTATTGTACCATCCACTTAAATGCAAAATATCATACAAAATTCTTAATTCTCTAAGTTCCAAATACCAGCATAAACACTTCCATAGGATCAGGTGATGTTCTGAGAGTGACCCATCCTGGGACAGGATTCTCATCTACCAATTAAGCTAGAGAATTGAAAGCAAGCGGTGTACTCTACCTTGGCAAAAGGGAGAAATCGAGAAATAGTATAATTCTGAAAGATAGAAATGAGACTAAAGGGGTGTTTGGTCTTAAAGAAATTCAAAACCCAATTGGCCCAAGGACCTGAAATAATTTTATATGATTGACACTCTACCCTTTGAAATTTCACAGGCCATGCCTCTACTCCAGGAATGACCTCTGGATTATGACTCTGTCTTTCTGGATCTATCTTTTAAATCATTATCCTCATCTTGAAAGTTAGCATATACTCACTGTTTTTCTTCTCCCTACACAAACCTGAAAATTAGCAGACTTCCTCTTATTTTGCTACATTTGTGTCTTTTCCAATTAGCCTGACAATTTCCCCAGATATAACATTTCCTGCAGCTGTTCCCCAGGTAAGTCCATCTGTATGTCTGAGTTCTACTGAACTACATTGTACAGCTGTGTCTTCATTTCTACATGCTGGACAATACAAGTAGCTGATTAATAGTTATAGTAGAGTTGCCACCAAGGTGTGAATGGTACCTTCTTGCTAATGATGGATCTGGTACATCTTCAAAAGGCCCAAGGCTTATACCTCAGTCTATGATGACCTTTGAGATGAGGTTGGACTCTTAGGGAGTAGGACATAATATAAAGAAATGTGAGTCCTTAGTTAATTTGAGGGGACTTATGGGATATTGACCCATTTCTTCCTGTCATGGATTTATTTCTGGATAGAGGTGAACTTTCTTTCTGTCCTATACTCCCAACAGAATATACTGTGCTAGCATCAGCCAAAATCCACATAGACATGCAATTACAGACTGAAAACTGTGGTACTGTGCTCTAAAATAAATCACTCTACTTTTAAGTGGGCTATTTCAGGTGGTTATTTTTCAACAGTGGCAGCTGAAAACTTCTATGCCATGATAACATGGGGGCAGTCATTCCATGTGGCTATCATTTTGGGATGGTGGCAACCTTAAGGTACCACAATCTTATATGATCCATCATAAACAACTATGCACATTTGTAATATTAAGAAACATTTATTTTATATTTGATATGTCTATATTGAAGTATGTCCTACCATAACAGTGTACTGTTTATTTGATAGGTTTGTATATTTTCCAAAATCTACTGAAATATAGTCACGATTCTTCGAGTTAGGTCATGGTATCATTGAAATAGTTTTAACTTTCTGGTTAGCAGAGCAAAGTTTTAAAGAGAAAAGTCATGAACACAAGAGGCCACTGTACTTCTCCTTGTGAAATAGACATGTTTATACACCCATGGTGTGGTTTTTCAATGACTTTAATTTTCGACAGTACCCAACACATTTAGAAGTTATTTTATGGCAGAAATTATTATTTGTATTTTTTTTCAAAATAGACACATCTCATATAATAAATATATCCATATATCCAGGACACAGTTTCCTTACCCCATTTCTTCCCAGCTACCCTCCACCTCCTCTCTCCTCAAAACCTATTCCCCAAACATTTCCTCTTTAGAAAAGAGCAGGTTTACAAAAGATTACAGACAAAGTGGAACTCAACAATATACAATAAGACAAGATGAAAGCCCTCTTATCAAGGCTGGACAATAGCAACCAAGTAGGAGGAAAAGAATTTCAAGAGCAGGCAAACTGTCACAGACACACCGGCTCCCATGGTTAGTGTTCTCACTAAGCTGACAGACAACATATATGCCGAGGATGTAGTGCAGAGCCAGGCGGAATCTGTGCTTGCCAATTCAGTCTCTGTGAGCCCATGTGAGCACTACTTAGTTGATTCTGCCGGCCATGTTATCTTGGTGTCTTCTTTCCCCTCTGACTCCTACAGTCACCCATTCCCTTCTTATGGGGGTTTCTCTAATATCTGAGGTGAGAGCTCCAAAGGAAACATCCAATTTAGACTGTCTCTCTGCATAAGGTTTGGCTGTAGCTCTCCTTGCCCTCTCTTATCTGCTGCAGGAAGAAGCCTCTCTGATGATGAGTAGACAGAGCATCATTGAGGAAAGCAGAATATCATTAGGAATCATTTCATTGATTTTTTTCACTCATATTTGGCTCTATACTAGGTCACAGGTTCCCAATCCTCCAAGCAACAGAGGACATGGTTTCTCTCTCACAACAGGGCATAAAGATAAAGCAGACATTTAATGGACACTTTCACAAATTCTAAACAAGCATTGCCCTAGCATATCTTACAGGCATGACAGGTTGTAGGTCGAGAGTTTTGTGGCTGGCTTAGTGTCCAGGTTTCTTTCTCTGTAGCCTGTAGTGTATCTTCTCATGCCAAAGAGTTTAGAGCATAGGGGTGAAGGCTCCACACTGGCACCAGCTCAACCTCTCTATATGCAATGAACAGTGTGGATGATCAATTACTAAATATATTAATTAGCCAGTAAGTTTAAGTCAACCATGCAAATGCCTACTTTCTTGGCAAGCAAACAATCTTTGATTGTTATAGCTTCTACGAAAATAGCATCAATATAAAGTTCTTGTCAGGCCATTTTTGCATCATAATATTTAATGTGGAGCACCAAAGCTTAGGATCATTGGTAGTAAAATTGGGCATGCACAGAGAGATTAATACATGTCCATCAGGAAGGAAAGACTATTTTAATTCATCTAATGTTAAATCTTGGCCAATTGAAGGATAATGGAAAGACTTTGACTATTTGTAAAACTTTGAAGTTTGTCTATACAGTGTCGGAGAGGATTGATCTAAAGAAGATTCTATCATGCTATTTTCCTTTCATAGCTATTTATAATTAGCATGTTAAGACATCAAAGACTGTTTCCTATTCTGTATCTCAAAAATGTGTGTGTTTGACTCTTTTCTTAGTGTCTTCCAAAGCTTACCAAGGTAGATCTTGTCCAGGGACAAGCCACATCTAATATCCTTCAATTTATTTCTAGAATTTACTCCCATGCCATTTTAAGATATAGGTAATCATTTATTTATATATTCATTTGCAGTTTATTGTAAGGTGAACTAAAACAATTATTTGCATTAAACGACTCATTAGTTCTCATTTATTTTAATTTTGTTTTATTTATTCTTCTCTCATACAATACATCCCAACTGTACTACCCCCTCCCAATTCCCACACCCCACCTCCACTTTCCCCAAGATCCATTCCTCTTCTGTTTCCCTTCAGAAAATTGCAGACCTCACAGGGTTATTAACCCAACATTTCATGGCAGGAGACAATAAGATTAGGCACAAGCCTTCATGTCAAGGTTAAGTCAACCCAGCAAGAGAAAAAGGATCTTAAGAGCAGGCAACATAGTCATAGAAAACCTGATTCCAATCTTAGGAGTCCCACAAAACAATAAGCTTACAAACCTATGATGTATGTTAAACCCCTTATAGAGATTGCTTAGATGATGACAATGAACTATATTCTCTTGGAGTCCTCAATTCCTCTGGCTCCTACAATTCTTCCACTCCCTCTTCTGAAGGATTCCCTGAACTCCAAGGGGAGCGACCCTGGAGCTCTCAAATTTTGGCTTTCTCTTCTAATGTTTGGTTGTGGGTCTACGAATCTGCTCCCATCAGCTGTTGGAGGAAGCCTATCGAAAGACTATTGGGCTAGGTCCAAATCGGTGAGTATAGTAGAATATCATTAAGAATCATTTTACTAATATTTATTTTAGTCTGGGTCCCTGGGCTATACAGCCTATGGCTCCTAGCCATCCAGACATTGTCATACATAGGCTCCTTCTTGTGCCATTTGGGCCTCAAATTCAACCAGTTATTGGCTGGCCACTCCTACATGTTCTGTACCTCCATTGTTCCAGCATATTTTGCAAGCAAGTCAAAGGTTTTGTGGCTGGGTTGGTGTTGCATTACCGCAATCGGAAGTTACCTAGTTACAAGAAGATGGATGGTTAAGGCTTCATATCCCCCATTACCAGAAGCTTACACTAAGGTCACCATCTTATAATCTTGGGTGTTCCTACTAATCTAGGTTTCCACGGTGCCTTCCAAGTACATGCCATTTCTTGGAGCTCCTGCCCATACTCTTTCCCTCCATTAACCCACAGCAGTTCATAGGGAAGAAATAAAGTGGAATATGAGAGAAATTACAGACAGACACAGTTATATATAGGCACAGTGAACCCACATCCTTTCCAAATGTGGCTCCCCATCAGAGAATCACTCATTTGGTGTTGGTCAGCTTTCTGCACACTAGTTGTCATGTGCCACATACCTTTGTGGCTGTCTACACTGGGTTTTGTGCCAGATCAAATAAACAATTTTCTGTGCAACTGCTTCATTGACTTCGTGGTGTCTATAGAAGTTTTAACTCCCACCAGCAATGGCAGTGTTTGCCTTGGTCCACATCCTCGGCAGCATAAGATGTTACTTGTGATTTTGATCTTAGCTATTCTGACAAGTGGAGGATAGAATATGAAATTAGTTTTGATTTTCATTTAACTGATGACTACGCATGATGAACAAGGCTTTAAGTGTATCTTTGCAATTTGAGAGCCTTCTGTTGAGAACTCTGTTTTGATCGGTACCTTGTTTTTTAATTGGATTATTTTTTTTTATTTTTTTGATATCTAGTTCCTTGAATACTTTATATATTTTGGAAGCTAGATCTCTGTAGGATGTAGACTTGGTCAATTTTCTTTCCATTCTGTGACTGTTGTTTTGCCCCATTGAAGGTGCCTTTTGCCTTACATAAGCTTTTAACTTTCATGAAGCCCAGTATATTAATAATTGCTCTTAGGGCATGCACTATTGGTTTTCTGGTTAGAAAGATATGTTCTGTGCCAAGGCACTCAAGGCTATTCCTCACTTCTGCCATGTTCAGCAAATTTGGTTTCATACTGAGGTCTTTGATCCCTTTGGACTTGAATTTAGTGCAAGGGAATACATACGACTCTATTTTTATTTTTCTACCTGCAGACATGTACTTAGAAAAGCATCATTTGTTAAATATGCTTTTCCCACATTGTGTCTTTATGGATAGTTTTAAAATTAAAAATCAGGTATCCATAAATGTGTGGATTTAAATTTGGGTCTTGGATTTGATGCCATTGTTTAATATGACTGTTCTTATAGCAATGCCATATTTTTTGTTATTACTATAACTCTGAAAAATAGCTAGAAATCATGAATAGTGATATCTCTGGAAATTATTTATTGCTCAGGATTGTTTTAGATGTTAGAGGTTTCTTTTTTCCCCCTCTATGATATTGACTAGTGTAATTTCTTTAAAGAACTGTGTTGGAATTTCTGTGTCTGTAGATTGCTTTAGGTGGGATAGCCATTTTTACTATTTTGATCCTGCCAATGCATGAGTATGAAGTTTCCATCATCTGATATCTTCTCCAATTTCTTTCTTCAAAAAATTTGAAGTTTTTAATCATACAGGTCTTTCACTCACTAAGAATTACACTAAGATATTTTATATTACTTGTGGCTATTGTGAAGAGTGTTTTCTTGATTTCTTTCTCAGTTCATTTGTCATTTTTATATAGGGGAACTACTGATATTTTTTAGTTAATCTTGTATCTGGCCACATTATAGAAGGTGTTCTGTAGCTGTAGGAGTTCCCTGGTAGAATTGCTGGCATCTCATGTATACTACTGTATCATCTGAAAATAGCAATACTTTGATTTCTTGTTTTCCTACTTTTATTTCCTTGATCTCCTTTAGCTGTCTTATTAATTTAGGTAGAACTTCAAATACTGTATTGAATAGATATAGAGAGTATGATCAACTTTGATTTGTTCTTTGTTTTATGATTGCTTTGAAATTCTTTCTGTTTAATTTGATGTTGTTTATAAGCTTGCTATAAATTACATTTATTGTGTTAAGAAATATTCCTTGTGTCTCTGATCTCTCCAAAACTATTATCATGGAAGGGTTTAACACTCAACCAGCTTTTATATATATGGTGGATCACAGCAACTGATTTTCTGTTTGTTTAACCAGCCATGCATCTCTGGGATGAAGCCTACTTGGTCATTGTGGGTGATCTTGGATGTGTTCTTGGATTGAGTTTGTGAGCATTTTATTGAGTATTATTGCATCTAAGTTCATAAGAGAAATTCATATGAAATTCTCATTTCTTGTTGAATCTTTGTGTGGTTTTGGGCATCAGGGTGACTTTGGGCTCAAAATATGGATAGGGCAGTATTCCTTCTGTTTAAGTTTTGTGGAATAATTTCAGGAGCATTGACATGAGCTCTTCTTTGAATGTCTGGTAAAATTATATACTAAAACCATCTGTTTCTGGGATTTTTCTGGTTGAGAAAATTTAATGACTGTTTCTATTTCCTCAGAGGTATAGATTCATTGAGATTATTTGTCTTTTCTTGATTTATCTTTGGCAATTTGTATCTATAGAGAACATTATCCATTTCTCTTATATTTTTTAATTTTGTGTTGTATGAGATTTAAAAATATGACCTAATAATTATTTGGATTTTCCTTGGAGGCTGTGGTTATGTTTCCATTTTCACTTCTGATTTTAATAGTTTTGGTATTCTTCTCTTACTTTAGTTAGCTTGGATAAGGAATTGTCTATGTTGTTGATTTTCTCAAAGAAGAAACTCTTCATTTCCTTGATTCTTTGTGGTGTTCTTCACTTCTATTTTATTGATTTCCACTTGCAGTTTATTTATTTCCTACCTTCTCCTCCTCTTGGGTGTACTTTCTTCTTTTTGTTCCAGAGTTTCCAATGTGCCCTTAAGTTTCTAGTAAGAGATTGCTTCATTTTTTTTTAAATTGTGTGTGTGTGTGTGTGTGTGTGTGTGTGTGTGTGTGTAAACACTTAGTGGTATGAGCAGTATACTCTTTTTGAAACATTAACCTTTAATACATTTGTAGAATCTATTTTGCCATTTATCATATTTATTCATGGGCACGGCAGATACATAGTTTGTACATAGACTCAGTTTGCTATTATGAGGATGAATATATAGGTTCAGGGGTAGTAGCTATGGCTTCAACTTGAAGAGATAGTTTTCCAGTCACAGCTGTGTCTATCATTGTTTGTTGTATTTATGGTCTTCTCTCCTTATCAGAAAAATTTAAGAACACAATATTTACATATTGAAAGATGAAAATTCCTATATTAAAATCCATTTCATAGGTTTTATCCAATTCTGTAACATATGTGATTAAACATAATTAATATCCTTTTAAGCATTCCTCTGCTATAGAGCTGTAAGATGGGGGATCTTATATTTAGAAATCTGTATATTTTTCAGTAGTGTGGCTGCCATTTATTCTCACAATGCTGATGATCTTAAGAGCTAAGAAATTGCTGTTATGATGATGGGCAATGGTTCAAAGATGGATAGGAATCTTAGACATTGTTCTAAACTGATTTACTTCTTTCTACTGTGAATGTTACCTTATCTTGCCTAATTTTTCTGATAGTAACCTGAAAATTCTATTCTTTGTATTTTTACCATACCCACACACTCCTCAACTCAATCCAAACACACCTCCTTCCTTACCCATCCAACATTGTGATGTATCTCTTTCAAAAATCCATGATAGTTTGTGCTTCTCCTACACTCTTGTGTGTGAGACCTTTCCTTAGAGGAGAGTTTTGATATACTGCGGTCCTCAAGCTGAAAGAAAAATGTGCTCTCTCTCTCTCTTTAGTTGCTATTAATTATCAATTGCTCATTCCTACCTCTCCTTTCCATGCTGAGATTATGTCTAGCTTGAACTTCTCGTAATGTACATGGCTGTCATAACTGCTGTGAGCTCATAGGTACAACTTCCCTGTTCTGTGATTTTAATCTTAAATCATCCCCGTCTGATGGCAGAAATGAAGTAAACTCCTGTAAATTTTTGCTATTTTATCTTTTTTTCCCTACATTCAGACCTTTAACCACACTTTTATCTAAGCTTTACCATGCATTACAGAGGAATAAGCATAGAATAATAATTATAGTAAAAAATGAAAGCCATAATTATATCATCTACCTTTTATTCTATTATGAATTACTTTAAAAATACACTGAAATAACTTTGTAGGAGACAAATCCCTACCATTTCTATTGTTAATGCACACATTAACAAATACTTATTGACACTGGTAATAATTATGCAAGCAAAGAAAGTGATAACCTCTAAAATGTCAAGCTGTTTAAATTTTTCAAATTAAAAAGAAAAACACTATTTGTGAGGTTCTGTCAAGAATATTTAACAAACTACAGCTCTGCTAGAATATGCTGACAGTTTGCTGACAAGATTTAAGCTGTAGTAGGATCAAGGTCACTCAGAACCCTGTACCAATTATCTATGTTAAGTTGTATAATGGTTTCCTCCACATCATGTTCTCAGTAAGAATGGCAGCAGATGCTGTGATAAGATACAGGGCTGAAAGACTTGAAATGGTAGTTGCTATTAATAAGCAGTGGCAGGTTAGGAAGACAGATCACCAAACTAGAATGATGAATTTTTGGAACATTTTCATTGGACATTCAAAGCTGCTCTATGTTCAAGTACCAAGAATCCTTGTCTGTAATTCAAGTGTTTCTGTGGTGCATCGTATCTTGTCTTATTTACTTCCAGTCTTTCTCATCATTTGTGAAAAATTTAATATATTGGGTGAGTCAGTAAGTCAGTGCAGCTGAACCAGATTCAACACAACCTGTCATGCTGAAATCCATCCCCATTGGAAATAATGAAGCTGGAATAAAAAAGAAACAAAACATATTTGTTGCTACTCAACTGTCAGCATATTTATCCTTTTTTTGAAATGTACTCATATAATAACAGAGAAACAGATTTTTTCACTTACATTGCTTTTTAATAAAATATTTGGATGAACTGGAGCTATTTTCTATTTACTTGCAGGTAATTACCAAATAAAATTGTTTCTTGATTGTACAGCAATAAGAATACTTGTTATAGAATTTGTCCAGTTCGTAGCTGAAGGCAAATAAACTAAAATATGCTTGGAATAGTGAACAACTTGATAAGGAATCTTGATTGATACAACTTAACTTCTCTGGGGCTTTAGGCATGAGGTGCCAACAAGCTCTATAGGATTCTGGTACTGTTTAAATTGGGTAGTTGGTGAATGGGACCAGGATTATGTAGGGAATCTTGCCATATGAGGGAAAAATCAGCACCAGGATTCATCTAGCCTCCAAAATACCCATGTGTTTTTGAATGAAGGGCATGAAAGTGAGATAGTCCAATCTACCTGCAAGGTAAGTTTTTCATCGAGGGCCTGCTTTAAGTGTTGAGATCTAAAAGCACTGATATGAACTGGGAACCAAATGAAGGAATATATAGTAGGCAGTGTAGGTGTTCTCCTTGTTGATTATAGACACATTCATTGTGTCAAGAGCCTCCCTACCCAGGATGCACTTGCAAAGACTTTTGGTAATGCCCGTTTGGATGTGAAGGCCCTGTCTGTGAGTGTAGTTTATCAGCAGAGGTTTGGTCCTACCACTATGCTCAGAATTCTTGTTCTGGATTTCTTCAGTGTTTCCAATTTCTATCACTTGTAATTGTAATTCTTGTCATTCTAATTTCATTGCTGTATGACAGCAAACAGTCCTGACTTCCTAATACAACACAGTCCTTCCTTCCTGTTTCTCCTGCATGCCTCTCCACTCTTATCACAGTATAATATTTCTGTCTGATTATCCCATCTGACATTGTAATCTTTGCTTTCTTTTTAAATCTCAAAAAAATGGAGAAGAAATTTACTTTATAATTAATAGACACTATTATTTTCCAAACTTCTTGAACACCTATACTTATATTTTTATTAATTACAATTAATTGAGGCAGCTCAATTAATTGGTATTAAACCAAACTAGACTGGACCTCATGATCCTACTGCCTCAGTATCCTGAGTGATGGGTTTATATTATTATGCCACATGCCTGGTTATAGGTTGTTTATATTACCCTGAATATTTTCTAAGATTTCAAGAGAAACAGAATGAATAATTTATGTCTCTAATTAGTATTAAATTTGGTTCAGGTTTATGTCTCATAAATATAATTCTCTAGATAATAGTCTTGCTCACTGAAACAATTGCTTGAAGAGAAATTGTTGAAATGATCATAATTGTTTTTAAAATCTTATTAGCATCTTAAAATTATTTTAATTAAAATATTTTGTATGATTCAATATACCACATGCAATTATAAAATTACATGTAGAAGTAAAAAAATATGCACTGTGATATTAAAAGCTCTGTGAAACCAATTAGTAAATGAATCTACCTGAAATGGTCTCAAAATTTATTTGACATTCAGTCTTCATCTGCAAATTATATCTGTAGCTATTATTTTCAAAATGTCTTATGTAAGTTAGTGAAAATTAAGTCAAATGCCAGAGGTCAGATAAGCTAGTCAATCAAAAACTAAAACTTCTTTGAAAGTCTGTCATCCAATAAAACCTCTATGAAATTTGATGTGTTTTTTGCAAAAATAAGTATAAAAAATTAAACCTAATTAACATGACTGATGAAAAAAAGGAATTAACAAAAAAGTAAATGTCAATATACCAAGGAAGTGGAAGCCAAAAAGTCTCACACATAAACAAATCCAAACTTTGAAAAGAAGTATCCTCATATATGTTAAAGTAGAGTTTGTACATATATATAGAGTTTCTATATATATATACATATGTGTGTATATGTATATATTCTACATTTTTAAGATGTTTCTAGCCCCTGAAGTATATCTAGTCCCAGTCCTGTAGTTTATGCTATATCACTGTACGCAGGGTATTACAGAGTTAAAACTCTTTTTTGTTTCCCTTACTGCATAGCTACCCATGTGCTCTTCCTATTAGTGAATTAAAGGATCACAGCTTTAGTATCAGTCTTCCTTTTCCAAACAACCTCAGAAGACTAGGTAATCAAAAGCAAAGCCGTCATGTTGTTAAATTACTGAGATACTTGCTTACTCCAAATCAGTGTCTAATGTGTCTGTATAGCATTTCACAGCAGCTAAGCTGTTCCATGAAAACCCATTGTTTGAACAGCCCCATAACAACCAGAGCCTATACTCATGTGCTGTGACATCAATGCATCTTCCTAAACATAGGCACACTGTGAAATGTATGTAGGACATAATAATAAGGAATTGGCAAATGATACAGAGTGAATTGGTAGTGCCAATTATTTTAAGTGTTACTGTCAGGGCTAATGGGAAAGCAGTGATAATGGATATTTTAAGAGAATCCATGAAAAATATGATAAAAGTATGTTAGAAACCCCCTGCAATGCCAAGAGAGTAACTGTAGATTAGATTTATATTTAACTCAAAGTTCTTAAATGTAGGTCTAAATGTCTACTTTGCAGAAGACACAGATGATATTCATAGTTACTCCATGGACAGTCATAATTTGAAACTCAATTGAGATTCTGTTCATTCTGTCCAGGTTAAGTAATGATGTCCATGTATCATCAGGTAGGGTCCCTGGAATAGGCCCACCACCAACACTGTTTGGAAGACTATTCTAATTTGAAAAGTTAACTGAAAAACATGTTATAATCTAAAAACTGATAGGCCAACTTAGTAAAATTGAAAAGAGTATGAAACCATTATTGGCTGGCTCAATTGGTAAATCATCCTAACAGATTTAATTTAGCAGAAATAACAACTTTGACTTTGCAAAGTTTAAATAATGACTTCAAAGCATGTAGATAAGGATTTTGAAAGTCTTTTGGCAAAGTCATTGCTGAGTTTCTTTTCCAGAAGATTTACATTTTCAATAACACAAATTATAGAGTACAGGAAAAGTAGGAGGATGCCATTTATCAGAAAGACAGAAAGCAAGCATGTGCTGTGCTGCCAGAAAAATTAGCTGGAGAGACATTAACACGAAATGCCTAAAAAATGCAGCACCAACCAAAACCTCAGAGTCAGTGTTCAGAGTCTTGTAAAGTAATGCCTTGCAATTTGTGGCAATTTTGCACTCAAATTTCCAAATAACTTAAACATTACCATAATTCTTGTTCTCTAGATGGAAATTGTATACAACTAGATTGATAAGAGCTTCCAACATTATAATACAGAAATAGGAGTTGCAATAAAATTACACTACATATTTCTACTCTCTACATGTAAGCTAAGCGTGCAACAATATTGCATCAGCTTACCTTGTCTTTATTTTGACAAGAGACCAAGCACCATAAGAGAAAAGTATTTCAGAGACTGTAAATTATTTTCCCAAAATTGTGGAACATTTTGTTGTCTTCATTTAGTTATAACCATTTAAAAATGTTGTAGAGTTTTAACAGAAAATGTATTATGGCCATTCTTAAAAGAAACATGTTTCACTGTGAACTTTCATGCAAGATTATTTTATTGTATCTCTGTGGGCATTTGAATACAACCGATTTTTGATTACTCCTACATGAACAAGGGATTATTTCCATTTTATGAAAATTATCATATCACCCATATATATATACATTATATATACATTATTACATTAAATATTGCATGAATTATATATTTCTCTGTACTGTTAAAATTGACTTCTAATGTTTAGCAATATGTGGCTTAGGACAATACAATCGTCTCAATTGCATTTGTCGAACTGCTATGACTGTTTGTTTTGTAATTATGGCTATGAATTTATGTGCCATTCAGACTGCACTGTTGCCCTAAATGCTGAAAGCAGAGGTTGAAGAATATAATGTTAGAGTTTTATGTTTAAAATCTTTAAAAATGATATTCATTTTCATGAAGATAAATGTAAATAAAATTATCAAAATTATTCACAGCAACCACAATTTAATGCTTTATTTTGTTCATCAATATGACTGAATCCCATAGAAATGCATACCAGAATATTATTTATATAAAATTCATGCTGTTTTGGGGGACCACTGAGTTAGTGATTAGCCTATTTGCTTCTTCAGGGTCATGTGTAATGTTTAAAACTCTAGTATTTTTAGCATTGTTACTAACAATAGTGGTGGTAGTGGTAGATAGAGGTAATGGCTGTGGTAGATAGAGGGTCAGGAGAAAGTACTAACATGAAGTTCTTGTCATATAAAATCTAACATGATAGACTTCCTCTAGAAATATGTGCTGTACCAACCTTTCCTGGTTGATAAATTACTGTAGTTTTATGAATGTCAATGGGTCATATTTAATTTTCTTTTTTAATATTTATTATTTTTTTTCTTATTTTATATATCAATCCCAGTTCTCTGTTGCTCCCTCCTTCCCATGCCCCCCAATTCCCCCTCCCATTCCATTCCCCACCACTCCACAGGGAGGGTGATGCCTTCCAGGAGGGATCATCAAAACCTGTCAAGTCATTTGAAGTAGGGACTAGGCCCTCCTTCCTGCCTCTAGACTAAGGGAGTATCCCTCCATGGGGAATGTGTTCCTAAAGTCCTTTTGTGCACCAGGGATGCATCCTGGTTCCACTGTCAGAAGTCCCTTAGACTGCCCAGGACTTCTAACTGAGACCCACACATTCAGGGGGTCTGGGCCAGTCCTATGCTGGTTTCCCAGCTATTAATCTGGGGGTCCATGAATTTCCCCTTGTTCAGGTCAGCTGTCTCTGTGGGTTAATTTTCATGTTCATTATGTTCTGTAAAAAAATAGATTAATTGTTGACAATAAATGTATGTACCTTCTGTTTATTAAGCCTAGGCTTTTGAAGTACTTCTACTATAGTGATTGAGAATGAACTTTGATTGACAGGTAAGTCTTCAGCTTTGTCAACAACAAAGACGTTTGTGGAGGGAAGGCATGCAGCCAACATTTAAAATATACTTAATATATCCAAGTAAGATTTCAATAAGAGAATTAAGAAATACCTTATTTGAAAAATAAACTCATAAAATTCATATATTCAGTTTTAAGGTTATTGGATTATAACTATTTCAGAGACAAAATTAATAAACTGGCCAACTATTTCAGCATTTAAACAAATGTAAGATGCATATTTTCTCAGTGTAAGACTTCTCTAGAACAGAAGTTCCCTACAAGTAAGCAGAGAGTTAAATGTAGATATTAAAAGTCCTGACACCTTATTGATATGTGTTTGCTTTTATAACTTAATTAAGTCATTACAAATGTCCATTGTCCTCTGTATCTACTGATAGAGAACCAGGTAGCTATCAACTGGAATTCATATCACTAAAGAGTGAATAATTATTATTTTGTTATGTGAAGAAAAAGGAACACAAATGGAAAGGAGCTATGAGGAATAATGCCATTCATTATCATTTAATGAAATATATAGTTGTAGACTATGATGAAACATTAATTTACACCAAACGTAGAAGCTTATTCATGGTTATTTCCCTCAGTTACTGACAGTACTTGGGAAGCCACAAAAACCATCAAAATCACATGGGATTCTGTGTGTCTGTCAATTGTCACTTTGCTATAGGAAGGGTTTAACAATATTCTAGTTATGGAACATGGTTTTAAAATAGGTTTCTTTTACTTCATGGAATCAAAGGATATCATTGTATAGTATGGAAAATCACATTTTAACTATCATAATACTTACAATTTTATTATTATAAAATATTTTGTATCAAATATGGTAACTTAAATATAAAATATAAAAAAATCACACGTGTTAGATAATTAAATGAATACATTTTATTAATCATAAAGAATATTTAGTCTGTCCTTCATCTGATGCAGACTACAGAGAAATTACCTAATCCATAACCTATTTCAAATGAAGCTGATATCACTGTGGAGTATCACAGTTTCCCACTCTTCTAAAGCCAGTTCAGGGTGAGCATTGAAACATATATTTGAGTGACTCTGTTATTACTTTTCTAGCAGCTGTATTAAATGTATTAAAAATAATAATGTGTATCATTTTAGCAATTATAAATATTATCATCGCATACATAATTTGACTCATGTCTATATATTTTTGATTCTTCTACATTGTTTTATTCCTATTCTAGTCTACAGGAATTTGCTTATTCTTCTCTCTCATGGTCTTTGATTATCCCTCTACCCTTCTTCTTACTCTACCCAACACCAGCAACACTCAAGTAGCCTTTTAATTTTAATCTCATAATTTTTATTCTCAAAATTTCAGAATTGTAAGTCATGATTTGCCTGTGTGCACTGTCTCAATGCCTTCTGCATTTATTGTCATTAAACTTATCATTTCTTGCCACTTCTAAACACATAGAATTGTTTTAAGATAGAAATTAATTACTGCCACTGCAGTCTGGTTTTTATAAAACCTCATATTTATGTCTATTTATACTCTGTTATTGATATTTTATGAGTAATAAATACTAAGATTACTCAAATATGTAAATGAAAACTTTAACCTCTCCTTAATATACATTTTAGCAAAAACATCAAATGGAACTTCTGATTTTCATGGAATTAGTGATTGTTTTAGTTAAGAGTTTCTACTCTTGTGAGGAGACACCATGACTATGTCTGCACTTACAAAGAAAAATGTCAAATTGAGGTGTTAACTTACAGTTCAGCGGTGTAGTCCATTATTATCCTGGTGGGACATGGCACCATGCTGGCAGACATATTGTTGGAGAAGTACCTCAGAATTTTTCATCTTGCACACAACAAGAAGTGGACTCGAACACCAGGCAGTATCTTGAGCATATATGAGACCTCAAAGCCTGTCTCCACAGTGACACACTTCCTCCAACAAATTACACCCACTCCAACAAAGCCATATTTCATAATAGTGCCACTCCCTATGGGGATGGGGCAATATCTTTCAAATCATCACAATAATCTGTATGGTTATAGCAATGTATATTTTATTAAAGGAGCACAACCTTTAAGTCAACTTCATCATTAATAGAGATAATATAAACATACCTAACCGTGAGACAACAAATTGGACATATATAAGCAATAAACTCATTACTCCCTTGTGATGAGTCCTGTCTGGACTTTATTTAGTTCATGATTTCTATTTTCAATGTGAGTATGTGCGTTATGCACACACAACCGTGCATGCATTTTTATGGAGGTTAGAGCAAACAATCCTATTCTTTTACTCTCCTTCCTATTCCATTGAGACAGGGTATTTAACTTATCTTGGAGCCAAGCTTTCAGCCAGCGATCCCTAGCCATCCTGTGTCTAACCACCTACATCATTCTGGAATAATATAAAAAACAAACAAACAAACAAACAGGCTACACCTGGTTTCTTATGTGGGTGTTGAGAATTTGAACCCAGATCCTCATATTTGCCTAGCAAGTACTCTTACTCCAAAGACATCGCCCCAGTGTAGTTCATGATTTCATCATGAATATTTTGCTTCATGCAACTTGTATCATGCCTCTCTGTGGGTTTTCTTTTCAAATATTCTGTCTTCTTTGGGTACAAGAAGACAACATTTTATTTCTTCTACTTGTCTGTTGTGACTACCATGTACATGGAAGGCATTTATGAGAGGAAGGTACATCAACTGCAATAAAGACACTGTGATTCTATCTGATGTGAGAAGAGGTAGGATACTCGGTGTGCCTAGGAAAATTGACACTGATATCAAGAACATAAGGCTGGCTGGACGCTAAATGCCTTCAAATATGCCAGTCTGAAACAGTACTTGACACTTCTTAGAGGATTGTGGACTCAAAGAAGGTAGCATGGATGGAACATTGAAGAGATTGATCTAATTCATGTATTATTGAGGTATAGAGATGACAGTGACAGCCACCTTAAGATCTCATGTAGAAATAGGTTGTGTGCTTGCCCATCCTCAGCTACTAAGATCTGAGGGAAACAGACCTGAAAGTGGACACCATCACATACTTTGCAAGGGCCACAGAGGAGGGATCTCAACAAACAATTATCAAGTGAAAAAAAAAATATTCACACAGCAATTACGTTTAGATAATGCAATCTTTAGCTGCAGAAAATTTCTATTCCCAAGTTTGACAATTCTTTAGAAATAAGTGAAATATTACTTCAGAGATGATTTACAAAATTTGTTATCTCCTATAATAGTGAACATAACATATCATTTAAATGGACATCCAAAACTCAAATACTTGGAAGACAATGTGTCCATGGCTAAAATTCACAACCAGCACTCTTCTATTAAAATAAAATGTGATTCAAATGGTCAGAAATATGATTTTTGTTTCAGTTATCATCTTAGAAGCTCTCATCAAGTGGTATCCATAGATGAGTATCACAAATTCACAGATGGTCAAAAAAGTGAGAGATGAATGCTGACTTAGAATTTGAGATGTGGGGAAAGGAGTTTCCATGTAGAAAATATTAATAAGACTCTGACACTTAGAAGGCTAGCATTATTTTCTATTGATGATCCTGAAGTCATTTTATTTATAATACTTCTAACTTTCCCACAGCCTCCATAAAGGGGATAATTATGCAGTCAACTTGAGATATAGATACATTTGAAGAATTTTGTAACATATCCATTATTATACATTTAGGACATTTGAGAATGGTTTCAGTATATTGTCCCAACATGTCATCAACATGCAGTATGAATGAGCTCTCTTATCTTCTGCTGAACAAAATATTGAAAACTTTGAAGTCTGTAATTTATATTGGTGCTATTGCTCGATTTTGCCCTGTTTCATTTTCAGTGCTCAATAGCTATATGTGGACAATGGGAAGTATTGAACCTCATTGCTCTCTATGGTCTACTGAATTTAATATGGTGTACTTTGATTTACTATGGGATTCCTTCCTGATGAATATATCATAAAATGAAAATATCTCTCGTGAAAAAAATCATTTAATATACCTAACACAGAAATTATGGTATAACGCCGCAGCACACTGCAGATTGAATTCTGAACTATCCAAACCTGTGCTTGCAGGAGCTACTCAGTCTCACTGAAGGAGATTGTGTGATACATGTGGCTAGCTCTGGGAAAAGATTGGAATTCAAAATGTAATTGAATATTACTAAACTCATATTTTTACATTAATTTAAAAAGAATAACCTACCACATATTGAATAACCATAAGTCAGAGACAGTGTGGGTAAATAATATCTTACATTTTTTCCAGAGATCCTCAACAATTATTTTTAAATTTGCATGTGTTCGAAATTTCCTAGACTTTAAAAATATATTTATGTATTTAGTATGTGAAAGGGCATTTTCACATGTGTGTATGTGTTTGAGTATATATACATACACCCTGTGTATGTGGATGACAGAGAACAATTTATGAAAGTTATTTTTTTCTGTAGAATTCTGTCATATGCTTATGACTGTTTTGTTATGATGAAATTTTCCTTCATGTCCTTAGTCATGTTTCTCTTAAAGAAAATTCAGTTAATAATAATTTAATCATGCCAACTTAGAGTTGTGCTACACCTGATATATGCTTCCTATACTTTCAATCCATTGCTTTCATTAAAAATGATATTTAATTCTAAGTTTTAATCCAGTCTAAAAATCTATTCCTTTTCATTGGAGTTCTCAGAATAGAAACATTTTTGTCTATTATTGCATTTATCATTGTTTTTGCTATGATTTTCTTATATGTGTATGTGAAAAGGTTACTAACGCCAATATATTGACAAAATAAATAAATTTTATGATATTTCTGTAATTACTCTATTATTTCTTTTTATATTTTTATTGTCATTAGTCCATTAAAGGGTGATTAAACTAATCACCGACTACTTAAATTCATTCTCACTTCATCCTATTGAACTATAAAAACCCATTTGAAGCTTGCCTGTTCACTCACTACACATCACCGTATTTTCCTAATACATGAAATATATCCATTCATACCCGATATTAATGTCTCTTGTTGCAATTTTCACCTTGGTGCTATTGTGGTAAGACAATACACCAATTTTAACATCATGACTTTTGTACATTTTATGTTTAGCATCTGTGGTGATTTACATTTCATTTTGGATCTGCCTTCATTTTTTATTTCCCAGAATTTCTACAGGGTGTCATATAAGAAGAAATGTTATGATTGAAACCTTTCTGTATCTATTTATCTGGAAGTGCCCTTGGATTACTGTCATCCTGGAAGTCATACTATTTTTGTTGGACTATGTGTTCATATACATGTATTATAGACAAACCCTTAACTTCTACTTTGTTCTCTCCATCACCATATTATCAGTGTGTCATTGCACTGTCTTCTGCCTCTCTCTCACTGAGAGTCAACTATTTGTTTTATTGATGTTCTGCTATCACCACGAGCCCCATTTTGGTCTTGCTACCCCTCAAGGTTTATATCTCAAGTCTTATTTTTGACGTCACTGAATCTTTTATTATCGGCCAATTCAAGCTACTTTAGAAATTCTAGTTTGTTCTTTTTTTATGATTTTCATCTATTTCATCGCTTTCTTATTATAAAAATGTATTTGATCACAATTTTTCTCTTCTTGGAGCATATGTAAATTTGCTCTTTTGAAGTATATCTATTGTACATGAAGTCTGTTGTGCAAAAATCTCTTGATAAATTATTCCCTCGAAAATTATATTGTAGGATGACGGTTAAATCATCTCTCTGAGAAATTTCATATATTAGATAGTTTATATAATTGTATTTATATGATACCTGTGGAGATAGGCTGTTTTTTCATGTATGTGGGTAGACTAATTTGTTTGCTAAATTGTCAAGCACAGTTTCTAAAATCAGTCTTTTCGTGGGCATTCACTCATGATACGTCTGCTTGAAGAGTTTAAAGATTAATCTTTATTTTATTTTTTTAATAACATACTCATGGATGACACGACTGTGTGTTTTAAAATTAAATTTTTTAACCTGCCTTGTTCATTTAGGCCTGTGGTCCCTGCTAGTTAGGAGGATAAGGAAGGAAGGTCACACAAAAATTCAAGGCCTGTCTGGATTTGAGTACAAGTCTGACAACTAAGATCAAAACTGAAATGTCAAAGTAGAAAGCTGTTGGGGGCTCCCAACACAGAAGTGAAAGACTTAACACTTGTCTAGTTATTATAACACATATGGTGTCAAAAACAAATGGATAGTTAAGTCCACTGAAAATTTTCTAGATGTTATTTTATACCAGGGCATGTCATATCATATCTGTTTTCAAACCTTAGGATGAACCTTGGGTTTCTACCATTTTGTCACACATTGGCTATTGTTATATTATACAGTATATGTCTCACTTTCATTATTCTTTTGCAGTGATTATAGTTGATGTTGTTTAGTAGAGATTTTCTTTGAAATAAAGTAATAGCATGTGCATAAGTAACCATGAGTATCTTTCAAAGCAAATACTGCAATCATGTGCCTTACCTTGAACTTCACCCCTTCCTTTGTACTGAGACTATATTTCTTTAGTCTAGAATTGTAAAAATGTCTAATTAAAATAATTGTGCTTTGTAGCATAAATTTCTTGGACTTTTTTCCTCCTCAGTCTCATTCTCACATTTGTAACAGTTCTGTATCACTCCATATGTTTCATTGGCCCAAAGTTTACATGTAGTCCTTTCAAACACAGGCCTCATGTTTCCAAACAATAAGGCATGTGACTAAATATCACACATCAGCCAAATACAATCCATATGTGGAAACAATAAGAAGGTTTCCTCCCAGGCACAATTGTATGGATGAGTTTTCTCAAAAACAAATAAAATTTAACTGTTCTTGCCCATAACAAGCATGCATGCACTCATTCCCACTAATTTTGGTTCTCCTTATTTAGCCATGAATTTTGCTTAATTATAACACTAATAAACAGTCTTTCAAATTATCTTTTAATACCTATGTAGAACCAGAGTGCATAAACATGTCACAATTTCTTTAACCATCAGAGTACAGGAAAGAAAGTGTTGGCAGTGGGTCCAGATTACCCAGGCTATAATCCCTCCTCAAAATTAGTAGCAATGTGAGTTTGTGGGATAAGAAACTTAATTTCTCTGTTCCTTTTTTTTTTTTTAAATAATAATACCTCCTTCAGAGTGTTGGGAAAAGTAAAAGTGTTAATGCATTTAAAACTCAAAAGAAATTTCCTGGTACCTCACAGTAGTGCTGTTCATTTCTCATTAAACAGATTGCTGCCTGGAGTTTACTTAGCAAATTAGAGCAGACTCTTATCAATTCATCACAATTTCACAGTGTCCAGAAGAGATTTCTTGAAATGTCTAATACCCAAGTAATGTTCTTGCCTCATTATAATTATTTCCTTTCTAACATTTATGTCACTAAAATTAAATGTTAGATGTCTGCGAGTTGCACCAATGCCTCTGAAAATTTGCCTTAGCCTAGCTTCTATTTAAAGAGTTCTTAAACAAAAACAGCAATGCAAATGACCTCTACATCATTTTTTTAATTGATAAGGAGTTTAGATTTTAAATGAATCATCTCTTTGTCTCTTTCATCAATATGCACCTCATAGGTTATGACTTTACCTGCAAATTTTCACGGAAGTTTTATTTTTAAAAAAATGGTAGGCTTCACTGTAGATTAAAGTGGACAGTCCTTTAACTAGGAGAAAATATTAATTGCAGAATGTTCATTTCCTAGTAATGTTTAATTGTCCTTTAAATACAAAATTAATACTACACATAAAACACCAATAAAATTGAGAAATACATTTTATTATACAAGAGAAAATATTAATAACCAGCAGTTTTTTAAAACTCAATTTTAAAGATACTTCTTGATCTTTAAAAATGTTTTTATATCAATTTGTACCAAGTTATTTTATTCATTCAAACATCAATCAGTTTTGTTGTTGTGTACTAGACTACTACACATAAGACATGTTTTTAGGAACTTGGAAGACAAAGGAAAGGGAACAATAATGGCCACTGTGCTCATGAAGTTTTTATTCTAAATGTGACCTAAGGTCCAGATTGTTTCCTTCAGGCTCCTATTCGTCTAGTTTATTCTCAGGTTACATATCTGGGTAACTCTCTATATGAGTCATCCTTTTTGACATGCTAATTATTTTAATTTCTTAATGTCTATTTACTTCAAGACAATTTACCTATAATAAGAAAGGCTGAATATCATTTGGTACATTGTTCCAAAGCATTTATATTCTTCTGTGGAAGTATTTGAGCTAAAAGACTGTGAAAATTCTGTACTTTGTCGCAGCTAAAGTTCTGAGGGGCAATATGATCTATAGAAGTCTTATATGTAATGAAAGGTGATTGCTTCTTGATCAGCAAACCTGGTTGGCAATTGTAGCATGTGTGGTGGTTTGAGTGGGAATGGCCCTGTGGGCTCATATATTTGAATATTTGATTCCCAGGTGGTGCACTGTTTGGGAAGTTTAAAAAGTATGGTCCTGTTGAAAGTGATGTTTCACTGGTGGTGGAGTATGTGGTTCCAAGAGCCTATTACAGGCCTAGTCACGATTTCAGAAGACACTACGGGGTTAACATCCATAAAACTCAATATCCAGAAGGACTAAGAATTAATCAGACACCAAAGCATGGCTTTGGTTTTCGTCTGGAATAAATTAATAATCTCGTGTGTAGAAGACAAACCTTAAAAGTTCCAAATGCTAAAGGATTAATAACAACTCTAAAGAAATTACAAACATAATTAGTACATTTTTGATGGTTTATTACTCCATATATGATAGATCTGAATCAGAGATTTTGAGAAATTCTGATTAGAGAGTTAAAATTTGCATCTTAAAATACATCAAAAGTGAAATTTTCAAAAAGACACAGAGGCAGTTAAGTATATAGAACAGAAAAGCAATGTATGTTATCATCAAATCTTGCAGATAAAAAGAATATGGATTGAAAACAAAGGGATTAAACTGTTTTCTGGTCCTGTTTTTGATGCAAATATGGTATGGAACATGGTGTGGGATGCTTAGCTTTATCTGACGAACAAGTATGTTAAGTTAACTTTCGTGTTGTTGTGACACATAATGAAATAAATCATTTAAGCAAAAAAGATTTGCTTTTTGCACATGTCTTCAAAGTTTTCTGCCCATAAGGAGGCAGGTTACTGCATGGGAACTGTTCCACAGGACAGAGATACTCCCCTTGTGGTGGATCACAGCAGCAGAAAGTACATGATAGTGTCATGAGCTCTTCCCTTCTACCCTTCTGATTACACAAGTTTGTGGGCTTCAGACAATGTTGCCATATTCAAGATGGTCCTTTCTCTTCTAGTTGATAAAGCACATGCCAATCATCTCTGGGAACACACAGACACTACCAGAGTAGAGCCTACTAATCGTCCAATGTCTTTCAATAGGTAAACAGTCAATGTCAACCATCATAGTGAGAATTGAGATTAGGCCAACTACGTGGATGTTTCTAGCACTTAAAGTCTAAATCTAGGCTTTTACATTTTTTTCTCAAATTATATTCCAGAAAACAAAATAAAAAGGAATATCCCATATTTAACCACTGCACTGCCTGGAATACTAAGTACCATATGAGCTAACATATTGCAAAGTATGCCATTTTTAGCATTCTGTTGTTGGCATGCCAAATATACCAAATGATATACATCTGCACATTTAGATGGATTTATGCAGAGATATATGTATCAAACTAAATAACTACATTTATAGATACATTGATTAAAAGATAGCAGTATGAGTTCATTGTATGCAAATATCCTGATATATTCTTCTATGTTTCTGTTTTAGTTTCCATTGCAGAAATAGCATCTTACTGAATTGTTCAATTGGCTAATTGAAATGGAATTCAGTATCTGAGTAATTTTAATCAAACTAAATACTTGAACCACATGGGTAAATATGGCCAGAGCAAAATTGTACAATTCTTTTTCAATAGTTTTTTTTAATCATTTCTTATGAGATTTTTCAGGAGATAACTTAGTAATTTACATTTTAATTTGGAATTTGAGACAGATTTTGTAGTTTAGTATGTAGACGAGACTAACCTTTTACTCATAAAGATCTGCCTGCCTCTTTCTCCTGGGTGGTAGAATTAAAGTTGTACACTACCATGACTGGCAACATCCACACTCTACTATAGAACTGACATTCCTGCCAATTATTAAGTGGTCCAAGTCACTTAGGCTCCAAATTCTAGGCTCACAAAAGGAAAGTTATCGTTATGTCCTGTGTGGTTATAGTCATCTGGAATGTATTTCCAAAGTTACAGGGTTAGGCAGCATAGCTTTGGAGGTGGTTATTTCAGGATGGTATGACTTTTAGGAATAGGATTGGCTTCTTTTACTGATCATCCTCTCCCAAATGGAAAGTACTGCTCCATCGAATTGTATCTTTGTCTTCATCATTCCCAATTTCTGGTGTTTTCTTATAGAAGCACTAAGGAATTAAGCTCCAAGCTATTTCAGCATGTTGTACCCTGGCCATTGGATGTTGGAATAGCTCAACATTGAACTTATTAATACACTGCTGTGTTCTCTATTGTAGATATGCAAAGGGGAGCTCAGAAATAAAATGATGAAGACAAATCCCGAGTTCATAATATGAAATCTCTTTGTTCATTTGATTAAAATTGTTCCAAAGAAACATCTATTAAATGGTTTTGATGCATGTTAATAAAGCAATATTAATAGTTGTCCTTACTGTTGTCCTTAAATAGTCACTTTATCTTAACCAATTAATTGTAACTTCAATTTCTAATAGTTGTGAATCTCTTAGAAATATCTCTTAGATATTTAGATCCTTTTAGAAATAGCATACGTTTTTATTGAAGACACATTTAGCCCTCCTAATAAATTGACATTTTATTTAAATTGTAATCTCACTTATTGATGTCTATTTGCTAAAAGATATTGACTGACTAATAGCACTTTGGAATAGATTTTTGTATTAGGATGGAGCAGAAAGAAACTGGAATAAAATCAATAGAACATGTCTCTGGGTCTTGTTCTGTCATTAATAACTCTGTCTTTCCTTAGAAAGAACATACCTGTGGGTTTTATGTTTTCATCTTTATTTTCTGATCTAAGAAAATGTCACAGTAGTGCAGTTTAGCACAAAATCATGCTCACTAATAAACATTGGCGTGTACCTCGCTTCCCTTTCCTCTTTTTATTTGACATTTACCGATATGTCCTAAAGTTTAGATGTTTTCATTGTTGGCAGTTGTTTTAAATGTCTGGTCCTTGGAATAAAGAATCTGCATTACCAAAGAACCAGTCAAAATTCTCAGGATTCATGTGTGTTCTATTCAATCAAATGCTATGTGAGTGGGCTAAGCAGTATTTAGATGAATAAAGTCTTCCTATGTTACTGCTGAGTATTAAACGTAATGTTCTGTACCCTGAAAACAACATTTTAAAGGCCTTTTCCTATCTTTATTTAAGGGGAGTACATAAATTGTCTAAAGAAAATTCCCTCTTGCTCATTCACCAAAAAATAAATTGGCATCCTGCAACATTCCTTGGCTTCATCCACATATAGATATACAAGACAGTTAGTGAATACTGGGATTTTTAGATTTTTAGTCAACCTACTATGATCCAAGAACTGTACCACACATGCTCGACTGTTTACAGGAGACCCTGAGAAGCAGAACTCACAGTTCCCCATCATAAGATATTTTCTTTGGGTGGGCACATGTTCTCATTTCTGAGGAGGGGCTGCGATTTCCTAAATTATGAAATACCATATCCTCATAGTTAGAGGACCGATTTCAGAGATAGATAAAGGCCCTCTGTGTGGGGTGATAGGAGATGTCATTCTGTAAATATGTTTCTCATATTGGTTAGTGAATAAAGCACTATTGGCCAATAGGAAAGCAAGATAGGAGGAGAGAGGAAGGAGTAGGGAGGAGATCCAAGATGGAGAGGGAAGAATGCCAGTCACTCTCTCTGGTAAGATGAGACCATGTGGAAGTACTTAGATTAATAGAAATGGGTGAATAATTAAGACAGAGCTAGCCGATAAAAAATTAGTAACAGGCCAACAGATTTATATCTAATAGAGTGTCTCTTTGTGTGTTATTTGGAACTGGCATGGCGGGGGGACCTGACCAACAGGAAAAACCTACTCGTAACAGGGGTACTGCACCAGGTGGTGTCAGTAATGACCAGTGACCTGAAATAAAGGCAGAACAGAATTTGAGGTTCCCAAGGCAGCTTGGGCAGAGGGGCAAGGCTTCTGGAGACTTGAAAGGAAGTGCCCAAAGCTCCGCACTTTGTATCTAGAGGCCTCTTTACAAGTTATGTAACTCTGAGAGTGAAAGTTCAGAAGCTCTAGAGGTCACAGGAATATAGGAGGAAGCCTTTAGCAGACATTAGATATAGGAGCAAGGAAAAGTAAGTTCACAGGGTAGCAAGATAGATGGGCTCTGGTAAATGTACCACCCCCCAGGTGTTTCCAGAATGATACCAGTGATTGAGGGAAAAAAACAAATATTATTAGAGCAAAACTTCACAAACCCCAACCTAACCAGACTCAGCTCACACTTTGATGAGTTAATACTCTCCACACAGATAGTGTAGGCTGAAAATCAGCATATGTAGTGATTCCTGACAGAAAACATAACTGAAATGTCAATAAATCTCCACATGAGATATTTTCCCCTAGATGAAAATTACCAGTGTTACCAATCAAAGAATAAGTAAGCAGCATAAATACACTCATAGATGGTGGAGAGGTTTGAATTATAACAACTTGTATTTAAGAAGGAATAATGGTAGGAATTTCAAATTCATAGAAATATCTTAACTCAAAGAGAAAAGAAAAAGATTAACTTAATGCGTCGTTTCAAAAACAGATTTGACATTTCAAATATTTTAATAATTAATTGGGTAATATCACTGTGAGGAATCAAGCATTGACCAAGTTCTAAAATGAAATACAGAGGAAGGAAAATAAAAACTATTATTGAATTTTCTATGTAAGGGAGTTACAAAGCACAGCAAAAAGTATATGTATATGAAAATGGTCATAATTTCTTAAGTGTAAAAATGCATTAAAATAGAAACAGAAATCAGTCATTAAAGTGCAAGGTAAAAGAGCTATCTGTTTCAAACATCTTTGTAAATACAAAGCATCAACAAAAGTAAAGGCATAAATAAGACAATTGCTAAAGGGTAAAATTCAAATACTTTTGTAATCAGAAATCCACTTTAATGAGTATCATTTGAATTTTTAAGTTATTTTAGTAGGAAAAGTTGGAAGCACAGAGACAGTGAGGGTCAAATTGTAAAAGGTAAACACATGAACATTTTAAAGGAGGACAGTTAGTGATAACACAGTATTCAAGTTTATAAAATCTTTACATAATTTGGGATAGTATTAAGTCATATTGTTTTATTAGACTTATATTCATAATAACGATTAAGTATATACAAAGTGATACAGAATCAGATAAATGTAATTATTGTCTGTCATAGGCTCGCTTGCTAGGATGAAGTCAATTGAAGTATATTCTAAATTTTATATATTAACAGTGGATTTATGACAGTGAAATTAAGCTAAAAGATGATTAGCATATCTGTATCTTTTTACTTACTTGAAAGTGTTTGCTTTACTTTTTCTGGACTCTCCAGCAGCTTTTACCATGGGAGGGACCTTGTCATGTGTAACATTGTTCTTTCCTAGATTTATTCCTGTCTTCCTCACTGATAATTAGCCATATTTAAGAGGCAGGGAATGGTGTACAGGATGTTTTGGAGGAAGGAATAGGAATGGAGAAATGTAATTGAGAAATGTCTTTTTTCCTCTTTCAAAACACCATTTCTTCCTTCCCTTCTTAAGCGATAATATTAATAGTATATTTGGAATTCTCATTTATTCACTGATAATATAACTATTTATTTATTTTATTATTTTCGAGGCTGGGTTTCTCTTTGGAGCCTGTCGTGGAACTAGCTCTTTAGACTAAGATGGCCTGGGACTCACCAAGATCAGCCTGCCTCTGCCTCCCGAGTGCTGGGATTAAATTTTGTTTTAACATATCTTTTTGGATTCTTTGGGAATTTCCCATAATCACCTCAATTCTATTCATTTTCCATTCCCTTCATACCTGCCTTTCACCCCTGCAACATCCTCCCCCCAAATAGAAAATTAAAAGAAAAAAATTAATACAAAACCAACCAAACAACCAAACACTCAGGTTAGCATGGACCCAGCTGTGGCAGGACACCAGGACACCAGCATGGCCACAGTTGGCAGCCCAGACTCGGGCAGCATGGGCCTTGGCAACAAGTGCTGTGGGCATTAACACAGGCTCCATCTGTGGTAGGACCCCACAAGCAGACATGGCTCTCGGCAGGCAGCAGCCTGGTTCTGGGTATCACCGTGGCCTTGGGTGGCAAGAAGTTTACCCGTATCATCCTGCTTCTCAACTCCTTCACTTCATCATGCCCACCACCACACATTTGCTCATCACGAGGTGTCGGGTAGGCAGTGAACGTCTTCAGCTAGCCCGTGAGGGAGGCTTCTGCCAATCTGCAGAGCAATAACATTGATTCTTTCCTAATTCCTTCACCGATGTCTTTGAAAGGCTCACATGCTAGGACAAAGTAAATCCAAGTGTATTTCAAACGACAGATATTAAAATCCTTTATTTTCTGACCTATTGAATTCAAGTTAAAATTGAAAGAGACCCATACATCCAATATCATTTCTGTGTCTAAGGGCGTCCCTAATCATGATAGACAGCACTTTGCCAATATATTCCTCAGAACGTCTCTATCTCAGAAGTTGGCACCAATAACTGAGCCACAATTGTGGCTGCTGGTAAGATGTGACTGCCCCATTAGACAGCCACATAGCCACGAGCAAATGCACAACACTAATTTAACTCGAGTGACTGATAACAATAATAATGACAAGAGCAGCTAAAACCCTATCATGCATTTGGAGACACTGCATTAGCCACTCATCTAAAGCAGCTCCTTTCCCTCTTCTTACCATGATTTTCTGTTTTGTTTTTCACAGAATATAACATGCCTCCATGCTACAAATAATTCTCTAAAGGTTGTCTTTTTTTTTTTTTTTTTTTTTTTTTTGGCCCATTCTGAAATGACACTACACTTATGAACTACATAAAAGCCCCTGAGATGGGTTACTGAACGGTTGCTAGGAGTTTAGCTAGGGTCATCCTTGTGGATTCCTGGATGTTTTCCTAGCTCCAGATTTATCTCTAATCCCATAATAGCTCCCTCTATAAGATTTCTCTTTCCTTGCTCTCTCGTCCCTCCCCCAACTCAAACCTCCTGTTCCCGCCCACATGTGTATCTCCCCCTCCCATTTACCCCTCCCTCACCCCATGTTCTCAGTTTACTCAGATCTTACCTATTTCCCCTTTCCCAGTGGCATCCGTGCATGTCTTTCTTAGGGTACCCTCCATTACCTAGCTTCTCAAACGTTATGGTCCACAGCCTGGCTGTGCTTTCTTTTTCATGTCTAATATCGACTTATGAATAAGTACATACCATGTTTGTCTTTCTGGGTCTGGTTTATCTCACTGAACATTGTTTTTTTTTTTTTTTTTTTCTATTTCTGTCACTTGCCTGACATTTTTAAAATAAATTTTTATTTAAATTAAAAACAATCTTATTTTATATACCAATCCCAGTTCCCTCTCCCTCCCGTGGTCCCATCCGCCATCCAGCCACCCATCACACCCCTAGCCCCTCCTCAGGGAAGGTAAGGCCTCTCATGAGAGATTATCCAAGTCTAACCCCTCATTTGCAGCAGGACCTAGACTCTCCCCATGTATCTAGGCTGAGAGAGTATTCCTCCATAGGGAATGGCTCCCAAAGCTGGTACATGCACTAGGGATAAATACTGATTCCACTGCTAGAGGTCCCATAGACTGCCCAGGACCCCAAATGACACCCACATTCAGGAGACCTGGTTTTGTCCTATGCTGGTTTCCCAGCTTTCAGTCTGGAGTCCATGAGCTCCCACTTGTTCAAGTCACCTGTTTCTGTGGGTTTCTCCAGCCTGGTCTTGACCCCTTTGCTCGACACTTCTCTCTCTCTCTCTCTCTGCAACTGGATTCCAGGAGTTCAGCTCAGTGTTTAGCTCTAGGTGTCTGCTTCTGCTTCCATCAGCTACTGGATGAAGGCTCTAGGATGGCATGTAAGGTAGTCATCAGTCTCATTATAGAGGAAAGGCATTTAAGGTAGCCTCTCCACTATTACTTAGATTCTTAGTTGGGGTCATCCTTGTGGATCTCTGGACATTTCCCTAGTGCCAGATTTCTCTTTAAACCTATAATGGCTCCCTCTATTAAGATAACTTTTTCCTTGCTCTCCTTCTCTATTCTTTCCCTAACTCAATCTTTCTGACCCCTTGTGTTCTCCTCCCCTCCTTATCCCCTGGGATCATCTTTATATGAGTTGTTTCTCTTAAGGACTGGATCAATCCTGTGTAGATCTGGGTGGCCTTAGACTCACAAAGATCTGTCTACCTCTTAATCCTAAATCCTAGTGTTAAAGGTGTGTACCGCCACCTCCTAGCTTCTGGCTGCTGGGACTAAAGGTGTGTATCATCACTGTCTGATCTGCGTAGCTTCAGACTGACTTTGCTTTCTGAATCCCCAGGCAAGCTTTAATGAGTCATAAATAATATATCACCACAGTAATGTCTCCATCAAATTCCTCTACTCAGACAGAGCTCAGGGAGCCCTGAAAAAGAAGAGGTGGAAAGAACCAGAAGGTATGGGGGCACCATGAGAACAAGGCTCTATGTATCAACGTATCAACTAAACCAGATGTGTGTGAGCTCACAGAGACTTAAGCAGCAAGCTGCAGGTTCCAATTTAACCCAAAAAATAACTACCAATCACAAAATATTTTATATTAGTATTGATTCCGTATATTGATTTAAATTTAAGGTTACTTTTGCTGTACTGTTATATGTTTCTACTCTTATTTTAGATAATTTTTGTATACTCATACAAATTTGTTATTTTTGTTAAAACATATTTTATAGTAATCAGTCTTAATTTCTAAATCATGCCACCAACTGCAACTCCCATTTTAATAGTGTTAAATATAAAGGTAGAACATATTTGATAAGAAGGTGAGCTGTCACTACTTTTATTACATTTTTGACATCATGCTCACAAAGGAGAAAAAGAAAATAAATTAATACTTGCTGGCTGTCAAAAGTTAACAAGTTTTGAAGCTAAATAATTACATAATTACTTTACATCTCTGCAGACTTCTTTAGAATAAAATTTTCCACCAGTCTTTTGAAAAATAATAAAAGAGCAGTTCTACACTATCAGTGCAAAGAAAGTACTTGAGATGTTATTTTTAATATAATCTATTTTAAAAATGTAATATTATTTAAATCATTACCAACCACAAATTAAACTTCTTAGTCTTGGTAAAACATACAAGCTTATATTTTATTTACATGAAACATCAAATTAATGGATGGGACATGTATTTTTACAATATTGATAAGGTTAAAGATTATTAAAGGGTATAAGTAAAATGCTAAATACTTTTTAAGGGACAGAGTTACCTTGATGAAGTCATAGTCCTTTTTGAACACATTAAGTATGTTACAATCCCTCGTCAGATCCTTTGGACCTCCACTGGAAAGATAAATTCGTAGCAGGAAGAACTCTGAATTTTTCCAGTATGCTTTTCTCGAGTCCCATGGTATATTTTACAGCTCACGCTTCTTGAGGATTTCCACAAAATCTTCTGATAAAGCTTTCCACCATTCCAGCCTCTTTTCTACATTTCTCATTCCCTTTTGAACAATCAGTTCATCTCTGCCATTCTTTAGTGCTATATTCACTTTTATAGAAGCCAAGGTGGAAACATTAGATAACACTCAATTTCCTCTGGAAAAGTGGTTCTCAACCTTCCTAATGCAACAACCCTTTAGAATAGTTTCTCACATTGTGGTGACCTTCAAACATAAAATTATTTTATTTCTTAGGCTTAACTGGATTGTTGCTACTGTCATTAATAATATTGTAAATATCTGTGTTTTCTGATGGTCTTAGGCAAACATTGTTAAGAGTTGTTCAATGCCCCCTCCACACCAATGAGTCATCACCCAGAGATTGAGAGTGGTTGCTCTAGAAAAATAGAAAGCCTGAGCAGTTGATGAGTACCTATTCAAACTAAAAAAGTTTCAGAGAAGGGATATTTCACCATGATTTTCACAAGACAGCTATTGAGAGTATCTTTGAGTGTAGTTTAAAAAATGAGAAATATATAAGAAACAACATGTATAGCAAATGAAACTGTAAAATATTTGAAACGAAGAAATATTGTTATTAAATCGTTCTCTCCTCAGAGAAAAATACTGTGCTACTTCGAAGCAATGGAAAACTTTTTAGCAAGAAGATCATACATGCCTTTCAAGCTAGAAAACACACTAGTTTAAATAAATTTTACTGAATGAAATAATTCACTTTGATACAATTCTAATTACAGTCAAGAAATGGCAAAATGATGCAGACAGCAATCTTTAATGTTTGCAAAGGCATGATGGGAGGAAACGGGGTGGGTAGGTGAAACTGAATTTCCCATATACTAAGATGCTGCACATAAGAATTTGCTTTTTGGAAAGTAAAGTGAACCATGCAATACAGGGAATCTTGATGGAAATTATAGATTTCACTTAATAAAATTAAGTATTCTTGACTACTCAGTTTTAACAAATACACCATGTTAGTATGGGGTTTGGTCCTTAGCTACAAACACACATACTCACATGAAAGAGGGAGAGAAAAAGAGAGACAGAGAAAGAAAGGGAGAGAGAGAGAGAGAGAGAGAGAGAGAGAGAGAGAGAGAGAGAGAGAGAGGATGGAAGAATGATACCAGAAGATTTTGATAGAAAAGGATAGGATTTGATCTGAGAAAATTCTATATGTGTACAGAATCCTTAAACATTAAAAGCTAAATTGAAATTTTATCTCAACCCAGAATGGCTATCATCAATAAAAACAAATGCTGACACAAATATGTATAAAGGGAAAGTCTCATTTACTATGCATGGGGATGTAAATTTGTGTGGTGGCCATGGAAACCACTATGGTAAATTAGAAGTCTGTCCATCCCAGCTGTATCACTCCTAGATATACACCATAAGACACCCAACTAACTTTACCACAGATACTTGCACCCGTACATTTATTATTTCAGCCCTTCAATGTATGAGTGTGTGTGTGCGTGTGCGTCCATGCATTCTTATTCAATGGTAAGGAATTAAATGATAGTATTTGCTGAAGAATAAATGGAACAGGAATATGTTACTAATGATTTCTCTTGAATTATTTAAGTAAAATAATATATGTATATGTGTGTGTTATACATATTATATATTACCCATAACTAATATATTAATATATTACTTAATAAATATTACATTCAGTAATGTACATACATATATTCACTTAAGTAATATAGTACATATATATTCACTAAACCTCAGACTGAAAGGGTGATCCTAGGTACACAAATCCTCAGAGACAATAGCACTCCCTGGGTCTGGAAACTAAATCTCTACATGAACCCTTTGCTTTTTCCTTTTATACCTCCCTAGTGCTGGGATTAAAGGCATATGATTCCAAGTGTTGAGATCACACTTATGAACTGTTTCTCTGTAGGAAGGGATCCATTTTGTGTAGCTCAGCGTGGTCTTGAACTAACAGAGATCCATCTGCCTGTCTTCTGAGTCCTGGAATTAAATTGTGTGCCACCACTGCCTAACTGTATAACTAGCTGTTATGACTGTTGGGACTAATGATGTGTTTTACCTCTGCCTTAACTCTACAGCTTGTGGCTAGATATGTATTCTGAACCCTGAGGCAATTTTTATTAAATCATAAAAAACCATATAACCACATGTTTATAATATATATCATATATGTATTATGTTTAACTCCTAAATATGAGTCTATCATTTTGTTTCCTGTGAAACCTTCGCTCTCCTGAGTCAGTGTGGTACATTTGACTTGCAAGGAGCTCCCTATACTCAGGTCAAGATAGAACTATAGTAAGCACACATGTCCAGTGATAAAAAAGGTCCTCATTTGAATTTGGCATAATATGATAGACTATTTTTAATAATTTGCTAGAATAATAAAGCCCAAGGCTAACAGAAACTATAAATAATTGATGAGTTTTAATAACACAGCAATACTTAAATAGGAAACATTTTCTTCCCATACAATTTCACAACAAAATGCATCTTAAATGTATTGAAGTGTAACTAGGGTTTTATGCAGAGTTTTCTGAGCTGTATTTGAATTTTCATTTGTGTACAACAGCTTCTCAGAGCTGCCCTGGTGGATGTATGTCTTAGGAATGCATTAGGCTTTCTGGTAAATCAATTTGTGTCAGCTGCACACAGCAGCCTTTCGGCAGCATAAGCCAAACTGACTTCTCTAAATAATACACACTCTGACAACACTTTCAAAGCGGCAAGATAGCTTGCAAAAGTACAGAATTGTCTCGAGATATCATATCTCCCAGCAGAATTCAAAATGCTGTTGCAAAACTGACAAAGTAGAAACCAAATTGTAATGTGATCTAGTAGGCAGGAAAGAGATTTCACTCCACACCAAAAACCTTACCTCAACGCCCAATAGAAAAATCACAGAGTGCAGCAAACCTCCTAGGGCTGAATGGGAAATGCCAAATAAATACGGGGTTAGTGGATGATATGCTCCGATTTGGTTAAATGTAAAACGTCATTCTTTTTAAATTTACACAGGTTGTGAGGAATGGTGGAGAAAATGTATGTAGTGTCAGTTGATAAAAAATGTATTTTAATATAGGAGTTCATTTGTTTAACATGAGAATAAAAATAAGAAGTTACACACAATTCTCATAAGGCAAGTACTAACTGATTTGGGCATACAGCTATTTAATTTTGTTACTATTCAAACACACATATAATATCTTATTTAGACACAAAATTGTATGCATCTCTTTGTAAATTATATTTGCTTTGTAGTTCAGAATACTCAAGTTATAAGTCACTAATCTTTTTCGGGAGGCAGAGCTTGGGGAGGAGGGATTTGGGGAGGAGGATTTCAGAAATCTCTGTATAAGACTTAAGCAATAGCTTGAAATTCTGATCTTTTGTAGGCACAACCCAAGACTTCCTATTACAGGAGTGCAATATTTTTACTTTTCCTCAGTTTTGACAACCAAACACAGGATTTTTTACATGGTACCCACAAACGTTACCAACTAAGCTACCATAAGCCCTTTTATTTATTTGTCTATTTTTTTTTTGCATACTGGAAATATGTAACCAGATTTTTAGTGTATAGATCACAGGTACGAAGATACTGACTTGACCCTCAGACAAAATTTTGATATTTTACTTAATTAATTAATTATTCCCATGACAATCATAAGTTTCCCCCTCTCGCCCTTTTCTATTCTCAGGCCTCCCCAACCCCATCCTTTCCTCCTTCCACCTCCCACATCACAAGATTCACTAAGACTAGGCAACTCTGTGGGAGAAAAGTGTCCCAAGGAAGGCAACTGAATCAAGAGACAGCACCTGCTCTCACAGTTAGAAGTCCTAAAGAAGACTGAGCTACACAACTATAACGTATGTACAGAGAGCCTAGGTCAGTCCCATGCAAAGGCTTTGGTTGGTGGTTCAGTCTCTGTGGGCCCCTAGGAGCCCAAGTTAGTTCTGTGAGTTTTCTTGTGGTGTCCTTGACACATCTGGCTCCCTGAATTCTTCGCTGTCTTCCACAGGATCCCCCAATCTCTGCTTAATGATTGGCTGTGAGAATTTTATCTGTTTCCATCAGATGCTGAGTGAAGGCTCTCTGATGTCGATTGGGCTAGGCAACAATCTCTGAATATAGCAGAATACCATTAGGAATCATTTCAGTGACCTTTTGTTTTAATTTTTTTTTTCATCAGTATTGTTTGGTTCTATACTAGGTCTTTGGGCTGTCTAGACTCTTGTTCCTAGCCCTTGAGGTAGTGTTATGGGTGGGCTCCCTCTCATGGTATGGATTTCAAGTTGGACCAGTCATTTTTGTGGCTACTCTCATCATTTCTGCACTACCTTTATTTAACCTGGCACATCTTGTAGACACAGCATATTGTAGTTCAAGAGAGTCAATAATGCTGACAAAGCTTAAATTCCATTTTATATAATGATATCCAGTGGTAAATGAATTATTTTCTTTCTTAGGTATTAGAAGTTTCAATTTTTCATAGTAAAGTATGCATAAGTACACTGTTACAGAGTTTATTACACTGGATATTCCTGACCTTCCCTTTCCTCCATTACTCTTCTGTGAGGTTACTTCACTTCTACTCTCGCGACATAAATATATTCAAAATATAATTGCCTGTATAAAGTATAGGATGAACATGGAAAGGAGACATATTTGTCTTCCTGTGACTTAATTAACTTTGTATGATTATCTCCAGCTGTATCCATTTTCCTGCAACACAGCATATTCTCATATTTCTTTGTGGTTGCCTGAAATGTCATTGTATGCTAACCATGTGTTCTTTATCTGTTCCTCTTCTGGTGAGTACATATTTTGGATAAAAAAAAGTTGGGATAATTGCTGTACTGAACATTAATTTGTAAGTATCTTTATGACACACTAACTTAGAGTCTAGTGGGTACTCAGAAGAGGCATCGCATGGCAGTTGTAATTTTAGGTTTATTTGAGCAATTGCTATCTATGATTTGATTTACGTTGCCATCAGCTAAGTGAAATGTATCACTTTTTCCCACATCATCATCATTGATTTGTTAATGGCTCTACCGTTGTAACTGGGTTGTAATGGAACCCAAATGTAATTTTAATTCACTTTTCTCCAATTGCTATTAATGTTGACTATTATTTCTTATGTTTACTATCTTCATCTTTCATTGTGTGGGGTATAAGATTCTGAGACACAATACAGGCTGATTAATGTTTATTCGGGGAGAAATCACTTACACCAGAAACAGATGACTACCTCAGGTTCCTGCTCCAAGGATGCCTCCAATGTTCTCTGTCTCTGACCAGGAAGTAAGAGAGCCAGCTGGGGTCCGCAACCCCAAACATAGCCCTCTCAAGTCAGGTCAGCATCGGTCAGTCCCCATGCCCCAATCAATGGGCATAGTGCAACAGGTGTGGGCAGGGTGGATATCTCACTACAATTCCATTTTAGTCCAAAGAGAAGATTTAGGCTTGATACAAAAGTATGTACAAAGACAGTAAATATCAAGTATGCTCTAGGAGAAGGAAGTCTAAGAACGTACACACTTAGGACCTATTGCCAGTAAGGGAACAAGAGTAACTGGCAAGAACTGTAATTCCCTAATAATGCATAAATCTAGTGAAATTTGAGAAAAATTGACTGTTTTTCATACTTACTGAATTGTTTGGAACAAAAGAGTTATTAAAAATTGATACTACAAAAGGTGAATTAACTTTTTAATTGAAAGTAGATTTTTTTTTTCATATGCTATATTCTGATTATGTTTTCCTTTCTCCCAGCTCCTTCTACTTTCTCCCCAACTACCCATCTAACTAAATTCATACCATTTCTTTTACTCTCTTGTTATAGCACAGTCATTTAAAAATAATAATATATAATATATATTATTATAAATATATAATATTATAAATATTATATAAATAATATATAATACATAATAAAATAAAGAAAATCAAACATGAAGAGAATGAAACAAACAAACCACAAAGATTAAAAAAAGCCAAGGAAAAAAAGAATATAAAACCCATAGAGATGGGGATACATACATTTTATCTACATAGAAAATGCATAGCAAACTTCGGCTCTACCTGAAGCATGTATGACAGTGAGACATGACCAGGGCTGGAAACCACGTCAGTAGAGATAAATAATATTCTAATTTCATAAGCCCGTGTCACGTAATAGAATCATGATTTATTATTATCATGTCATCATTAATAGGTAATAATTGAAATTTTATTTTTATTTTTATACAGCTAGAAATATTTCTACTATTTAAATTGGCAAAATGTTGCCAGCCTGCTACAATAAACATCCACTATGAGAGAATATTGATTTGAAGATCAAACGTGCTCCAGGAACTGTTGTTAAAATGTATCTGGGAAGCAAAGGAAACTGCAGTTAAAAGAAATTTCTACTTAAGACACCCAGATCATTTTCCCTTACGTGTTACAATGTGTTTGCATAAGTAAAAACTGTTTGAGTCCTGTGAGTCCTTCTTAAGGTACTTACTACATAATGAAGGCAAATTTGCATCGAGATACTCTGTAAGTAGGAAAAAGGTAGATGTCAGTATTGACTAATGACATGATTAGAGGAAACCAGCCAGCTACTGTGAAAAGGCTTAGGGGCACTTAAAATCACACATACTACATGAAGCATGCAAATTACAAAATTTAATATACTGAGGTGTTATTAAAAGCATCAAAATAAAAACCTTGAAAGAAAAATATAGATAGGATCCTTGGGAATGTGCTATAAATGTAAACTCCCAGTTAGGTGTGAGATGTGGGGAATAAGAACTAAGGACTTCCTGTTAGTTCTTTGCAAAGTGTTCTTGTATCACTGTGTTTCCATATCTCTCCTGAGTATGTTCGTAATCACAGAATAATGCTGAATTGCTAATCTGGAGGAATATTTCCAGGTACAGTCAAGGGAAGACAAGTTTTTATCATCAACTATGCTGGTTTAGCTCCTTTCATCCAGGCAGTATCATGTACACCTCCCTCCCTCGAAGCCAGAATACTGACTAATAACTACAGAAAGATCCTAGTTGCCCGCCAATAAAGCAGCTCCTGCCCATGACATGAATTTTGTTCTGCTAAAATCCTTTTTGGTAACTATCATTTCTAATTTTATAGTTTTTTTTTCAAATACAGAATTTATGAGCTAGAATTAAATGAGACCACTGGTGAGTGCCCCGCCCCCCAACCCAAGCAACATGATGGAAACAAGACAAATTTTTTATAAGACAAAAAAGACAAATTCATTCAACTCTCCTTCTCTCTCTCTCTCTGTCTGTCTTTCTCTGTGTCTGTCTTTCTCTCTCTCTCTCTCTCTCTCTCTGCAACTGGATTACAGGAGTTCAGCTCAGTGTTTAGCTGTGGGTGTCTGCTTCTGCTTCCATCACCTACTGGATGAAGGCTCTAGGATGGCATACAAGTTAGTCATTAACCTCATTATCAGGGAAGGGCATTTAAGGCAGCCTTTCCACTGTTGCTTAGATTGTTAGTTGTGGTCATCCCTGATAGTTCTGGTGGGACTTCTAACGGTGGGAGGCAGGAATTTCTTTAACTCTTGTTACCTATATTTAGGACTGTTCTGTCTTATTGTATTGCCTCATCCAGCCTTAATAGGAAGGGAGGTGTTTAACCTTACTACAACTTGGTATGCTATGGCTGGCTGATATCTTTGGGAGGCCTGACATTTTCTGAAGAGACAGGAGGAATGGATGGGGGCAGGTAGTTGATAGGGGTTGAAAGAAGGTAGTGGGAAGAGAGGAGGGAGGGAAATGAAACTGATCAAGCTGAAAAAAATTAAATAATTTAATAATAAAAAGAGAACACAGTGAGAAAGAAGTAAGTGAATCCTAAAAATAACCATGTTAACACCTGGTCCTACACTGCCAGGCTAAAGAACTGTAGGAAATATGTTTCTTCTGTTAAGTATAATTCTGCATTTTGCCCATGCCATTATTTTTTCAACCTTGCCAAATGTATTTCAATATGACTTAATACCATTTTTCATTTAAACCAGTATAGCTTTTCTTGCTTTACGTTTATTAATTTATAATCTATCCTTTATTGTTCTTATTCACTTGACTCCCAGGGTATCTGTCTTTTTTCAATTTGATTTTCAAGGGATTTGTTTTTATCTTATGCTTGGGAGAATGTGCATTTTAACTTTGTCTTTCATACTATCTGTATATTAATAAAGCTATGTGTTAATATAAAGTCATTTCATAGACTTAATTATGCAAAGCCTGCTAGGCTCTAGTGACCACATATTAGAGATTCCGGTGCTTTTGATATCTGACTCCAGCCTCACAAACACTCCCTCTGTTTTCTTTTAAATGGAACTTTTAATTTTATGAGAAATTGTTTATACAGGATGGGGTGTGTGTGTGTGTGTGTGTGTGTGTGTGTGTGTGTGTGTGTGTGTGTGTACCTATGTTTAACTATGAGTTGGGCCATCAGATGAACATGTCAGCTGACAAATCCATGATAATAGAATGAAGCTCTCAGTTAATGCTTTCCATAGCCATAATTCATAGACTTTGTAAGACAAATGGTATTTTCAGGGAGAGCTAAGTTTTCAAAATGTGGGCTGTGTGCCCTGTTTATAATAAACAACTCTTGGTAGTAAGAGTGAATCCTTTACATAACAAAACACTTAATTTAGTTAATACAGTCATTTAGACAAGCAGCCGAGAAGATGGGGAGTCAGAAAGAGACCATCCAAACCCTGGCTGGTTTCAGGGTGATTGTGGAAAGCTTAAAGGACAGCAGAAACAAAAAGAATTTGAAGCAGTAAAGAAAATACAGAAATCTGTTTAATTGTGGTATGAATCTTAATATTATTTTATTCAGTGAAAATATAGAGATCAGAACATATGTTTAATGTATGCATGGCTCAGATGAGGGTATTTCTGAATTTTAGAGGCTTCAGTGGGGTTAGTTTAGCTGAGGTTCATAAAATACTGATCAGAAATGTGCAAAGAAAAAAAATGTAGACGGAACATAAAGGAGAGAGGTTATCCCGGTGAGTGAATGTTGATGTGTATCATCTGACTCTCTCTGAGCACAAGCTTTTCTACTTAGAACTGTTTGGGTTTAAAAAAGAAGTCATAGTTCTCAGGATTTACCTGTAAAATCCATTTGACCCTCAGAAAAACTTATAAGGACATGTAACAGACCACTTCAATGAGAGAGAATCTTTTGGCATCAACTTCGATGACCCTTTGAGTTGACATTTAGAAATTCTGTGATGCCTGCATGTGATGTCCTGCAGAAATCTCATCGAGGGCCCAAAGTAGAGAATGACTATGAAAAACAAAATATACCCACGTGGGTTTTCCTTAACTGTAGTGTAACAAAAGTTGGTTTATAAAAATCACTTAAGATACTTACAGGGCTTAGAAGAATCTGACACAGAATAAGATCTGCAACAATAGATACTAGAAGTCTCTAGATCACAGATATCTTGAACAAGAATATGTTTTTAAAACTTAAATTGGTACCAGAAAGATATCCAGACAGTGAAAAACAGTAATAGTGCTGGGCTGACACTCTTGATTCAGATAGACAGAATGCTTGGCCAGAGAGAACAAGCACGTGAACTCTAGCAGTCTCTGTCACATGTGTGATGTGGCACATGTACACCTATATTCACATGCATATCAAATAAACACAAATAATTACAAAATTAAATTGTAATGAAATAAAGTTGAAGAAGCCTACTCTATTTTACAAACATTCATAAGAAAGAATGAGGTGTTACTTGTGGATCTTGAGGTTGATCGATTCTCAGCTTCCTGCGAAATCTCCACATTGATTTCCCGAGTGGCTGTATCAGTTTGAACTTCCATCAGCAATGAATAAGTGTTCTCTCTTCCACACATCCTCACCAGCATGAGCTGTCATCTATTTTATTGATTTTGGCCATACTGACTGGGGTGAGATGGAATTTCACATTAGTTTTAATTTCATTTCTGTGGTAGCGAAGGACGTTGAACCCTTCTTAAGTTCTATATGCCAGTTGCAAATTTCCTTTGTTTACTTGGTATTTTCACTAGTTCATTATATATTATTGATATTATTTATGTATCAGACGCGTAATTGGTAAAGGTCATTCCCCATTCTGTAGACAGCCACTTTGTTTGAGTGATGATATCCACTTTGTTCAAAAGATTTTAGCTTGAAGATGTCAGATTTTATTAACTGTGTATCCTAATGCCTGACCTCCTGTGGTCCTATTAAGAAAGTCTTATCCTGTGCTGATGTATTTAAGTCTATTCTCTACTTCTTTTCTGTCAGATTGAGGATATTTGGTATTATCTCAAGGCCCTTGATTCATTTACAACTGATTTTGTACAGAGTGGCATATACAAGTTTCTTATTCCCTTTTAAAAATAGATTATTCTCTCATACAGTACGTTGAAACCACAGTTTGCCCTCCCTCACTCCTCCCAGCACCTCTCCATATCCCCTCTCTCTCAGACCTACTACCCCTTGGAGCTCAAGAAATGGCAACTTAACAGGACACAATTAGAAAGACACAATTAGACATAGCAAAAGCCGTCACATATCCTTCATGTAGCTATCTTGTGTTTAAAAGCGCCACTAGCTGAAGATAGTGGTTTTTGTTCCACGCGTACTTTGAGGTTTTTTATCAACAATCATATATCCATAGGTATGTGACATCATGGCTGGGTCTTCAATTATATTCCACTAGTCAGTGTGTCTGTTTTTATGCCAATTCCGGCTGTTTTTTATAAATATAGTTCTGAAATAAACTTGAAATGTGAGATGCTGATATATTTTTTTTTTTTATTTTCTAGGCTATCCTGTATTTTTGTGTTTCATAAGTAACTTAACATTACCTTTTTAATTGCTGTGAAGAATTATATTGGAATTCAACTAACACTGAATGTATACATTGATTTGGCAGGATATCATTTCCACCACATTATTCATAGGCATCCGTAAATATAAGAGGTCTTACTGGGTTTTCATACCTACTTCAATTTATTTCTTCAATGCCTTAAAAATGTTATTTTAAAGTCTTTCACTTGTTTGATAAAAGTTATATCAAGATATATTTTGAGGTTACTATGAAATATTTTTACATTATTCCTATCATTGTTCAACTTTCTCTTTGCTGCCCATCTCCTCCTTTTCCTCTTCCTCATCTACTTCCAGGTGCTCCTTCTTCTCTGTCCCTCTGTCCCTCTGGAAATTTTTCTTGAATACTTATTATTATTATTATTATTATTATTATTATTATTATTATTATTCTCTCATACAATATATCTCCTCTGGAGCCTCTCCTACCTCCCCTCCTCCAAGTCCCCCCAACATTACCTCTTCACCAGACCTACTGCTCCTCTCTTTTCATCCCCAAAAAGAGCAGGAATCCCAGTGATGTGAACCAGACATGGAATCACAAGGTGCAATAAGATTAGGAATAAACCCTCATATCAAGGCTCGGCCACAACATGGACATTTTTAAGCAAAACAAACCATTCAGAGAACCATAAACAAAACTAATAACTTCTTATCTGTAGAAACTAGACAAAGGCAATTTTAAAAGTACAGAGAGTAAAAATATTGTATAGAGTTACTACTGATTGTATGAATTCATTGCTTTGGCTTAGGAACTTGCAAAATGAGAGCCAAAGATAATTTAGATAAGTGATCAGAAATGCTCTCTCTCTCTCTCTCTCTCTCTCTCTCTCTCTCTCTGTGTGTGTGTGTGTGTGTGTGTGTGTGTGTGTATGTGTGTGATTGATATGGTGGCACCATGAAAGCACTAAGTACACTTGATATCAGGATCAGGGTCATAGTTCTTCAATACAGCTTTCCAATTAAAGACACCCAGGAGTCTTAGAAACCTGACTGATGTTCACTTGTCCAGGAAAAAAGTCAGAATTTGTAGTGTCAGAAGATAAATATGTGAACACACCTGAAAAATGTAAAATCATAGACACACCAGAACTGATTTAGAGTACCATTCTTCAAAAATCCTGATAATTTGAAAAGAAAACAATCGGTATATGACATACTCTTAACTTTCACTCATGTGCTAGCCATCAATGATAAGAGAAACAAACAAACAAACCTAAAAGCAAAACAAAGAAAAACTAAACCAAATTACTGTGGGCAGCATTGAAAAGGAGAAAGTCTAGAATGAAACCCAACATTTCTGTAGTTTCAAAAGAATTGCTTCCAAAGTATGACAAGTACAATGACAAGAATAGTTAAAGCAAAGGGTTACTTTTCACACTGTTGATAATCTGACATGCTAGATTAACCTGAATGGTAATATAAAATGACATCCAGAAACCCACGATACAATATATTAACAGAGACATTACAATATGTGAGAGTCTGTCGTTTTCCCCATTGGTATACCCAGGGATAGTAAATAACCATCCCTGCCTGCTCACGCAAGCAACTATGATTAAACTCAGTGGGGGAAAACACGCACACAAACAAAAGTCATCAATTTGGAGGGATAGTTGCTAGGTAAAAGAACAGTTTCATCCAGAAAGTCTAAGTATATCAGAGCATAATGGAAGGTGAAAGTCAGTATATACCTATACAGAACTGTCAGAAACTAATAGTATCTGTCCAGTAAGAGAGTGTTCATGTGCTAAAGATAATAAAAGAATAAAGAACTTAACTTATTAAAAGAAAAATTATTGTTCTGTGACTCAGTGGTCAGTTACACAAGTTTCTTTCCAGCAACAGACAGGGAGGACACAGCTGCCTGTAATGTCTTCTTCTGGCCTTTGGTGACACTTTACTCACATATACAAATCCATACACTCACATATGCACATCATTAAAAATAAAGGTAATACTTTGTAAAAAAATTATTTCTAGCAACTGAGACTACGTGGGAAGCTGGTGTGGAAATTCAGAGGAGAGAATTGACAATGAGTGACCCAGGAAGCCTGAGCCTAACTGTACTTCTACCCAACTGTGTTGGTTGCAAATCTGTAAATTTTATAGATATTCCATTTTGTGTGAAACTGGGAGAAAGCTATTTGGAAACTCTCCACTAGTTTCAGTTTGGTATCTGAGTGATGTCTAGGGAGAAACAGTAGAAACAATAGAAAACAAAAACAGCGGTGTAAAGTGATAGCACTTCAGTGACAATTACTCCGAAAGGAGACCAGCCACAAAACTTTCTTTAAAACTCCTTATCATTTGTCTCAAAATTGAGATGTCTTAAAGACAATATAATGGATAGAACTGAGTAGACATTTAATGTTATCTGAGAATCAAAGTGAAAATGAACAGGATTGCCAGCTTATTAAGTAACTTGCTATGACATGACCAACTATAGCCATGCATGTCCTCAATAGAAGGTGGCAAAGAGATACAAATTGCCTTCAGGCGCACAAGTATGGTAGTGCCACAGAAACTGCTCTCTGCCTCGCTGATGATTTCAGCATGAGTAAGCAGAGCAAGTTCTAGCTCTTCTTTCATGAGGATAATGGGCGGTTGGACTTGACATACACGTGTCAGTGTAGTAGAGATGATCCCCGACCTATAGCGGCAACAGCAGATGCGGTCAGGCAGCATAATGCTCCATCGTAGCCACCATCAGTGACTTTAAAGGCTATAAATACACTGTAACTGCCTATTGTGTCAAGGATCTGGAGTCTAAAGCTGCCCCCAAACCATAACTTGCAATGGTGCAGTCCCTAAATATGACCATACAGGATGGAATGAAAATGTTGAGAAGGAGCCATCGTTCTCTGCTGGTTAATATTTATAGAACTTGTGCTGCAAGCCCTCTGCAGTTGCTAGGAGAGGATAAATACATCCTTTGTCCTTGTCTTTCTGGGTTAACTTCCAGGAGTGTGAACTACCAGGTCTCAAAATTCTATTTTGAAGATTTATTGTTAACATGTACAATAAGAAAAATAAAGTGGACGTGGGTCTCTTTCATACTATACAAAAGGATATACGCTTCAGAAGTCATCTTGTGTGTTTCTAGTTTTTTTTTTCATCGGTAACTTGATGATTCCATCTTTCTTACCTAAATTATTAGGATATTATCATGATCTTATTTGCATACTTAATGGTATAAAAATGAAATGGCACTAGTAAATACTGAACAAGAACAAACATGACTGTCTTTTGTTGTAGTTATCATTGTTTTTTGGGGTACTCAGAAAATTGCTTAAATTATCTGTGTCTATTGACACACCAGAAAATAGGTTTTTAACATACATGTAAGGACATTATTTCAGAATCTCATTTCACATGTAATGGTCATTGTTTAAGTTTTCTGCTTAAATGAGCTTAAGTGTGGGATCATGAACTGGAAAATAGGTAGCTTCTTAGGAGCCATAACCCCAAAATAAACACTGATGATTTTTCACCCAGCAGCCATCAGTTGCCCAATGTTCCTCATCAAAGGTGTAGGATTTCAGAAGTTCTTTTCCAATCTGTGCTGGGTTTGACTGGACTGATCTATTGCAGTTTTGACCACCCAGTAAGAGAACCTGTGATATCCCTTCTGTCATATCAGGCAAGTACTATTTGGTTACAGATGTATGTTCTTCCTCCAATGATGCTTGAGACTGGAGGGGGTGAGGTATGGTTTAGATGCCCCATTTACAGTCGATAAATCCACATTTACTGGTTTATATACAACTAACTGACCCTGCATCATTGGAATAAGGTGGATTTGATCATGCTTGGTCATGTTTTAGTTGTTTTTTGTTCTTTAATTTTGTTTTTAAATGTTCTTATTCTTTTAACATCCCAACCATAATTCCTCCTACCTCCCCTCCTCCTGTACCTTCCCCTCTCTCCAATTCACCCCCATCCACTCCTCAGAATGGGTAAGACCTCCCATGGGGAGTCAACAAAGCCAGGCACTATTGTTTTAATTTAAAAAAATTCAATTTGTTTTTCAGACAGGGTTTCTCTGTATTGCTTTGTAGACTGTCCTAGAATCAGGCTGGTCTTGAATTCACAGAGATCTGCCTGCCTCTGCCTCCTGAGTGCTTGTATTAAAGGCATGTGCCACCAAGGCCCGGCATAGTTTTTCAATTTTAAGTTTTATATAATATGCTTTGATCCCATTCACCCCCATAAATCTCCCAAGTTTCACCAGGTTTCCCATATCTATCCAAATTTGTGTTTTTAATAAAAGTCTTCGAGGCCAATTTGTGCCACCTGGAATGTTCTTGGAAGATGGCCAGCTTAACAGGGCTTAGAGTCTTACAGATTTTTCCAATAGCTAACAATTGCAAATTGCTCCACACTCAGTGTATAATCTTTTTGATATATGACACTTTGTCTTTTTCTCTTCCCTTTTATTCTTCTTTGTTTTCAAGGATTTTTGTTATTTTTAAAGATAGTCCTACTCTGCATCCTTGGAACAGCTAGCCTTGGACTGACTGTAGTCTAGGAAGCTGGCCATGAGCTTATAATGCTCCCTGTGAATCAGCCTCCCAAATGTTATGGTAAATGTGCATGACAACACATTCAGTCTTTGTCTACTAACTGAGATATACTTGACAACTGATTTGGGAAATTTTCTTCCTTACATTTCAAATAATGCTACAAATTTCCTCAGTGTTGCATATTTTTGTTCTTCATATTCTTTTTATTTTAGAGGTTGACTTTTTAAAATGTATATGAATAATTTGTATTTATGGCACCTGTGGAGGTCAGGAGAAGTCATTGGATCCCTTAGAACTGGAGTGATATGCCAGATGCCATGTGGGTGGTGGTTCTAAACACAGGTCGCCTGCAAGAACAGCCTGTGCTCTTAACTTTTGATCCATCTGTCTATATCCTGTCCTTCACATCTTACATGTATCATTTTCATACAATTCCAAGTGAGTTTTAATGTTCAATAGAACTATCTTAGCTGCATAAAAATACTTTGTTTATAAATATTTGGTATTTCAAGATCTATTCATGGTTTAGCTTTATATTACATTCTACTCTAATTCCTAAGAGGACATATTCTAAATGAATTTTTAAATGTTTTTCAGGTTGATTTATGGCTCACACTATGGTAATCCTTGTTGAATTTAACATATTTGTTTTCATAGCACATATGGATGTTTTTAGGTGTGAAAATGTATATTTAGGAGAATCACTGTGTCTGATTATTGTCACTACTAATTTCTGGTAACTTTAGTACTAGGAGTAGACTGCTTGTCTCCAAATTACAAGCAGATATGTCTATATACGTTTTAATACTGTTGATTCTTTTCTTTTGTTCTTGAAGTTTTGTTTAAGATATGTATTCCTGAGCCAGGGGATGGTGGTGCATGCTTTTTATATCAGCACTCGGGAGGTGAGTTCAAGTCCAGCTTGGTCTATAGAGTGAATTCCAGGATTGGCTCTAAAGCAATACAGAGAAACCTTCTGTATTGAAAAACAAAACAAACAAACAAACAAAAAGATATGTATTCCTCACAGATAGTTTTGTAGACACGTGATCCTGAACCAAGTATGATGGTAGAAAAAGAATAGTACTTGAATCTCCACATTCCAGATGGAATGATTTTTATTCTGTAGTTCAAAGATAATTACATAATAAAATGTAACTCAGCATCAATAAAAACTTGATTAATATGATGATTTTTTTTCTTTTACGGAAAATAGGGTTTTTTTTTTCCATATAATATATTGGGTTATGGTTCCCCTTCTCCTAATACTCAAGATGCCGCTTCTCCACTTTCATTTGGATGTACACCATTTCTGACTCTGCTAGGAAAACAAAACAGAGATATAAGGAATGATATTAAATAAAATAAGGTAAGAACAAAACCAAAAAATCAGAATAGAACAAAAGAAGAAAAAGGGCTAAAGAAAAAGCACAAGAAATAAGTATAGATGCAGATTCATACATGTTTGCATACGTGGGAATCTCGTTAAAAAAAAAAAAAAAGATTGGAAGCCATAGCATATATACAAAGGGCCTACAAGATTTAAAAAAAAAAAAAATGCCTCAACAACATCATGAGTCAAAAACCTTGAAAAATTCCATTAAGTTGTGTTAGTTTTGCATTTGCCATCTACTCTGTATAAGGCTTACCCTTGAGAGTGGTTTGCTTCCCCAGTGAAACTCCTGGAAAAACACCGATTTTTCATTTGCAAGTGGCTATACCCAGGAGATAGCTTCCGGGATGGAGATGGGGGCATGTGTCCAAGTACTATTAATCTCCTGGACTATTAATCTCAGGTGTAGACCATGTTTGCACTATAAATGCTAACACAATCTCTTGAGTTCATGTGTGCCAGCCCTACTATGTCCAGAAGGCCTTTATTCTTGAGCTTTTTACAGTCCACTGCCACCTTTTCCACAGATCCCTGAGCTCGGGGCAAGTGTTTTGATGGACACATCCCAGTTGTGACAGAGTCTCTTCCATTCTCTGCATATTACTTGGCTGTGTGTCTCTGTATTTCTCCCCATCTGTTGCAGGAGGAAGCTTCTCTTGATGCCTGAGCAAAAAACATTGATCTTTGAGTACTGATAATGTCATTAGGGACCATTTAAGCAGACCAGTTAGAATTTGGCTCCACCCTAGGTACCGGGCTATCTGGTCTCAGGTTTTAGGCAACCCAAGTTTGGGTTATCAGGAAACTGCCTGGGCTCCTAAGACCTGTGTTTCTGCATCCTCCCACGCATTTGCCTATTATAATTTAACCAGAGTCCTCAGTTTTATGTCCTAAACCTCCTGAAATTTTCTACATGTGTTTTTACTTGGGCATTTAAACACACTAAACTTTTAAAGATACTGAAAGCCCTAACATGGCAGTTATATACAAACTCATTGCAGTTTGAGTCTTATTTCCTGACAGAGACTGCTTCTCAAGCAGCCTGGTCATTCATGTCTTGTCTTGGGTAAAGACCATTTAATGTTCCCCATTGAGACCCATGATCTTTGATTGGCATTTGAATCTGCTACTTATCATATGAGGAAAAACCTGACTAGTCACTTTTTTATGAAAAGTTTTAGCTAAGAACCATAGGTCCTCACACATATGTAGTAAGTGTCCAAGTAGTAATTGTATTAGTAACTTAGCCAGTGTATAAATTGGTTGAAAGTATTCATGTGAAAACCACCAACACACAACATGAAAAATAATCACTTTCCTTTTTTTTTTTTAATAAACCCTGAACATTTCTGAACTCTTTAAATTTACCAATGGGCATGAGATATTCTTCCGTTTCTCAAAAATATAACTCAAATAGAAAATTGTACTTTTAATAAATGATATTTTATTTAAAACATATGCAGACCTTGATAACTAAGGTTTTTCACTGAATTTTTGGCTTCAATCTCCTAATTATTCTGAATTTATTTTCTGCCTACCCGCATTTGCATCTGATAATATTCCTAGTCTCAGGCCCAATTTCTTTTGTCTTCCCCTTAATCTTGTATTTGACTGTGCTCTCATTTAACGTTCATAGGAGATTAGAAAACAAATGCTATTAAGTAACAAAATTACTTATTCTTAGCACTGGATTGTTCCGCTGAAATATTCCCTAACACCTTCCATTTGTAAGAATCAAAGTTACATAGTGGTTTGATTTCCCATTTACAGCGTTGTGTTACTTCTCTTTTTCACTCTTCACCTTTTTTGTCTCTATAGGTTTGTCTCTTTGCCATTTTTGTGATGTGAGGTCACACTATAACCCATGTATACCAAGGAAATTATGTACTGATCCTGGCTGGCCTTGAACTCATAATTATCTTGTGCCTCAGCCTCCTGAGGGTTGGGATTTCCTCATCCATTCTTGCAGGCTTAAATCTGTAACAGCTACCTGTAAATCATGTGAGTGCCACAGATTTCATGTTTGTGATCATTCCTGTCACTCTGATTAAACTATGTTTAAACTATATTAAGCTATATTAAAACTATGTTAGTAGAACAGCTATTACCAAATGCTGTTTGTAGAAAGATGCATAGCTTATTTATTCCACATGTCAGCATCGTTTTCCTAAGTCTGCCTATCGTTAGTGTTTCTGTGGGCTGATTTTCAATGTGAATTTAGAGGTCAAATGTGAAGAAAACTTTGAGCGAGTTTATCCTCATTGTTTATTCACATTTCATAACTTTTCATTTAGAGATAATTCTGCCACTATAGTTTTTTCATAACAATGAAATCTTGAAGCAATTTATATAAAAATCTATCGTTCCCTTGAGTTTAATTGAATGAGTGATTTTTATATCTACTGTGACAATGTTTAGAAAAATAACCAATAGATTCCTTGCCGTAGAACTACAGAGTGCTTTCAGGTTCAAGAAACTGACACACTTGACACCTGTGTGTGTGCAGCCACAAGGGACTCTGCTACCCAATTAATTTATTCCAGTGACTCATCTGAATTGGATGAGAAAGTGAAAGCCAATGAATACTTTCATGCTGAAATTCGAATGCCATGTTAGTGATAAACATAAACCTCAATTGTTTTCATGAGAAGAAGCAAAGTTTTGCCTCAAATTTCATCTTCCCTTTTAGATTCACTTTCTTCCCATCTCTGAGAACTTTACAGAAAACAACAATAAGTAGTCTCTCTTATACGGTCTTAGGGATTGTTCATCCTAAAAATCTTAGACGTAGAAGTGAATGACTTAATTTTCAAGGAAAATGTGTGGGAAATTATGCCAAAAGATAGAATTTACAAATTGCATTGTGAAAAAAATTATAGTAGCTAAGTCCTTATTCCCTTCCAAAGTGTTTTATATAAGTTCTTTTCTTAATTGAGTTCCCTTGCTTCAAAAGCATTCCAATTGTGTTTGTTGTCACAATGGAACATAATACAGAAATTCATTTTCCTTAAGCTCAGCCTAGAAAGTGGCTTATGGAGCCTAGCAACAAGGGAGAAGGAAAGCATTAGTCCAAATCTCTTCTGTCATAGAATTCCATGTTCATTTCAGTTCATTCTGAGAAACCAACAATCTGCTTAATTCTTCTGAGTCAGAAAAAATTGTTACTTAAAAGAATAATCAAATGCATGCACACAAAAAGGAAACATTCATAATCATATATGTTACAAATTCATATTTAAGCAATAATTTTCTAGTTGTTCATCCGTGGTTTTCAAAACATATTCAAAAGAAATGTTTTCCTGTATAAACTGTGCCCACTTGTGCTTAATAATGTCATTATACCCTCTCAACAATAATTCATCTACTTGGAATATTTATCCAAAAATACTTGTCAAAATTAAAATAATGACTTTGAATCTACAACTCATACGATTTCCACTTTATCTTTGCATTATTCTTGTTAGGCACTATGAGAACTGTGACCTTTGGTTTCAAAGATGAATTCGAATGTTGCCCGTTGCCTACAGAGTTAAATTTCAATCTGGACACAGTCAAACCCAAATCTGCCTGACATTAATCTTCTGCAGAGTGACTAGAAGTAAGGAGACTACACTTCTTCTTCTACAGAATGACCATCTCCTCTGTGTGAAAGATTAACAGCCTAGTTAACAGGTTACTTGATTTGTCTCAAATGCCTTAGGGTGAAGGGGTTAGAAAGATGGTTTGGAGTTCCCACTTGCTACTTTTGCAGAGGACCCAGGTATGGTTCTCAGCACTCATATGACCACTTATTCTCACCCATCACCTCAATTCCAGGGGACCTAGAATCCCCTTCTAATTAACCTTTGTGGGAAGTCCACTCATATGGTACACATATATACAAAGAAAGGCAAAACTCATACACATAAAATTTTAAAAACTGTGTTTAATGTTCTTGGGAGAAAGTAAAATATATAGGAATGGTATGGTGCAGGATTAACATACTGAAGTCATACTTTAGGGTAAGTCACTAAACCATTGATTCATGGAGTTATAAGGTGCCTAAGGAGAAAGATAAGAACATATAAGAAGTCTTGTACATTATACTTATAAGTGAGCTTCTGGTGAGTTAACTAATGATGTTTTATAGATGATAAGATCTTGACTATGGACTCAAGCCAGATATTGATTTGAAATTATTTATGGTTCATTAACATAATTTATATACAATATCTCCCCCTGTTCTCCAAAATGTGCAGTGATTTATGTGCCTGTGAAAAAATGGAAATATTCAACAACTTCAATGTTTTATAAGATTTGAGTATATGCTAAAACTTCTCCTGAATAGTCCATCTATTACTCTAGTTTATCACCGTGTGTCTGACGAGCAATGGAATGATGGAAACATCCTTATAAGATGCCCCACATTTTCTCTGTTAGCTTGCTTGATTCCATCTGCATTCTGTTGTATTAGAGTTCCACATAAGGTCATTTCTCCAGGTAAGCGTTGATTATTTGGTTACCTGTGATTTGATTACTGCATTTCTACACAGAGAGTCTTAGCTTGGTTTATATTTCTGTTTAACAACATGGCAAAAATCAACATTTGAAGAAAGAGTTTAATCTCATCTTACCCTTCATAGTACATTGTCAGTAGGAACCAATGCAGAAACTCAAGAAGGCTGGGAAACTGGAGACAGGAACTGAGGCAGAGGCTGCTTACCAGCTTTCCTCAGGCTCAGGCTCAGGCTCAGGCTCAGGCTCAGGCTCAGGCTCAGGCTCAGGCTCAGGCTCAGGCTCAGGCTCAGGCTCAGGCTCAGGCTCAGGCTCAGGCTCAGGCTCAGGCTCAGCTACCTTTCCCATTTTTCCCAGGACAACATGACTCAGGGAGGCACAGCCTAGCCTGGTCTAGGCTTGTCCAGACCATTGAATCAAGACAATTTCCCATTATTTGTCTATAGGTCACTCTCATGGAGGGATCTTTTACATTGAGGATGGTTCCATCTTCCACAATGACTCTGTTTTGTGTCAAATTGGGAGAATACGTAGCAGCAAAGATATGCTTAGCAGCATGTGTGTTTAGGTACTATCATGCAAATACAGCCTCAGCACAGCACAGCATGTGACCAAACTCATACTGTTTGGTTACAGTTCACCTACACGTTGTTACACATATTCATTAACTACTGTACTCACATGGTGTTACAAAGAGATAACTTATGTATATAATAGGGATTTCAAATATACTGTTTTAAAATTACTTGAAGTGGGGACTTTTACTTGGATTACAAATGTGAGAACTAAATGATGTTCAGTTAATTCATTTGCTCACTGAAGCTAAATATGAAAGGGCTAGAAATATAAATCAATCAGATTTTATCTCAAGGTCTAGCTGCAAAAACAGCAATCTTGAATGGATAATTCATTCTAAGGGCAAAATAAATAAAGGTGAAGTCACTTTATTCTTAGAGTTAAGGTTCATGGCTGCCGCATATTTATCAATGGGAAACATGCATTGATTATCTCTTTATGACCTAAGCAGTTGAAACTTGGCAAAAGACATTCACATGGCCCAGTTCCCTGGCTGATTGCTATTAATTCAATATTAAGAACATTGTAAAGAGGGGGGCGCTAATAAGTGTTATAAACTGTTAGGAAACTTACATCAAAATAGCAAATAACTTTAATTTGAATTGGATATGCTCAAGCATTTTCTCATTGTTCTTTTTGCCCTAGTGAAAGAATAAAGGAAGGATTTGTTTGCAATAAAATATTACTTTTATATAATAATTAAATAAATAAATAGAATTGGTTTTAGAGAAATGTGCTTAAATCTCAATATTTCAGTTATTATTTACATAAAACTTCCATATAGTCCACCACACGTATGAAAATACTTAGAACCAATAGCTTGGTGGATGGCATAAACACTTAAGTGCCTCAAGTGTTAGTTCTCATCTCTGATCCTCACTTAATGTCAAGTCTGGTGGTGCATGTCTATAATCCCAGAACTGGTGGTTTGGAAGAAAATGACAGATCTCCTAAACTCCACGCCCAATGAAAGGCTCTGGCTCAAAATATAAGGTAGGAGAGGATGATAACAGACACCTGAAGTTGACCTCAGGAATCCCCAGGTACAGGCACAAAGAAGTTTATGGAAAGATATAGTAAACACATACCCAGGAAACACACACACACACACACACACACACACACACACACACACACACACACACACACATACACAAACTGTTATCACAAAATCTAATAATAAATGTCAATCTGTATAGGTTCGGAGATAACGGGAACCTTGTCTTAAAGGGAATTAAGATTTTCTTCATTTGGATGTTAATTAGTTCACTTATTTAATTATGCTGTACTGACGGGACTCAAAAGGAGGTCATGTGCATATTAGCAAATATCCCAATACTGAGTTACATCTTCAGCCATAAATTAAACTTTGATAAGCATACACTGTTCTTTAGTCAATATATACTTTACAGGTGCAAAGTTTAAATGGGATCAGTACTCATCAAATGCAGTAGTATAAGAGAAGATAAATGAATTTTCATTTTTAAGAAAAGCTTTGCCCAAATAAATCTCTTGCAAAAATAAGTGCAATTCATTTTTCCTGAAACTACTTTCTACTTCTCCAATTCTTTCATGTTCCTTAACATTTGCTGTGTTCATGCATACTAATTTGTAATTAATTATCTCAAACCTGTCATTTGTGGATCTTAAAAGCCTATGCCTATCTTTGTAGAGCCATAAGCGATATGGCGGATATGACCTAGGGATACGACATGTCCTAGAGGTATGTGCTAGAGACAGTGTGAAAAGGAGTTGTTGCAATGAAAGCCACATCAATATTATATGAAATAAATATTAGGTGACCTAGCTATTCATTGGTGCAAGGTCTAGACTGAAAAGTCTCTTATATGTGCTCGTGCATGTGTGTTTTAGCTCAAGCCATAGTGAAAAATGATGGCTACAAATGGAGAACCTTCTCTAATTTATGTTTAACTGGAAAAGAAAATGCTAAAAATTGGAGGAAAATCTGTGTTGTGAACTAATATACAATCTAGTATTTAGAGTAAATATGTTTTTACTTTTAAAATTGAAAGTGGTATATCTTTTCTTGCTCTCTTCTATTCGTCCCCAGTCTCAATCTTCCTGGTCCCACATGTTCTCCTTCTTGACTCACTTCACCACCCCCACTCCTGATCTAATCCCTTTCAAGACTAGTTTACAGAAACCCACAGAGACAGCTGACCTGAACAAGGGGGAGCTCACAGCTGGGAAACCAGCATAGGACTGACCAGACTGCCGGAACATGGGTCTCAGTTAGAAGGCCTGGGCAGTCTAACATAACTCTGACAGTGGAACCAGGATGAATTTCTGGTGCGCAAAAGGACTTTGGGAGGACATTCCCCATGGAGGGATATTCCCTTAACCTAGAGACAGGAGGGAGGGCCTAGGCCCTACCCCAAATGACTTGGCAGGTTTTGATGATCCCTCCTGGAAGGCTTCACCCTCCTTGTGGAGTGGGGGTCGGGTGGGAGGGAGGGTTCTGGAGTCATGGGAGTTTAGGAGGTAGAGGGAACTTGGATCCATATGTAAAATAAGAAAAGAATAATTTAAAAAAATATAAGACAAATGTCCAATTTCCAAAGAGATGATAATCAAACGTAGTCATTTGTGTGAATGCTCTTGTATCTTTGTTGTATGCAGTGGTTAATCATGGATGTCAACTTGAACAACTGGAATTAGAATCTCTTAAGAGATGGAACTCTGGGTGGATTTGCTCAAGTGCTTCCAAAGAGGGTCAGTTATGGAGAGAAGAACTACCTTGAATGTGGGAATGCCTGTGAGTGTTATTCTTTCACAGTTAACTTGCTAGAGGGAAGGAGGAAAGGACCACTCTCATCATGGGCAACAGTATTCTGTGAGTCAGGTCATCCAGATGGATAAAATGGAGTAAGTAGAGCAGCTCCATTTGTCTCTCAATGCTATTTGTTCACAGCCACACATGACAAGGCATCTCCCACTCTTGTCATGACATACCCGACCTTTTATTCTGGAATGAACTCTCAGACCACAAAGCCAAAATAAATACTCATTTCAAGTTGATTATTTTCAGGTTCAGTGATCAGCCCCTGATATGTCCTCTACAGTGAAGAATGCCAAAGCTTTTGATTGTTTACCTAGCACAACACCAGCTGTAAAATAGCTCTCTTCCATGTTTAATGGTGAGGCAACAATGCTTGTAAATGCATAGAGAATAATGCTGCCACTAAACTGTTAGTTTCCCGGTAAATGGTCAGTTTCCTACTTGTTTGTTTCCCTTTCTTAACCCATTGTGATAGAAAGATTCAGATGAATGATTCCAAAGCCTGTACCATTGGTTCAACTTCTTTAAGTAGAAAGCTAGAGGCATTTTTACCTGAATTTCAGGGAATGGTTTCAATTGAATATAATCTTTGGTGTATTGACTAGAAATGTAGAAGTGATGTGCAGGTGAATATCATCTATAGTTTCTACATATGAGTAGGGAATCAGTGAAGATAAGCAATAGCCTACACAGATCGTTTTATATTTTCCCCCATCAAAGCATGCTTTTCCATGTTTACTCTTTTAAACGTAACCTTGATGTTTTGCCTAAAAGTCTGTTCTTGAAAAATTTACCTGAGTAATTTTCTCATGTCAATGTAGTTTTGCATGTCATTTTCACCTGGATGGGATTATTTACTCTTAAATCTAGTGTTATCCTAAATCTGAGATATGACAGATAATTAAAAATGTTACATGAGGTGAAAATGTAGTTATAGGTACCATGTTAGGAAATAAGTTTATACATAGCAAATCTGTCATCATAATTATTGTCTGTCTACATACCAATGGAATTGGAGTTGAAGTCACATTCTTTAAATATTATGTCAGTAACAATATAGACATGCTCAACTATGGAGAGTATAAAATAATTCTCCATAATGACTGATATCAGAAATTACATGCCCTGGTCTAGTTATGTGATCTGACTTTTGACTCCCAAATGACTTAATAATAGAAGGTAAAATTTTCTCAGTTACTATTCCTATTGCTGTGAAGAGACACCATGACTGTGGCAACTCATAAAAACATATAACTGAGAGTCTGGCTTGCAGGTTCAGAGGGTGAGTCCATTATCATCATGCTGGAGAGCATGGCAGCATGAAGCAGACATAGTGCTGAAGAATAGCCAAGTGTTCTACATCTTGTAGGAAACAGGAAGTCAACTGACTATCTGGGCAGTATTCTGCTCACAGGAAACATCAAATCTCACCCCCCATGGTAACACTTCCTCCAGCATGGCCATATCCAAACCCAACCACACCTCCAAATAGTGGTACTTCCTATGAGATTATAGGGGCCAATTACATTCAAACTAACACAGTAATTATTGTCAAGTGACTGTCTGTTCATTAAAGATGGCAGAGTATCTCATAAATTGTTTTGCACTTACATTCAGCACATACCTTGAGCTCTCCATGTTTGTTCATTAGATGAATAGCTAATGTATTATTGAAAGAATTCTAATACAAATTAAGAGTTCCATTTACTTGCCACATTATATAACTCTGCAGATTATATTAATTTAGAAGAATGTTCTCTAAGTTTTCTTATTCATTATAAATTCACTGATTCATTTAATTGCTACAGAACACTGTATATTGGGTAGTATAATATGAAAACACCCACACAGCTGTCTTTGAATCTGAAAACAAATGTATGTTTCTTGAACTGAAAATGTAAGATGTCAAAGAATGTCAAATACTAACACCTACTCATAAGGAGGCTGAACTAATACTTGAACAAAAATACTTCAGTTGGGGCATTGGAAGTAGTACTTCTGTGAATTATCAAAGGGAAATTTCGTTGTTATCCTGAGACAGGTTCTTAGTAAGTAGCTTAGGTTGTCTTTGAACTCACAATATGGCTCTCCTTGACCTGAACTCTGTATATAGCCAGGCCCAGCTAGAGCCAATCACCTTCATTTCTCAATCTTGTAAGCAATAGGGTTACAGACATGTCTCCAAGTTGAATATTTTAGGTTTATCTAATACAGGATATTTTTGTTTAATTTATCTTACTACTGTCATGTTACATAAATATCATAAAATATATTTTTCTGGTCTGGAACTAATATTCTCATCCAGCTCTTCTCCCTAAATTATAGGAAACTGTGGTTTGTCATGTGCGAATAATGAAATCTGGCAGGTTTACAAGTTCACACAGGTACCTTACCTCCACAGTTGCTTGTTAAAGACAGTCTCTATTTCAGTAAATAGGTTTTCAACACTATTCTTGTCTATATGAAAACAGTGGCAACTATTACCAACTCCAATATATACCATGTACATATTTGATATTATGAAATTATAGTAACAAAAGTTTTTACTATATCACATATGTACCTAGTGGCCATATGCTGTAACATTTTACCACTCACTTTGTTTTACTTTTTATTTCTGAAAGTTAGGTACATGCATAAAGTAAATTATTAAATGCAATTTTTAAGTTCACATGAATCAGATCTTTGCAAGTTGTGCCATGGCAAATCCTGGAGGAAAAAAGCAACAACATAAACAAAATGACTTCTTTCTGATATTTAGCTTTGCTAGCTACTTTCTAACTTTTAACAAATAAAATATAATTAATTGTATAAACAAAGATATTAATTTAATTTGAATTAAATTAAAGAGTTAATTTAGTTGAATATACAAAAGCATACATTTTCAGAATGTGTTTAATTTAAAAGCTCTCAGGCACTTAAAAGTATCATGGATATGCCTTTGTGATGGACAGAATTTTGCAGTGGAAAACAACATGATGCTAGCCTCATTTCATATCCTTGTTGAAGCTACTTTTTTTTTATTCCAGCCATCCTCTGTCATCCACCAGAATATCTTCAGATACCACAATCCAAAGATGCTCTTATATGTCCTACTTGAAACGGGACAGTATTTATATAACCTGAACACATCTATTTATTTATTTTGAATACTGTTTTAGACACTTATGGTATCTAATTCAATGGAAGCACTATGTAAAAATGTTCTTTTATTGAACTGTGTTGGCAGTAATAACAAGCAAGTGATCTCTTATGTTCAACACAATGACCATTCTTTTAAAAATGTACTTTCATCTGTGCTTGGTTGTATCTGGGGATGCAGGGCTAGGGGTGCGGAAGGTCAGCTGTGTTTATCGTCTCAATATTTCCAGCACAGTAAGCCTACACATAACAACTTGTTCCTGACAATAAAATCCATCTTCTAAGTACACAGTGGATAACGCAAAGAAATAAGAAAACCCACTGTGAAGGAAGTAGAGTCCTTACACATCTGGGTAATAGGCAAGGACAGTATAACACGCACATCTCTCATGTCTGTACTACTATGTGGGCACCATGTGAGCCTCTGGAGTTTGAACAGACTTAGCAGGCGTATCTTCAAGGGACAGAGTCTGAGATGTCATTTTTCAGAGTCTAACTCTCTTGCTTTTGGCCTGTTGTTTCAGTGGATAGAGTCTGACCTCATACCAGTTTGGAAAAACAACTTTACTTCCTTTCACTTGCAGTTAAAGTGATCCCCGCTTTGGCTATTCACAGGAGTTAAGTAGGTTTTGCTATTGTTGTTGTTTAATAAAGTGTTTAATGGTTTCACATTCCATTATAAAAGCTACACAAGTGTAGGTTCTATGCCATATGTCCCATCTAACTTCTCCACTGTCTATTATCAAATTCTAAGTAAATTGTGAATGAAAAGAAAATCAATGACATTTTTAGATCATAATTTCTCTTGAAAACACATGGTAAAATAGATTTTGGAACAATATGCCTGTCTCTGGTTCTGAAGAGATAATGTATCTTGTCATTTGTAAGTTAGAATATGAAATGAAAAAGGCAATTACCAAACCAACTGTCATTAATTTGAAGAAACAGAAAGTGTCTTTTTATAAAGAAATCTGCTTCAAAAATATTTTATTGTATTTATACTATTAAATCAGTATCCTGGATTTCATCATTGGACTTCATAACCTTGTAAAGAGCTAATGTTAAAGATTGGGGTTCAAAAAAACTATTGCTTATAAATTTGAAAATGATCAAACAAACAAACAAAAAGCTAAAGAATTCTTTCAATAATTGAAATTGTTTCTAAAGTAAGGTATTACATAATATGTCAGAATATTATTAACAATTCTTTTGAGGACAGGAGAGATGGCTCAACATAAATGTCCTTAATGATAAGCTTGATTGCTGAATTTGAATCAACATGGTTGAGAGATTAAAGCTCATGTCTACATGTTTTATTTGACTTCTGTGTATGTGTAGTGGCTGCATGCACTTACACACTCACACACACACTGTGCATACAAATAATAATAATAAATGACACTTTAAAAACATTTGTAATAGCATGAAGAGTATGGGAAAAGTAGTAGCTTAAATGACTTAAGATGAAAGAAACATGACTCTAATTTAAACATGAAGTTACATTGGAAATATGAAACCATGGAACAGTTACCTGTTCCAATCTGTGTATTCTTGCTGGCCATAGGCTGCTTGTTGAAGAGAGTTTCTCTTTCCCTTTTTACTCAGCCCTCTGTTCTTCACCCTTCTCTGTGCCCTGGGAATTTGGCTTTTAATGATTACATAAGGTTCTCTGTCTTCTCTGTTACAACTTGTTTGGCCAGTGGGAACCTACACAGTAGATCAAGTGAGTAGGAAGAGGATAAGGTCACTGTCTGTGTGCTTGAGGTGCCTCCCTGTAGATTCATGTTGGAACGCTGCCTTCCCCTCTTGAAGGCCAAAGCTCTTGCTAGGTCAGTGACTCAGTGTGCTGCTTTTTCGGCTTTGATAATTGCTCTATCTCCTTGCTGCTTGAGCTTTAAAGTGAAACCGATTTCTATCTATTGCTAGCTCTGTACTCCATTTGTTGTTTGCCCTGAACCCTGTTTATTGCTCTGTAAATAGTCTCTCAAATTACTAATCTGTGTGTCGTCTGATTATTGCCAAGACCCTGACCGATACAGAGCACTGTGGTTGCCTAAGCAAATGCCATGCCATTTATTTATGTGGGCAAGAAAAATTCACAGCAAAAAGACTTAGACAAGCCAATGCAATGCACTTCAAACAGCATTATTATTCTTCCATTATTTCGTCATTATTGAGAAATCAACAGACTTTACTTTAAACCAAAGAATAATAGTGTAATTGCAATGTCATCTTAATACCAAAAGTCATGAACCCTAACAGAAAATCCTCTTTATATCACAAGAGATCAATAACTGCCTGGTGTAAAATAAATCAAATGGGATAAGAAGTTACTAGTTATCCATTACAAGAAATAATCATGTTTTATTTTCAGTAACCTGAACAGAACCTACATGTATGAATGTATACTTCCTAATGACAAATTAAGTGTGGGACAAGGTGCAGACGTCAGTGTTTTATGAAGAAATGTGGTTTAAGTGCTTTCCTACTTCCTGCTTCTGCTTCCACACTCTTCATCCTCCTATTCAGTCTTTTCACTGCTTGTCTATAGACTTACCTATTTGGAAAAAGTTAAGACATAATAAAAATAGAGCAGCACTAACTGTAGGAGGAAATCAGCCTTATGACCCAGGAACACCGTTGCACCTCTCAGCTATAGTGTGTCGGGATAGAAGATGATTGCATATAGACTTTTGTCTCTGCCAGATGACTTTATTAAAAATTAATTATTAAAGTCATCGCTCTCCTTAATGCAGTTGATACCCCCCTACAGGAGTCACCTCAAATTAAGTAACATGTCTTCTGATGGATTTGGAGGAAGTTCTAAAACTGAGAAGAGCTAAGGACATTGGGACAAAGGAGTTTCTAAAGTTTCACAGGATAGCCTCCAGGGCAGGCCATAGTGAGAAATGAAAGTAGATTTAAGAGAAACAGGTTCACAGGAGTCTCCAGAAATCTGGGCAGAGTGATTTTAAGATACATTAGCAAAGCATCCAGCAATAGTGAACTTCAGCTAAGATGGGCTCTGACTTGAGACACGCCAATGGCAGAGCTCAACTGTTGAAGTCAACCTAACTTGTCCCCCATGATAGGCATGGTGAAGGCCGAGTTCTCAGCCTTCCTAAGGATGAGAATTCCACCAGCATTTTAAGGAGCTATAATGCACACAGCAAAAGCAAAGTCTGTTTGCAAACAACAACAAAAATGTTTCAGAGGAGAAATGTCTCCTCAGAAGTGATAAATATTTTCCAGGAGAGATACATTGAATTTTAACACATTTGAATTTTTTTGTTAATATTTTCTACATGAGTGATTGAATTATATGTATGATATTACACATAATTGCACAGATAATTGTTCAGGACATGACTGATATTTTTAATTTCGCAGCACTTTCCAGTATTAGATTTTATGATGGATTTTAAAATAGATGGAAGATAAGTAGGGAAAACATCACTCCTTTGAGTGAACTTATAAAATTATAGTTGATCTTTTAATAAATCTTGGATACTAAGACTATTTATCAAAATCAACAAAGGCATCACAAAATAGATCATAAATTAACAGACATGTGAACATATTGTAGAGCTTTAAATTACTTGCTTAATCACCCAAATTTCTCGGCATCTTAAGAATTGCACATTGATAAATTATAAAGTTTGATAATTGGAAGCACCTTTGTTACTTTTTGCATATAAAGTTTGATGATTGGAAGCACCATTGTTACTTTTTGCATATAAAGAAACTGAGTCAGAGTTTAAGTAATTATATACTCAAGATTGTGCAGATAAGACGTTCTCTGTTATTCCTAACAATCAGAGACTATCCTAATTTTCTATTGAATATGATAATTAATGAAAATGTCTACTGGTTCACTTCTGAAATTTTTAATTTGAAATGTAAACAGTCAGCCTATCACCTATCACCATTCGGGTTACTCCAATTTATGTCTCCTTCAATTTGTACATTTTATTTAATTTACTTATAATTGTCCATAGAGGGTACATATTTGTACAGCAGAAATAGCATAGTCATTACATATAAATAGTACTAGTGGCGATAAATGTAGTGGTGACACCTTCCTGAAGCTCCAATTATATGGACAACAGGTTGTAAAATACAATAAACATAGTGTTGCATATTTTGTGCACATTTAGACTTAAGTATTCACTCTTTTTCAATACACAAAGGTCATGCATCTCACCAGAGCCCAAATGGCAAGCTCAATGGATGGGTTAACTCTAAAAGAGGGAGGCTGAATATAGCATTGTCTAAATTTTCTTCCATATACTTACACTGAAAAAGTAATCATAATTCCAGTTTAAATATAAAGGGAGATGAAGGAATTCAAACCTTACTGGTAGATATTGAAAAGTAGAAGCTTTGGATGCAAGCAAGGAATGAATATTTGAGTGTTTCTACTCTATCACACTGCATCTATAACGAGTATAGGCTGCTAGTATTGTTACTTCAGCCTTGTTTTGTTTCAAAGATAAATATACTGAAAATAATAAAACTAAAATTTAAGTATTCAGACAAGCAAGCTGCATTTGAAATGCCTAGTAGTAGTTTGTTGAATTATAGAACTTTTCTATCTTAGCAAAGTCTGAAGGCGAATTCTAGAAAACACAGTGTGACAGTAAGTGATGTGTCACACTTAGCAGAGGAGAATGTTCCCTGTGAACCTCTCTGCTGATTAAAACATTTAATATTGCTAAACAAACCCATAAGTGCTCAACTAGAACGAACCCATACAAATCTAAATAATTATGGACTTTGGAAATGGATATTATTTACAAAAACAAAGGTTTGTTCCTTGTGCAGTAAATTAACTGATTCACATGTCTGGACCCAATTTTAGTGGAGGTTGTTGCTCGTATATCTCAAGAAATTTTAAAAGTGAATACTGCTGATAGTTTCCAGTCTAATATCCCTAGAACAGTAACATCATTATTAATGTATTTATTTTGATATGTTAATTCTGATGCTTTATAATTTAGATGATGCTATTTTTATAGCCTTCATGAAGTATGACTGTGAATCTTTCAGCCACTGAACAATGTCAATTTGTCAGTTCAGGGTTGTATCGTGAGCCCAAATCAGATGTAACTTTCAACTTTGTCTGTTTCTGCTTTTGTACTCCACAGTCCTGTCTCCAACATTTACTTTTTATGGTCTATTGTTTTGTCTTCCACATAAAATGAAAGTCATAATACATGCAAAATAATAACCTTAAATTTAACCTATGTATTTAGCATACAGAAAATTTGTGGTCATTATTTCCCCATACTTTATTTGTATGTTGTTCTCATGGAGTCTGATCCCATCGAATTGAAGTTTTATATCTTATTGTTATTCCAAGGAAATTAGGTAACAAAATTTTAAACTTAAATTTTCAATTTCCTTTCTGTATTTAACAAATGTATGAATGTGCATGCTTGCAACCTTCATGACTCAGTAGGTACAATGCTTGCTATGCAAGCAGAAGCACTGGACACAAAACTTGAGCAAGGCAGCCTCAGGTCTATGATGTCAACACAGGAGGACTGGACACAGGAGGGTTCTTGAGGCCTGGCAGTTAGTTATCAATTGTAACTGACCTGTGGTTTTTCACCTCAGTGAAAGATTTTGGGTGGATTGTAGAGAGATACCCTCACATTTGGCTTTATTGTGGGCTTCTTATTTCCATGGTTGAAAGTTTTGCTGCATATACTTGTCTAGGCTGGTGGTTGCCATCTGTGATCTCTTAGCATCTGTAGCACACCTGTCCGTCCTTTCTGGTTCGTAGAGTCTCCATTGATAAGACAGGTGTAATGGGTCTGCCTTTACATGTTACTTGGGCTTTCTTTTGTAGCTTTTAAAATCCTTTTCTTGTTGTTGATGTTCTGCATATTTAGTATTCTGAAAATTATGTGCCAAGGGAACTTTCTTGTCTGGCCCAATCTCTTTGGTGTTCTGTATGCTTCTTGGATTTTGATAGGCATCTCCTTCTGAAGGTTAGGGGAGTTTTTCTGTATATATGATTTTGTTGAAAATACACTCTATGCATTTGACCTATGTTCTTTTTCCTTCTTCTATTCGTACTATTCTTAGGTTTCATCCTTTCAGAGTGCTCCACATTCCCTGGAAGTTTTGTGCCAGGAGATTTATAGATTTAGAATTTTGTTTGACTCATCCATTTCTTCATTCGTGTTGTCGATGTCCAGTGTCTGAGATTTTCTCTTCTATCCCTTGTATTCTGGTGGGGAAGCTTGCCTAAAGTTCCATGTCTGGATTGTTGTTGTTGTTTTTTTTTTCTATTTGAGAGCAGTTTTATTCACGCCTTTCCAGTGTTTGTATTTTCTGCATTTTTAAAAGGAATTTCTTCATTTCCTCTTGAAAGACTGTACGTGTTTAATGCAGGCTACTTTGAGGTCTTTTATATGTGCGTCAACTATTTTGCAGTACTCATAGTTCTGCTTTGGAACAGTTGCTAGGCTCTAGTGGAGACATATTGTCCAGGCTGTTATGGATTGTGTTTTTATTCTTGTGTCTAGGCATCTGGGCTTTGGAGACTGTAATTCTAGGTGCTGGTATCTGGTCTTGATTTGCTGGGTGGATGTTTTGTTCCTAGGCTTCTGTTTCCTCTCTGGTTCTTAGGAGAGTGTGGTGGCTGTGTGTTACCTGTAAGAAAATCTTCTGGGGTCCTGATAAATGTGGGCCCTTGGGGTTCCAGGTAAAATGTATTTCTGGGTATTGGGACTTGTAACTTAGAAATGAGGATGGGATTGAGAAGGTGAGAGGTTCATAAATGGGAGAAAAGTCGGGTGTTCCACTAGCGTTTGCTTAGTGAGACTCCTGGCAATGGGGACAGACAGTGAGGAGGGGCCACAGCAGAAGGTCTACCATAGAGCAGAGATGTGACTTGCTTCCTTGGACGTAGAGAAATGGAGAGGCAGTGGTGAAGATCTGAAGTTAGCCTGTGGCTTCCCAGGGAGTGATTGCATGAGCTGTGGCCCTCAGAGCAAAGCAATGAGCCAGGGGTGAGCAAGTTTGGAGGAAAAGATCTATGCGATCTGCTGACAATGGGTCTGGGAAGCGAAGTGCTTTAGATCTGGGGATAAGACTGTCGAGGAGCAGAGAGACATAAAGATCTGAAATTAGCCAACCCATTTCCCTTTCCAGATAGCCTATGGGTTCCAATGGGTTGCCTTGAGGATTAGTGGACAGGTAAATGCAACCAGTGGAGTAAGAGCGGAGAATTTCGCACGGAAGTCAGTGGAGATGATGTGGGAGGAAAGTTGCTAAATACTTGTGTACAGATCTGAGAGTCACTTTGGAAGGTTGGAATTACAGAAATGGGGCAGAGGTGAAAGTCTGCAGTTAGCCTACCTGCTTTCCTGGCCAGAGTGGCCTGTGGATTCCACAGAGAATACACACTGGAATTAGGGCTTTTATACATCATCTAGCAGGGTGTGGTGGCAGTTAGGAGGGGAAGGTCTTTGGGATCCAATGGACATACGGTGTTCCTAGTGTTTTGTACTGAGCTAGAGATGAGACTGGGGATTGGAGCCAAAGCAGAGAAAGATTTTCCACATAAAACCTGACTAAAGCTTAAAAGGGAGATTCTAAAAACAAAAGAGCAAAGTCAAGCACAGTTTCTTGGTAGCTGCATTTTCTTGGGTGGGCTGTTTGCCAGAGATGAGCAGAGGCCCTCAGCTGGTTTAAGAGAGAGGCTTCCTGACTCATCATTAACAGCAAACAGCTGTTAAAGAGGTCCTGCTTTCAAACAATTAAATGGTGTGTACAAGCTGCTTGATGTCAGCATAGACAGGAGTCAAGGTGGTGAGCACAGCCCCCCAGTGCTGCTGGCAAACGGATCTCCAGCCATGTTGGATAGCTAGCAGCTAAAATATCCTCTTTAATCCTAGCAATGCTTTTTTTTTTTTTAGCAGATAAAAGACCCAAGGCCATAAAAAGGTGGAGATATAGAGTAAAGGCAGAATCAGAGGAAGAAAAACTTCTAAAGGATTTACAGTGTGTTTAAAAATACATGTAGGCTTGAGAGAGAAAGAAAAATGGATAAAGCCCCCCCCCACCAAAAAAAAAAAAAAAAAAAAAAAAAGCAAAAGGAATAGAGCACTGAGTGAGGTGGCCGCACCTTTAAATCCAGCACTAGGGAGATAGAGGCAAGCAAATCTTTGTGATTTCAAAGCCAACCTGGTGTACAGAGATCAAGCGCCGTTCTAAATTACACGGAGAAACCCTGTCTCAAAAAAAAAAGTGAAAAATAAAAGTAAAAGAAATAGGGTAATTTTAAAAAGCCACATAAAGATGGAAAATACACAGCGAGTCTGGATACTGCATGTTATTGTGCTGTCTTCAAATTGATTGCTTAGGAAGGAGCAACAGCTGCTAAAAGACATTGGATTAAAAATGTTGCCCGATCGATCCAGCCCATAAATTTTGAAAATGATTTGACTTCAAAATTTATGTCTAAGGACAGTTTACTTTGGAAAAGCGATTTTGTTTTTGTTTCCACACAAAACGAAAACCTCTGGAGTCTCTGGATTCCTAACAAACTAATACGGTTTGACCAAGCAAGACACCCTGAAGCAGTGGCTCAGGTATCAAACATCTAAACCACATGAAACCATGCAGCCTCAGACTACTACAGCCAGGATTTGGCCAGATTTCTGGGTTTTCTCAAGATCCCCATGGTATTGATAGCATCCCCAAACAGCAGGGCATCAGTTTAGAGAGAATGATGCCCAAATTTCAAATACTGTTTATAAATGTTTGTTTTCATTTAAATGGGGTTGGTTATATTGGTTAATGAACACAGTCAATCTCTGAAGAAAAAACAAACTGGTACTATGATATAGAAATGAATACTTTGTATTGGTATGGATTTTGATTTATTGATAAAAAATTAAGGTCAATTTGCTATAGGTATATTTCTACTCTTGTTTAGTTGTTGTGTTTATACAGCTCTTTTAAAATGTAATATATAATTGAATATAGATTGTAGTCACCTATAATACTCAAAACTTAGGTTTTCTAGATGTACAGATATATATTTCAAATGAATAGATATTCTTCAGACATTTCAAAGAACCACAGAAGATGGCATTTCAAATGGTTTAGGGTGTTTTATGACAGTGAGACCCAACTGCTCCTTGCAACACTAATTACTCCTGAGAGGAAGATGGACATAGAAGAAAGCATTATGGAGTTTGCCTTTGACATGGCAAGACTAGCTATTTGGGTAGGAAACTTCTCTTGTCTGGACTGTTTGACTTTATTCTGTTAAAACTGGACATGTAGGACCCACAGGAAAGTAACTGCTGAACTTGACAAAACTAGATAGGGCAGTCTTGTAGTGGCCCTGCTTCATGGAAACGTCATTGCCACATCCTGAACTCTGTATTAAAAAGTCAAGGGAAGCATATTTCTCATTTGTATGCTTGGTAGTGAGTGATCGAACTTTTATGTTTCTATCTTAATGTTCTCTTTAGTTCCTCTAATTTTAGTGTAAGTCCTATCTGTAAAAGCTCTTTCTTCCTTTAGTGTAAGTTCTGAACTAACCATATCTAGGCCACAGGTAGAAGATACATTCTCACTCCAGTCAACAGAGTTAGCTTTACACGTGTCTTTTGCAAGAACACTCACATGCCCAAAGCAATTAAAACTCTTTAAATTTCTATGGTTCTAATATATGTTTCATCATTAACCTACCCACTTATTCATACATTTGTTTCTTAATACCAATATTCATTAATATTTCATGATGTATGAGTTAAATTTTTGATTGTTAAATGCTCAATGATGATTTTTAAAATTTCTATGGAATATTTTAACAATATGTTAATTAGTACACTTACAATTCATCTTTGGGAAACTGTAATTTTTTAAGTTGATTTCTCTACAGACATCTGACCTCATGGCTTTTGACATCTTTCTACCTCCTCTTCCATGACGGTCCCTGAATCTTGTGTATAGAAATGTGATGCAGATCTCCCATTTAGAGATGGAACACCTCGCTTTCTAACTCTCTGAGTGTCACGCGGCAGTGCAGAGGCACTCACGAATTCACACAGTCTGGGAACATAAGCATGGGCCTTGAACAAGAGCAAGCCATTGATAATCCAAACGAGGTTAGGGCAAGACTAAGGAAATCGATGTATTGTCCGCGGAGCTGTTATCACTGGAGAGCTACTGAGTTAGGGAGAGTCACGTTTCATCTTGGCTGCTGGCCCTGAGAGGCTAGCTGTGATCCTACTGTAGCAAGTCCTGCACCTATGCTCATAAAGGCAGCACTAAATGGACTGAATAGCTGTTAAATAAAGAGAGAGAGGAAGAGAGTACAAATAGAGTAGGAGGAAAAATTGACAGGGGAAAAGAGGAAGAATTTTAAGGGAAGAAATACACTAGCTTGGATCCCAACACATATGTTTAAGTGAATGTTAAATAAAATATATTAAATTAATAAACTCTCCAAAGCCATATAAATTTTTGTATTTTTATTTATTAAATGATCTTAGTTATCTTTTTTTAATCAAATAATAATAAAAGATGCTGGTGAAACGTTGAGTCTGGAAATTTTTAGAATAATATAGAACATAAAGCCATGAACTGTTTATTGTTTTTTTCTATAGAGTGGTGACATGTTACAACAGAAATCATTCTCCTTCTTATGCCCATAGGCACTCTTATACACAGACAGAAATACACTATGAACACAGTTGCATATTAATACCTCCTGAAAGACAACAAAGTGTACTAAACTGTTTCTCAGAGAGGTTTCATAGCAAACATTAGGTCCTGTATTCATATGTTGATAACACATACCTGTATGCACATGCACACACACACACACACACACACACACACAGAGAGAGAGAGAGAGAGAGAGAGAGAGAGAGAGAGAGAGGAAGAAAGAGAAGAAGAAGGAGGAAGAAGAAGGAGAAGCAAGAGGAGGAGGAGAGGAAGAAGAATTTGTACCATACACACATAAGAAACCTAAAAGTCTAAGGAAGGCTATTTATAAAACCTGAAGAAATTATAGGGTGACATTACAGAAGTAAATTGAGATGTAAAAACTGTCACGTGCTTATGAAGCTAATAAACATATTTTACTGTACAGTAGAACACAGATTCCATGTTTACATGCATAATACCATGATAGGATTGAGAACACTTCTGTCAGTGAATGCTGAACAAAACCAAAACCAAATACCAAATACCAAAACAAACAAAAAGAAAATGCTTAACACTTTAGCAATAAATGTTTCCATGTGAAGCTGTTTGCACCTAAAATTTTAAGCTACAATGTATTTTGTTTCCTCCATCTAATTTAAATTGATAGCAATAATTTGGTCACTGTTTCAATTTTATTTCTTGTGGCCCTGAGTTACAGCATTTCTCCAGTGTTTGTATTGATTTTGAAATTTTGCCTGTGTGTTGGTTTTTGTTACTATGCAAAGAAGTATATGTTAGCCTTTCAGATTATTGATTCTTAGTAGAAAGAAGAGAGTGTTTTTATTTAGTGATAGTCTGAGATTATAACATTTCTCTGATATTTGTTCTAATTTGAAAGATAATATTCAAGCTTCAGGCAAAATTATCAATAAGATGTTTTAGAATTCCATGAATATATTTTGTCAGTATGTTTGTTCCTGATGTATTAGCAAGACATATTTTTTTTTAACCAATTGCCATAGCAATAGTCCTTTTAATGTCTATGTCCTAAATGCCAGGGGATTCAATCAAACTAACATTTATTGAGCATGAAGAATGTGTCAGACATTCAGTGTAGAAATGAAAAATTAATTCTATATTAATATACATAGTCCATAGATTACTGAACTTAGTAACACACATATGTATATATGTGTACATATAACATATTTTTATGTACACATATATATGTGTATGTGTATGTTTTTTACAATATGCACATATTTAGTGATATATGAATATATATATATAAGCAAGTTTATGTGTTTATTCCTGAAAGGCGATTTGCAAAACTACTGTTTGAATTAAGTAAATTTTGGCAACTTGAATAGATATAAGACGCAGAAAGACTGAGTCAGAAATCCTAGAAAGCATTGCTGTTTTATCATTCTGTGAATAGTAGAATGCTTTTACAAATTTATTCTTAGAGAAAAATAGAAATGTAAGGAAGGGCAATGAATCAGTAATACTTGATTCCTGCAGGAACTATAAATTATAGCATTACTACCATGTCAGACACAATTCCCGTGATGTGCTCTCATAGTTAGTTTACTTTGGTGCACGTCTGTTTGTGTTTCCGTCTCAGTTATAAGACTTGCTTCTTCCTTTGGGCTGGTTGCCTACAGCGTGGAAGCTGGACTCTGGCCTCCTTCACCATCTCTCCATTCACCCTTGGGCACCAGCATCCCCTGGGGGCTGCCTCCATCTGTTATGGTTGTAAGAACACATTAACATGAGAAGAAATGTGCTATGAAGTCTGTAGACACTCAGAATGAGCAATCAGTCCGTGTTATTTAGTTCCTGCACTGCTTACCATCAAGGATTCCTCTACCTGCATTATGTAATTATGCAGCTTTTCAATGATGCTGTCTTTACTTTTGAGAATAAGAAACTTACATTTACATGTATGAAGAGAGTTTTAGAACACCTGACATTGGGATGTTCTGGGTAACACTCAAACCTGAATCCTCTAATTACCACTGTATCCTTCTAATAAGTAGAAAATCGAGAGAGAAGATATTATGTGTGTGTGTGTGTGTGTGTGTGTGTGTGTGTGTGTGTGTGTGTGTGTATGCTACAGTTTTACATGGGAGGTGAAATACTGGACAATGAGAGTGAGGAAGACAGGAATGTATACCAGAGAATATGCATAAAAAAACCAAAAAACAAAAACCATTGTTAGGCTTAAACTCTGTCTACTTATTCATATTGTATCATAGAAGAAACATAGGGAATGGTTCAGGAGGAACACTTTTATACATCTTTGGATAAATGGCATGGTTCAGTTCTGCAATGGAACACTGATAAGTGAAAATATTATTTCTCTCTGGCTACTTTCTATCTCTCTTTCTTACTTGACAATGTTGCTTTATTGAGAACTTTGGTGGCTTCATAGCACAAAAGAGTAGAGTTTCTGAATTTGGAGAAATGACCAAAACATCTAGGTGCCTTGTGACTTGAAGAAATATAAAATTGGGGCTCCTGTGGTGAATGAAAGAAAAATGATTATGGGAAATTAAACTCATCCCTCTTTGCCAACAAAGATATTTTGTCTTGTGTTTAAATTCATACATCTGCCTTGTGAAGACTGAAAGAATATTGGAAAATTGTTAATAACCCCAAAGGATCAGAAAGCAAGTGTGAAGCCCCTCTTTAGCAAAAAAGATTCTCCCACAATAGGAGAAACTGGCAGATGAATTAGAGGTATCTCCAAAACTTGGGAAGCTACATTATTTTTGCAAGGAAATATAATCACAATTAAAAGTACAAATTGATAATTTATATAAACAATATACTAAGTTAAAGAGAAAAACCTTAAGAAGTCATGAGGGCACTAGCTAAAGACCTCCAGAAGACAAATATCAAACATAGAAAGATTACAACTGGTGGTCTAGTTAATGTAGAGATGAAGGCAAAAAGATATCAAACTCAGGGCCAAGACAAGACCAGTGTGTGTGTGTGTGTGTGTGTGTGTGTGTGTGTGTGTGTGCGTGCGTGCACGCACGTGTGTGTGTGTGTACATCACACACACATACATTGAAGGGGATGGAGGATTTTAAGTGAAAGTAATACAAGGAATGAATAAATATTCTTTTATATTTTCCCAAGACCTCAGCAACTTGAGAAGTTTATCAACCATTTCAGACTGTATGCAAGTTAAAATATTTTCCCATAGCTCAAATTGTATTAAAATATTGTCTGTAACAAAGACTAAAATAATCTTAAATTGGAGTTATAAGTTGGCTTCTAGAAATAAGTATAGAATTTGGGAGTGTTCTTAGGAAAAAAGATCAGTTATTTAGGTTGGATTTAAGATTGGAGCCATCAGTTTGAGCTCTGCTGTCCCTTGCTGCCACCTTGGTCAGACTTCTTGACATCCGTCAGTTTTTTTTTTTTTTTTTTTTTTTTTTGCAGTGTATTGAACCATGATTAAAAGTAAAACATAAGGCCAGCAAGATGAGTTGGAAGTAAAAGTGTGTTCTGTACAAACATGACTACTTGAGATTACTTATTCCTACATATCATGCAGATGGGGAAAACTGACTTGAAAAAGTTGTTATCTGAACTACAGATGCAGTCTGTGGCACACATGTGTCTGCACACATGCCCACACACATGCACACACACACACATACACTTACACATACTAAAATAAGAACAATAATAAATTATTATTATTATTATTATCATTATACATTTTGGAAAGTAAAGGGCACCCATTCTTTAAGTCATCATATTGAAACAATTTTAATGTTTCAAATATCTATTAAAAGCTCGCGACCTAATACACACTCAGCTTAAGTTATTGCAGGTGTTTTACTAAGCACGTTACTTGTAATTTTTCCATAGGTTAATGCTATGAATGATTTTGGAAGACCATTACTTTAAAAAGTCCAGTGCAAGTCCTTCCTCTCTGCATTTCTTTTTTTCTTGAGACTCCATTTATGTTTTTAATTAATTAATTGTTCTTCCCAGCCAGATCACAACTTCCCCTCCCTCCCTCAACCCCCTTCCATCTACTCCTCCTTCTCTTCAGGGAAGTTCAGGCTAAGGAGCTCTTGGCTTGTCAGGAATCATTGAGACATCAATAAGTATGCATTAACCTTGTTTTGACTCTTTCAAATAAGGTAGATACTAATACTAAATGCTTGGCAATTGAAATTACTTATTTTTTATGCAGTTGCTTGCTTAAAAAAAATAAGTAGGACAAATAAGAGAAATCAATTTGCAAAGCTGAGAGCTCAGAATGCTAAAATGTCACCTTCTCATTGAGGCAAATTTTACAGGAGAGCCTTTGTTTATTGTGGCTGGAATTCTCTATATAATTGCGTTGAATAAAACACTCACTCTCGCTGCCCATCCCCTCCTCTCTCCTAAAAGACCTTTGGTTTGAGTTACAATGGCAATTAAGTTTTTTAACTGCACACAGAGAGCTATCCCTCTATTCAAAACCAAACTGCTTTATGCACTCACAACTTCACAGTGAAGTTTGCAGCCTTCCTTTCTGCTCCAAGCTCCTCTTTTTTTTTTTTTTTATTTTTTATTTTTTTAGAATTCTCCAGTTGCTTGAATGCACTTGTTTGTATGAGGTATATTTGCTCAGTGAGGAATGTAATGCATTTATAAATTACATAGTCAAGACTTTACATAGAAGAATCCTAAGCTTTATTTATATTGCTTTAAAATCATACCTTGTTAAAAAAAATGAAATTAGAATTTAACTATAAAAGAAAAGGAATAACACTACAATTCAGTGAACATCTTCAGTTGTTTGTATTTCATTTCAGTCTTTTTATAATTCACCTTAAACTAACGCCTTATGTTCTTTGGACCTTTTAGGAAAACATATACCAATTAGTGAATTTACTAGATGAGGATGGAGAGTATAGTATACAAATACATTACTAGGATTTATAATTATAACAACCTAACAAAGTGTGGTAGAATCATCATTCTCTGATGGGAGATGTCAAATATGTTTCTCGTATTGGTTAATGAATACTGCTAGCCAATAGGAAACCAAGATAGGCTGGACTAGGAGACTAGGAGGAGAGAGGAAGTAGTAGGGAAGAGATTCAAGATGGAGGACGGAGAGAGCAGAACGCCGGCCCTCTCTCTCCAGTAAGATAAGAGAACGTGGAAACACTTAGATTAATAGAAATGAGTTAATATTTAAGACAGAGCTAGCCAATAAGAAACTAGTAACTGGCCAACAGCTTTATATCAAATACAGCGTCTCTATGTGTTATATGGGGCTGGCGTGGATGTGGGACCAGGCCGGTGGGGAAAACATACCCTAACAATTCTCATTTAAAATAAGAAGGGAAGGGTAAATTCAACAAGTTCAAGAGAAGGCATACACCAAGGGAGAATGATGCACAAAACAGGTGATGATAGTGTCCATTCATTTCTGAGAACTGCAGTAGGTCAGCCACATCTCACATACTAATTTTACATCATGCCAGAGTGAGTCTCTCATTTTTGTCAGATCCTCAGAGAAATCAATTGAGCTATTTCAAGCAGGCAGAGTTAGTATTTAATTCCCATGCTTGACACCAAAAGAGACTGCGTGCTTTTGACTTTTGTAATGACCGAATACAGTGTGTATATTCTGTGTACATGGCAGGGCAAAGAAAACACCTTGTGCAGAGAAAGTGAACATGGAAATAAGAAGCTAGTATTTTAAAATATGTTACACTGTCTTTTACTTCCATCCTTTGTAAAGAGTGTTGTTGCTTTGTCTTGGTTTCCTGTCATTCAGAAAATGGCTGCATTAGCGTGTGACTCCTAGGTGCGCAGAAACTCCTCTTCCTGCCTGCAATTTTTGGCTGGATGAGGAAGGATTGATTAAGGACACAGACTTAATGCTAAGTCAGTAGGTCAAGTTATCAGTGAGTGTGAACAAAGATATTCTTGCATTTGAGCTCGAGGAAGATGGCCATTTCCTGTGGGGGATTACTGTGGAGTACCAGACACACACTGAGGAATAAACTGTGTTTAATGAAAAGTCCTGTAATGACTTAGGAGAAGTTGCTGGCCTGCTGATCCTGGAAGAGTGGCTGGCCTCAGTTTCCCTGTGCTGAAACTGGTTTCCAAGGCAACTGTGAACTCTGATACTGTATAAGGTTGTAAAATGAAGTGGAACGAAGCGACCTAATTTTAGAAGACACTGCTGATTATGAAATTAAATTAAAAAACATGTAAATGGAGGTATTTGTGAAATACTGTCAGCAAAATTTCTACAGTTGCTGCTGCTCATATTTGCTGGGAAGTAAATGTGTGAACTGTTTTGTGGTAATCATAAGAAAATACTGACAAAGAACGCAGGAGAAGATAAATTTTAAGCCTTTAACTTCAGAGCATTTATCTGGGATATAAATCACCTGACAGCTTATTGGAAAAGTTCAGTATCAAACAATAGATTGAAAGAAGCCGTACATGTATCAGAAGACTCTGGCTTGAATACACTTTCCATGTTAACTCCAACAGATACAGTTATCAAGACTGTGTGTTTTATCCTCACAGAGAGACAAACACTAAATGTATGATAAAATGTGACAAAACAATTTCAACAACAACAAAAAAATGCATGGCATACAATGTTTTCTTAATCATCAGTTTAAATATAATAGGACATCATACATATTTGTAGCTTAGTTCCTCAGAAACGCTACATGAACACAGAAATCCACATCCAGCTGTTGAGTTATGTGGGAATAAACAGAAGACATAAGTGCTCAGACCTTAGCTCTAACTTGTACATTAGCATTGGAATATGCTGTATGTGATTCAGGTAATGGTATGCAATTCTTTAGCATTTGTAGGGGTCCTATATATCATCTATCTATCTATGTATCTATCTATCTGCATATATATGTATATATATATATGTATATATATCATCTATATCTATAATATATAGCATATTTGGCATTTATGGCATAAATCATTACATATGATATCTTTCAACATTTTAAAGGTATGTACATGAAACTCTGTAATGTTTTTGGTCCATGGTCATAGAGTAAGTAGTACATGAGAAGAAAATATTTAGAAAATGAGGAGATTGACCAATTTAAATAATGGATTCTGTTTTGGAAGATGCAAGAGAACAATTGCTATCTCTAACTACATAATCAACGAAATCCACATTGTTGACTAATACACATGTGCATTCAAACTTAAGTTGTTTCAGAATCATGGGAACAAAGTCTAAAGGAGGAGAGGAGAACAGAAAAAAAAGCTTTTACCCAAAAGGTAGAAAAATAAAAAAAGAATTCCTGGAATAATCCTGAGCACAATGGAAAGGTAGCAATGGCTACATGTGATGGCATTAACAAACCTACATTGTAGTTGTGGATCCCTTTAATATAAAACAGCCTGGTTTAAGGATTTCCAGTAATACTTTCCAAATGCCCACTTTTTTGGGGGAGGGAGCAATGCTAGCAGTGGATTAAAATGTATGAAAGTATAAGGGAAAATATTTGTATGTGTTATAGAGATTCTGTACATAAAAAAGTATAGTATTGACTGTGTAATATCAAGGAAGCACGTATCACTTCTGTTGGACACACTCAGAGGTGTGGATCCAAAGTGAGGATGTTCTCAGTATCCAAAGCTATGGCTGCAGGTGCCTTTAGAAGTTCTAACCACAAACTGGTCAAGTATTTCTTTAAGGGACACGTGATGATGAGGACATTTCAGAGTGAGAAAACAGGAGTGGCCATTTCTACTGCAACTTCCCTTTCTCTTTATTAAGGCTGACCTGGCTTGGAAAGAGCTGCTTACAAAGATGGGCATCTGAAAACTAATAAAAAAGTAATCTTATCATAATTGGCATGAAGGCACGTGGACATTAAAAATAAGCTGACTATTCGGTTATACCTCCAGTATATAAAACAAGTGAAATTTACAGTCATATATGGAAAGAACCATCACCATTTTTGGAAGGGAGATGTCGGCTTAAGTTATCTTAAGCTGCCATTCAGTTCCGCAGTGGCTGTACTGGGACAGGGGAAACAGAACACAGGATCCACTTTTTATTGGCAGTTACTATTGGGGTATTGAAGATGTATCCCCTAGGACATGTGGATCCCCACTCTCCAGCAAAAGAAACCAATCTCATATGGGAGATTTATACTACTTTCTAGTTGAAGAAAATGAGGCATTTTGCCAACATGATATTTTGATTATACAAGAGACAAACAGGATACTTGTACTAGATATTAAATAGCATGAAATACAAAGATGACCCTCTTCACAAAATATAGTGCTTTAATAGAAATCCTGAATATCCATGTTGGTGAATTTAGGTTTATCTAATAAAATTTAAGGCTAGGGGAAATCATATTTCTGTCTTCGGTGTACTTTGCTGGCATAAACCTCATACTCCATGGTCTTTATCAACATTTTGCCCTGAAAGCCTGATGATCAAGGGACTGCATGGTAAGTTTCTATGCCCTCAAGAACAGTTCTTTGTCCATTATTTCTGGGCCGAGTAGAATCAAGATGCATATATCTAGGTAATCCCACTGTATGTGAAACTGGGTGTTTTGATGAGATGTTTCTGTGAAAAGGTTGTCTTATCAAGCTAATAAATGAACTGCTAAACAAGCTGACATGCAGTGGCTGGAAATGCCTTTTGCCCATGGCTCAATTACAGTCTGGCCAATAGGAATGCAGGGAGGAAATCTAAAGGTGATTAATCGATTGCCATGTCACAGTGAGCTAGTTAACTCTCACAGGCCTAAATGTAAGTTGACACAGTAAATGAGAATAGGAGAGAAACAAACCAGTTAGGAGGAAAGCTATCAGACTATAAGAGAGAACAATCGAGAAACAAGTATGAGCTCAATTAAAGAGACGGAGGACCTGCTTCACAAGTAATACAGCTTCCCCACCCCCCTTGGCTCTCTTGGACTCAAACCTCCTTTATTTTCCTTTGTATGACTGAGAAATTGCAACACACATGTACACATGTGCACAACAAAATGATTTCCCAAAGAGAATTATTTAAAATAAAGTGTAGAATTCTTGGCTTTTTATCAATTTATTTCATATGTAAAGTAGCTGCCATGAAGAAATGATGAGTTATCAAGTTCTGAAGAGATTACTTCTTCTACACGGTCCGGAAAGAGGAGAAAGTAATGGGAGATGAAGCCAAGCATCGTTTTCTACACAGCCATGTTTCTTTACTGGGAACGTAAGCATGCTATCCTCACAGCGTGTGGGTGAGTCTTGTGCTGAATAGCCTAGTGTCCACACAAGGAGACAAAGAGGGAAGAGGAGACATAAGGAAGGGAGACAAGGAGCTCACTGCAAGGCTGGAATGCTTCAAAGCAGAACTCAGAAAGATAGAAAAGACATCCAAATTGAGTACCTAAGAGCCTGTCACAAAAACTAGCAAAGGGCATTAACAATGACTGAAATAGAAAGTGAACGTGCACAAACCATGAGGACATGAAGGAATAAAACAAAAATGATGAGGGCTTCGCTGAGGTACTGAACTTTTCTCTGCCCACGTATCAGCTTGAGATGCCATAAGGAAGCAGAGTAATGCAGGGAACTAAGCTGCCCACGGTGAGATGGACACACTCGGACCTTATTTCCCCAGGATGCAAAGTTCCCGTGCACACATTTCAAGCATAGTGTTTGCCAGGGGAGTAGAGGTAAAACACTGCCTTAATCCACAGCAGTTAAAACACTAGGAAACCCCGTGAGTGAGAGACTCAAGAAGAAGAAAGAGAACCAGCATGAATGTCCTGTCTATCATTAGTAAAACATACTTAATATTTTAGCCTAAGATTTAGTACAAGTATTCAAAATAATGCAATCTGCAATAACTTTATCACATACCGTTTTTTTTTTTTTTTTTTTTTTTTTTTGGCCTACACTTGAGAAAGAATAAGAAATCGAGTACAATATGCTCCTGATATAATGTTAGTGACTCTTGCTTATTGTGTCTACTCCGATGCTATTTTGATTGTACCCGGTCAGCTAACACAAGGCCAGGCTCCCAATAGAAGACATTTGCAAGGTGATTAGTTTGTGCTATGTAATTATGTAACATTTTATGATGTCTTAAATTGTCCTAAAGCCTGAAGAAAGGGGATGTATATTTCCACCAAAAGGCATTACTGATATACTGATATTTGAATAAATATTTTCTTAATTCTATTCAATTCACATTATAAAAATGATACATTATGCCTTAGGTAAAGAAATTGTACGCTGGATCTCAGAAACATTTGATTTTAATAAATAGGCATAACAAATGCTACAAAATTAATTTGTGATGTTACTTTACTAGTGTCCATTATCGAAAATAAATGCATAATGCATTCATTGCAGAAACAAAGAAACACCCAGAGATACATTACTGATTGCTTTTGTAATATGTTGCATTTGTAAGGTTTGTATTTACCAATGAAAAAATTATTCTAGCATATTTAATGATATTCAAAAATGCCCTGAAAACAATAAGTAGCAACTCTCATCATATGTGAAGACATTATGAAAGTCAAATTCATAATAAACTTTTAATTAAAAACTGGTACTTATAAAATGGAAAAGATAAGTGCTTTTATTTTTTTCTTATCCTTTTTTTTTTAACCACAATCTGCTAACAAATGTTTGAGAATTACCAAGGGAAGCCCTGAATAGGGGGAAAATCTAGAGCATTAAACTTCATGTTAAGAAATTCTATATAAAATATATAAAATATAAAATATATGCCTGTAAAATATTTCAAAATATTTTAATTTTATAGCATAATATTACAAAGATTGTAATTTTGAAAGTAAAGCAAAGCTGAGAAAAGTTAAACTTATAAGGTTCTTAGAGGAGAATGCTTTGGAAATATCAATTTCAGCACAAACTTTCGGCTCATTTATCCTTCTTAACAAAAATATTAATTTGATAGTTTGATTAGCAAATATGTTATATACTTAATTATTATGCATATTGATTAGTAAATGCATATGCATTCCTGAATTTAAACAAAATAGAGACAACTAAACAAACTGTTTTTTAAGATAGTAGTTTGACATTTTAATCAATATTATCTTCCAAATTCTCAATGTATATTTACTAAATACAAATTTTAACTTAGTTCTCCCATATTCTTTAAAAGCAAAGTTAAAGCTTTGAAAAGGTTCTTAAATAATCATTTTACCTCAGTTTTACTTTTTTCCTCTTATTTCATTCTGACATAAATAAAAGGCCTAGATGGGTCTGTTGGGTAAAAGTGCATGTGTGGCATGCTATGTCTGGTATAGTAATAAACATACATAAGAAAATGTACACAATATCTTTTAGTCCATAAATTCAATTTTATGCAGAATCATTTTGGTGCCTATTAGCTACATTTCTACACAGACCTTTTAGGTATCAGAGAGGTCAGTAATAAAGGCATATTTTATTGAAATGGTCAATTCAGTTTCAATGAAATATCATTATAACTGCTCATTAAGTGTAATGGAACTCTCTGAGACAGTTTATCCTTGACCCTCCTATGACTTGGACTGAAGGTAAATCACATTATTACAATTCTAATTCTACATGTGATGCTACTGGGCACAAAATGGGGTAGGAATTACACGAGTTGACCATATGTCTTTACATTGACAGGATTTTCATTGGTGTGGAGACAGTATAGCTGTGAGCCCAAATATTGCGTATTAAGTTTAACTTCATTGTGACTATATACATTTGTCACACACACACACACACACACACACACACACACACACACACACACACACACTACACACAGGCATCCCTATATTTACCACATGAAATTGTCTAGAACTCAGTCTTCTACCTCTTTTATAGTCAGTGAGTATACATTAAGACTCATTGAGTTTTTAAACTCTTCAGTTTGCTTTTATAAACTCTCCAACTCGTGGACGGCCTTAATGCATATCTGGATGTACATCAAAATTTAATATTCTCCCAGTGATATTGGATCAGACTGAAACATATAAATAGGTATTCAAGAGGAAAGGTTTACAGCCAGGTAACTAATAATAACTAATAATGATTTTGAAAGATATTAACTTTTAAGTCTATTGCCGTGCATTAAAAAAAGCCCATGCAAATTTCTCCGAAAAGGAAATCACTACACAGTCTAAGTCTCAGTATATGCTTTGATGACTTATAATTAGGGCTGTATTTTTATTGTTGTTTCAAAACCTTAATCTACTTCAATGTTTTGGTCAACCACACATCACCAAACAGAAACGATAGATTATCAAGAATAAAATTCACTGCTTTCATTTGCATATCTTAAGGAAATTAGTTTTAAATTTATACACTTCATTAACAATAGTATTTATTGTCCATTATGCTTATATTTGAATCAACACCAAATGTCTTGATTGTGATGTTGTAATATTTGACAAATAATATTGCACCTATAGAAATCCTGGGAAAACATTCTTCCCACAACCCTTGTATTGTAGTCATAGTATTGACTACTTCCTTCTTCTTGTTGTCATTCTATACAAGTTGTATATTAAGACTGTCTCAGAAGGTACAGCCCAGCGAATGACCTGAATGGATGGTTCTTCAAGTTAGCTTTCTAATGTACAGCTCTCTGTATTTCTTTCCAATTACTCAATTAATTTTGGGGATTCCCTGTGTATGTATAGACTGTATCTTGCAGAATGAATTTTCCGTACTTTCAAATAGTTGATCCCAAAGATCAAACTCTGGAAATCACACTTGCAAGCAAGTGAGAAGTCTCCATGGCTCTTGTTTGTGATTTTTTTTTCCTTTTTATTTTTAAGAATAGAGTCTTGCTATGTATCTCAAACTGCGCTAAAACTCATTGGACTTCTTGTCTCAGCCTCCTGCATGCTAGGACTAAAGTCAGCATACACTGGGATGTTATAATAGTTCTTTGAAAGACAACCTCATGTGGTTTTCAACTCTAACTCACAGGTGTTTAATTGCACTGCACTTCTTTAAACAAGCACAGAAAACTCATCACTACTCTATTGACATTTGAATGGCCGGAGGTGTGATAATGACTTCAAACCAGAGATTGTCATTAAAACAGGGCATTAACCTGGAATACAACCAGAGATACTGTCCTGTAATACATCTCCCATATTATGCATGATGAAGTTATTTTGATTTCTGTGTATAGGTATGTGTCTGTGTATTCCTTTCTTGTGGTGGGGTGCCTTTGGAGTGCAGAAGAGGGACTCAGATACCATGCTGCTGTAGATCCAGGAGATTTGTTCCCAATGTAAAGGTTGGAATCCAACTCAGGTCCTCTGGAGAACCAACAAGCACTCAACCATTCAACCACTGGGCCAGATCTCCAGCCCTTTCGTATTTTTGGAAATAGTTCATTTCAAGTATCAAAATTCAATACAGTAAATTTAATCAGCAGAATCTTCAAAACTATCTCCTAGCTACAGGAGATTGACATGTAAAATACTGATAGAACATTCATAGCAATCATTGGAAAATTTTTCTGGTAAACATTTTCCCATAAGAAAAGCCATGTAAACTTTAATGCTTCATCTTGTATTTTAAATAAACAAGTACTTTTTCCATTATTAAATACTTTCATGCAGATAAAATGATTTAAATGAGAAAAAAAATCTCTTTTTAGGGCCCTGTGTCTAGCTTATTTATTTGAAATAAACAAATCCAAAGGGTTAAATTCTCTACCTTATAAAAAATATGTTTGAAATAAAATAATATATAAAAATAATATATATATAGTAAAATATTTCTATAGATACTAATAATTTGGGAATAAATACTGTTGTTCTTCTATGTTTACCCAAAAAGATATACTTATCACAGCACAATACCCAAAGAATTACAGATCTTGGTATGGACTTGACACATACTGTATGATATGCTCTAGTTATTATAACTTGGCTCTTTCCAAAAAAAGCACATATAAATGGACAACTGTACATGATTTATACATTTCGAATATTTTCCCATGGACTCAAAATGAAGAGGAAATATGGTCTAAATAGAAAATTACCCTTATAATTAAAACTGGGGAAGAAATTTGCTGATGTGCCAACTTTTAAATGAATGGAGACAAGAGTTTTCTTAGGGAAACTAAATAAATTGCCAATGTTTTACTTATAAATTAGAGAAGCTTTCTTCTTTTTAGAGCCAGTGTCACTGAAATTGTCATAGTTCTCCCAAACTTTTAAGTCACACACACACACACACACACACACACACACACACACCCTGAGCTACTAACCTTCCTTTACAACATGACTTACTTTCTTCTAACATCAAATATTTATGACTTTGACCAAGGCCTTTGTTTGACTACTTGACCCATTTGCCCACATGTCAATCAGCAGGAATTGCCAAGTAATGAGTTCCATGTAGAAGCAACCATCAGCCAGTGACTAATGGGTTTGTGATCCAAACACTTACAGTGAAATTCATCATGTTCATCATAAGTTGCCTACATGAAAAGTGGCGTAAACATTAACTCTTTACAAGAGTGTTTCTAGTTAACTGAAAATTAATGAGAAAAGAAAATGAAAATTCAAACATTAAACTCAAATTAGTACTTGTATATCTTGCCTACAGTACGGAAGGATGAAGAAATGATAGAAAATAAGTACAGTTCTCCTTAAACTGTGGTAGAAAGTAATGTGAATTCAAAGGAAGATGCAGTTGAAAATTTGAAAAAAAACCTATGTATTATTTAAGATGCACAAGTCAATGGTTATAAATATAAAGAAAGTGAAAGAGCAAGAATAAAGTTCATGTTTTCTCTTGGTAGAGGAATACAACCAAGATGTTAGTACAGAAAAAGAGCACTGGATGAAGATTTTGGCCAATCCTTACTCCAAATGTTATACATTACACATTTAATTCGTGGATAGCTCATGGATATGTCTGCATGAAATTTATACATATTTAGATAAAGAACAGCTGGGGCTGGATGGTTCAGCAACAAGGAGAAGGAGATTACAGCAGCCTTTATCTTTATATTGTTATTATCTTGCTAATTTTGGAGGGCCTGATAATTTTCATTGTAATGCAGAGAAGACTCAAATGCAAATATCATATTTTTATATTAAAATCTTACATAGTGGCAAATTCCATGGCATCATAACTGTTAGAAATTCATCTACATTTCAGTTTATACTTATTTCCTATTGTATGGCTGAAGAATGTTAGAGGTGGTAAGCACAGGTCAAACTACAGAGTGCTGAAAATAAAAATAATATACCAGAAACAGTAAAGAATAATCATATTAAAGAAATTTAGAAACATTCACTGATCCTGTAAGTCCTCATGATAATACAATGTAAGAGTCTGATATTTGTGCACTACATTTATTTTCTGTTTTCTTTTATATTTATTTTTTCCAAATGTGTCAGAGTAGCTTAATTAATTAACTAATTAATTAATTAATTTTTAAGAACACAGAACTATTTATTTAGTATATATATATTAGAAATATTAGGGCATCTGACAGCATGCTCCTAAGGGCCTAAAGATCACACAACAGACCTCAATTTTTACTTTCCAATAATGCCAAAAGCACTTCCCTGGATTTGAAGCCTTTATCACTTGTGCCTATGAAGGACATTCTTGACCCAAGCTTACACCTAGGTATAAGGATACACCTCTTCATCCTAGAATTCAAAAAGCTGAGAAAAATGAATTGCTATGAGTTGTAGGGCAATCTTGGTTTGCAGTTCTAGGACAGACTAGGAAATAAAATAAAATGGTTTTTCAATGCACACAACAAAATTAAGATTTACACTATTGCAGTGGCTAAGTATTTATAGGGACAAAAATATCCATCTAAATTTTCTTACTGATAATTACTCTGCTGTTGGAATATAAAGATTCAAATGATTTTCAGTAACTGAACTTATCAAACTTTGTTGAAGTACAAATTAACATGTAGAACACTAAAAATTCAGTGTTGAACATGAATAAAAGACTGAAATGTTGATACTTTATAGCTGGAAAATTTTTGAAAAATTAATATGTTAGCATGTAAAATACATTTAACTCAGAAACAGTATGAATATGTTTATAAAAGATAAATTAAGGAAATTAATTGGCTTTATAGCTAGGAAATGTGACTGGTTCAGAGGTTAAATAATAGCAAACTTTGATTGCATTTCTCTAGTCCTTTAGAAGTCATGTGTGTGCATATTTATGTAACTGTATGGTCTTGACTTAAAAGGGGATATCTAAAGTTATCTCTGTGGTTAGGTGACTTAGGATCTAGTGGTTAGGCCTTTCCTCCATATTATAGGTATGTGGAGAGGTTTAACATAACTGAAAGAAACACATATGACTCTTTGTAAATGGTATTTTACAAGAGGAATTAAACATTTTAAATATTGAAGAGTTATAAAATATATTTCAAAGTCTCATTGTCATTAAATATTAACATATATAGACATATGCCAACATTTGTTTTCAGAACATGAAGCAAAGAAACTGAAATGCAAATACTAATAAGTAAAATGATTGATTTTTAATTAATCAGTGAACCAAATGGGAGTTTGTTAGTATTAGAAAGTAAACGAAAGAGAAAGAGGAACACACACACACACACACACACACACACACACACACACACACACACAAACATACAGAGACAGAGACAACAGTTAGGCATAGACTCACAGAACCTCACTTGCATGTACAGCAAAACATTGATTAACAGTGAATGAATTTAAAAGTGGTGAAATTAGTTGCAATTACCTTTTATATTCTTGTAATAATCAAGCTTACCCCCCATTTCCTGTGAGGAATGTATTAAAATCCCATAATATCTGTTAATGTATAGTTTATATTCAGTTTCCAGACTCATTTCTTGCCTAAGAGAGGAAAACAATTGGATAAACCAAGGAAAATGAAGGGTGACACTGGAAAGTAATTTCGTATATGAAAAAATTTGATACAGCCTATAAAATAAAATTTCTTAGTTACTTTCCTACTGTGGTACAGCACCATGATCAAGGCCACTTAAGGAAAACTCAGTTTATTTGAGACTTAAAACTTCACAGGGGTAGAAGAACATTGATCAGTATGGGGGCATGGCGGTAGCCAGGCAGGCATTGTGATGGATTTGTAGCTGGCTAATCACATCTTGAGACATAACTAAAGGGCAAAGAAAGCTGACTGAAAATATCATAGGCTTTGGACACCACATAGCCTGCCCATAGTGACACACTTTCTCCAATAAGGCCACCTCCTTTTGCAAATCAAACTGTTCCATCAACTGAGCACCACACATTCAAACATCTGAGCCTTGGGCTCTAGTCTAATTCAAACCACTCCAAACCCATAATTATGTTTGAGTAGCAGTTCACCACAAAAAAAAAAAAAAATCCTTTACCTATCTGTTTCTTTGTAATTTGAAATGTTGATGAGAACCACGCTAGGAAAATAAAACATAAGATTGATTCTTATTTTCATTGCAAGAGGAAATTTGTGTTCCAGGTTGCTTTCATCATTTTCTGTTAAACATTCAAAATGGTTATGGCTTCGAACAAGTTTGAAACAGCAGGAAAGTGGAGAAGCAGATGAGAACCTGGCTCATCACATAGAAAGGAATTTGAAGGGACACTTTCTTTTTTTTCCTTTCTTTTAGACAAAAGTATTTTCTGTTTCAAGAGAGAGAAAGAGCAAATAAACTATTGAGGTCTTACATTAGAGGGTTGGGCTGTTTCTCGTATCCTTCAAAAGCTCATGGGAGTATGGGGAATACTATCGGAAGTTGGGTGGAAAAGGTCCATTTATTTATTTATTTATTTTAAATTAGAAACAAGGTTGTTTTACATGTCAATTCCAGGTCCCTCTTCCTCCCCTCCTCTCCTGCCCCCCAACAACCCCATATTCCATCCTCTTTCTGCTCCTCAAGGAGAGTGAGACCATCCATGAGGAATCATCAAAGTCTATCTTATCATTTGGAGAGGGCCTAGGCCCTCCCCTTGGGTCTAAGCTGAGAGAGTATCCCTCTATGTGGAATGGGCTCCCAAAGTCCATTCGTATACTAGGGATAAATACTGATCCAACACCAGAGGTCCCATAGACTGTCCAGGTTTACTAACTCCTTAGTAACATCCACATTCAGGAGTTCTGGGTCAGTCCTATGCTGGTTACCCAGCTATCAGCCTGGGGTTTATTTGCTCCCCTTTGCTCTGGTCAACAGATTCTATGAGTTTCTCCATCCTAGTCTTGACCCCTTTGCTCATCACTACTCCCTCACTGCAACTGGATTCCAGGAGTTCGGCTCAGTGTTTAGCTGTGGGTGTCTGCTTCTGCTTCCATCAGCTACTAGATGAAGGCTCTAGGATGGCACATAAGGTAGTCATCAATCTCATTATCAGGGAAGGGCATTTAAAGTAGCATCTCCACTGTTGCTTAGATTCTTAGTTGGGGTCACTCTCGTAGATCTTAGTACATTTTCCTTGTGTCAGATTTTGCTCTAAACCTATAATGGCTCCCTCTATTATGGTATCTTTTTTCTTGCTCTCTATTCTTCCTCTGACTCAGTCATTCTGCTCCCTCCTGTCCTCCTCTCCCCTCCTCTTCTCCCCTATTCTTTCTTCTAACCCCCTCTCATCCCCCCCCCGCTCCCAATTTTTTCAGGAGATCTTGTCCCTTTCATCTTCTCCTGAGGACCATGTATGTAAGGGTCTCCTGGTTTCCTAGTTTCTCTGGCAGTGTGGATTGTAGGCTGGCGATCCTTTGCTCTATGTCTAAAACCCATATATGAGTGAGTACATACCATGTTCCTCTTTCTGTGACTGGGTTACCTCACTCAGGATGATTTCTTCTAGTTCCATTCATTTGCCTGCTAATGTCAAGATTCCATTCCATTGTTTTTGTTTGTTTGTTTGTTTGTTTGTTTGTTTGTTTTTGGTTTGTTTGTTTCTGGGTTTTTTTTTGTTATTTGCTTTTTTTGTTTTGTATTCACTGAACCACATTTTATTTATCAATCTTCAGTTGAGGGGCACCTAGGTTGCTTCTATTTTCTGATTAATACAAATAATGCTGCTATGAACATATGCACATAGCTGAACAGATGTCTTTGTTGTATGAATGTGCATCCTTTGGGTATATGCCTAAGAGTGGAATTGCTGGATCTTGTGGTAGACTGATTCCCATTTTCCCGAGGGACCACCATACTGATCTCCAAAGTGGCTGTACGAGTTTGCACTCCCACCAGCAGTGGAGGAGTGTTCTCCTTTCTCCACATCCTCTCCAACATAAACTGTCTTTGTTGTGTTTGATTTTAGCCATTCTGACAGGATTAAGATGGTATCTCAGAGTTGGTTTGATTTGTATTTCCTGATGGTTAAGGATGTTTAGCACTGTCTTCTGTCTTTCAGCCATTTTAGATTCCTGTAATGGGAATTCTCTATTCAGTTCTATACCCCGCTTCTTTTATTGGGTTATTTGGTGTTTTGGTGACTTGCATCTGGAGTTCTCTGTATACTTTGAGTATCAGCCCTTTGTCATATGTGATTTTGCTTAATATCTTTTCCCACTTGTGGGCTGCTGTTTTGTGTTGCTGATTGTGTCCTTTGCCATACAGGAGCTCTTAGTTTCAGGAGGTCCCATTTATTAATTGTCAATGTTTAGGTGAATCAAACTTATATAACATATTTCTGAGGTTCAGAAGTCAAGGTACAAAGGACACAATTTGACATAATTTGTTGTTCCTTTTCATGCCCAAAATGGAAAATTATTTTATTGACATGTATAAATTTTCAAAAGATGAGACAGTGTCCCTTGAGTAAATAGAAATTTACTAGAGTCACTCAAGCCATTAAACACAGGCAGTGAACAATCCAATCCACCTGGTGTCTCATAATTGCTGAGGCAAACATGCAATGAAATGGCTTTAACTCCAGCATTCCATTTAGATAGCGCCATGACCTATAGTTCATGAAAACTGATTTAAGCTTCTCATTGAAAATGAGCCAAATTCATGGATTCCTTGAATAACTTTATCTATTTACCATACCTCTTTTAGACTCCCAATTATTAAACTTACACAGATAAGAGGAAAAGCAAGAAATAGCAAGACTCCCCAGCAGCTGTGTTGAGATATTTAGACTTACACAGCATGAATATTAAATTATCCCACAAGGTGAAACAGTGTAATAAACATGAAAAGTATCTTCTCTCTGAGACTCAAGTACTCAGAACTCATCATGGATTTCTGACACTGAGTCCCCCTGGTGAGTGGTCAGCTTACACGGTAGTACACACAGCACATGTGGACATCTGCTCACAATGCCAGCAGTAGCTGGCTAAAGATCATGGTGCTCACGATTCTTTAACTATACCCTGACGTTAGTTCAGAAGTTTGCAAAGATGTTTTGAATCTTAATGATCACAAGGCTATGAGATTATTTAATGCAAAGGTGCCATGGATTCTATTATGTTTTATTCAAAGAATAGTTGTTTTTGACAATCCTGTGACATTAAGTGTGGTACAAAGAAATCTGAAGAATAGAATGAATGAAGACATCATCGGAAAACGTTTCGGTCCCAGCAAGGGAGAAATTTAGCTATAGAGAATCATGGCTGTCGTTACTAATGGCCACTGTGACAGTCATTGTGTGACTAAGTAATGGAGGAATGGGTAGAAGCCAGAGATCAGTTAGAACTAAAATCTGTTTATAACCTTGTGAAACTGAATTTTGAGTTTATTTTTAGATTCCACATTTCCCACTTTTGCATCTGTATTCTTTTTGTTCTGCAAATGATTTATATTGATCACCAGACCCCGAGGCAGTTAGGTGTATATGCTCAGTGGAAGGAAAAGATGCTGGAAACATTGCTGACACTCTTCTGGATTCTCTCTTATGTGGGTCCTAAGAGCAAAGGGAATGAAGAAGCAAGAAGAGGAGGGAGGAAAAGAGAGAGGGAGGGAGGGATGCGGGGAGAGAGGGAGGGATGGAGGGAGCGAGAAGCCAGGGGGAGGAGGAGAATGAGGAGATGGGGATGAGAGATAACAAAGAGCAGAGGATGGCACAGTAAAAAAGGAGAAGATTAAACAGGAAAGCGGGAATAGAGGGGCCCAAAGAAGAGAAAAGAAGGAAGACACTTTTAAAGACAGGAAATCAGTGAATTTTAGTTCTAGCGGGAGAAAACAGCCACGGAAGCGAGTCAGTAGGAATAGCTTTGTGACTGCATCCTACCTGTGTTCTGGAGCCATCTTTCTCCGTTTCTCTACATCATAACTTCCCCCTCACAGCCTTGAATAATCTGTGCACTTCTGTGTATATCAGCGTAGGTCATTCTTCCCCCTCCCCCAGAATTTGCCCGGATCCCTCAGAAATGGCACCGGCAGCTTTCCTACACTTCCAAGCCTATCTATCTCAAGATTTCACCCATTTGAAGACAGAGGTTATGGGGGATTTATTTTTTAAAGTTAAACCTCCAAAAATGTTGGACCCCCTTTCTGGACAGCACTGTTTATTCATGAATGTCACTAGAACGAAGGGTTAAAGGCAGACTCAGAAAGTTCCAAACCCATGCAGGACATGTGCTTTTTTGAGCCTTTATGCAAGTTCCGGGCTTCCCTTGCTTGTTTTACCCGAAATTGTTTGATAAAACTTTAATTTTAGAATAGTTGATTTACAGTAAAGTTTTGATGATTGTTCAGACAATTGAATTCTACAACCATCTGAGTTATGATTACCATTGTTTACAAAATATAACATTGATGGTGATATGTCAACATTCACTACACTGAATGCATCATTATTCGGATGACACAATATTTGACTTTATGTCATTTATTTATTAAAAATTTCATCCAGGACCTCTAACATTTAGTCGATATGTTTCCCTTGACCTGCTATCGATTGAGAGCTTTTCATGGTTCCCCTTGTTTTTGGTGACCTTTGTTGATAACGAGGCAGGTATTTCAGAGAATTCTATAGCCTGTGACTTTTCTGATTCTGATTTTCATGTGACTAAGGTTACAGTTCCTCAGGAGAAAAATCAAAGCAGCAAAGGCGTCATTCTCACCACATCATATCAAGGGGCCAAGAGGAGCTCATGATTTCCCACTGCTGCTATTAATCTTAATTTGTCTGAAGAGACCGGTGGCTGTTTTCCCACACCATGTTACTTGTAAGGAATTTTCTTTACACAACTTGCACTTAAGGATCTGGATATTCCCACCATTATTAAGGAAGACATTTTAGCAATGCATGTCATAATCTTTTCTGTGTCCTGAAATTAGGTTATCATGGACTTACCTATTTTGAGAACCAGATTCACGCATATTAGACATAAGATTTCAAATGTAACTGTTATGCAGATCTTTAACAAGCAACATGTGCAGAGAATTTACTGGTTGCTGAACCTATAAAGATGTGGAGTTTAATATGCTTTTTATGTTGTTATCAATTATGTCTGCAAATAATAAAATGCTACAGTGGGTGTTGGTGGCTCAAGCCTCTAATCCCAGCACTTGGGAGGCAGAGGCAGTTGGATCTCAGTAAGTTCAAGGCCAGCCTAGTATATAAAGTGGGTTCCAGGATACCCAGGAACATAGATAGCCAGTTATACAGAGAAACCCTGTCATGAAAAAGATGCTATATTTTCATATTGAAAATGTGTTCTAAAAATTAATACCATCAATATTTTAAACTCATGATATCGATGTAAAAGAAGAAACCTCCCACTAGTTTTGGATAGAAAATGAAGTTATCATTTTTAAATACATTAAAATTTACTCATCAAGTGATGGAACACTGCTTAATAAATAGTGCTGTTCAAATCTACATCCTCATCTTCTCCAGAACTCAGATAGAACTAAAGACAATTCTTGATCATTCTCATCAACGTAATGACTTATTATTACTCTTGGAAAGTGAAGTGCAGATTGTAGCTGTACAGAATGAGGCAAGTTTTTAATTGTTCTTAAATTTTAACTGCTATGCCACAAATGCTCTTTAGCATGCTGGCAGTATTTTGTATTCCGGTAAAAATAAAATAAAAAATAATGAAAACTAAAATTTTCAAACATCTCTGTTTGTTAGCTCTTAAAAATGATTCTCATTCCAGTCCCAAAATCACAGTGAAGAAGTTCTGATTCGAAGGTTATAGTCAGTCATATAACAGAAGTTCTAAATGATGATATACAGAAGGTACAATGAAAGTCTCAATAACATTAGTTGTTGAGAGAAAAGTGCATAGCTCTCCAGTTTAAAAGTTCTCATGACCAAATATAATTAAACTTTGAATAATGGAGTATTTCCAATATATTTAAGTACATTTTGAGTATTACACAACATGCTATAGGTTCAAATAATCAAGACTACTGATATCATTTACAACATAAATTTCTGATATCAATGTATTATACATTAACTATATATTAATTACATATCAATAATAACTATAATTAATATAATATAATTAAATGTTAGCGATAACTCACAAATTAAGAAAGTAGGTTTCTTTACCCTGTAAAAGGTTCCATGTCAGTTTAATCAGTTCCCAAAGCTATGGTTTTCAGAACTGACATTTCTCATGCAAGCCTGAACAAGATATGTCAAGAATAGAAACTGTCTGAAATCTGCAAAAGGAGTGGCTAGAACTGCCAGGCCATGATATCACAGAGTGAGAACTTTTGTTCCTCTGCTGCAGGGCGAGCAGGGCTTCCAGATGACTGAGTCTTTCTCATTAAGAGCTTACACCACACCGGGGCACCTAGCTCAGGAGGATGTGTGCTTGAAGGGAGGAATGCCCTAGAAGCATCCGGCATTCTGAATACACTAGAGCTGCCCCATTTCCAAGCCCTAAGTTATCTGCTCACCCTGCGTGGTATCTCTTATGCTTTCTTTTCTTTCGGGGGCTGTTGAGGAGTGTGGCAGAGGAAGAAAGGGTTTATTTGGCTTACATTGTCTGACTCATAAGCCACTGAGGAAAGCTGAGGTAGGAATTCAAACTGAGCAGAAATCAGAACTGTGGCCCGGCTGTCTTATACAACCCAGGACCAGCAGCCCCGGTGGTACCAGCAGCAACGGGTTGGGTGTTCCTCCATCAATCACGGATAAGAAAATGTTATGTAGGCTTGACCACAGACTGATCTCATGAAGGCATTTTCTCAGTTGGGGTTCTTTTCTGTCACGTGTCAAATTCACGTAAAACTAGGCAGCACAATATCCTAACCTACTTGGTGTGAAATAGGAAGCCGAGGATCAGAAGTGCTGTACTTTGAGACAGAACACAGTGAGACAGAGTTCCAGATGAATTCCTGGACAGCCATCTTCAATGAAGTAATTTTATAGTGGGGACGGTCACCACAAAGTTGAGAACTACTGTTAAGCCATAGATTTGCCACTATGGCTTCAGATGTTCTGAAAACACAGGGGACTCTATCCTAAGGACACATTTTCCAAAGTTCAGTAATGTACCTCAGTTTCGGGTTTATATCTCCTTTGCTGACTCTACTATTGCAGCTGTGTGTGTGTGTGTGTGTGTGTGTGTGTGTGTGTGTGTGTGTGTGTGTGTGGTGTATTGTGCATGTGTATGTGTCTGGGTCTGTTTATCCATTTGCATGTCTGTCTGTGAGTCTCTGTATGTGTATATTTCTTTATGTAGGCCTCTGTATGTATCTGTGTAAATGACTCTGTGAGTCTGACTGTGTGTCTGTGTGTCTCCATGCAGTTCAAACTCTCAGGAAAGATTTTTCTACAAGAAAGGATACAATGAAGTGCTAACTTTCCTTTTCCCAACATTAATGCAGGAATACTGGTTATGAATTACTTTTAAAGAATTTATTCTAAATGTTTAATATCTAATTCCTAAAGTATTTATACTAGCTCCATTACACTTAAAATAGATCTGTTTGCCCAACACAACTTTGATTTGTAAACACAATTTCTTCAAATATAACAAAAGAACTATAGGAACTTACCAGTACATATCTTATCATAGTTTGTGGAGTATATCTCAAACGATATTTAAAGAGGTTTAATGCCTTTGATTGTGCCAATTGAAGCATTAAACTACCAAATTCAAATATGAGAAAATAACATATTTGCAAAAGAAATAGATCAAAAGGTGTTAGCAAATGTCCTAAGACTAATTTTACAAATGGAAACACAACCCAGTGTTTACTGTACAATAATTTCTCATAATCATTTCTATTTTCCTTAGGAGTAAAACAGTGTTTTAATAACATTGACCCTGCTAACATAATATGTCAGAATAATAGGTTGCTACATAAAAGTGCATTGGATGCACAAGTCTTGTCGATAACATAGAACTGAAAAGTTAAGACTGACTTGTTGCAAAGTTAAATTCATGAAGATCAAGAGCCAGCAAGATTGTACCAAAAAAGAAAAATAAAACATTTGAACAATGTGATCACTGGCACTCCTTCGGGAGTTTTGTTTGCTTCTTTGTCTTTATACACACTGAAATATGCTTAGGAAATTGTTCAGAACTCCACCTCTGCCTCTATTTAATGACTCACGTTGGCTACTGTTGTAAGGAATGTAAGTGTATTCCTTGATTAAATAAAAAAAAAAATGTGTACTTAGTACATTTTCTGGAAATGTAAATCCTGTTTTCAGATGACAACTGTTCTCCAAGCCAGCCAACAAGAGACGCTGCTAATCACTTGTGTACTATTAAGTTTTAAATATAAAAATATTATAATGCTCTTATTTTGACCAATGGATAACAACTTAGATGCAAAGCAATTGCTCTTGTTTTCTGTTTCTGCCTATGACTCTGCCTCTCACCTGACGTACTAGTCTGCCAAAAATTTAATCTGTGTTTTAGGTTTAATTCCTTTGTTTTAGGCAGTGTGGTATGAGTATCACTAAAAATCTATGTAACTGTAAATCTGTGATGCTGGAACAAAATACTTGGAAAGAAAAACAACAACAAAAAGCAGTTAGCAAAAGCAGGTCATACCTGAGTTTCTGAATATTAGGACTGTGTGAAAGCTGACATAAATACCAACTTTATTTTGTCATCTGTAGGTAAAAACGTATTACTTGTCATTATCTGTTCACAGAAAAGGCAATTCCATGCTATGAAATAAAAGCACACATTAGTTCAAAAAACTGGTTGTTTTCTTTGAGTTTTAAACAAAGACATGAAAATGGAGTTTTCCCTTCTCAACTTGTAGAGGTGTCTTTACACAGAGACTGGATATGTTCTAAGTCTCTGGCTGACTCTGTCATTTTAGAAAATTATCATTTACCATTGTTGAAGGAGTACTGGGTGTTCCTAATGTGCTTTACCAAATATTAATAATTCATTTGCTAGTTTAATGGCACTTACTGAGAAGTGAGCCTTGACAGTAGCTTCGACTCACTGGATAACAGCTGTTGACAGAGAAAATAATTTTTACACAGACTTGATTCTCATATGATCATTTTCATACAGGTTCAATCACTTGTGGGGAAGCAGTAGGAGTAAGCATGTTAAATGAATCTGTAATTCACCTGGATATTTCTGATTGATGAAAACAGGAAAATGATCAGTTGATTTTCTAATGAATATATCACTTTTTCTGTATAGGTAAACATGATGATGTTTGATGTTTAAATGATTTGTTTTCTGCATGTCTTACTAAAGCGATTTTGTGGTGTTTATAAATGAAACTGTCAAGGCCTCAGATCTCAGGAAAACTAGCAGACATATGCCAATCAAATTCTTCTAACTCTGAGTAGACTAAATAAGGCTCACTTTCATGTGTAGATTTCAGTAACTGTGATGTTTTGTGTCATTCTTTTAAAAATCCTCATAAATATTTGATAAGACCTGCACCTTCTGAAATTGTTATATCTAACAGGGTTCTAAACTAATATTCAATTAGGATGAGAGTAATATTCTCAGTCCTATCTAATTTTACCTTTTATATATATTTGGCCATAGTGACAACATGAGAGACTGACAAAACGTGTGTGCTACGGGTATATGCATGATGGGAATACAATATATCTTACTCGACATTAAAAAATGTTCAGGACGAGGAAAAGTGTTGGCTTTCCTGGAGGAAATGCCATTACAGCTCAGTTGTCATGTGTTTTATGTGACTTAGTAATGTCCTTTGGTTACAAAAAGAGTCACTCCTAAGGGCAGGGTAGATTTTGCCCTCTCACTGAACTTTGTGAATTAGATCTTACAAGGGCCATAATGGTAACATTAACTACCTCTTGTAAGAGAAGGAGGAGACAAATCATATATACGACACAGAAATTAAGGCTCTACCTAGCTCCACAAGTGGTATAATATAAAATAAAGGCAAGGACTTCACTGCTCAGAGTCACCTCGAGTCATTTTGTCCTTTGCAAGCATAATGGAATAAAGGATGCTGCAATAATCTTACACATTAATGAATTCTCAAGGCCAGATGGTACCAAAAATTAAGATCCAATAAAACTTTGCTGTAACAATGTCTAGACAATTGGTCAGTATGTTGCTTCTGTGTTAAACCTTATAATGTTATACATTCATCAAAACCAAAGACTGAGTTTATCTCCATTTCTTTCCATTTTTATTCTTTTCTCATACATTACATTCCAACAGCAGTTCCCCCTCTCTCCACTCCTATCAATTTGCTTCCTACCCCCAACCCCTGCCTCCTCCAAAAACACCTTTCCTCCATTTCCCTTCAAAAACAAAACGAAAATAGAGCTGGCACCGACTGAAGATGGCAAAAATGTTACAGTAAAACTAGGCACAAAACTTCATGTAAGGCTAGATGAGGCAAGCCCGCAGGAGGAAAATGGACCTAAATAGCTGCTAAAAGTCAGAGACACCCCACACTCCAACTATTAGGAGCCCACGAGAACACCCAGCTACACAACCATAAAATATATGCAGAGGACTTAGCTTAGGGCTACAAAGGGCCCATAGGTTGTCGCTTGAGTCTATGTGAGTGAGCCCTGCTTGGTTGATCCTGTTCACCACGTTCTCCTGACATCCATAAACCTCTGGCTTCGTCAATGTTTTTTTCTCCCCCTCTTCTGTGGTGTTCCTTTCACTATGCCTAGTGTTTGGCTGTGGGTCTCTGCATCTGCTCCCATCAATTGCAGGGCCAGGATGGTGCCTCTGGGGTAATAATTGGACCAGACACAGATATATGAGGGCATCAAGATATCATTAGGAATCATCTCTTTGATTTTTACCAGTAGTGTTTGGTTTTATCCTGGTTGTCTGAGTCCAGCCCCTGGTTCCTGGCTATGCATGCTGTATGGGTCTCAAGGTAGACCAGTTGATGGTTGGCCTCACTCCCAGGTTCTGAGCCACCATTACCCCAGCACATCTTTGAGGCAGGAAAAATGCACACATCCTGAACAAGATCAAGACATGGAGTATTCCAGCATGTACCCTGGAGGGGTCCAGAATAAACAACCCTACCTTTAGGCAGCTGATGGCAGGAGGGAGGGTCAGTTTCTTTGGCTCGTGGCCTTTACTAGGTCCCACATTCTCTGGTCGCCCTGTATCCACGTGCCTAAGGGCAGAACTAATTAGATTCAGTATGTCACAAGGATAAACAATAAGTTGAGAAGGGGATATGGTAGAAACGCTAGGAGAAGTTGAAGGTAGATGGGATCAAAATACATAGATATAGATAGTTTTAGAGATGTAGATAAATGCAATGAGAAGAGTAAAGAAAGTCCTAGTGTAGCAGTAAATGGACAACACAAAACAAACTCAATGATATTATTGGAGTTTTATTTTATTTGTTCCTGTTTGGTTTTACTTCATATTTGTTTGGTTTTTGTTCCCAATATTACTTTGTATAGGCATTTTTCCTTCTTTTTCTCTTTTTTAAACATCATAGGTTTCTTACATATATAATAGGATTCTAGTTTTGGATTTTTAATGGATTTTTGTATGTATGAATGTGTGACTCTTCATCTACATGTATTTCTCATGCTATCTCTTATTTTTTGACTTTTTTGTTTGTTTGTTCTTATTATCATATTATTTTTAGATGATTATTTGCTTGCTAATGAGAGAAAGCAGGAAATTATGTAGATTTGTGTGGGTGGGAAGGTAGGAAGGATCTGGGTGGTCTTGGAGGAGAGGAAAATGTAATCAGAATTATATAAAAATGTATCTTCAGTAAAAAATAAAAGTAGAAAATTGTCTTTATATTACTTTACAGCTGAAGTCTTGAAGTATTAGTTGCTCTTTTATGCCTACTGTCTATACCCTCCAACCCCTGTCCAGGTGCTGGGTTGGTTTTAATTGGAGATGATCATACACCCGCGCTGTCCTATTAAAACAACTCATGGTTATGCCTTATGCCTTCAGTCTTCACGTGGTCTTCCTCTCGACAAAACAAAACAAAACAAAACATTGGGATTTCATTTAAGTAAATTCCCTATCGGATTTGGTCACGTACTATGGGAATAATTTCCAAGTTTTTATTACTTCTACTCTTAGTCCTAACCTAGTTAGTGATAATAAGTTGCTGGTGAAGTTATTGTAAAGATTAAAATAAAAAAAAGCATAAACTAAGGGATATACGTTGCATAGAGTAAAATTTCAAAGGGAACTATTAATAATCGTAGAGATGATCTTCTCCATTGTAAATATATGTGTCTAATGTTCTGGAAGCAGAAATGTTTCATTCTCAACATTTTCTTCAAGATAAAGGACTTAGAATTTTTGCCACTTAAAATGATTAACAAATTCATAGTAAGTGACTACCCTATCCTCTTAGTGATCAAATGTTGTATTTTAATTTATGTGGAATAATGTAACCCATCAGTGCTGGTTACATGAAGTGATGTGAGGAATCAAAATGATAGTCCAGAGAAAAAAATGAGGGCATAGCTAGAAAGTGTGTCTGATAAAATGCCTTACAAATAGTCAAGTGTGGACAAATGTGAAAACAGCCAGGAAAAAAACAAAACAAACAAACAAACAAAACTCTCATTGATGCTGTGGATACTGTAGAATACTGTGGAAGTTGCAGGTAGCTCTTCTTTTGTTTATGCACTTGGAAAATTTAGATATAATTACTTTGTTCAATGGCTAGTAAATAAATATGTATCAGAGGAAATATAGAAATGCTTTTGTAACTTTATTGTTGATTTTATTTTTTGTATCATTTATTAATTTGGCCTTTTTTTTGATTCTTTGTATATCCAGTTATTTTATGTGTTTTTATTTGTGTGCATACATGCATATCTATATGTATATTTATACTTACAAACACATGCCTTAACAACACTTAGAAGGAGTCAGGACTTACACAAATGAATAGAAAATTAATAAAATGGTTAGGAATTTCATGGTAAGCATTTTTTGAGTACCTATTATCTTTTAGATACTTTCAAAATTGCTGTTTCCCCTGCAGTGAACAAGTGTGACAAAAAATAATTAGCAAAATGTTAGCAGCAATTAAGAGTAGGTATTAGGAGACATAAAGTAAAGTATGCAGGAATACCTCTAAGTGGGCTCATTATAATTTTCAAAACAATGGGTGCCAACTGTATGAAAATAGTTTATGACTGTGTTAATAACTCCCCAGAAAAAAAGCCATCAAGAAAGGAACACTCACTCTCTTCAAAAGTCCATTTTCATCAACAGAAACATGTCCAAGTACTTTTCTATAAATAGAAAATGAAAGCTGCCCTAAGAAAACGTCTGTCTTATATAGCGTTTCCATTGCTCTGACAAAACACCATGACCAAAATGCAAGCTGAGGAGGTAAAGTGTCATGTGACTTACACTTCCATAATGGTGTTCATCATAGAAGGAAGCCAGGACAGACCTGGAGGCTGAAGCAGCAGAAGGGTGCTGCTTGCTTGCTTGCTCCTCATGCTTTGCTCAGCCTGCTTTCTTATAGAACGCAGGACCAAGGATGTCATCACCCACTATGACCTGGGACCTCTAATGTCAATTACTGTTTAAGAAACTGCTGAATGCTAATTATGGAGGCATTTTCTCAATTGAGGTTCCCTCCTTCCAGATAATGCTAGCTAGTGTTGCGTTGCACAACATTTTTGTCAAAGAAACTATTAAAATATTAAATATCTGGATTTTTCTCGTGATTTTTACCTGCTGGACTTTAAGCACACTTTTCTTTCATTCATTCATTCTTTCTTTTTCTTATTTTACATATTGATCCCAGTTCCCTCTCCCTTCCTTCCTCCCTCCCTCTCTCCTTCCCTCCCATGCCCCCAGACCACCCTCCCATCCAATCCCCTCCCCACTTTTTTCAATACAAAGCCCTGAATCAGGAAAAAAGTTATTGTGGCGTACTGTGGGTAACAGATCCATGTCTGTAAAACACACTTGCTCCTTTGAGGAGCAATGCTACATAGTATAACGTTAGCTAAGGAAAAGAAAGACTATTCAATTCATCAATTTCTGCCTTCATCGATCTATCTAAAGCTTCATAATATTATAACTACCTCATTTTTCACCTTAAATGTTAAGATATTTGAAAATTATTTGATATTTGCTTCAAAGAGGAAGCAGCCATTTGACCAGGGTTTGAAACTTAACAGCATGATTCCCCCAGATTGAAGAGCAGCTGATTTTGTGCAGATTCACCTGAGTTCAATGAGACAGTCTCCCTCAAGGAAGACTGCTGACTTTTATCTCTGGCCTTTCCAGGTGTACGCACTGGTAAGCACTGCATCACACACATGTGTGTACACACATACGTACATGTACGCTACACACTAAGACTGAAAAAAAATGAATGGCAAAACAAAGAACAGAAAGATGATTTGCTGTGATGCTTTTGAAACACTTCCTAAAATTCTAGAGTTCCCTTAGCTCACCTCTCAAACTCGAAGCACTTTTCATCATAATGGGCTCCAATTGTCTCTTTATTTTGTAAATAGCGATTATTCTTAGGTAAGAACTTATTAACAACTCTCAGCATTCTGGTTATTATGTTGTAAGCTATGCTGATGTCTTTTTTTTTCTTATTCTTCCTTGTATTTTTGTTGTGTCTTGCAAATAAGGGATCGTTATGAAACAATGCATTTCCAGTAGAGGTGAATTACTTCATCTTGTCAATTAACAAAAGTCACCACCTGTGGCCTGGAGACCCACTTGCTGGTGGTAATAATAAGGCCATGCTTACTGGGTTGGCAGCCACTCTCTGTGTAGGAATGTGACTAAATAATGGAAGTTGCACCACAGAAATGACCTCCTTGCAGCTGATTGTAGCAAAAGAATCCCTTATTGGATGAGGGAGAGTACTTCTATAATAATGTCACAATATAAATAAATAAAACTTTGTCCTAATTGTCAGTAATATTACTATTCTGCTAAACATTTATTCAGATGAATGCAGGTGCAAGTTGTAATTAGGCATGGGTACTGAGCATTTTCACTCGATCCGAAACCTAAACTGCCTTTCCTCGCAAGGGAAGGTTGTTATTTCAACATAGCTGCTGATAATAAAGGAACCAGTTTCTGTGCTTTGGCTACTCATTTTTTATTTCCTTTTTGGCTCACTTGATGGCCATGAAAACCTTTATTTCATGAGACTCGCCCAAAATATAGCAGATACTTGAAATTCACTGTACTAGAATATGTTCCTGATCCATTTCCATAGTGATCATCGTAAGTGTTCTTCCTTATTACAACTGTTCTTTATCTTAACGTGTTTACCAAAGAGTTTATTTTGATAAATGCATTGTCTATTGATAAAAACAATATTATTTGGAATAACCGGGGAAGCTTGTCATTTATAAATGCAGGAATCACTGCCTAACATTCCTAAAAACGGAGGGGATTGATTAGGGTAGTATTTGGCATGGCTCTTTTAGGAAGGAGTGAAATGACTGTAAAAAACTAATAAAAATATCAAGCTATTCCAAGCATTCAAGTACACCTGTAATATGGGTTTTAGAAAGCATTATCTTTAGAATATGTGAGGTAGATATTTGATTTGTTTTTTTCTATATGTTCTTTATAATATGAACTATCACTATAATCGGTTATTGCCCTCATAAAGAAAATTGTCATCAAAATTATCCCTTTTTTATTAAGTGGGGAATTATGAAGATCCATTAGAGATGCTTCCTGGATGATCTCTAGATATAAGAAACTGCATCATGGTGTTAATCAATATAGCTCTTTATAATTTCAATATTGATGAACTTATTTTCCTTGAAAATACTAACAGCTGAAAGAAGAAACTTCTTGGAATGAGTTGATATGAGGTTTTGATTCATTGGATTCCCATCATCACCACACTGAACACTGTAGTTCTAAGGAATAGTAAAATAAACCCTAGTCCTCAATATTTCCCCCCTGCCAAAATCAATAGAGTCTGTTGTAACAAAATTATACAAAGTATTATAATCCATAGCTGCAATAAATTACATACTGAATATACCATCCATATTTTATAAGTGGGTTACTATTACAAGAAGAATTGAACGTTAAATTAGTTCATTAAACTACATTCATACATATAAATTTACTTCAGATAGTATATATTTACTCAGTGTGCTTTGATTGAAACTACATATGATTAATTCCATTAGGGAAGATCTGTTACTTTCAATGATAAATAGGAAAGGCAGAGTATGACTGAGGCTTTCGCTTTAACAAACATAGAGAGTTCTGCAAATATACAGGGTCTAGTCACCTTGAACAAAAGCTTTTGTAGAGTTTACTTAGATCTTGAGTCTATTTCTGTAGTTGGGAGGCAGTTTCGCTCGATGGTACTTTCTCTTCACTGTTTAACCTTTCACACTCTATAAATAAAACATTGTTGTGATATGCAAGGACTCCATCTCCAGGCCACTACTCTACTTCCTAGGACATGATCCAACATAGAGATAGCACTAAGTACATATTTGGTGATTGCATAGTTAGAGAAGCCCCCAAGCACGGTAGACGAAGATTCGCAGTAAAATTGGATGCCAATGGACTCTAGCTCAGAAACCCAACTTACTCATACAGACATTTATGACAGTATACCACCCACTGGGAACTATTCAAAATGAAGAGAGAAAAGATGTTCACAATCATGTAATCTACAATTCCAGTTTATGTATTGGGTTACATTCAAAACTGAAGTGATAGTTTGCATAGGAAACATTTTTAAGTTGAGTTAAGAGAAAGAACATGACATGATCAATGATATCTTCTTATAAAGGGAACACATTATGTGTTGAGTTTGTGAAAGTTATTCTTGAAATATTTGGACAAAGGTTGCCCCTCTCTAGAAACAACAATCTGGTACCAACTTTATCCCACTTTGTTTTGAAGCAAAAATCTGCTTCTGAGGACTAGATACCTTCGGAACTATACATAGGGTGAAAAATGTGTCTCCATGTCATATGTTCACCTGTGACCAAGTTCACAAAAAAGGTTGTAAAAACATCTATTGTCACCATTGCTTAGGAGAGTCATTAGGGGTTATCAGAAATTTATACTAACAGTTTTCAATACATTTATTTTCAAAGATAAACAATTTTACAGTACTGTTCATTTCAGCATATAGTAGAGTTTTTGAACTGATTCTGTATGTACAGACCAAAGGAACAAACATGAATAACTGAGAATAAACTTTGGGCCATTTGTAATCTCTTCTCTTACCAACAGCTAATGCCAACTTAATTGGTAATGTGACTAAAAATATTATAGCTGTTATTTACTCAAATAGATCAGACTAAATGGGTGATCTTGTACAAAAAATAACTTCAATGTATGTTAAGCTTATTTATTTTTTTAAACTTTTACTGAAAAATGGTTGTTTTAATATATCCTGTGTATGGTTTCTCTTCCCTCATGTCCTGGCAGATCATCCCCAAATCCAACCCTATGCCTTATCCCTGTCTTTCTTTAGGAAACAAACTGGCAGACAAAGAAATAAACAAAGAGACCAAAATAGTATGAAACAAATAGAGAAAAAGAAAACAAACAAAAATATAAAATGCGCCATGGAAGAGGAATGAGAAAAGGGAGATTTCTACTTGTTTCTTCTAAGTCCAGGAAGAGCTGCATTAAATCACCTCATTCTCTTCAAAGAAAAGGGATAGATAACACAGCAAAACTGACTAGACAAAGAATGGTCATTTCTGATGTCTTAAAACTTGTTTTTTCATGATATCCTTGTAGATCTATTCAGATACTGCAGAGTGTAGCGTATTTACATGGTTGGCAGTTTTTGCCAGTCTGTGTTGTTTTAAGTGGGTCTCTAACTTATTTATGAAGGTATCATGAATTGTTTGTATCATTTTTGTCCCTACAGTCAGCTCACAATATTTCAAGTTTAGTCTCTGAAATCCTTAATATTTGTGTTCAGAATAATCAGTTTTCATTTCCCAGTTGTAACCAAGGAAGTTGTTCCATTTCCTAATGTCCACCAGCGTTACATTTCTCCAAGAGTATTAGTAACTACTATGGATATTGAAAGGAGCAATGTTTTTAGCCTTTCATAACACTCTTCAATGATGACACATTCCAATTTCTTCAGCTTCACCTCAAGAGAACACTCTAGAGAGAACTTCACAAATTTTCAAAATTCAGTGGAAAAAAATCTCTATTTTAAGATTATCTGTGAGTTGATTGAATAAAAATTTATTGAATACCAGTCTTTGTGCCTGATGTTTGCTCTTGAATAAACAGCAAGGGAAATGACGTCAGTTTCTGTACTTAAGGAAGAGAAACAGAATATCAATGGTGGAGATGCAGCCAAAGTTTGAAAATAATGCATAAATTTCATTTGTGTTCTACATCCTTGAAATGCAGAAATTGCTTTGTCTCATTTATTCCATACTGTTAGTGTTTAATACCATATAATACATATATAATGAGCATCCATGGTATGGATGACTTTAAAGTTACTTATTTCATAAGTATCCCCTTTTATCTGTAGCTGCTACTTTTGTGATTAGAATGATATTTATTTGTGTTGGAAGGTATAAATTATACTATTGATGCATTTTCATTTGTAATAATAATAATTTCAGGTGTGGCCATATCTATGTACATGCATATAAATTTGAAACATAGGTAATAAATGTAATTATATATATGTATATATATGTGTTATGTATGCATATATGTATGTATATATATTACAACATATTTACATGTTTGCATATTATTGAACCAAGTAATATTCTTTTTGTAAAAAGTTCTTCAGTATCATAGCTCTGTAAGGACTGTAATAAATGCTAAAGTTATTAAAAGTATCAATGAATGGTGAGTGACCACTCTTTATATTTTTCTGATAAGTTATATTACACACTTTCCAGAGAATTTTATCTCAGTATATATACATGCATGAACATTTATAGATGTACATTTACATACACATATAGACATACGCATGAATATCTGTAACATTCTAACCTGCACAGAGAGAAAACACTTGTTATGCTAATGTAAAACCCTGCTGATGACACCTACATTACATACTCACAACTGAATTATAAATCTTTCATTGTTTCACTGCTGAGTTCACCTAAGTTATTTCTGTCTATTACTACACGTGTACTATCATTGGGATTCTCATTTATGTGCTATATGGAAAACTAATTCACATGTGAAGTATAAAACATATAGAAAGAAGAAATGCTTTGTAGTGAGATTTATTTTGTTGTGATTCAAGAGGTTCGCAACTGACCTGTTGATTACTGTAACTAATTGTTCCATACAGTACAGGGTGTGTTTGCAGAGAACATTGAAAATCCTGAGTGAGTGCTTAATGAACCAACATAATATAGACATGATATAGTTTTCCAGTCTACAGTGGAGCAAAGCATATAGAAAAACTTCAAATGATACATTAATAATTACTGTTACTATGATAACAGACAAAATATTTTCAGTTTACTTGTTTTTGGCCAAAATTTTCCTCTACATTAAAATTTCTAAGTGTTACAAATGAAAATATGGGTTGATACATGATAATTAATAGTGAAAATGATATTTTATGTATTCTTATCAGTAAAGAAAGGTCAGTCTTAGAGTAGGCCTGTAAGACAAAAAAAAAAAAAAAAAAAAAAAAAAAGAAGGAAGAAAGCAGTAAAGTGGTTTCTAAGACGCAGGCCAGATAGTCACAGGGTTAGTTTAAATAAAAGTTATATTTGAGAAGAAGAAGAAAAAAAACTACATATTATGGAGAAAGATCACCTAATTATATTTTCTTCTTGGACTCTGTTCCAAACTATAAACTTTTGGGGTTACTTTTAATAGAATCAGAGGTTACCAATTTAAAATTTTTCACTGTGTGGAAGAAAATCAATCTTCTATCATGTACCAGTCTGGGAAGAGGATGGTTTGGACATGGCAGGCCAGCAGGGCACAACACACTTTCATCTAGTCTCATTATAGAGTTCCTCTCCACAGCAACGTTGTTGTATCTGCCCTGTCAGCATGAGGCATGCCTCTGCAATGGGATATTAAACCCTGTGTTGATTGTTCCCATGGATTTGTTAAGCTTTATTAAAATTATCTTTGAGGTAGGTTTTCTGTATCCTGCATTGAGCTAAATTCTTGCAGTGAGAAAAGCTGTGTATCAAGAGGAGGGAGAGAGGCTACTTTGACACAGCGACCTTGTACATAGGTCAGTGGAAAGTTTTAAAATTCTGCTCTCCTCCCTCTAGTATTTCCTGGTAACTGTCTTTGTTCTCTGCATTACAGCTCTATGTAGACACTAACGCTGGAATATGTCAAGACCTCATAATTCCATGTTGGGATGAAGACTTGTTTCAACAGGTACTGACTTTGAGTTTTGCTTTATGCACATCATTCTTAGGCTAATCTACTAAATCCTGAGTGTTTTACCTACTGTCATAGCAAATTACATATCATATAAAGCCAAACACTATTCCTTAGACTGTAATAAGTAATATAATATCCATAGCTATGTTGTTAATACAGAACAAAATTTATTTCAAATAGTTCTGGAGGTTGAGAAGTCCAAAGTCTACACTGTGATATCTGGTAAGAGCTACTATCTGTTTCCAAAAAGGAGTTTGTAACTATATTATCTAGAGGGGAGACACCTTAACCTTATAAGATGAAGAAAGTGAACAAAACACATATTAACCTTTTTATAAGAATTTTAATGCATCCAGGAAGGAGAGGAACTTCTATAAATTGCCCCTTCTGTGGAAAACTTCTGAATGCTGTTATGTGGGGCATGAATTTCAATACATGAACTGATTTTGGCTCATAGTTTGAACAGATACAGTCCATATATATATATATATATATATATATATATATATATGTATATATATGTTGGAATATCAGGTGACTTGTTTTATTGGGTCCACATCCAGTAAGCTGATACAAATTAATTCTTGCATTCTGTTGATTTTATTCCCCTGCTCATTTTAATACATGATGGGACCCTGACCACAGGGTGGTGCTATCCTCCTTCAGGGTGCCTCTTGTATTCTCAGTTTGAGCTCTCTGGAAATGTCACCACAGACATAATTAGAATTGTATCTCCTATCTGATCCTAAATCCAGTTAATTCGAAAGTAAAAATTATCCATCAAAGTTATCAGCAGTAGTCACTGGTGCCAGCATCACACTTTTGAGAGACAATGATTAGTATTAGCTCACTGTAGGATCCAGAAAACTTTTTAGACTCCATTATCAAGCAATTGAATGACATTTACTTTTAAAGAAGTTACTGTGACCAAAACAAACATGGGCTCAATAGCTAACTAATATTAGGTTTTGAATATAACTACTGAAGATCCAACATGTTGTTACATGTATCTCTTCAGTTTCCATTTGCATATTTTATAAATGCATGTATTATTTGAATTTATGTTGGCTAAAGAGCCATCAACCATCTACATAGTGGCAAGAGCTGAAGTCCATAGACAGGGTGAGATCAAAGAGTATCACCTGTGTGAGGAACCTCCTTACTGTCCTAACACTGGTTAGCTGCTACAGTTTAGTGAAATCCAGACTAGTAGACATCCTAATTTTTTTTTGTTTGTTTATTTGTGGTCTATGACTATCTCCTGAGGTTGGAGGACTAGTAGTGTTGAGAACTGTATACTTTCAAATCCTTCGGACTGAAATTTGAATGAAAATGACAGTTGTAAAGAATACGGTATTAAATACTATCAAATCTATGTGATTATGACTCATCATTCCCTTTAAATCTTTTAAATCCTGAAAATATGTACTTCTATCAATTCTAGAGGTCATCATTTTTGCAACTCAACTGCAAACTGTAAAGGAACCTGTGCAAATTATCAAAGACCATGAATATCAAATTATAAATGCCATGGCTAATCTTCTCAGCTCCTGTTTATCTAATTGCACTCTAGAAAAATCTCCACTAGATAATTCTTTCATCTTGGCATTGCAGATGCTTTGTAAGTTGATGGAGTATAGTCTTGGTGGTTAAAAGCACTTGCTTTCCTTACAGAAGTTACAGATTCAATTCCTAGCACCAAACAGTGCCACAAAACCATCTGTGACTCCAATGTCAATCATCTTCTGATCTCTGCTGTTACCAAGTATACACAGAGAGTGTTACACAATCATACATATATTTTATAATTCTTCATTCAATAAAGACCTTCCTTGATGGTAACCTCTACAGGCTCAGTACAGCATTAAAAACATCCTTGTGTAGCCTGTTTGGTGTCAGTGAGAAGGCCGGCAGTGAGAGTTCAATTGGTTATAACCAATCTTCAGAAAAAGAGACACAGAAAAATAATCATTCACTGCAATGAGAAAGTATAGTGCCAAGCACATAATCATTGCGTCTCTAGAAGTAGGCAAGGGGGCAGCTGATTGCTATGAAGCGGTTCGTTTCACCCATCTGGAACTGTACTTTTGTCTATGCCTTGGTGTAGCACTTGAAGTAGCAGACATGTTCACCATAATGAGGACAACAAACTAAAAAAAGAGAAAGCTCATCCCTTGGTAATTTCCTATTTTCATAATTCTCACCATGATTAGATGATTTAGGGAGGAATATTCTCATGGAGTATGAAGACCAAAACCAATGTGCAGTTTCAGAGTTACACAATATTGGGACGTGACCCTCATAGAGCTTTATTATCAATGTGAAGTACTATTTCTCATATTAATTAAAATGTATTATTAATTTCATTTTCTATTCCAAGTTTGTATTTTTGCTAATGCAAGGAAGGGTAGACTTACTTGACACTTTCAAGTACAATTGGTGAAGTTAATTAGAAATAATTTTGCTAAGGTTAAGAATTGCAGTGTTCTATCTGACCGGATCCTCATTTAGATAAGTATAAAGCACCATTAAATGTGAAGAACATTTTAATTTATAAACAGACACACATACACACACACACACACACAGACACACACACACACAACACACACACATACACACACACAGAGGCACACACAAACACACACACACACACACACACACAAATAAAACACCATAAAAATTTTTACATCAGTCAGGAAATGATTATAACATTTTTGATCAAGGAAATTGTACATTGTTTTATCTTAAAAAATCATTCTCACTTGGTCTCCTATGATCTTGACTGAATGACTAGAAACCTTTGCAGTTTAGACATAAATGAAATTCTTAATATGTAAGGGTTTGTTGAATCTTATCGGGCCCTGAAGTCTCCCAGGATTTCCTTTCTTCCTTTTCTATTATTTGCCTATATAACATTGAATTCAGGAATCAAATTTTCTAGCTTCAATGTTTCCTCTGTATTGGACTGTGGACCTTTAATGAGTTATTTTTACCTCCATGACTTCTGTAATGGACAATAGAAATAATAAAATGGCATATTCAGGCTGTTGGCAATGTAGCCAGTACTTGGAACTTACTGAAGGTAGTGTTATAAAATGACCATTCCCAAAGTTGACAGCTTTTGTTTTTTGTTCATTCTGATAACCAATAATAATAATTAGACAAAAATGAATTACTTATACTCGAGAAAGATAAGTTTGTAGTTTTCTGGTGATCAAGTTACATTGCATGTATGTACTAATACTCTGATGGAGGGGAGAATGACAGGAATCTCTTGATCAATACTGTGGTATCGACATAGCTCTGCAGGAAGCATTCCTGATGGAGACCATGATGAATGAAGCAATATATTCTCCAAACAGCAAGAAACAGAATCTATTCCTGTCTCTTCTTCTTGGCTTTAGAAGATCAAGGAGTTTGTTATTAACTAGTTTTGGATATCCATTTACATTTTAATTATAAATAATCTCCACAATGTATATGATGGTTAGCCTAACATGTATACTGCTAATTGGAAATGATTTTTCCCAATGTCCCAAATAGTCATGGTATATTTAACCTTTTATGTTCATGTTTATACAGTAGAGATTTTTCTAAGTCTTCCACATGTGAGAACTGAACTCAGTATTCTCAACATATTTTTGCTAAATATATTCTGCTAACAAAAAAATGCCTGCCAACTTTGGCAAATCAAACAATATTTCAAAATGAGATATGTCAATTCATTATCATCATGACAGCTATTCTCCTGAAGATAGATTTTTATTATCTTGTGATCTCCCATATTTATCCATGAACATTTCCACATACAAAACCAGTGCCCTTAACTATTAACTGTATTAAATTTACTATGTGTAAGCATTAACCCTTCTCAGACTTAACCCCCTCTCTTTAAGCTCCCCTTTCCAGCAATAAGGTGAGAAAAGTAGAAACAATAAATTTCTCTGTTTAATACAAGCAAAGGTTATGCCCAATATTTCTGTCATTAAGCATGATCTCAGGATATGGCTCTTCCCATTCCTCAAAAGAACTTATTCTAGACTCTCCAGCACCACAATGAATATTTGTTTCCTTGCATAATGTCTTTCCTTTACCAAATAATGGTTCCATTATGAAAGTTGACTTTTGGGGTTATTCCCTTCACTTATTTTATTGATTCTAGCTTTTGGTTTGACCCTATAACACTTTGCTGTGCCTTATTATGCCTATAAACCAAAAACTCCTGTCTTCTCCCTGGAGCTATCTTTTAAAGTTAGTTAATACAATTATCTCCCCAGTGTGGTCTTCCAAGACACACCAAATAGCCCTTTACTTTGAGAATCTGTGTCTTGTTTGCTATAGAACTTAAAACTCCCAGTCATTGGCAGGCTTCCTTGCCACTTAAAACAATCATTTTAATGGAGATAATTTCTGTTGAATTTGAAATCCGTTATATCTATGACAGAGGCTGTTTCACAGGAAACACTCAGCTAGAACTTAATGAATATCGTTTGCCTGTGTAGACGTGTGGTCTGGAACTAGATCCAAACTCTAAAGGCAGCTTCAGTGAACTGAATTACTTACAAAGACTAGAAGAGCTATAATTTTTATCATGGGATCTTTGCTCTCGCTCCTGTTACCAAAGACTGCAGCTCCACGATGAGCCACAGGACAGGTAGAGGACAATTATAGAGGTGGAAAGAGTTGAGGAAGCAAAGGATAGATGGAAAAGAGGAATTTAAGGAAAAATGGAGCATTGAGAAAAATGAGTTTGATAATGGGAGAGAAAGAAGTGATCAGAGGGAAAGAGAACAAAGTAGCAAAATGGGGTTCATCATTCATCCCTGGTTAGCACTTACCAGTCAAGGTGACACTCCTGATCCCTGTAAGTCTATGTCACAAAAGCATGGAGATGAATTTGCAATGTTTATGAGGGTGCTTGGGTGTGTCAGTTTTAGATAGATTTAATGTCAATCCCATCCAAACAGAAACGTACATTCAAGGAAAATCAGTTACAGACTGAAGCAACATAAACAAGGCCCACAGAAAGACCACAGACTCCATTCCTGGCATCTTTCTATGTGTTAAAGCTTAGTCAGTACTAAATTAACATTCAGAAGCATAATTCCTCAAACAACAAAATAGTTCATCATTCACCGTGGTGAAACACCAGCTCAAGGACTTAGCTCTTCCTTTTCCAAACCTTATCACTGTCTTGTCTCTATCCCTACGTGCCCTTGACATCTCTGACGGCTGTGGAAGCTAGTCTGATGTTCTTGTGGTGCCACAGCAGAAATTCACCTGTATTGTCGCTGCATAAGTGAATAGTATAATCTACTGTACACACCTAGTGCAATCCACATCTGACAAAGCCTGTTTTAACACATACTGAGCTATCTGAATGTACTCACAAGACACCTACCAGTTGGATGGGATGGCACCACTACAGGCCCTGGATATTGCATAAAAAAAGGAGGAGGAGGAGGAGAAGAAGAAGCCAGCATATAGACGACTTTATGCTTATCTTAGCCTAACTTCACACTCACTATTTTTTTTTAATAATTCAGGTTGAAAGTTCTATATTTTGTACATGCATCCTGATCATATCCATGACCACCACTCCCCTACCCATTCATTTCCTGGTGCGTCTTATTGCATTGCATTTCTGCATTCATATGTTTTTTAAAAATATTTTTACATTAACAATCCCTGAGTTCAATTCGAGCTGCCAATATGCACATGGTGTGTGGATAACCTATCAACAACAATCGACAGACAGATTCAAAATCAATTCTTCACAGAAATTGTACAAAAAAGTTCATTGTGGATAAACAGATGACCTAGGATAGCCAAAACAATCCTTAACATAAAACAAATAATAACGTGATTAGAGTTTCCATTATCTCAGGTTTCATGTTATAATACAGAGACATAGTAATGAAAATATCATGGCCCTAGCATAAAGTCAGACACACTGAACAATAAAATAGAATTAAAGAACCAGATATAAGGACATTATGAAGTTTAACAATAAAAAAATGTAAACCAAAAAACAAACCACACACTGGAGAAAAAGACAGCTTTTTCACCAAATCATCCTGGTTAAACTGGACAATTCTCTGCAGAAAAATAAAAAGAAACACTTATCTCCCACCCTAAATTATACTCAACTCTAAACGGAGCAAGGACTTTAACTTAAGACTTGATACCTTGAATTTGATAGAGAATCAAGTAGAGAATATAACACCTTACAGGTACTGGTAAGAACTCTCTGCAAACTTCTCCTTAGCACAAGAAGTTAATACACACAAGTGACCAATTCAAACTCAAAATCACAAGAGGTTATAGAGCAAAGGTAGGTGTCAATAAAGAGAAGGGCAATCCAAAGGATGGGAGAAAGTGTTTTCCAGCTGTACAACTGACAATAGTCCTCTTTACAAAGAACTTATAAAACTGAACATGAAGAAAATAAGCTCGTTAAGACATGGGATATGTGATTGAACAGAAATTTCTCATAACCAGAAACAAAAGTAGCTATGTAAACACTTTGAAAAATGTTCAACAGTCTTACCTGTCAAGAAATGCAGTTTAAAATCCCATCTTACACCAGTTGAAGTCACCATCATCAAGAAATCAAATGGCCACAATTCTGAAATGAAATGAAAAGAGGGAATTTACAGAGCTAGATATCACAAGGATTTCCTTTTTTTGTGTGGACTCAATTGTAGGTAGTAAGTGTAGACTTTCACAGAAGATCAAGGAAAAAGATGCTGGCATACTTCCATGTTCTTTCTTAAAGACGCTAATATCCTTCATACAATTCAGTGACATATATATACTCAGTTGTTTGCTTTTCATGACTTTCACATATTATTTTTTTTCCAATTCAATACTTACTTCATGTAAAAAGTTAAAAAACAAAAATAATATAGGACTACTTAAATCTCAGTGCAAATGGATTTATGTCATGCTGAAACTGTACAAAATTATTCTAATATGAGACACAAGAAATATATGAATGCAGCTTCTAAGTCCACACAAGTTCAGAGTTAAGAAAACCATCACTGGCAGCTAGAAGAAATTTTCATTGTTAAATGTTAATTTATTTTATTTTATCTTCACAAGGAACTAAATCAAATAGTTAATAATTCTAAAGAAATGGAATCACGCTAAAATTTGACATTTTATTTTATTGTCACATTAGTTTTTTTGATTCAAGCTGGTGATTCTGAGTTGAAAACCTTACCTCTCATATTACTGATTGTAAGAATATTTCCAGTTTAAGTGTCAGATATATATATATATATATATATATATATATATATATATATACACTCAAAAACTATGTTCCCTTGCTACTCTGTCTTCTAAATGTTCATATAAATGAAATATGGCAGATGATATAATGTTAGGGTTTCTATTACAAATATCCTTTTGCTTGTCCATCTTAGAAAGGTTCACTCGGTACCCCATGAAGCAAGCCATTCTGCCTGCCAGCTTACCTCCAAGATCTAGAAATAATGAACACTCCAGGCTCGGACCTCCAGCAATGCTCTTTCTGATTTGTTCCCTCTCACAGCACGCTCAGGTTCTGCTCCATTACTTACCATGCATCAGCTCTTCTCACAAGTCTCTCGAAAAAATGGAGAGGTTGGGAGAGGCGCAAATAGATGATGGATTTTCCAGTCATAGAAAAATTGCTTTGAAATTTAAAATCCATAGGATCTCAGTAGGAGAGACAGGCCTCTTGCTTGTGCCCTCTGGGATTCAAATATGCATTTGTTGCTTTGTTACCTAATGTGGTCTTGACTAGTATGGACACTTGTGGCCTGTACGAGTGCACTGTCTTGGCTTAAATATTTGTGCCTGTTGCTAGCTGCTCCTACTGGAAAGTCTATTGTGCTATGTAAGCAAATAATATGGTACTTTGACATTTACTACATCCAGTAGATCTTTGTTCTTTGGTTCCTTAACAATGCTTTTAAGGCTTCAAAATAGAAAAGTAACTGCTTTCCACCATATACTTACCACTTTGTTCTACTCTCCTGTGTTTCTGTCACACATGTATCCTGCTTTCTAATTTATCTGTTCCCACAATTCGTATTCTTTTCAAAGCTGCAATGGATTGAAGGCAGTCAAGTCAGGTGATTCAATTCCCAGGTAGCATTAACGATAAACAGAAGCACAACTGTGCTCATCTAAGGTTTCATGAGGGTTTTTTTTTTCTCTCAGTTGTTCATAGTAACCCCCATTATGTCTTTTCTATTCTTTACAATTAATATGACATATCTATCCCCAAATTCCAACTACAACTCCTCCCATTGGTCTTCTAACACGGCCCCATCCCAACTTCATGCCCTAGTTGTCATTGTTTTTGAGAAACCACCAAATTCAATTAGCGCCTCATAGATGTGCATAGGAATGGGACCATTCACTGGAGTGTGGGAAATTACCAGTGGCCACATACTCAAGGAGGAATTCTTCTTCCTCAGCATTTACCCACCAGCTCCTCAGTAAAAGGAAAGGCCTCCTTTCAGCCAAAGTTCATGGCTGTTTTAGTGCCTAAAAGCTAACAAAATATAGCTCATGCAAAGAAGTGGCTTAATTTTAGGAACTAAATCCTCTAGAAAATGTTATCATGACATGTCTATTTGGGGCCATTTGAGTTATTTTTAATAATGTTCATGAAGTTTTATTTGAATATTGTTTTTATTTTTCCCCCTAATTCTTCAACCTACTCTGCTAGAAATAAATGTGTAAAAACAACTATTAAACCCAGTGTGACAAATTAATTAAAAAAAAACCTATTGCCATGATGGTTAAAATTAGATCCAAATCTGTACCTTACTGAAAAGACAGATCTGAAAGGTAATAAGAGCAATCAATCTTAAAAATCATGAAAAATGAGGGATTAGAGAACAATCTGTCAAGAAACTTCTCTTAGAGGGAAGCTGTCATAATAGCCTTTCTCTGAGAAAAGAAAAATCCAACAGTTTAAGTTCTTCCTATTTGTTTTTATTTTTTTTTTTATGAAACCATTCTTGAGCATTCAATGATGCCTAAGTACAGTGGTGCCGATGGGAAAACACAAGGAAAGGGAAAGATATAAAATAGTCCAGATGTCATAGGACAACATGGAAGGCAATGAAGGACAAATTCATGATGCACTCATTATACAAGCATAATAATTAGAAAAGGGAACAGAAAAAAAGTACTAAGAATAAAGAATAATTCCTTACTGTTTTAGATGTTTGTTTTTTTCTAGACAGGATTACTTTGTGTAGCCTTGGGTCTCTTGGACTCACTTTGTAGACCAGGCTGGCCTTGAACTCAGAGAGCCACCTTCCTCTTCTTCCCACATGCAGGGTTAAAGGCCTATGTGCACTACCACCACATGGCTAAGAATAAATCTTGAGGAAAGGTAAATGATGTTAATTTGAAGATTTGTTACAATGAATATTTTATAAAGTTGTCTGTATATACATAGTGAGATAGTTTCTACAATTTATGTTGATTTTGACTATATATATAATAAAGAAAGAGGAAAAATAAATATCAATTCTTAGCTAACATATAGTTGAAAATATGTGCAGTTATCAGAATGATGGTAACAGACAATATCAATATCTGTGAAGACAATATTTCTCTTGCTGTTAGAAATACATTATCCCCTAGCTCAGGCACATTGTCAATCTCTGAGACATTAGTATGGTACTTACTGAATTTTGAAATCAGGGAATCAGGTCTACAAACTAACATGCCCCATATCCTATGTTGCCAAAAAGTACAGAACAAATTGATCTATTTAAACATATGTATCCATACTGGCTAGCTTATCAAGCTCAACCAAAGAAGGTATTTCCTCTGCTCTTCAATCAGAGCCATTGTGTTTGTCTCTGTCCATTTTTGAAACAAGCCACTAGACCATAGTATATTTAACCACCCTACATTCATTAAATAACCTATAATTAGAAGTGATTGTACATTTTGCAAGCAAAGTGAAAAATATCTTGATACAGGTTTTGTAATTACTAAGTCAGGAAGTAAAGCAAAATCCCTGCCAAACAGTTCAGAGCTTGCAGGGGCCCCATACGAGTAAGGATGATTTCCCAAGAATTTTCAACGATCATTAAGCTGTTTACATAGAGGAAAAACAACCTTTAGAAAAAAAATCTTCCTTTTCCCTAAACTTCCATGATTTTGGGATAAAAATAGATAACTTTTGCAGAAACTGTGAAAAAATTAGGAGTTGACAGAATTAACTAACAATTTATGTCCACTATTTACCAACTATTTTGAATAATTAAATTGAAGATATATGTGGACGTTCCTCTGCATTCCCCGAAACAACAACGCTCAAATATAAAACAACCAATTTATCCAACACTCGGGCAGTTGGAAACAATAATATAAGGTGCAAGAATTTTAGGAATTGCAGGACCTGACAATATTCAGTAGCTCCTCAGTCAATGTTTTACAACCAAAATGTAAGATTTAGCTTATTTTAAAATTTATTCTTATTTCTCATTTCTATACTTAAATGTGTAAATACAGAAAACTCTCCAAATAACTAATCAAGGATGTGTTTAAAGCACATGTTATTTATTGAAAGCTATACATTGTATACTTAAAATTCAAATTATTCAAAGCATATTGATGATTTTGGATATAAATCACTATTATGAATTATAGAAAGCAATTCAAATATATATGATTTAAGAAACCAATTATTTTTATTTTCAAGTTTATTTCAGAGGACCTGGCATTCATTCCCATATATAAAATATATTTCTACCTGATTAAAATAGCTTTTATCTCTTTATTAAAATAAAAAATTACAACATGATTTGATCAGGGTTTTCCAGTCTCCTGACTCCTCCCATGTCAGTTTGATCTTCAAAATCTGTACTGTCTATGAAGAAATCCTAGTTCTAGAAAGTTATAACATTGTTTATTGTAATGCACATATTTTGTTAAATAAGAAAATAGATCATTGTGCTGCAATTTAAGGAAAGTAATGAAATGTTTTTTAGGTTCAAGGATTCAACATGGCAACACTATTGGAGTAAAGCATAACAAACATTTAATGACAGGTGCTCTGAACAAACTAGGGAACTAACAGCAAAGCTCTACAGTATGGGAATGGAATGTTCCATTCCAGGTATCCCCAGAAAGAGCCAGACAGACATGTATGTTCTCAGAATCACAACTAGGAAGTGTGATGATATATTATATATGGTTTATTAAAGCTTGCCTGAGGATTCAGAAAGCTAAGCACCCCCTCAAGATACAGAGATCAGGCAGTGATGGTACATACCTTTAGTCCCAGGATTCAGGATTAAGAGGTAGCTGGATCTCTACTAGTTCAAGGCCACACTTAGCCTTGACTCATGAGAAGTTTTTAATGCAAAAACTGGGTCTCAGGGCTGGCATTCATTCTCCAGCCACATTGATGATAGGATGACATTGAGTCTCAGGATTCTCTAGCAATATTGAGAAGAGAATTGCAGTCTTAGATTTCATTCTGAGGTTTGGTGGAGCCAGTTTTGGTAAGCCTGAGCTAGAGGGGAGAGCTAGTGGGCAGCTTCTTAGATTTTCTGGTTGTCGGCTTGAAGTTTGAATACCAATATCAGTCTCTGGGTCTTATCACGCCACTAGGAATTATTCTCAATAACTAGCGCTTCGGTCTAGCACAGAGCCTCAAGCTGTGGCCCCTGTACCTACACCATTAGCTCATAGCTGCCACACTGATTTGTCTGGCTGTGCAATGAGCCCATTTCATAACATTTCGTTTGTATAGATAAAATTGAAAAGGATAACTAACTATCAAATTACAGGACTGCAATTTAGGTAAATGAAATAATGTTAACACAGTGGACAAACATTCATCACATGTATACATTTTAAATATTGTTATTACAACTGGACAGATAGCTGTATAAAATAACCAGGTCCCCCCCTCCTTGCAAGTATAAAACATAGACATATAACTATAGTCAATGAAGGAAATTGAGCCATGTAATCTCTAATGTAATAAAGATTCAAAGTATGTATTATTATTTGAGAAAATATTCTAAATGAAAACATTGACTTTTATAGAACTGGAAATGCACAGCCAAATAGGCTGGATTATGCAAATGAATTAGTTATTAGCTTAGAGATTTCAGGAATCACCTATTATAGTGAATTGGGTGGATTTAAAAGTTTATATTGCTCACATTCTTTACATAAGATATAAGGAAAAGTGAATAAGCACAACAAATGATGTTCTGTCCCCAAATTTTTCCTCATTAAATACTTGCTATATTACTGTTTTTGTAAGATAAACTGAAAGGAATAGCCACACATCAATTTATCTTTACACGACCAGCACAATAGTATCTGTTATTTTCTTTTTCTCTGAATATTAAAGTGATAGACCAATAACTTCTATAGTTGGGGAAGAGACATTTTACATGGACATCAGTGTGAAGCTAAATCCATTTACTGAGGGAAAACAAACAGAAATGAAATGTTACAAAAGCAATTTCCCCAAAGAAAACCTATCGCGTCACTATGTCATTGAGCTAACTTAAAATGCCAATGAAGTTGACCCCTGCTGAAAGTCAATCAAGCTCTTTCTATAATTTTTGTTTATCTGTGTCATTCACTGAAAAACTGAAAGATAGTATTTGATCCAGCACAATTTTCAATTTATGGGAGATGTCCTTTTACGTTTTAAATATTTCATTTTCAAATTTCAGTATTCAAAAATTGAAGTTTTGGTCCAAGACATTAAAATGGCTTTCAAAATGAGCAGTGGACTTCCTGTACAGGCATTGTGACAGATGAGCCAGGATAAAAGTGGAATGCTTCATATGTACTCATCTTTTCAGCAAAGCATTTTCCATTTGTTCATACTGCCACATTAGGTTAGAGATTTCATTAGATATTTGACAACAGAAAACAGAAAAGGAGAGTGTGAGAATCTGACTCTCTTCCCAAAGGAGACACAAGTGTCTCAAGCTGGAAAATGTATTAACTTCTAGACAATCTTTGGCAAACAATTTCCCCTCCTCACCAAATTTAGAAGGTGGTATGAAAGTCAAATTTGCTCAGGAATTCTTTACCAGGGAAAACTATTAAACTATTAAACTACATCTAGAGATCTCATGCCATGTGATAATAAGATGATCCATTATAGATAATTTACTTGTATTTTGATGAATCATCCCAGTGAGAGTTTATGTATTTTAATTCATCAAAATATATCATGTGGCACAAATGACATTTTGTGATATATTATCTGAAAAATTATATGACTTAAAACCTATAATTTTTTTATATAATAAAGTTTGAAAATAAAACTGATTATTATTAATTATAGGCTAGACTTCTTTTATATGTTCATGATTCATTTTCACTATTATTTATTTTTTTTCTTTGGTCCTTATGCTAACAAATCAAGATTATGTAGGCTAGCATAAAACTTACAACATTAGAAAAGAGAAACATATGAAAAACTATGTAGAAATAAACATGCCTATAAACTTTACAAATAAAACATCTTTGACATGCTTTAGCATATTTAAAAACAGTGTTATGATTTTGAGAATTGGGGAAATCGAGGTTATCCTTACATATATCCATAAGGTTTATTGATTGGTTGATTGATTTATTGATTGATTAGTCTATTTATTACAAAAACAGAGAGTTGCATATACAGCCAGAATGAGCATACTTACTGGAAGATTGGGACCCAGCCATTTCTGTTCTCACAGGACCTACATAGATTACCTGTCTTTGTTTGCATTTCTCAGGACAGTAGAGATTTAGTTTCACACAGGACACATTAGGAAGTCATGTTTCAGCCACTGCTGAGAAAGTTGATGGAGACAGGTTTATTTTCAAAGAAAATAATTTATCAGGAACAGCATGATGTGCTATGAGCTGTATAAGACCATGGACATTATAAGCTTCACAGTTTGTTGCTTACCTTCCTTATATTTATTTTCTCATTTTATTAACATATTCTGATCTATAGTTTCCAAAGTGAAGCAACTCTATTTTTCTTGCGTACTCTTGTAGCTCTATAATTCCACGGAAGCCTAGCTTTAATTTTTTTTTTATCATTCGTTCAGTATATAATGTATTTCTCAAACACCAGGTATGTATCCAAAGCAATGAATTAGACGCACAAATCTCTTCCCTGTTGCTTTTTAGAATGCACAAAGGCTGTGTGAGCCTATCCTTTAACAGCTGAGCTATCCCTCCAGCCCATTAAGGCTACTTTTTAAACTGTGACTCTGACATTTTAATACATACTGTATCATAAATGATCGATTCGTTGAAGATAAAATACTGGCCCAAATCAGCAATGAACAAACCCATAATGAATCAGAGCTGAATGATAACACTTGTGAGTTCACGAGATAAGTAATATCCATGATCATGAATAGGGCATTCACTAATACTGGGAAAGACCAGGTCAGGCACCTCCTCCACTATTGCTAGGAGTCTTAGCTGGGTTCAAACTTATAGATTCCTGGAAATTTCCCTAGCACCAGGTTTAACTCTAATCTTATAATGGCTCCTTCTATCAAGATATCTCTTTCATTGAAAGAACGTTCTGCATGTGAAATTCTCAACATAATTTTTGAAGCTTATATATAGGTGCATTTTTCTTTTTTCCTAAATATATTCTTCATTTTGGTTTTAATAGTTACTAGGTGTTTTTCCCCCTTTGGGAAGACAATTATAAATTACAAAACAAAATAAGCGAACAAAAAAAAAAATAAATGTTTGGTGGTTTCGGTCTTTTAAAAAAAGAATATTATTATTAGCCTTTAGACAAATGTTATGTCTTTTTTTGTTTGTTTGTTTGTTTTGATAGTGGACTTTAAGTCTTGACTTTTCTATTAAGAATATAGCAGTAGCAAAGGGCAATTCCAACTAAGTAACTTGTCAGTTTGTTTTATACACTGATCACACTCAAAAGGGTATATTAAAAGCTATTCATCTTTAAAATGCTGTTCAAAGTATGTAAGGCATAGCACGGAGAAGAGAAATAGCAACTTCAAAACTGTGCTGTTTAAATTGAAATCTATGTCTACAAATGCTCAGATGGAAATAGCTGCATTTCCTGACACTAAGAAGCTTAGTTGGAGCTTCTCCCTTAATGTTCCTCCTGCTCACACCATAAAGAGAATCCTGTTCAATTGCTCTTTGTATGCTCACATATAAATCAACATTATGAGAAATGTTCTTAACATGAGCAGGAGAGCACTGCTTGTGCATGGCAAATAGCCATGCAAGTTTTTTATTTGACCTCTAACCTCTCCTGTAAAGGCTGCACAGAAAAAGTATTGTCTTTATTTAGTTACTTAAGTGTAAAAATATTGATTTGCTTTGATCATTATTTTTTCAAAGACCAACAAAGCCCTCAGATATTTTTATGTTTCCTATCCACCTTACTAGATATTTGCTGAGTGCTTAGAGTTTTTATTAAAATTTAGAGAAGTCTGATCCTTCACCTTTTCAATAATTGAAAATTTGGAGGTTTACTGTAAACACATTACATCAAAGTCTAGAAAGTCCTTTGTTAAAAAAGAATCAATTTTATTGAAATTGAATTCTGCAAACAAAATGCAAGAGCAATCGACCAGTTTAATGGGGTTGTCAGTAGCTTTCAGCTTTATCCAAGATGCCCTGCTGTCTGGACTTTCAAAGGGACTTATTAAAGTTAGGAATGTTAGGAAATTATGATGTTATGGTCTGTTATCTATTTGAACACATAAGGATAGGAAAGTCACATTTGATCTGTATCCATCTCTGCTTAGCGTAGTCAATGATAGTTAATAAGCAATACAAGGCAAAAAATTTACTATATCATAACTGAGTTCACTTGACAGACAGAAAAGTAACAATTCCACTAGTTCTTGAGATATTCATCCCAGCTTATTAAGAACTCATTGTATATATGGCTTAATACATATGACTTTATATGATAAATAACAATGTTTTATATGAGATGTTTAATGATTATACATATTCATAAATTTAACTAATGACTTAAATATTTTATTAAACATACTATTCTGATATATCTCAATGTGGAACCAAAACTTATAGATCAGACAGAGTGAACTCAAAATTAGTAAGTAGAACAAAGATAGAGACAACTGTATTTTACTTCACCTGGGCAGGGCAGGATTTCAAAGTTTCAATACTCACTATACCACTGAATATATCATATTACATTCAATTCTATGTAAGTGGTCATGGATTTAATAATCTGTACAGAAACATTTTGAGAAGCCTAATTAGAACCTAAATAATTTAAAATAAGATCCATATACAAACAGATCAGTAATTTTAATTAAAATAGGATCCCTAAATAGTACATTGATAGATAGGCAAGTGATTGTAGCGATCAAGACAAGGTTAATCATAGTGGTGTACAAAACACACACTATCTAATCATGCCTTGAGAAGAAGGTTCACATTAATCTCTGCAGAGAGGCACCCATTATAGTCCTCCAATAAAGCCTCTTTCTCTCCTCTGTGTCCTCTCTCTCTCTCCCTCTCTTTCTCTCCTCTCTCTCGCCATCTCGCATCTCTCTCTCCATTCTCCTCCCTGTCTCTGTCTCTGTCTGTCTCTTTCCATCTCTCCTCTCTCTCTCTCTCTTTCTCTTTCTCTCTCTCTCTCATAGTGTCTGACTGTGAGTCACTGTCTGCACCCTCTCCCATGTGGTACCACAGGAAGCCTCTTCGATGATGGCTGGACTTGGCATTGACCGATGAACAGAGTATCATTAGGTTTCTGGGCTATTCAGTCTCTAATCCCTGGCCGTCTGGGCAGTATAGGGTATTGTCTCCCTGTCATCTTTTGGCCACTTCCACAAGTTATGTGCCAACATTGCCTAAGTACATCTTGAAGGCACGGCAGCTTGTAGTCAAGGGTCTTATGGATGGTGCTGTGTGATGTCTAGTTTCTTGTTTTGTTTTGCTTTTGTTTTTCCCAGATAGCCTGCAGAGTACCTTCCCAGGACAAAGAGACTAGAATATATGGGTTAAGGCTTTATGCAGACACTAGTTCTACCTCTCTGTGTTCAATGAGCTATGTGGATGTTATCCCCAACCATATACCATTCTGTCTGTTTTCAAGATCAACCCTCTGTCTTAGCATGAGCCTGTATTGTTAAAGATTCTCCATGGGATGCCCTCTGCCGATAACTGAATCAAATGCAACTCAGTTTCACCATTGGAAACCTTGCCAGGCTACAAACATGGCCAGTTCTGACTCTAAATACTTTATTACAAATAAAAGGAAGGAGGTGAGGACTCAAAAGGGATGGAGGACACCAGGAGACCATGACCCACAAAAACAACTAAGCAGAGTTCACAGAGACTAAAGCTGCAAGTAAGGAGCTTGCAAGGGTGTGCACGATTCCCCCCTCTCTCTCTCTCTCTATATATATATATATTGACCACTAGCTTGGTGTTTTTGCAGGACTTCTAACAGTGGGAGTGGGCATGTCTCTGACTCTTTTGCCTGCTCTTAGGATTCTTTGCTTCGTATTGACTTGTCTTGTCAAGCCTCCAATGTAAAGGATTTTGTGTTGTCTTACTGTATCTTGTTTTGTTGAGTTTGGTTGTTTTCTCTTGATGGCTGGCTCTTTTCTGAAGAGAAACTGAGTAGCCATGGATATGGTTCAGGTAGGAGCTGCAAGAAGGGTAGGGAGGGGAAACTGGGGTCAGGATATATTGTATGAGAGAAGTCTATTTTAAATGAAACAATGAAGGAAAGAATGAATTGTTTGACCTGATGTGCAAAGGAGTGAGAATTACTTACACACAATTTCATAAGCTAGAAAGTAAAACCGTTATTAGAGCAGATGGCTGAATACAATTGCTACAATTTCTTCATCCCGTCAAGGCAGGATTGTCAGTCAAAGAAATGTTAGACTATGATGATGAAAGATTTGGTGGTGGAGGAAAAGAAAGTGTAGCCTTAAAGGTTAAAGAGTTTAGCACTGATAGCACTTACTACATGAATGGCAAGATTTGTGCTCGATATGAAAATTTGGGAGCCGATAGAATGTCACACATAGTTCGAAACATGCTTGTTAAAAACACTCTTTACAAGGCTGAAGATGAAGCTGAGATTATAGAATGCTTGTCTGGACATGGTGTTCCATGCCTACTATCCTAGCAACTTTAGGTATGGAAGCAGAAGTCACAAAAGTTCTGGGTTATTATAAGTTCACTTGACTAGCTCAGGGCAGCCTAGTATACATGAGACACTTTCTCAACTATGATGTTTACATTGCAAATTTAGTTATATTCTGTTGCTGTGGCTAAGCACTATGACAAAAGCGATTATAGAAGAAAGAATCAATGTGGATGATTGCTTTAGTAGGTGTAACAGTTTACTATGGTGGGGAGACATGTGGCAAGTGGTGAGGCATGTTGCCCAGAGCATAAATTTGAGAGCTCACATCTTGAGCCACAAGAGATAGGATAAAGATGAATTAGCATTGGAGATGCACTTCCTCCGGTAAGGTTTTGCAATCCAATCCCCTCAAAAAAAAAGCACCACCACTGAGCAGCCAAGTATTTAAAGGCCTAAGACTATGAGGATGGGCATTTCTCATTCAAACCATCACAATGTGTGTTAACCACTCAGAAACTATAGAAAAATACCCAGGGAAATTAAATTTTAGAGAGCCAGTGATTATTTTAGCATTGAAATTCGGAAGTTTCAGGATATAGTCAATTGAGGCAGACTACCACTCCCGGAACAAAGCAATGCATATCGAAAGCCAGAAAGCAAGGGAGAGTGAGGAGATAGTTGAGGCTCCACAGTATCTTCATGGCTGTACCTTCTCTTAGTGCAAGACCCTGCGTCTCAAAGGTTTCACTACCACCCAACATGAACATCTGCATACCAAGCTGAAAGACTTCCCACCGAAGTATACGGTATCTTCTATAGTGTGATCTTATTCTCTAGCTCTGGTGGGTAGCCAAGAGGAAAATTAAAGGTTACATTATTTACCTGTTAACATTGATACCTGATTCAAATACTAATTTCAGATGGTGGTAATAAAGGTCATGGTCAAGTCAAGGAAATGCATGAACTCTATTTTGTAGAAAAGGAAAATGTTGCTGAGAAAATTAACACTTTTAAGCCTGCCATGGTTCTTCACTCCTGCAGCTTAATATGAAGTCATTTATTTCTTTCCAGTGTAACAGATCAACTCTTCTGTACACTGGGCTTCTTCAAGAGATGAGAAAATGCACAATAGAGATGATGAGTAAACTCCGAAAGTGCAGTATACAGGTTCTGCTTCCCATTGCAAAATAGATGAACAGAGAAGAAATAATCCTATCACTTCTAGTGTGTACCAATGGTTTCCTTCATTGAAATATAAAAATACGTATGATACAGATATAAGAAAGTAAAAACAACATACAATTTTTGAAGATTTTTTAAAAATTTGAATATTTAAAAAATTCATGTGAAAACTGAAATATTGATTAAATTTCCAATAAATCTTTTTTCTACATTATGTTAGAAAGTGTATTTCATTGCTATGACATGAGACAATTTAGATTTCTGGTTCATAAATGTTTATAATATGCGGTAATCATACCTAGAAGGGAGTTTCAGTGATTTCAGAGGTCATGAGGAAACTTAAAATATTTCATTTCTATGAAATAAATGTCAGAGGAAAGATCATCTCAAGTGTTTGTACTGATTAGATGCTTTCTTTCCTTAGAAGTCGTCCATATCTAAGAAAAGCTTACGCGGGGTGACATGCTCATTATAGTAACATGTAGAAAAAATATTCATTGCAGTGAAATATCACAGAATGTCCCATAAAATTTGTTACAGCGCAAATATATGCACGATTAATGCACACATCACATGCAAATGTTAATTAAAATTTGCATATTGTAAAATTATGTTTGTTTCATATGATAGGCCAGGAAATATTTAGTAGAGCTAATGAGTGGCAAGTTTTATGTTTGTACTTGTTCATCTGTTCATTTCTGACTTTGAAAAGTAAAATGGATAATGCTCAAGCAGAAGGCTGTACTGTATATGAATACTATTATTTAAAATTAAAATGCCACCAGACCCATAGGATAAAGGGCTGCCTCTGAGCGTGAGCCTTTGGAGAGATGGTAAGATGAAATGCATACTGTCATAAGTAGCAAAAACCTTATACAATCAACAATTACATTCCTATGAATTGTGTAACTGGATTATGGCTTTTTACTAGGGCTATAAAGAGTTCTAGTTAGGAAACAATGTCTTCTTATTCTGCTTTATAAATAAAGGCTTCATCCTCAGGTTGGTGCTTCTGGGATATGGGGGAACTTTGAGAAGGTGGGTGGGTGGGAAGTCTCAAGTACGAAAACAAAGGGCATCACATATAGTTACAGAGTGACTGTTGAGGACACAGTATTTCATTTAATACAATTGCATTTTTGGAAAGGGCCCCTTACTGGTGATAGTACTTCCCTGGGTCTCATGATCAGGCTCTGGTCTCTAATTGCATATGTCCCTTAGAGCTCTGATTACTTCTGACATATCTAGGTAATAAGTACATAGCCTGTCTGGTTCATGGGAGAAAGGGAGCTTTTGGTCCCTAACTGATACTGCCAGAGTGTGATGCTAATAAAAGTGATGGAACTAAAGCAGAAATTGCTACCAAAGTGTCCACGGGCTTTGAGGACCTTGGATACACTTCATCCGTTCTTTTCTAAAGTTTATTCTGTTTAAGGGATATTTGCTTGGCTGGCTTATTTACCTCATGTTCATCATCACTGTGTCTTGGATTATTACAAAGAAGTTAACCACTTGCCATCCATAACACTCTTTAGGTAACAGAAGGTAGAAATCAACCAGCGGCTCCGAGAAAATAAATAGTTGAACAGCTGCTTCCATGTAGATACAAATACTAGAGACAATTATGGGAATGTGAACATTATTTAAATGTGTAAAGTAAGTTCACAGTTTATGCTGGTGGGAATATTGTGAAACTGCATTGCAACTGGTTTAATAGTGATGAGTGCTGTCGGAGAAGCTGCAGCCTGTCATCACAGGCTTAGGCCACCATCCACTACAGGGTTCCATTACTCTAGCCATGGCCGCTGTGGTACTCTTATAATTATCACTACTCAGACGCAGTTGGGACTACTCTGAGCCATATCAAGTTCCAAGAAAACTAATCATGATTTGCTAAGTGGTTTCTTGTACATAGCAGCACCAACCCTTAAGTTCAACAACACACCCAGAGGACCCAGGGCTCCTTTCTGACGCCTGTAACACAGTATTGCTTGCAGTCACCCATGAACTTCAGTAACTGATTTTTATAGTTCAGCTGGACTCACAGTGGGGCCTGTAACTGCTGGGGACTGGCAGACTGTGCATCATCTGTTCAGTTACGGCTCCTGTCTTCAGAGATGAGCTGATAGACTGACCTGCATTGCAGCTTGCATTTGCCATGGCAACATTAATAAATATTGTCATGTAACTATTTACAACTAAGCTTCCCAAGGATAGAATAACATCGATATTCTAATAATAGCTAAATAAAATGTTTAACTAATAGCCATCCTTTTTTTTAACTTGGGATAGGTTAATTTTTCATCTCTGCCCATATGATTCTTCTATTTCCATTTCCAGATCCTTGTGTTTGAGTTATCTTTCTCAGTAAAAGAAGAATTAGACCAAAGGGAAGCGGTACCAGGGTTTCTTTTCTTTCCTTTTCTTTTTTTCTTTTTTTCCTTTTCTTTGTTTTTGGCCATCAACCAGCTCCCAAATCATGACATGAAGACATATTGTTAGTTTTCAATGCTTGGTCTTGCTTAGGCTTGTTTCTGTCTATCTCTTTTAACTTATATTAACTTGTTTATCTTTGTGTAGCTATTTCCTGGTGCTTTTTACTTTTCTTTCCTTGTGCATATCTTACACACACTGCTTCTAGTAACTACTGGCTAGCAGCTGCCTAGCGTCTTCTCCTATGTGTCCCCCATTCTCTCTTCCTTCGTTTCTTGTTCCTCTCTTCTGTCTTGAGCCCGAGTTTCTCCTCCTACTTGATATCTCTGCGGGGTAGCCCTGCCTATCCTTTCTGTTGCATATCTACTGACCACTAAACCCTTTAGTAGACCAATCAGGTTAGTTATGTAGGCAAGGCAAATCACATGCAACATGTTCTTACATGCTTAAACACACATCCTTATATCATTAAACAAATGCAGCATACACAGATTTAACACACTTATAAACCATTAAAGTAATATTCTGCAGCATGAACACATGTAACACATCTTTACTTGGTTAAATATTCCACCACAGAAGCCTACATAAAAAAGCAGGATTTATGACTCAATGATTGGTAGAGACAAATGGAAAAGCTGTGTGGTGTGACTACCTAGAGTCTGATTGTGTCAGGATTAGATCTTTGCTTTTGGTGCACAACAGTCTGCTTCTGTCCCTATCTGTTTCACTAGTTCCGTGCCCATATCGGAAAGGGTTGCCACTGAAAACTGCTTCACATTACCACCTGACATGACAGTTGCATCTTATCTTGAGTAGGCCAGAGTAGGTGCACACACTGGCTGGCTCAGGCTGGCACTGCCTGAGCAGAAGGCAACTGCAATTGTAAATAGCTTAGGCTGTTTCCAAAGAGGGGGGAACAGTTTTATGTTTTTTGTTTGTTTGTTTTGTTTTTTTACTGGAAACTAAGTGACTAAAAATGATCACTAAAAATGACCTTGCAGACACATCCCCCATGGAGGGATACTCCCTTAACCTAGAGACAGGAGAGAAGTCCTAGTCCCTACTTCACATGACTTGACAGATTTACATGACCCTAACTGGATGGCATTGCCATACATGTGGAATTGGGGTGGGGGGATGGGAGGGGAGGGTGGTCAGGGTGCATGTGAAGGGGCAGGAAGGGTAAGAGGGAGGGAGGGAGGAAGAGGGAACTGGGATCCTTTTACCCTCTCTGTCCTTTTGTGCACCAGGGATACATCCTGGCTCCACTGTCTGAGGTCCTTTAGACTGCTCAGTCCTTCTGGCTGAGACCCATATTCAGGGGGGCCTGAGTCAGTCCCATGCTGGATTCCCAGCTATCAGTCTAGGGGCCCGTTAGCTCCTCCTTGTTCAGGTCAGCTGTATCTATGTGTTTCTGCAACCTAGTCTTGTCCTCTCCCTCTGCATCTGATTCCAGTTTGACTCAGTGTTTAGTTATGGGTGTTTGCTTCTGTTGGTTCACGAGGCTATTGTGCATGATTACATAGGAAGGATAAACATGGATAAAAAGAAAAAAATCAAACTAACTAAAAATGATCAAAGCTTTTTCTTTTTTCTTTCTTTTTTTTTTCTTTTTTTTTGTTATACACAGGTCTTGAAAGAAACCAGTGGTGTGTTTGATCCTCAGAATGATACACTAGACATTTTTATAATATTGCTTGTGATTTTCAAGGCAGAAGTACAGTTTCTGTGTATATCAGTCTCCAGTCAGTTGTTCAAATTATTGACTCATTTGTCAGTAGGAGAAACAAAATGATGCCCGGGGGGGGGGGGCTTCTGCCTTCTCCCGAGCTCCTGTCATGTTTCCTCTCTTCCTTCCCTATTTTTTTGCTATTAAAAATGCACTTTTATTTGAAATTGAATTGAAAGCCTAACAATAGTAAAAGAGCATAAATATCAAGTATTCAAAATTATTGCAAAGTGAGTCACCAGAAAAGAAAAATAAGTCTTACTCTATGAAAATAAAAATGTGAATATGTTCAGAAAGGAAAGCTCACATTTTAATCCCTAACCTATTTGTAAAATAGCAACATCACAGAAATTATGCTACCCTCATGCATGAAATGCCATATTTAGTGAAAACTAGGACTCCTTTATGCATTGGCATCAGTACAAAAGACATTCAAATCACCTTATTTAACACATTTGTACCTGTTGAGAACATAGTTTACTACCATTTTCTCCCCTTAGATACATGTTTTTATTTCTTGGCTACATTTCACAGGACAACAATAAAATTCTGGAAAGGTAACAAAAAATACCTCAGCATATATATATATATATTCTTTCTAGCAATGTGGACCTAGTGGAAATTGCTTTAGCCTCAGGAAATACTGCGAAATTAAAAAGATAGAAACCTGAGAACCCATGCTGTCCTGTGAGTGGGTATTGCTCCCTTAAACATGCCTTGAATACAGCCCTCCAAGGTTATTACTGGTGCCTGGTGCCAGGTAAGACGAGGCAGCCTTTCAGCCTCTCAAATCTTTACTGGATTGTTTTTTAAGCACTCTAGATTCGAAACAGCTGGCTCACAGAGGAAGGATCTACCTTCCAGTACAGGGGAAGAGGTGCTCCCATTTGTAATGTTGGAACAGGTGTGCATTTAGCAATTTAAATGATCATGCTACCTAAGCACTTTAAACTTCCTCTCACACCTAGTCCTTCTAAAGTCATCTTTCTACCAGAGGGTGAGAACTGTGCCTTCAAAGGGGTCTTTTTAGGTTTTCTTCTTGTTTTTATGAATTTTTGTAATGCTTACAGTTGGACCAAGGGCCTTGCAATTCTTCACAAGAATTCTGCCAATGACCTGTGCCCCAGAGCACATGCAAATATTTAAATCGAATAGATATTTCTTATTCCTAAAGAACTCATTTTTTTTTTCCATAGCTACATTACTTTCTAAATCAAATTGTTCCACAAACTGGGTTACAAATAAAGAAACCAGATGTCCCTTATCAATTTTGAAGGATTAGTTCTATTACTTTATAGTACAAATGCCTTTGCTTGATAAAATGAAAGAATAGCTTACTACATTGAACTAGCACCCTGTAGTAAGAAGGGCTCACTCAGTATAAAAGTTCTGGGCTATTCCATTTGTAGGGGAATGATTTATTCAAATCCTGATGTAATTGTTTCAAAAACTAAATTAAAATGAAATCATCTATTATTATATAAAAAAGGATTAAGACCTAAATTGGATTTCTGAGTTTAAGATGTAAAAAAGGTAAGCTAACCTACAAAATGACTTAAGTGAAACTTTATCTCTTGGAGTGGAACAATAGCTTTCAGAGACATAAAGAATGAGCCCCAGTGGGAAAAAAATCATTTCCTGGGGTATATTAATACGGCTGAGAGTTTTATTCTGCTCTCAGACCTTCTTAAACTATGGCACAAGGCAAAATCCTTCAATACAATTCCCTTTTAATAAATGGTAATTCTTTTAGGTTCACTAAAGTGTTCTGGAATCAAATGATGGGAGGAAATGGACCTCTTACATTCTTTATATAGAAAGATAATATGAGATGTATTTTGTTTTGGAAACAGGCTTGTTTCTACCTAATCAAGTAATGCAAACACAGATTCATTCTTCTAAATGTCACATCAAATGGAGTTCTGTCGATCTAACCACCAGGAGAACTTTCACAGACTTTGGGTTGGGAAGCACTTCATTATGTCCCTGGGAAAAATGAAAAGCTGGTTCAGAAACAACTTAGTCCATCAATGGGAGCACATCTGTACGCTTATATAAATGGTAGGAGAATACATCTTTCCCCCAGTTCACACCCCAAGACAATGTTTATGATAATGTGAGACAGAACGTTGGATACCCTGCAGGGTCCAGAGGAGGGAGATAACTGGCTATGGTAAAGACGCCCTCGCAATGTACAACAGAGAGGCAAGTTTTGTTTTCAAGTTTTATATAACTTGGTAATTGTAGATAATGCTTTAATATTTTTGCTTTTAAATTTTGTTTCATGTCCTATACTTTGAGCAATTCATTTCTCCTCCCCCTAGTTCCTCCTTCTTTCTCACTCAAAAGCAAAACAAGAACAATACCAACAAAAGCACATTAAAAAAGCAAGCAGTGCTGGACAAGACTTTAATCCCAGCACTCAGGAGGCAGAGGCAGGCAGGTCTCTGCAAGATGGAGGCCTGCATGCTCTGCAGAATGAGTTCCTAGACTGCCAGGATTACACAAAGAAACAGTCCTGAAAAACCAAACACCAAGCAATCAATCCATCAACCAACAACTAAACAAACAACCAAACAAACCCACAGGTGGGGGGGGTCTATGTTTTATTTATTTGTCAACAATTCCTGAGTATGGGGCCTACCCTAAAATGTGGTTGATATATCCTGTGTCTGTCATGCGTTGAATATGAATTTTCCTGCTCTTGGGAGCTATTATTTTTGTGATTAGCTTCTTGGTTAGGAGTGAGATATTGTGCTGGCTTCTTCCCCCCCCCATAGGGATTTTTTTTATCTGGTTTAGAATTGTACAGGTTTTGTACATGCTGCTGCAGTCTTTGTGAGTTCATGTAAGCCCTGTTGTGTCTGATGTGTGTGTGTGTGTCGTGTGTGTGTGTGTCTGATGTGTGTGTGTGAGTGTGTGTGTGTGTCTGTGTGTGTGTGAGTGAGTGTGTGTGTGTCTGTGTGTGTGTGTCTGATATGTGTGTGTGTGTGTGAGTGTGTGTCTGTGTGTGTGAGTGTGTGTGTGTGAGTGTGTGTCTGTGTGTGTGTGTATGTATGTGTGTGTGTGTCTGTGTGTGTGTGTTTGTGAGTGTGTGTGTGTCTGTGTGTCTGTCGTGTGTGGGTATGTGTCTGTGTGTGTGTCTGTGTGCGTGCGTGCATGCGTGCGTGCGTGTGTGTGTGTGTGTGTGTGTGTGTGTGTGTGTGTGTGTGGTCATATACAATCTCTGGCTCCTGTAATCTTTCTGCCTCTACTTTTTCACTGATCTCTGAGCCTAGAGGGAAAGGATGAGATAAAGATGCCAGCTGAGCTCTCCAGATCAATGACTCTCTGTACATTGTCTGGTTGTGGGTCTTGTATCATTCACCGTTTGCCAACCAGAGAAACTTCTTCTTGCAGTTAATTTTACTTTTGGTGCAGTCTTCCAAAACATGCTCTACATGAGCAAATATCACCACATACACAATTTCACAAAACACAGGGGAGATTACTTTTTATTAAAATACAAATTTCATTTTACTTTTATTATGTGTATGTATATGATCTGTGTAGGGGTATGTGTGCATGTGTGCAGTAGTCGTCTTAAGAAGCCAGAAGAGAGTGTCAGATCACCAGACCTTGAATTACTGGTGATGTGCACTGCATGAAATAGGTATCAGGGACTGGATTCCAGTCCTATGCAAGAGCAGGAGGAACTCTTTTTTTCCCCTCTCTCTTTTATAATTAATTTATTCTTTACATTCCCATCCCAGTTCGCCTTCCCTTTTTTGCTCACAATCCACCTACTCCCCCCTCTTCCCACCAAGCAGGGTGAACTCTGCCACAAAACCATTTATCCAAGCCCTACAAGGCAAATTCTTTTCATATAATAATAATAATAATAATAATAATAATAATAATAATAAAATAATCACTGGACACTTCTCCTGTATGAATGTTTGCATTTGAAAAGTGAACATTAACTTTGTAATTTACGTCTGCCTCATAATTAAGGAGGAATATAAATTAATTCAAATGCAGTTCCAAACTTAAATATCTGATGTATGTTGCATATCTTGAATATATATCTTTGTGCAGCAATCAATCCATTATGCTTTCCTGTGTTCAGTCTCTCCGTGTCTCTCCCCCCTCTCATATGATATATATATTTGCATTATATATTATACTCACAAACATTTATGATTCAAATTTTTATTTTAAAAAGAATATCTATGATTTTGACATAGTTAATTCAATTGAAGATGTATAAGAAAATTAAGTGAAATCCCTTTGAAACTAACAGGTTGGTGTACATATTAGACAGCAATGTATATTTATTTAGGAATATATTTGCTACAGTGAGCTAAAGCTTGAGATGGACAAATGAGTCAAGTTAAAATTACTATCCTATCGATAAATAGTTATGTAAATACATTTTGTTCAAGCATTTCAAAACTTAATCATGTATTCAATATATAGTGATTCATCCAAGCATGTTTGATTAAATACACAAGTGAGTGATACAATCAGGTATATGCACAGATTTTTATTTCTTGTCATTGCAACAAAATGCAATCTGATTATTTTGGGATGTGTTTCTGGCAAATCCATGCAATCAAACAATTAATTCATAATTAAAATACTAAAAACTAAAAATCAACTTGGTTCTTAGCATTGACTTTAACTATTGCACTGTTCCATTGTCGATCTCAAATTGTTTGAAATAAAGAAAAATGGAATTGATCACATTATTCAGAGAGGCAGATTAATTGTTGGAAAGGACTAAACATAAAAATAAAATTAAGATAAAATAGGATGGCCTCAAAATGTACTAGAATTAGTTTTCCTTTCGTTATTTGTTATTTCCTTTGCTTTACACGATGTAATTTCATGACAACAGAGGCTACACTTGGTGTGTTTACTCCCTTGAATGTACTTTTTAACTTCCACATTTCAAAGTGCATCACTTTGCATCCTCTATCTCATATTCACCTTTTCTCTGTGGTCTTGACATTCACTGGCTTATAATAGGCCTTGTGAAGAAGACAGGGTTCTGTGTGTTGCTACTAAGCACTGATGTTGCCGTTAAGGTCACAATTTACAGTCACGAGCCTCTCGGTGTCCCCAGTAGGATGTCCCCAGTAGGATGTCCAGAAGTATTTGTGGGATGCACTTGTCACTTACCTCATTGAGCCATCTTTCAGTCCTAGTTGCTTTACTGTTCACTGAAACAGCTATGAAGAGCAACTGGAGACATTTGTTTGTTGTTCATTCAATCTCAGCAACAATTTCTGCTGTAGAACCAAATACTCCCATCCCTAACTGCTAACAGCCGTAATCTATAATATCGATGATACCATATTAGCCTATTGACTAATCTCCTAGAAAGAGTTGCTGATTCCTATAGTTCTCCTGTCTGCATCATACATACAACATATTTATATGTTTGGAGGTACGGTCTTTAGAGTCTTATATTTATCTATATCTTCTGCTTCAGCTGTGTGTTCTTTCTTTCCAAAGTCCCAAGTTTTAGTCCCCAGACAAGTTAGGGTTTATGCTGATTCTAAGAAACCCCAATAGTTTCTAGACAGTTTGGTTATCTATTCCCTTTACCCAGGTATGCAGTGCATTAAATCTCATGACCTACATTTTCCCATTGTTTTGTTAAATGTTTAAATGCTAACGACTTAGTGATTTTCTCTGAATACTTGTTCTTATAGCTCCAGATTCCCTTAATTACACTTTTATTTTCAAAGTTATTTCTCTTGGTATGTTTGTTATCTTTTGCACTGCTGTTTACTGTGATACACCATAAATTTTGTTGTATCAGAAACTGTGTTTTTGTCATGAGTAGCTAAAATAGTCTGCAATTTGTTAGCACAAAAATAAATATTCAACAAATGAGTACATGTCACCATCATGTCTATATGATTTTAGTCAGGCTTTAATGGTGTACTTCAACAGCAAGATTAGCACTGTCAGAAAAAAATATTAGACACTGACATGCATTGGAAAAATTAGGATAAGAATAGAAACCACCAGGCATATGATTCAGACTATCTTTACAAAGATTTTATATAAATTGTGCATATGAAGAATTTTAATAGAGTTGAAACTAGTCATTCACTAGTAAGAAATTGATAAGCAGAGCACATTTATTGTGCTAAAATTTAGCTGAAACTAATATTTTATATGCCCAAATATCTATAGTAAAAACAAAGTAAGCTAAAACACATGCCACTTTTAACTAAATGGGACATGTTAATCTCATTTTCCAAGTATAATCAGCTGTTATTTACTTAATATCCTACACCAAATCACACATTAAAGTATGTAACACTCAGAAGTGCAGACTTTGTGCTAATACATGTCCTTTTCTCATGCAAGGTATCCTAATCTCCTGTAATAAAGAGATGTGAAGTGTCAGTGAAACACCTCTTCAACCTGAACCATAATATCTACTTTGTTTGCATATAAGATATGTCAACACTTACACAGTGAAGTATGCCTAAATATGTATTTATATTTAAATCAAATTCATCTTCTTCAGAGTTTATGTGTTTATTCAAGGAATGAAATTGGATTCTCTTAGAAAACTAAAAGAAGGTACCATTTATTTCAGGCAAACAGGTAATCAACATGCCTGGCTGGAGAAACTATTCAAGACTCCCTAAACAGTTTTTACACAAGCATTATAAAACATAAAATATTAGGACAGCTACTAAACTAATTCTGGAAAGGAAGTATATTACACACAATTTATGGCTGTGGATTCTGCATGCTATATAAGCCCATTAAGAAAGAAAACCTGAGCATCATAAAAGAAAAGAAAATTAGGTAGAACTCAGAAAAAGTGAGTTTATCCACTCATCAATTTCATCTGTCTATTTCAACATCCAAACTCTTGAGAAGAGGGAACAGCTATATTACTCTATTGAAATGTAACTGTCATTAATTTTTACATAGCTTCCATCTTTACCTTCTCCAATAGCAGATGTTTTTCTTTAACTACTGGTATATATTACACCAGCAATCCCTCAAGGACACTTTCTTCTAGGAAAAAAGACAATGGTTAAGAAAATTAAAGTCATAATACTCCCCTCTCCAATTCTTCTTTTGTTTTTGTTATTTTTTATTATTTTGCATATCGATCCCAGTGCCCTCCCATCCTTCCATGCCCCTGATCTCCCCATCCCATTTTCCACCCACTCCACAGGAAGGTGAGGTTTTCCAGGAGGGGTCATCTAAATCTGTCAAGTCATTTGGAGTAGAGACTAGGCCCTCCCTCCTGTCTCTAGGCTAAGGGAGTATCCCTCCATGGGGAATGTGCTCCCAAAGTCCTTTCATGCACCAGGAATACATCCTGGTTCCACTGTCATAGGTCCCTTAGACTGCCCAGGCCTTCTAACTGAGACCCATGTTCAGGGGGTCTGAGTTGGTCCTATGCGGGTTTCCCAGCTGTCAGTCTGGGGTCCATGAGCTCCCCCTTCTTTAGGTCAGCTGTCTCTGTGGGTTTCTGTAGCCTGGTCTTGACCCCTTTTCTTATCACTCCTCCCTCTCTGCAATTGGATTCCAGGAGTTCAGCTCAGTGTTTAGCTGTGGGTGTCTGCTTCCATTTCCAACAACTACTGGCTGAGGGCTCTATGATGGCATATAAGTTAGTTCTTAATCTCATTATCAGGAAAGGGCATTTAAGGTAGCCTCTCCACTGTTGCTCAGATTGTTAGTTATCAGGACATTTTACTATAGTCAGTTTTCTCTTCAACATATTATGGTATCTCTTTTTTCTCTCTCTCATCTATTCATCACCCAACTCAATCTTTCTGGCCCCACGTGTTCTCCTCTCCTCCCCTTCTTTTTCTCCTAACTCCCTCTCCACTCACTGTCCCCCTCCTAATATGCTCACAAGATCTTGTTCCTTTCCTTTATGTGAAGGACCTTATATGAATCTCTTAGGTTCCTCTTTTTATGCTATTTTCACTGGCTGTGTGGATTGTAGGCTGGCGATCATTTGCTCTATGTCTAAAATCCATGTATGAGTGAGTACATACCATGTTCCTCTTTTTTGTGACTGGGTTACCTCAGTCAGGATGGCTTCTTCAAGTTCCATTCATTTGCCTGTGAATTTCAAGATTCCAATTGTTCCTTTTTTAGCTGAGTAGTATTCCATTGTGTAAATGTACCACATCTTTATCCATTCTTCAGTTTAGGGCCATCTAGGTTGCTTCAAGGTTCTTGCTATTACAAATAATGCTGCTATGAACATAGTTAAACAGATGTCTCTGTTGCATGGATGTGGATCATTTGGGTATATGCCTAAGAGTGGAATTGCTGGGTTCTGTGGTAGACTAATTCCCATTTTCCTGAGGAACTGCCATACTGATCTCCAAAATGTCTTTACAAGTTTGCACCCACACCAGCAGTGGACGAGGGTTCCCCTTTCTCCACATCCTCTCCAGCATAAGCTGTTATTGCTATTTCTGATATTAGCCATTGTGACAGGAATAAAATGGTATCTCAGAATCGTTTTGGTTTGCATTTCTTCGATGGTTAAGGATATTGAGCACTTTCTTTAGTCTCTTTCTGCCATTTTGTATTCCTCTATTAAGAATTCTTTATTCAGTTCTGTACCCCATTTTTATTAGGATTATTTGGTGTTTTGTTGACTAGTTTTTGAGTTCTTTGTACATTTTGGAGAACAGCTCTCTGTCAGATCTGGGGTTGATGATGATATTTTCTCTCTATATGGGCTGCCATTTGGTCTTGTGGACTGTGTCCTCTACCTTACAGAAGCTTCTCAGTTTGAGAAGGTGCCATTTGTTAATTGTTGATGTCAATCTCTGTGCTACTGGTGTTATGTTCAGGAAGTGATCTCCTGTACCAACTCCTTGAAGGGTACCTCTCTCTTTCTCTTCTTAGAGGTTTAGTGTGGCTGTATTTATGTTGAAGCCATTTGGACTTGAGTTTTGTGCATGGCAATAGACATGGGACTATCTGCAGTCTTCTACAACCCTCCTTCAGTTATGCCAGCACCATTTGTTGAAGATGCTTTTCTCTTTCTATTGTTTTGTCAAAAATATGGTGTTCCAAGGTGTGTGGGTTAAAACCAGGATTTTCAATTCAATTCCATTGGTCTACCTGTTTATTTTTGTGCCAATACCAAGCTGTTTTCAGGACTACAGCTCTATAGTAGAGCTTGAAGTCAAGGATAGTGATGCCTCCTGAACTTCCTTATTGGACATTGCCTTGAATCAAATACTAACAATGCAGGTAGTTTTTTAAAATCTCCAATGTAAGTAACAACCTAGCATGCCAGTTCTCTTCTGAATCTTCTACATGCACTTTTGGCTATTTTGATACTTAGTCTAAAAGCTCTTTGATCAGATTTGGTTACATTACTGAGTCTAAATTTGAATTTAAATAAGAATAAATTATAGAAAAACCTGGGTATGTATGTTTCAGTTATTAAGGTAGTTTCTTAAGTATCCAGGGTTTCTTGTGTCTTACCCAGCAATTTGCTACATTTGTCAGCACTTTGTGCCAAGCAACAGCTCCTTCTTTGTTGAGCACTAGAAACTTAAGCTGTGTGTCTCCCATTACACCATCAGCTTCCAGAACAATATAAACACCTCCCTAACGTTTATTAAAATCACTTATTCATAGAAACTGTAGTACACCAAGATGTTTACAAAATATTCCCAGTGTTCATAGGTATCCCAACTCCAATTCACGAATGAAAAATTGGATATCAAGCAAAACCTACGATTTGTCATGAAAAATGGCATTTTTCAATGTACTCAAATGAATTTAACCAACTGAGTTTCCAAAAAGTCTCAGAACAGAATTTGCATTTGGAACTCAGAGTTTCCAGCCTTTATCATTGCAGCACCAAGACCCCCTGTTCAATCCAGAATGCTAAAATTCATTAAATAATATTAATTCTATGCCTCATAGGACATGGACAGTCTTCTGGTCTTACCATATTTTATTGTACAAACATAGTGCTTGCATTGTAATATGTATTATAGATAATCTACATGTGATTTTAAATACTGAAGGGAGTCTGGCAGCTAAGTCTCTGATGACCTGATGATCTCTCTTCAATCCCCACAACAACATAGTGAGATAATGGAACTGGGTCACTCATATTATGTGCTGAGGTCTACGCAATTTCTGGAGTAACATATTCCCTCCTGTCACAAATAAATACTTATAATTCATTTTTCAAAACAAAATAACATATGGAAAACAATATGCATAAACAATAAATAAAAAAATCTATTCACCAAAGAAGCTAAATATTACAAAATTTCAGTATCCATGTGGATTCTTGGATCCAATTCCCCAAGGATATCTAGAGATACTATGCTACTAGAGAAACTGAAAGGTCAGACTGGGCATGATGGTATATTCCTTCATCCAGCATTCAGGTTGCAGAGGCAGGAGATAATGGCGAGTTTGAGTCAGCCTCATATACACAGTGATTTCTATAACTTCAAGATTTATGTAGAGACATCCATTCTCAAGACAAACAAACAAACACTCGAAAATTTAAAAGGCCATGTAAATTAAAAGTTTATTTTAAAAGATACAAGAGTAATTTCCAAAGGATTCAGAATGTACCAATTAAGAAAAGGTTTTTAAGTTTCATATTGACAACATTATCTTTCCTGAAAGTGATGGTAGAGTGACTGAAGAAACATGAACATTGATGTTGTTTTTCATAGTCTGTATTATATAAAAAGTTAATGTAAAACTTATTAAGTTGAGACAGTATAAAGTACTACTCTTTGGAAGTATAGCAAAGTGAGAAAATGCTTGACAAATATTTAGCTATAAATATTTCTTGGCACAAAATACAAAATATGCTCAGTATTAGATAATGGAAGATAAATAGCAGAAGAAAGAGCTTATAAAATATTTGAACAAATAAGGTAGCAAAAAGTAAAGATGTGCTCACCAAGTGCCATAAATCACCATCTGCCCATAAAAAGGTCTCTTGCCAGAGGTGGGGGTCATGAGCATCACCACCTCTGTGGTCTACCATCTGTGTTACAGACTGCTTATTATTGAAATGGCCTGAGATAAAGGATGTTTCATTTATTTAATATATTTTTGATAGGTTAGTTTTAATATGTAATTACCGTATTTCTTAAGATCTGTTTAAAAATGATAGTTACTACAGGCATGATGATAGTACAGGTCTCTAATCAAAGAAATTAAAAAGCTGAAACAGATAGATTGTGTATTTTAGATTAATGTGACTTTGAGTAACTCTTTACTTGCTTTCACACAGTAGATAATGTTGACACGTATTTTTAAATTTGTTTGTACTAGTCACTGGGGCCATCAGAATTTTCATACAGGATGGCCAGAAGCCCAGGTGTGAAATGATTCAGTTTCAAACTCAGCATAAAGTATTGGGGGCTTCATTCTAAAATAGGGAAAAGCAAGCTTCTCAGCAAATGAGAACCATTCTATTCCTTGCCATGGGTTTTTTTCTTTGCAACTATGTTTATAAACAATGAGTTTAGCACCACCTGAGTTGCATGTACTTCCTTATTATAATACGTTTCGGATTTTACTGACTTCCCCTGTCAGCACCATAATGAAATCTGACATTGATGAACATGCTTAACAAGAAAACAAGAATTCACTGAGCAGAGTTCAGCAAGCAACAATGTGTTTAATCTCCTAGCAACACAATTTATCCACTACCTTTTTGACATTTGATTGGAGTTATTCACGGGAAGCACACTTCATTCCCTTTATCAAGACCTCCAGGTTTGGATTTATTTTCTGAGAGGATAATCCTCCTGCATGTTCAGTAATTCTGCAGTTGAAGTATTTAGCTACTGATCTGTTACAATCGTATGTTAGAAATAAAACAGTTACTCCTTGAAGGAATGAATTCTGTGTGACAATTTTGCAAGTCAGAAGAAAATAGGGAAGACACTTGAGTAGCAAATACTTCAACATTTCACAATTAAACATTTTTCCTTTGAAGATATAAACCAAACCAAACAAACTAAGTCGAGTGCCTCCCAAAATGAAAGGATGCTCAAATAAGAAAAAAATCTGAACCAATTCAGAAAAAGAAGCAAAGTCTAGACTGTTAGAACCCAGTAATTAAGACAAATCTAGTTAAGAAACTATTATGACCTGATAAACACACACAGCTTCTGTCATGTGAAAGCTCATTCTATTATAAATGATTATGAGATGATAAACAAACAGGTCTTCTCAAGTGAAGGTTTACTGTATGTTTCCAGTGTCAGCTAGTAAGTGTACCCCCTTTTCTGCCCAGATTGTCTTGTTCAGTTTTGAGCGACTATTTATAACACTCTCGCATTCTGATGAGGAACTTTAGCACCAGCTTGAACTCTGTGGCTCATTCTCAGTTTCAAAAGGCTCCAGGTGATTTAAATGAAGAGTGAGTCCAAGGGTATTCCCACATCTACATGTCAATGTTTTTAGCTGCAATATGTCTTTAATTTCAGGTAGGCATTTAATTTTGTAATTAAGGTAAAATGAAGTTCTACTGGTGAATGCTGGGAAAAGCATTAGGATCACTATTTATGCTCAGAGACAGTGTGGAGGCAGATGTGTCTATAAACAAAGTAAAGAGTACTCACAGCCTTGCTGGCACCCCGTTTTGAGACTTCTAACCTCCATAACCATAATGTGGAACATTTATTTTGCTAAGCCTCTGTATTTTGTTATGAATGCTCCACCAAACAATTATGAGTGACATCTTTTGTGCTATGTGTCCAACATATGCCATGGGATTACAACATTATTACTTCAAGGCAACTGCAATTTCTTTGTGCATTTCACATATCTTGTAAAGGCAAGTCCCTCATAGTCCTCAGAGATCATAAGGCTTAAAATCTGGCCTGAGGATAGACAGGAATGCAGGGCTGATAGTGGAATAAGTGATTCAGTAGAAACAGCATCAGCTATTGCCATCATGAGTCTGGCTCTCAGCTTTGTTAACATTCTGTCCTTACAGTCTGTCTTAATTTGTGCCTTTTCTGAGTTCTGAAACCCTGGGCCAATGGTATCCTTTATTCAGCAGATCTTAAAAAAAAAAAAAAAAAAAAAAAAAAAAAAACTCTTCCATCTATCCAATATAGAGACGTATTTTGAAATATCTTTGTTTAATTTTTGGCACTGAAGATTTCCTGCACTTTTATAATAACCTATTCCATTTATGAATGTGCACAGCTAAATTCAAAGGTGGGAAGATCACAATAGATATGATCAAGGACGAATGGAAAAAAGGGAAACTTGTGTATCCAAATACATGTTAATGAACACAAACATATACACACACACATTCATATACACACGACCCCATGTTCTAGGAGAGCTACATGCTAGTAAATGAAAAACTGATGACTTACATGGAGCATTTCTATCATTATAGTATATATGAGTGCTTCATAGACATAAGTGTATTTGAATTACATCAGAATAGTAAATTTTAGCTTCCCATGTATCCATTCAAAAGTAATTTATTCTGTAAGTACTTGTTGAGCAACAAGTCTCAACAGGAGTATATTTCTCTTCTTAGATTCTTTGTATGATATTATTTTATTCATGTTCTAGAATATCACAATTACATAATGAAATTTTGAAATATAAATTGAGCAGGAAATTATTTTACTTTCTTGAATACAGGTGTACTTTTTCTAGGTAAGAAATCGAATCCTTAAAACTTAATTTTTTTATATAAATTTTGAATTGTCATTTGTTTAAAAATCTCATCTGTTTAATTCCTATCATGTAAAAGCAGCAAAAGTATGATGAAAAATGTATAATATAATGATATAACTGGCATTTATTCTTTGGAGGATATTACTACAAGGTATTAGCTTGATTTTATTTAAGTTCTTTAACCATTTTTAACTCTTAGGATGAATGAAAACAATATTCCTAATTTGTAAATTTGCATATAGACTTCTGAAATATTATTTTTGAATCTGTTAACTTAAGGAAAACATACCAGCACAAAATTTGCAACTGTTACTTAAGATTCCAGGGATTGTGAAGTAAGTTGGAATTTATTGTAGATTATACACAGGTTGTGTCATGGATATTACATTCCTTTCAACATTTCTGACATTTACTATTATAGTGTCACTTCCATGAATATGACAAGACAACATCTCATACTAGCAGATGATTTGCCTGTAAGTGGTACGATTACAATGTTTTTAAAGGCGAACTCCTCTCTGCTGAGTTGAAAAACTTAAGAAATACCAGTGGTGCAGATACTAAATCTAAATGTTTTCAATGATTCAAAATAGTAGCATAGGTTTTCCATAAAAAAAATGTGAAAACTGAAAAAAAAATGACCCTATTAAAGAACAAGTGTAGCATATATTTGGAATAGATAGCAATAACTGCCATTTTATGTTGCCTTAATTCAGATTCTTCACAATTTATTTACCTAATCATTCTCACTAATTCTTTAATCCTGTATTCAGTGACTTTCACAAATTTCTCTTTTGAAAAAAAAATCCACCTAATAACTTATTCTCAAGCTAACCAATACTTCAGTTTCATAATCTTCATTTAAATCTGTAAAGAATTTAATGGCAACATATTTCCTGGAAACAACTTCACCCCTCTGTTGTCTAGTGATTTTATTGATTCAGCATTCGTTGAGCAGGAACTTAGACTAGGAGCCCATTCCTTTATTTAGGCAGTATTTATTCAAGTAGATGCGCCTTAACTGAAAGTGTTAGTTTTCCTTATTCAAGATACACATGGAGAGAAAGAAGACTTTTGACATTTGAACAGGCTCAGAATGTCAAACCACTATTGCAGTATTAAGAGAGCATGGATGTGCTTAGAATGGTTGGGGAATTGTGTACACATCTTTAAGCATATGAGAAGCACAGCATGATGAGTAAATCCTAGAAAGTGCTGACCGAGCAGAGCCTGAGATCATTGAAATGATCCAGACTTGTGAAGACTGAAATCTTTTGTTTTCACACATTTGTGGTTATAGATTTTATAAGGGATCATAAAAGTATGTGTGTGTGTGTGTGTGCATGCGTACAATCGCTCACTTTCAGCAATACTCCCAGAGTTTGACTGTGACTATCCTCCTAAAGAAAGGGAGGAGGCATTGTACAAGGCAGGAGGTTAAAGTCATGATGAGACAATCCACAGAGACAGCTGACCTGAGATAGTGGGAGCTCCTGGACTCTGGACCAACAATTAGCGAGCTTGTATGGGACCAGCCTAGGCCCTCTGCAAGTGTGTGACAATTGTGCATCTTGGGCTGTTTGTAAGGCTCCCAGTAGTGAGATCAGGACTTGTCCCTGGTGCTTAGTTTGAATTTTATTTCCATGTGTAAATGGGTGAAGAAAATGTGGTCACACATATGAGATGTTGAAATGTAAGGAGAAAGCAATCCTGACATTCCTGGACCTGAAGTGCAAGAGAATAAAATAAATTATATACAAAAAGACACAGTTGATACGGATCATTCCTTTACACTGTGTGAAAATATGTCACTGTGATTAGTCCAGTAAGAAAGCTAAATGGCCAACATCTATGCAAGATCTTCAGGGAGAAGAGGGTGCTGGAAATAAGAAGGGCAGGCAGAGTCATAATCACAGGATCCATACCCTACGCTCCAGAGACATGCTGTTTCCCAGTTGAAACACCTGCCTATGACAAATTCATCTTCAAATATTTGAATTTCTGTTAATACAACTTGATCTTCTATTTTTATTCTTTGTTAAAATTAAAAACTATCTTATTTTACAAACCAACCCCACTTCCCTCTCTCTCATGTCTTCCCACTCCACCATCTCCCCGTGCCACCTCTGTCCATTCCTCAGAGAGGATGAAGCCTCCTATGAGGGATCATCAAAGTCTGTCACCTCATTTAGAGCAGGGCCCAGGCCCTCCCTTGGTAGGCTGAGAGCATCCCTCCATAGGGTACAGGCTCCAGTTCTTGCACTAGGGATAAAGACTGGTTTTACTACCAGCAGCCTCATAGTCTACCCAAGCCCCTCAACTGAGACCCACATTTAAGGGATTTAGTTCAGTGTCATGCAGTTCCCCAGCTCTCAGTGGGGAGTCCATGAGCTGCCCCTTGCTTAGGTCAGTTGGTTCGGTGGGTTCCCCCATCATGGTCTTGATGGCTTTGCTCATCACTTCCCTCCTTCTCTACAACTGTGTTAGAGGAGTTGGGCTCATTTCTTAGCTGGGGATCTCTGCTTCTGCTTCCATCAGCTACTGGATGAAGGCTCTGTCATGGCATTCCAATTAAAAATCTGGGAGGAAAATCTCCAAAGCACACAGCAGAAAGAAAAAAAATATTTTCTACTAAATGTAGTTCATGATTTTAAATTATGGAAATACGCTTTATATTCCATTATTTAGATAACAAGATGCTGATCAGCTGTGTTGAGAAATGTCATTATTGATGTTTCTACAATGTGTTTCCCAGCTGTCTTGGCTTACTTCACCATGGTTTTAAACTCTGGAATTTAAAAGTAAGAGTTAACGTCTATCTATTAGTCATTATGTTCAGTCCTTTATATATACTAAGTAATTGCATTTCACAGGATGTTTACGATATATTTGCATACACATATCTACTTTGAAGCTGAAATAAAAAATGAATTTTAGCTAAGTGTTGTGTAGATATTTTGTTAATAGAGATATGGAAGAGAAAAATGGAAGCCTAGATTGTAAGCTCTTAGCTAGTGGCCTATAGTCTTTGGCGAGAGATACAGGCAAAAGAATACAGACAGGCAGTTAGGATATTTATGTAAATGGATAGCTTTAAAATTAGACAGGGTGATTAGAATTATGAATACCATTCCTGGAAAAATACACTAAGAAACAAAGCAGAATATAAAAACTCTTATCCAAACTTTCTTAAAGACAGTGAGAGAGAAAATCCAAATTAATAAAAGCAGAAATCAAAAGGGGGATAAAGCGGCAGACACCAAGGAAATACAAAGAACCCAGCAGGTCCTAAGTTAAAAAGCTATATTCCATAAAAAAAAAATGGAAAATCTGAAAGAAATGTATAATTTTCTTGGTGGATATCATTTACCCAAATGAAATCAATATAAGATAAAGATGTAAATAAAAGTATAACTCCTAAAGAAATATAATTAATCATTTAAAATCTCCCAAACCAAAAAAGCACCAACTCAGACATCTATCACCACCCACCATGGCTCCGAGACTATCCCAGAAAAATCAGGCATGGAAACATGTAAGATTGGAAGATTCAGAAGTTGGGTAAATCGACAAAATAGTATTTTCTGGACACATTGAAATAGAGAACTCGTAGCATCTGTGGTTGCCTGAAAAAAATGTAGAGTTGCTTAAAATCAAGCCAGTTCTCTTAGAAAACAATTCCTCATGCTGGATTGCCTTGCCCAGTTCGAATACAGGGGGAGGTGTTGGGTCCTATGTCAGCTTACTAGGCATGCTCTGCTGAAGTGCATGGGATGCCCGCCCCTTTCTGAGCAATCACAGAGGAAGAATGGCTTGAGGTGTGTGGAGGGGAGGAAGGGGAGGCTCTGGCTAGGATGTAAATTAAATAAATTAATCAATAATAAAATATATCCCTGTCAACATTCTAGCATGAAGGCGAGATCGGTTCACGGTCCTCCACTGCCACCTGAATTGTTATTATCAGATGCTGGCTTGTGTGGGAGGGGCAGTCAGTTTTGCTTAAGGATCTGCCTCCTAGTAGGTTGAAATTATCAGTCGATGGCCTGACACCTGTGCACATATGAATATCACATATTGAACTTGACAGATTATCAAAAACATGATTTGAAATTGAGAGCAAATAGGGAAGTGGGTGTAGGGCCTGAGAGAGTTAGGAGGAAGAATGGCAAAAAATAGCATATTGAGAAAAAAAAAATAACTGAATTAGGAATAGTACAATTGTTTACATTTTCCAGTTCAAGTAAGCCATTATCAGAATTATCTAGCAAAATAAAAGGTATATTATGCTAATGTGGCATCATTAGGGGAAATTATTCACACATAACTCTTCCATCATGAAGGATAGGAGTTTACAATATTAATTACTTATTTAAAAAGTGCACTAAAGGGGGAGTACAGACCTAAGTGAGCTGATAATGCCTTTGTCATGTCTCAGTGTCCAGAATAGGTTTCCTAAGAAACAAACTATATTGTCGGCTTCAATATCAGTCACAATTACTACATGTATTTGAGGCAACATGGTACACAATAATATAAAGATGTTTTAGGATTCGCTGCTATGCTAAGGAGGAAAATACTCCGAAAGAAAATAACACTTTTGAGCGATTCAGAGATGGCAGGAATATGATTAACAACCTTCTACGATTCTTACAGCACTAAATCGTTTCGGAGTCATTAGCATTTTTCTGCCCCAAGCCACAAAACCATCTGTTTTGCAAAGAATCCTGTGCTTTTTGCTGGAAAATGATACTATAATCTAAAACCCTAATAGCAGAATCTGTCACACATAATACCGTTTGACTGCAATTGAGGTTTGGTCAAGCAGTGTGAGAACAAAGTAACATTTCTCTTTTGCATGCAGTGTATGAGTCTAGTCAGCTCTTCTTACCACAGAATTCCCTCCCACATTTTACCTGTGCCACGACCTTTAACATGATGTGCTGTGTTATGGCACATGTCAAAAGCATGACTCCTAATGTATAAGCTTCCATGTCCGCCCCTTGTAAAGTCTACAGTCTTACCATCAAGGGATTTCCTCAAAGCCAATCATTACCATATTATAATAAAGACATAAAACTAAAGTGTATTGATAGCAAATAAGCATATGAAAAGATAATCGGTACAATTTAGTATTGGAGCCATAAGGGAAGTGAAAGCCTGTATATAAAATGAAGATTCGGTCTGTTAAGATCTAGAAGGACAAACATTGGAAAGAATTTCCCACAATAGTGCTGGCAGGAATGTGGCACTAATGAACTACTATACTCTGCTGGTTTTAAAAGAAATTTGGTAGGATCTTTAATAAAACTCGTGGGGCTGGAAACATGCCTTAGTGGGTGTGCTGGCTGGGCTTCCAGAAGAGTAAAGTTCAATGAAAGTAGATTCCCTTTCTGACATGCTCCAGGTATAGACACGGTACATGAACGTAAAGGCAGGCAAGACACCAATACATGTGGAAATAAATACAATTTTAAAAGTTAAGTTGACATATAATATAATTTTATTTATTATTGCTGGGTAAAACTTCACTGCATATATATATTTGTGTGTGTGTGTGTGTGTGTGTGTGTGTGTGTGTATCACAATATAAGTCTATTTATCTGTTGGTAACTACCTATGCTCATTCCATAATTTGATTATTATGAATGGTGCTATAAGAAATACAAAGTTTTTTAATGGTATACTGACTTAGGTTCCTTTAATCTTAGACCCTGGGATAATATAGATCCATTGTTTGTTTTATCCTTTTCTGTGCTCACCTGTGGTATTCTAAAATCACAATTATAAAAATGGACTAATGCAAATTCAGCAAAATAAATAAATAAATAAATAAATACATAAATAAATAAATAAAAACCCCTCAGATATAGCAAGGAACCTTAACAAGTACTTTATCAGGAGACAGACCCTTGTCAGAACCCACAAATCCTCTCCACATGTCACCTTGACTCTGCTGATACCCTGAGGAGTGGCTGCTTTCTCACCTCAGCCCAGGCAGGGTTGTAACGCAATCAAAAGACAAGTGCTTAGTTTATGTCACTGCTCCCCCGAGCATTGTTGTATATTGGTGAGCATGTTTGCATGCTTTGCTCATTTGACATAAAAAACTGTATTAAATGAATTCTTTATACTGTGTATTTTCATTTTGTTTTTGGCCAAAGCATCCATTTTAGATGTTCATTTGTACTTTTCTAATCTTAACTTCAAATTAGTCATGCTGCCATAAACAAATAATGTTCATATGCTCAGGATGGCAGATGTGTTCAGAAAAAAAAATGCCAGTTTTCAAGGAGGTTCCAATCAGCATGGATTAGAGCTTCAATTGCTGATGTCCCTGGCTAGCACACGCATTATAACTACACTTAGATGTGTTGCTTCAAATAGCTGTGAAGTCACGTTAAGGCTCATAGTATGCCCTGGTATTCACTAACATCTAAAGATTTTTATTTTCTCTGAGGGAAATTGGACAATATCCCAATTATTACACTGAAGACCCAAATTGTATTATAATACAGATGATTTTACTGATGCAAGATCTTTGAGGAGATAAGATGAGATCATTGCAGTGAACTCCAGCATGTATTACTGGTGAAACCCTCTTACAGAAAGAAGATGGAGACATTGAGGACACAAAGAAAGCATGCAAGGACATGGGACAAAGAAAACATTCCGATCAAGCGTAGAGAGAGCCCTCAGCATAAACCAGCAGTTGCCCGGTGACACAGTAACTGAGAACTTCTGGCCCTAAGAAGCATCAGAGAATGTGTCTGTGGTTTTAAGGTGTGCTTCAAGGCACTTTACTCTGATTAAACTATTGGTCTGAAATATCACACTCAGTTTCCTTAGTTATGTAATGTGTCAACTGCCTTCTAACATTTGTTACAAAGGAAAAACAGAAAATAGTTCATCTTTGTTGAGGATCTTAAGGTGTGGTTAATATATATTAAATATATTTATCTGTAAACTCTTTTACAGCTCTTTGAGTTGCCTATTCTTTTCTGTATGTACTTTTTATATAATACATTTTTATTCCTGTAAATCATAGTATAATTGCATCATTTCCCCTTTCTCTTCCATCCAACCCTTCTCATGTAACCCTTGTTCTCTTTCAAACGCATGTCGCCTTTCACATAATTGCATATACTGGAAAACGTGTTAGAAAGTGGAAACGACCCAGAGGAGCAAGAAGAGAGCTATGGGATTCTGTCTCCTTGTAATGGCTTCTTGGAGAAGGCATAAGCAAGGAAGAAATCAATGGACATGTCAGCATGGAAAGGGAAATGTCAGGATGCCTCATTTCTAGAGAAAGAGCTATAGGTAACTGAATAATGCCAAGAGTGAGAGAAAATGTCTCCCATCGGGAAAAGCCCTACACTTGTTTAGCCAACACCGTGTAGTCATCCATTACATCATATGCATTCATATAACCGTATGCAGAGTAAGCAGGATGTATTTATGATCTACTTTTTAATATACTAGCAAAAAGTAAATTTAGCACTTTTTGTATAGAATATATATATATATATATATATATATACTATACATATGTACATGTGTGTACTTTTTAATTATTGGTCTATAAACATTTTGCAATATATAACCCTGGTATAACCCATATTACTAATTCATCTTTTATATTGGTAAGTACTTTATAGTTTGTAACTTACTAATGTTTATGTATATATACTCTATGTGTGTGTGTGTGTTTGTGTGTAAACAATTAAATACATTTAGTTATGTCCTTATGTATAAATTTTATTTTTAGGTCAGCCCATTCCTTTGGGAAGACTAAGCCTCCTTCTCTTGTTACCTGTTGCTCTTCACTAGGGTATAAATTTTACAGAATATTCAAGTGATATTTAGATAATTGTGTACCTATAAATAGTAGTGTTCATGTACTGTCACTTTCTTATTTGGAAAACTAGGGTAAGCTCTGAAATATCATTGATGAAATTATTGCATGATGAAAAATTTTGACAACCAATGTGTTTCCTCCCTATTTATGTTTTCTTTGAATAATTTTCCTTTCCTGACTTTTCTTTTTTGATACATGTCCTATACAGCTTAAGCTGGCTTCAAACTTGCTTTGTGTAGCTTTGGGAATCAAAGGCTTTGTAAATGCTCATCCTGTAAGATAGGTGGATAGAGATAGAAAGAAATAGTCTCAGAACTTATCCCTGACTATCCAAGGCACAAGGTCAGGTAACAAGTTTCTCCAACTAGGCCATAACTCTTCATATTAATCATCATTCAATAATGTCATTATCTTTCTCATCAGTGAACTAATCAACTAATGAAATCAGAGTCCTCAAGATTCCATCAAGTGGTATAAGCCTACAATCTCATAGCCAAGCCTTTAAAACATGATTTTTTTTTTCAGACGATTTAGATACATGATAAAGTTAACAGGTAGAATTAATTTACTAGAAATCATTGGAAGAACATTTTAAAAGTAAGTATACAAACCTTTCATAGCACTGATGCTTTCTCGACAAATCTCACACCAATAACACAAATAAAATATTAAATGCATGTGTACTAATTTCCTAATGTGTTACTTAATTGAAGGTAAATAAATAATTAATGAATAACTGAAATTTAATCTGCCTTAAATTCAGCCTGACTCAGGAAATTCAACCTTCAGCATTTGGTTAGAAATATTCCTTCTCTTTGGACTTAGCATTTTCGTAAGCATACAGCTAAAGTCATCACACTTATCTTTAAGTGTCCAAACCGGTTTGAAGAGCAGTGTAACCTATTTTCACAATGCCTAACAAAAGAGATGCAATAGCTCATGATTTTCTGGCCTAGGTAGCAGAAAAGGAATAAAAAATCATACATTAAGGCATATTTTGTCAGTTCTGCTGTTAAGAATAGAAAGGTTTTGATGTTAATCTGTAATGTAGATTGGCACTTTGGAGTTCAGATAGGCAAATCCGTATCATGATATTTTGAAAACGTGTGTCATTGGTGCTCATGATAACAGTCAGAGAGAGAGAGAAGGAGAGAGAGACAGATAGAGAAAGTCATTTTCTGCTTTTCTTCCCAACGAGGCATCAAGAAGGTTGATAATTTCAAGAAAACAGTGTTTTTCAATTCAGAAAAAGTGTGGCGGCATGGACAAAATCTGCACTGGTCCAAGCCAGATGGGTTCCCAAAACTGAGAGGTAAAAGTGGATATGACCTTGTGATGGGTCTTAGTAAGAATGTCCCTCAGAGACTTGTACAACGGAATGCTTAGTCCTCAGGGAGTGGTACAGTTTGAGGATTAGGAGGTATGGCCTTCCTGTACTAAGTGTTTTGTTGAGGGAAAGATATCACTGAAGATGGGTTTTGAGGTTAAAAGAGCCCAAGCCAATCCCAGTGTCACTCTCAGAGGATCAGGACATAGAATTCTCAGGTAGTTCTCTAGTACCATGTCTGCCTACATGCCCCCACGCTCCCCAGCATGATGATAATGGACCAATCTGAAACGGAAAGCAATCCCCAATCAAATTCCTTCATATGCATGTGTGTTTATGTGTGTACTTGTGTTACTGAATTGGAGTAGAGAAAAAAAATGAAGAAATTGAAAAGAAGTCTGCATTTAATTTAGCCCTACTCAGGAAATTCAATCTTTAGTAATTAGTTAGAATAATTTCTTTCTCCTTGGTCTAAGCATTTCTGTAAACATATAGCCAAAGACATCCATCATACTTATCTTTAAGTGTCCAAACCAAGTGCATAACTTATATATATATATATATATGTGTGTGTGTGTGTGTGTGTGTGTGTGTGTGTGTGTGTGTGTGTATGTGTATGAATGTATGTATACATAATATATTCCTGTAGAAGGGCAAAACACTCTGCAAAAGTAGACCCAACTATTATGTCTTGTTGCACAGCAAAAGGAAGCATTTTTCAGAGGTCTTGATCTTTATCTGGAGAAAAAGATGCATTAATTGGGTCTAATAGAAGTGGACCATAAGGCTAAAGAGATACCACAGTGAACAATAGTAAATACTGGACAAGCGTGAGAACCTGACCTGAGTTAAAATATACAGAAACCATGTATAAAGCCATGTGATGTCATATGAGCATGTAACCCTGTTAGTCAATACTGTGTCCAGTATTATTTCTGAATGTTTTTTAGTGGCCGTCCTACCTATATGTCCATTGACAGAAAGTATCTCAAGGGAATAAGGCAGAAAGTAAGAGAGATACCTGATATTCTAGTTTTATCTCCACTTTCATGCTGTGTGTAACCCAACACACAGGCACTTATGTAATACACATACACCACTCACACATGCACACACACAAATTCAAAATCAATATTAAAACAAAGTATATAAAAAAGATGACATGTGAATTATAAATTATATAATGGATGTCTACTTCTTACAAGGACAATCATCTGATGATTTCCCTTATTGACTAAATAGATTTCATATTTACAGTGCTTTTATTGAAAATAGATATTTTTCAAATTTAATATATCCTGAGTACATTCTCCTCTCCCTATGTTCTACCCAGTTCCTTACCACTTCCCATCAATATCTACCCCCTGTCTTTGTCTCATCAGAAACAGACTTCTAAGGATAATATTTGTACTTTGGTGTTTCTAAGCAGAGCTACGTTTTTATATTTCTGTAATTTCCTGGAATAGTTTGAAATAGATGATAGTTAATCTTATGTTTTGTACTTTTTAGTGCTGTCTCTAGATATTATATTAAAACTTTATGAGGTTTTCAAAAGTTCTTTTGGTATATTTAAATTGCATTATTTCCTTAAGGTCTGTTGTGGAGTGCATATTGGTTCAGTGAAGTATGCAGCTGATTGTTTTTTGACAAGTATATTATCTTCTATGAGAAATTTATAGATTATTTCTATAGCTGAGAATGTTTCTGTACAGAAACATATGATATGAAAACAAAAATAGGTTATCTTTAGTATGAGTGACTTCAACATTTTTCCCTGATTAACTTTTCTAGAACTTCTAATACTATGTTTAAAAGCAGTACCAAAATATGAATTCTTACCTGGTTCCTAACCTAGCCTCTTTTTATAGCTGATGCATGAATGTTGAAATTTCTCAGATATGATTCATTTAAGTCATTGGTTAAGAAAAATCTGTGCTTTAATTTTCCTCTCTTTATGTTAATTTATCTAAATATTTAATTTACATATGTTGAGTCACATTTACATTTCCGAATTGAGTTCTGTTTGGCCATAGTCCTTGCAATCCTTGCATATCTATTTGCTTAGGAATGATTCTGAATTCTGATTAGCAGAGAGGAAGTTTCTCATTGGGCACCAGCTTGGTCTCTTACATAAGTGTGGTCTTCAGCAATAAGGCTTTACCCTGAGTTGTAGAGAGTAACCAAGAGCCTTTTAATTTAATTTTAACTTCCTTTTTTATTTAAATTTGCCACAAGCTTGTTTTACATGTCAATCCCAGTTCCCTCTCCCTCCCCTCCTCCCAAGGCCCCTAGAAACCCATTCCCTACCCAGGGAGGGTGGGTTCTTCCATGGGGAGTCTTCAGAGTCTGTCACATCATTTGGAGCAGAGACTAGGCTCCTCCCCATGAGTCTAGGCTCTATGTGGAATGGGCTCCCAGAGTCCATTCGTATACTAGGGATAAATATTTTAAAAATGAAAGTAGAATAGGGACATTGCGGAGAAGATGAGGACAGGAGGGCAGAGGAGGGACAAGGAAAGATAACAATAGGGTGAATATGAGCAAAGTGCATTAGAGTCATGTGTGAAAATGGCAAAGTTAAGCCTACTGTTCATAAAGTTAATATATTAATAAAACTTTCTTATAAAAATAGGATTGCTTACATATTTTGAAGCATCTTGAGTGTTATGTTCCCTCTCCTCCTCCCCTCCCCAGTTGAAAACTCCCCATTGTTTTCCATTCACCTCCTTCACAATACTTGAAACCTGCCAGGCTTTTTTGTTACATTCCTTCTTACTTCCACGACTTGTGTGTTTACTCCAGATTATGTAATTACTTTCAGATTTGGAGATAGGAAGCACATGTAAGAGAAACCACAATATTAGGAAGCACATGTAAGAGAAACCAAAATATTTGTCTTCCTGGGCACGGTTACCTCACTCAATATAATATTTTCTAATTCCATTCACTTATTTGCCCATTTTATCATTTAATCTTCTATGTATCCTTTCCTCATTATTCATTCAACAGTTGAAGGACATTTAGTTTGTTTTGTTTTCTAATTGAATAGTGAGCAATGAACATGGATGATCAAGTATCTGTTGGGTCGGATGTTGAAACTTTTGGGCATATGACAAGGAGTGTTATTTTTAGCTTTTTTGTCACTTGAAATGAGTGTAGAGAATTCTTTCAAAGGGAGTTTTCTTTCATATTCAGCCACTTCAAAGTGTTTTTTTCTTTAATCACTGGCTCTCAAAAGAGAAAAGGACAAGAACGAAAGGAGAGAGGAAAAAAATAAATACCAGCCATTTATGCACCAGAACTCATTTCTGCCAGAGCACGGGGACTTGAAACAGTTTGCAAAGGCAAACACACCCATCATCACTTTGACTGCAATCTGAAGGTCCGAGATAGCTACTACTACTCAGAACACAGATGACTTCCACAAGGTAGGAGGGATTTCTACTCTTCACAGTGTTCTACCAGCTGAACCAGAAGACACACAGGGGTTCCATGTGTGGGCGTGGCATCCTTTACTAACAGCTGAAATTGACTGGAAGTAGATAACTCTACAACTCAGCTCTTTTCTTGAATGCTACCACATCTTCAGTAGGTTTTGAGAGGGGAAGAAAAGTTAAATCAGAGAGCTTCTGCTAGTGCAAAAATTGTCTGAGGAAAGTTTCCTTGTGTTCCCTAATCTACCATCTTTCCAGAAAATGTATGGATTATATGTAGTTTGGAGACAAGAAAATTTTATATAAACTCCTATAGCCTTTATTTCTTCCTCATACACACAAGCCACTTGATATTTCTAGGTATAAAAATACAGTTTGTCAAGAGACTTTTGATGTTCCCTGTAAAGAATAAACCTAAAATTCAATGACACTGAGAAACTATGCTACATCAACTAAAAATAGGTGCTTATAAATTAAAATTTAAAAAATCAATATCAAACTTAGGTTCTGTTTGTACCATTAATTTGAATGTTTAGAAAAGATGTAAGTGATGTTAGTGCTACAAAGCTGTGGCTTTTAATACACTAATTACCATTATTAACAATAGACACTTGATATTGTGCTTGCAAAGCTTTTACAGCTTTAGTATTTTAAATTAATTTATATTTAAATATACATCATTTATGGATGTCATTTAGGTTTCTCAGTAAAATTTATTTTAAACAAGGTATTTATTTGATTGAAGATAGTATACATGTGCTTATGAAATAAATTATTGTTGAGAATTGATATATCAATATCAATATTAAACCACATTAACTTTCTAATAAGAGAGCCCGAAAATATTGCTATAAAATATTATCAATAACATAATAATATTTAATATCTGTCTGAAGATCACTAATAATCTCTTGATGATCTCAGAAATTAGCAATTCTGGGTATATATAGAAGATAGTGGGCATTAAATTAATATATATGCTTAATAGAAACAGAAATAAAAATTGTTACATTTTAGGAATGATACAGTTAGTGAAATAAATAGATATTGATTAAAAAAACAACATTTATTATGCTTAGGAAGCATAGTAGTGAATAGCAGTCAAATTAAATCACCACATTGACTAGATTTCTTGTGACATCATTTGACACATAAGACACATAGCTTAATCACCTTTGAAATCACGGATTTGATAATTATCATCACAATTTTCCATTTACTTAGGTGTTGCCTTTTAATATTCAGTTATTTGTTTTTTAAATAATAATACGCTTATTCAAATATCTATGAATATGTTAAACATAGGTGTATTGAGTACATATACATGTTAAATGTTAGTGAATCCATAGTTTAAAAATAATTTTTTGCACACTAGCACTAGATTATATTTAGATGGTATTTTATGAATATTTTTCTTTTAATCTGGTGTCTATCATTACATAAAAGACTTTATCAAATGTATTCATTGTCATTTTGGCAGTGATATCTGTCATAATAGGTAGTAAAATAGAAATCATTAGTAACACTGGAAAAACACAGCTGTTACTATTGTTATGCACTATGAATAGCAAGATTGGGGATCTTTATTAAGTATTTCAGCATTAAGTCTCTTAACCTGCATGGATAAGGCCCTTGATTCAATACTTACCAACACAAAGTATACTCAATGAAAAAACTCCAGTAATTTTACAAATAGTAGAATATTTTCCATATGTATATAATTATACTATGAATTAACACATTCTATTCTATATAAAGTGCATTTTAAATGAATTTTAGTGTCACAATGGCTAACTTGTATAGAAAATATGAGTATGCTCGGCTCTTCAAAGCCAGTGACTTTAGAGATGGTCTTCTTGACCCTGAGTCTGTCTGGAATCCTTTTTGTTAAAGACTTGTCTGACTTTTTCTTTTTTCTGTTCTTCCTTCCTCCCTTCCTCCCTTCCTTCCTTCCTCCCTTCCTCCCTTCCTCCTTTCCTTCCTCCCTCCCTTCCTTCCTTCCTTCCTTCCTCCCTTCGTTCCTTCCTCCCTTCCTCCCTTCCTCCCTCCCTCCCTTCCTCCCTTCCTCCCTCCCTCCCTCCCTTCCTTCCTCCCTTCCTTCCTTCTTTCCTCCCTTCCTCCCTTCCTTCCTCCCTCCCTTCCTCCCTTCCTCCCTTCCTCCCTTCCTTCCTCCCTTCCTTCCTTCCTTCCTTCCTTCCTTCCTTCCTTCCTCCCTTCCTTCCTCCCTCCCTTCCTTCCTCCCTCCCTTCCTCCCTTCCTCCCTCCCTCCCTTCCTCCCTTCCTTCCTTCCTTTGCTAGTTCTTGTCCTCCTCTCCTTCATTTCTTCTACCCCACCTTCTCTCTACCTCTCTCCATCCACTTTTCTTCTGTTTCTATTCAGAGAAAAGCAGGCCTACCATGAATATCAAACAAACATCTCATGTTAGGTTGAAGGCTGGAAAAGGTAGTCCAGTATGAATATGAGGGTCCAAAAAGGAGAAAAACAGTCAGAGACAGTCCCTGATCCTATTGTTCAGAGTTCCACAAGAAGTGTCACATGTATGCAGAGGCACTATGCAGGCTCCCTGGTTTTTGATTCAGTCCCTGTGAGTGCCTATGAATCCAAGTTACATGATTATGTGTTTCTCCTGTAGTACCTATGTAACCTGTGGCTTCTAAAGGCCGTCCTTCCTTCTTCTGCGGGGCTTCCTGAGAACTGGCTAATGTTTGGCTGTGGGTCCCTGCATTCATTTCCATAAGTTGGTGAAAGCCTCTCTGACGACAGTTGGACTAGGTAATGATCTATGAGTATAGCGAATATCATTAGGAAACATTTCATCAATATTTATTTATTTATTTATTTATTGCAATCATGTCTGGTTCTATCCAAGGTCTCTGGGCATTCCAGCCTCCATGTCCTGGCTCTCTGGGCAGGGTCAGTGGTGGGCTCCCTCTTGTAGCAAGGGTCTCAAGCTGCACAAGTCATTGGTTAGCCATGCCCACAATTTCTCTGGCAGTACCTCTTTTTGGCAGGTTCAATGTAAATCTTCCTGGAGATGGCCAGTTCAGGCTCTATACACCCCACTGGTTGAAGTTTTAGCTGGAGTCATCTTTATAGATTCTCGGAATATCCCCATTGCATCATCACTCCATCTTTCCCACCTGATCCCTCTCATTCCCAATTCCCCATCCCTTCAATCACCACCCACAACATCTATTCTATTTCTGCTTCACAAAGAGATTTATGTGCCCCACCCCACTGCCAGATCTCCTTGTTACGTAGTCTCTTTGGGTCTGTGGATTGTTGCATGATTATCCTTTACTTTAACCCAATATTCACATATGTGAGTACATACCACATTTGTCTTTCTGGGTCTAGGTTACCTCACTTAGGATGATTTTTTTATAGTCCCATCCATTTGCCTACAAAGTTTGTGATGTCATTGTAATAGTTAAGTGATATTCCATCGTGTAAATGTACCACATTTACTTCATCCATTGCTAGATCGACAAACATCTAGGTTGTTGGAATTTTGTGGCTATCAGGAAAAAAGCTACTAAGAACATAATTGAGCAAGTGTCCTTTTGGTATGATGAAATGTCCTTTGGGTCTATGCCCAGTAGTGAATATTTGGGAACTGAAATAGATGGATTCCCAATATTGTGAGAAACCACCATATTGATAATAGGACAATATTTCCCACTGGCATATAATAAATTTACAAATTGTCACTATTACAATTCTAAATGTGCTCAGAGAGAATTATAATTACATGTTTCAGAAGACTGATGTAATACACATTGTGTGCTTAAACACGCTTAGTGAAATTACTGTTCTGAAATAACAATTTGTATATGAGTAACTGAAAAAATTATTAAATCTGTGATAAAACAAATAAACCTCATTGCTCTTCTATTTCTGTGCTTAAGCTTAGTCATTAATTAAACTCTGCTAAACTGCCAAACTACTAGGAGTATATAAGAGTTTTAACGGGAGGCATGCTCACTTTTAAGAAGCATTTGAAACTGCTCCCAGGGTGTGGTGACACAGATCTGGCCCTTAGTGGCATTGCCTGAGGTGCTGCTTTTGTTTCAGAAACAAAGTCCCACAGTCCCTAATGGATGGCAAAAGAGGTAGAAGAAAGCACTTGCCTCATAAGTTTTAAACATTCTCTTTCAATGAGAGTCATCTTCTTCTATTCTTTTATTTAAAGGAAAAAAATTCTTTCATTCCACATACCAACAACAGCTCTCCTCCTCTCTCCTGCCCCCCATTTCCTCCCATTCCACACAGGGGGCAAGTCCTCCCTTGGACAAAGTATGGCATACCAAGCTGAGACACATCCAAGCCCCCGCCCCCACTGCATCAAGAATTCCCACTATAGGAAGGCATCCCCCTATAGGAAATGGGATGTATAAAGGCAGTTCATGCACCCCGGATAAGTTCTGGTTTGTTACCCATTTGGGGATAGCATGTGAAATACCCTGTATATCACTTCATTTCATTATAATTCATAACAATAGTAAAATTATTGTTATGAAGTTGAAACAAAATAATTTTTATTGAGGGAGGTCATCAGAACATGATGCACTGTATTACAGGGTCTTAGGACTAGTATGTTTGAGAAACATGGTTCTAGAGCAAAGAGAAATCATACTGCCTTCAGGGAGACAGAAGATGCCCCTTTTCTTATATCCTGACTTCAAAATAACGTCAGAAGATTGGTCAGGATGATCTTTCATAATACCATTTAGATCATGATATTATTTTTATTACTCTGCTCTTGGTCATTACAATTAAATATAATGGTGAAATCATAAGGAAAGATACCTACTTAGCTTAATTTGAAGGCTAAATATCCAAGGCACTTGGCATAGGCTCTTGCATAGAACCATCTCAGGTAAAATTCAGCAAGGGGCTCATGTGCTGGGAAAAAAGGATTCATCACGAGAATGGAATTTAAAGAGCTAGACAGGCCCAGTGTTGTAGTTTTTCAACAACTCACACCTGCAGATCATGGTACCCAATGACCTATAAGGTCAATGTAAACTTTACCTCTTAAATGGTCTATTACTTGCCAAGTCACTGTTCTGCAAAGTAGGCAGTTCTCCAAGATAGGGAATCTTTGCTAACACTTAGCCCATATGCAAATATAGGTGCTATTCAGATAAATCCTCTTACTGTTTTCTAACTCACTCATAGTCAACATTTTCAAAATGAATGTGAACCTACAGCAGGGTTTAACTCTGCCACTCATCAACAGAGTTCTCACCCGCCACTGAGGCTTCCCATCAACTGCATTCTATTTGTATGACACACTGACTTGCTCTCAAAGTTTTTCATGGGCAGGGTTACCCATTAGGTCTTTCACACCATGCTCTTTAAACTTACTATCAGTCTTCCCTGATCTTTCTAAACTGAAAACAGATGTCTTGAGAACTACAGAATAGCATATCTCTTTTCTCACTGTAGACAGCTTAGTGTTTTGCTCAATAGTAGATATGCAATTTTTCCTACATGGCAGATGCTCAAGAAAAGCATATGATTGATGTGATGTTTCTCTTATTGGTTAATGAATAAAGAGCTGTTGGCAAACAGGAAAGCAAACAGGTGGGACTAGGAGACAAGGAGGATTCTGGGAGATGTAGTAGGAGAGTCAAGATGTAAAGACTTGAGAAAGCAGCAGTCCGGACCCTCTCTCTGGTAAGCCAAGATCAAGTGGAAACACTTAGATTGAGAGAAATGGGTTAATATTTAAGACAGAGCTAGCCAGTAAGAAATGCTAGTAAAAGGCCAATAGCTTTATACTGTAACATAGTGTCTCTGTGTGTTATTTGTGGCTGAGGCGGCTGTGGGATCAGGCAGGCGGGAAAACTGCTTGTAACGTAAGAATGGCTATATTATTAATTTATATCTTCAAAAATTCATTAAAATATAAAATATAGCCATCAGTGTTTTGTGGAGTTCACCATTATGCTCTTCTGAAATAGTCTTAAAGCATAAACACTTGAAATCTCCTTAAAATATAACCAGACAGAGGAGCAATCAGAACTCTTGGCCAAGGTATACTATTGGAAACTGCTTTCTTCCAGGTGAGCCTCTTTGTGGCTTCCCTATAGTGCACTCCACAAACTGCAGTCTCAGATGACAAACTAGACATGGAAATATTACACTTGGTTATTGTCTCTAGGTACCCTCCTTCAGGCCAGACTAAGACACACTACTTATCAAGGTAATACTACTTTAGCTACAGCTGTATTTGCTTTAGAGATAATTAGTTTCCATCTGGCATTTGAGGGAGTGTATTACATTTGCTTTAGGGGCAAAATAGAAAAAAAAATGATCACAGTTCTGCAAACAAGAAAATTCATCTGACACCCAGTGTAGAAATGACACACAGCACTTACCCTGTAGTGCCTTAGCAGTTAGAGTGACAGACGAACAACCTAACTCTGTTTATATGTGCAACGAAAAACATCAGTAAACAACCAGCATTGTAGATGACAAGCTGCTTCATTGTGCATTAATTTACCATGCTTATCAATCGGGCGATTTCTAAATTCAGTTGGAAAAGTAATTTAGTGTGCACGAATTTATAATGAACAACTTAAGAAGTGATAAGATGCTTACATATTTAGGTAGAAGCAAGAGCACTGGAAAATTAAAGGTATAAATTCTAATCACATCTTTCAAATATAAAATGCACTGTGCCTTGCAAAGTCATTAAGCCACACAGATTTAAATTCTCCAACAAATGCATGCAAAAAAAAAAAAAAAAAAAAAAAAAAAAAAGGCTGTGATGCTCATGATACTGTTTACTGTTGTTAAAAATAAAGTGGTTACTAACTAACTGCCCATGAAAGCAGTGTTTTGGGCAGAAGAATAAAACTGTTACAGAGCCACCAAGAACCCTTTGTCTAGGGAAACAGCAGAAAGCAAAGGCATCATTGTTTGCAGAGGGAACATTATTTTATGCTGAAGTAAGTTTATAGCTCCTGTTTGCTACATCATGTGGCATTTCAATAACTCACTAATAAAATAAAGCTTTGCTCTGTGTTTCTAAAGATCTCCTCATAATAACTAGAACTGTAGGCATGAAATCTCATGTGGGAAGTTGCTTTTTTGCTCCCGGTAATGTACTAAAACACAGTTACTCAACAGTTCCTCATGGAGACCAAAAGATAACAAAGAAAAGGAATTCAAAATTATCATTTATATATGTATCTATTTTGTAGCTGTCTTCAGCTATCAAGTTGATCAAGATATTAGGACCTGTAAAGAACAAACATCAAGTGACAACATCTCCATCAGATTCGCCTATTTTCTTAAATGGTCATTGATGTAGGCGAGTCTGTCTTATGGTAGATGATACCACAGGTGAAAATACTAATGCTAGCTGGGCCAGCTATTTTGCAGTTTTTCTCCCTACCTTCTGCTTTAGTTCCTGCCTCCAACTTCCTGCCTTAACTTTCTGTCCTGCCTTCCCTGTCTGAAGGAATGTAAGTTGCAAATCAAATAAATGCTTGCCTCTCCAAGTTTCCTTGGTCAGAGTTTCCTATCAACAACAAAGAAACAAACCAGAAACATTACACGGGAGTACAAAACTAAAAGTTTCCATCTAGAAAATTTGTTCTTGATGCTAAAAATATAGTTTTTATTTCTAAACAAAGGACTCCTGTGAAAATACTAAATGTTTAAATCTAAAACCAATAAAAGTAGTAGATATTTAGTAATCTAGTATAATAAAAATGATCTTTGCTCACATGTATTCTTGCTCAGTCATTGGAGATAAGAGTCCTGAAAATCTTTATTATGCTTAAAAATGGACTATGCAGAACAGGTCAAATACAAGGGTCCATTTTTTTCCAGGTGGTATGAAATATTACTAAAGGGATAACTTAAAATGGCAGAATTCTAAAATTAGCTGATAAAACAATACAGTTTAAGATACAGAATATTCTATTTTAACACTTTGGGACTTGATGCCTCATATAAATATGGTAATTGACAGGATTTCCCTTTAGATGATTTATATTTCAAACACGAGTTAAGCATATAATTGCTAATGCAGCAGACATACTCAAAAAGTAAGTTAACGTGAGAATACAACAGACCCACAGTCTCCAGCATCAATGTCTTTTTTCTGGATTACTAACATTTCTATTCGCTTTACAACCTACACTGTGCTTATGATGTTTTTGAACTATTTCAAACAGCATTGTGGTCATGTAAAGTACTTTAACAAGCAAGCATCACCAATATGTATTTCTATATGTACTGGTTATTAAGTGTAAAAATGGGAAAACTTCAATATCTATAATGTCAAGTTATGGGAGAGTTTGTAAGCAGAAGAAAACTTTCTGCAATTTTATAATAAGATAACATTTGTGAAATTGAAGACATAGTATAATCATAACAACTTTACTTGAATTATTTGAATTTAATTTTAAAGAATACTTAATAATTAAGTAATCTGTTTCAATTTATTGAAGATTATTTTCCTTTAATTTTAGTGAAATAAAAGTACCACAGACTGGCTCTGCTATGCTCTGTCATTTAGCTTACAGACTGGTTGAAGTTGACAGACTGTTGCGTAGAGATGTTGAAGCCTTTTTTTCTGATTTCAAATGTCTAATCATAAGATACCACATATTGTAAAAGGATGGGGGAACGAGATAGTGCATTACACATGGAATGTCACAGGAAAAGGGGGTCTATGTGTTATGAAGCTGTCAGGCTAGCTTTTCTTTAAACTCAGTGTAACTCAAAAGTAGTACACCATTGCTCATCCTTGAGATGAATGCACTTCTCTATCTTGCCTGCCATTTTTCGTTTGGCTGTTTTTTGTCTTGCTGCTGTTATTTGTAAAAATCATGATTTATTTGGCAAAATAAGAACCCCCTAGACTCAAACCAACTCCTCATCTACTTCATATGCTTGTTCATTTTTCTTAATAATCATACTGTATCTCCATTTCTCCCACAAGCAAATAGCTACCCACAAACATTCTTACAATCTGAAGCTAAAGCATCTTCCTGAAGTGACTAAGATGAATAACTTTCCACCCCAGCTGAAAGTGTTTAAGGGATTTCCATTCAACATTAAGGACACAATAAAACTCCCTAAGGTCATACATTGCAAAGTGAAAACATATTTCTGGGTCTTTAGTTTGTCTGCCAGCACCAGTGCCCAAAACATCATGTTGTGGTCATGGGAATCATGACCACAGCAGTCACCAAAGTAGCCAGGCTGACACCATGTAGGACCAGTATTCTTTTTGAAAGGATCATATTTTATATAGTTAATATTTTTTGTATTTCAACAGATTTGAAGCAGTGTACTCTCTTCCCAATTCCGTTAACTCCCTTTAGAAAATTTAATTATATTATCCTACAGTCAAATAAATCTATTGTGTTTGTTTTATTAAATTTAATCATTGTAATAAGTAAGCAAATCTTTTTTTATTTTTCTCCTACTACATCTCTCCAGAAGGTTCCTGTGCTTGCTGTTGAATTCCAGGGATGTGAGGAAAACATCCCACTAGTGTGTTAGTGAGTACTGTGTTTTCTACTCCTTGGTTTCATCTTCCTTTAATGAGAATATTTATACAACATAAACTCATACATGCTGGGCACCATTGCTGACATTTTAGTGGTACCCGCGGGCATACGTTTTTGCATGTGTAGACATGTGAGATATTCTTGCAATATTTAGAAATGATTATCTATTAAAAAACTTTCCCTAAATCAGATTGACTTTTAAAAACACTTCCATATTACTTTATAAAGCCATAACACATTGTCAGTATTCTGTATTTTCCAATGTGTGAATATACTAAAATTAATTTTTAGACATAGCAATATTTCTGTTTCCACCTTTCATCACTATTGCTGTGTTGATTTCTGTGCCCATTTGTTGAATGTCCAAGGACATCCTGGCAGTAGTTGGCTCTGACAGCTTTATCTTTTTATAGTTTGTACTTTATGTGTCCAAAATATTTCTTTATCTAGTCTCCTAAAATAATACTAGCCTTCTATGTATTGATCGTTGTAACTTTTCTATTTCATTCCCACTTCATTAACTGGAAGTATCATTTTTCTGCCTAAGGTCATCTTGGGGTTGTGGTCCTGCTGCAGCTTGTGGGGTCTCTGGTGATGTTTGGATCTGTGCTGGGTTGAGCTAGCTGCACCCTTCTCTGGCTCTGGGATAGCTGGCCCTGTCTCTCTATGGATGAGGCAGCTGGAATGCTGTTCTGCCCTTCAGGGGAGAGTTATCCCCCTCTACCTATTATATCTCTATCTTTCCACCTCCTCGCCCTTCCCTCCCTCCCCACCCATCCCCATGCAACACTTGGGAAAGAATGCGCCACCCCCTTATCACAGATGTGCACCTCTGTTGGGCAGTACGCTAAAGGTGACCCTTTTGCATCGGACACCTCTATCATGTAGTGTTACAGGTGAGAGAAAGATGCCCTCCCCTCTCTACCCTTTGCCTCTTGAGACAGATGAGAGCTGACCCTGTAGTCTGGGAAGCAGGTAAGTTAGCCCTGAGGGCAGAAAAGCTGACAACCCCTCTTGCGCCTGACAGCAAACAGGAAGCATCAGCCTGTACCTCACCTGGGCAAAACTGTAGAGCTGATCCTGGTGATGTAAGTGTTGAGGACCCAGATCTGAGGACCGGAGAACAGGAGAACAGGCTCAGTTCCTTGTAGCCTGCATTGGGTGAGCTAGCCAAGGCGGTGCTGGAGACTTCACCTCAACCAACCCAGCTACTACCCAGGCCCAGAGTCGGGGCTGTGGCTTGGCCCACACCAACATCTTCCTCATCTACACACTGTTGGGGCATGTTGAGGGGGAGGATCCTACACATCCAAAGCAGCAGAATCTCTATGACACTTGACAACAGGGTATTCAAGAGGAGCCCCAGTGAGAGCCCTTTATCTAAGGTGTAGCAGAAGTCAGAGGCCTGATTCCTGGCAGTGAACAGTTCCAAGTAAAGATCAATGGACTTAAAGGGAAAACCGTATGACAGATTGGGCCACACTACAGCTTCCACGAAACCATGGTATTCTTTCTTTCTTTGCTTGTCTTCCTTCCTTCCTTCTTTCCTTCCTTCCTTTCTTTTTAAATTGTTTGTTTTGTTTTGGCAGAGGGGTAGATGAGAGGGGACAGGGAGATAATTGGGATCAGGATGCATATGATGGAAAATCCACAAAGAATCCATGAAAATTTGAAAAAAAAGTAAGAAAACGTATACACAAAGAAAGAAAGTTACCTTAATTTACATGTTTTTGTTTGATGTTATGTTTGAGTGTACTTTATATGTTTGTGCATAGGTGTTTTCATATGTTGGGTGCTAGAGAGAAATTAAAGCCATATTGGCTTTATTTTCTATGAATTTTAAGTTGTCAAATTTTCACGTTTTTTTTGTCTACTGTTTCAATTTGTTCAAATTACTTCATGTGCCTGGTTGTTTGTTTGTTTGTTTGTTTGTTTGTTTTTGATACAGGGTTTCTGTCCTGGAACTCACTTTGTAGAACAGACTGGTCTTGAACTCACAGAAATTCACCTGCCTTTACCTCACAAGTGCTGGGATTAAAGGTGTATGTGATCACCACTGCTGCTGATGTGCTTGCTGTTTCAAGGATTTGTTTTTGTTTATTTTCATGTGTGTGTGTGTGAGAGAGAGAGAGACAGAGAGAGAGACAGAGACAGAAACAGAGAGAGACAGAGAGAGGTACCTGTAAAGGCCGTAGAGCTTCATTACCTGAGCTAGGGTTAAAAGCAGCTGTGGGTAACCTGACATGGTGCTAGGATAGAACTTGCATACTCTGGAGCAGCAGGGAGTGTTGACTATTGACCCATTCTCTATGCCCTGCTCTGCATCCTGATGCTAATCCATTGTTGACTCTGTACAGACCGGGGATGAAATTCATGAAATCAAATATTAATATATGGGTTGGTATAAATGGATTTTAATTTTATCTCTGATGATACTCTAATAGTTTTCTGGGGTGTTTTTGTTTTTAATTTATTTTTATTATATTTGTTTATTTATTTATTAATAGTGCATGTATATATATATGTGTGTAGATTAAGAATGCCATGACCCATAAGAGCAAATCATAGACAACTTACAGAGTCAGTTCTCACCTTCCACAGTGAAGGCTGTGGGGTTTTAATTTGGGTCATCAGGCTTGGCGGCAAGTGCCTTTGCCCAATGAGCCATCTTAGTGGACCATAACTACTAATTTATATTACCCTTACCATATCTATTTTGATGTAAGCTTCCTCCATGTTTTATATATATTTTGACAAGCAAGAGTTCTCAAATCCAATGCATCTGAATATAGATCAAATATGCATGTGTGTATTTATATATGTGCATTTTCATATATATGCTGAATAAATAGCATTGATTTTGAGGAGGTGAAGATTTCTAATGTTTCCAGTAATCTTTAGATGCCTTTCTTTCTTACTTCCCTTCCTTGCTCTTATGACTTCCTTTCCATGCTTTCTTTACAATAAGCCATCTTAGGTTTATTCAGTATAAACCTAATAAGCATCTTTAGTGAGAGTAGTCTTTTAATTTTAGTGATGCACTATGCTCATCAGTCAAATATAAATATTTCCGTTGGGTGTATATTTTTTTTCAAACTTCTCGATGATTTATTTTAAATATCTTGTATTATTTACACCACAGCATGTTATTTTGATGTGGTTATTGATGGTTATTAACTTTACTGCACCCAGCATCACCTGTAAGATGACCCTTTGGGCACAACTGGGGTGGGTGGATTCTCTCCATTACATTTCTCAGTATGGAGAGATCTCTTGGCTAGGATTCTGGTTTGTAAATGGAGAAAGAGGCTGCAGCTGTATGCCTGCATATCACAGTCTCCTCTTGTGACACAAGTGACCAGCTGCTTCATGGCCTCTGCTACCTTGACACTCCTGCCAGGATGGATTGAACTTGGAACTGTGAGGCAAAATAGGCCCTTTCTTTTCAATTGCTTTTGTTTGTCACTGCAATAAGGATCATATCTATGATGTTTGCTGTAGATCCATAATACATTGTGACATATTTTAGACTAAGTCTAGTAATTGTTGATTCCTTCCGCAAGTACAATTTAGAATTACTTCCATCAAGTCATGATGTTTCTATAGGGAATTTATGAGTATAGAATTAAATGTATACATGATTTGGGGAGAATGACAATACTTTTGGTAATACTTTAACTTATACAGGGACTCTACATTTCAAGCAAATTAACCCTTTGGATAATACATTTCAGTATAGTTTCATAATTTTCGATGCAGAATTTTGAAGAATCCATCCACATGTATGTTGTATCGCTTCAATATTAATTAGAAGTTGTATTTATTTGTAAATGATATGGTTTGATATTGTGTTCCTGTTTCTTGATATATACAGAAGAACAAAAAGAATACAAAGTCTGTGCCACATTGGTCTTGTTAAACTTCCCAGCTTTTTTAGTCTGTTAGTACATTTATTTAGATATTATGTTAGGAAAATTTTATTATTTGCTAAGAATAATCATCTTATTTACTGTAAATCTTCCAAAACAAATGTAAGTTTGAACATCTTGCCTGAGATCAGTCATGCCGAATCTCCTAAAATACAGACATTCTATACCTTAAAATAGTTTTACGTTTTAATGTGGGTCAGCACCCCTAAGGGTTTGTTGAAGTGTAGAATTTGCATATCTAATTACCATGAACTGATGAGCCTGACAAGTGTCAGATGATGCTTACAGCTACAGTCAAGGAACAGCAACAGGATATATCCCTTCCTTCAACAGAATCCAGAAATTTCTAATGCTTTAGTCATTATTTCTGTGACTTCACTCTGGGGATTTCACATAGTCTCCAATTGCCTATGCTATGAAATATGTATATTGTTTCTTACCTAAAGAAGTTGTAAAACAAAAAAAATGTAAAGGTTTAATATTGGAAGATTTTGAAATTTTGCGTTGGGATTTTTGACATATGTATTCTGCTTTAATATAATTTGAAGGTACCCGATCAACAAATTGCCATATCAATTTTCTCCAGAACAAGTAATTCCAGATTCAGGTTAATGGTTAAAACTACTCGTGTGGCACTGCAATTCTGCCTACCACCAGACAAAACAAGAATGCCCAATCAACTTTGAGGGGTACATGGAAATATTTTACATTGCCTTTCATTTTAAATATGTTAAGTATGAAATGGGGAAATGTTGTCATAGTTAGATTCAGTGTCAAATCTACATACCAGAGAAGAGTCACCTATATCAGATTTGCCTGGGGATGTGTGTGTGAGGATTTTTCACAATCACTAATTGATGTGGAAAGGACTCAACCATGATTAGAGGTCCCATTCCTAGGCAGGTGGGCCTGAGCCCGTGTAGTAACTAGCTGAGCAAGCCATTCATCAGTCACATGCCAGTAAGCAGCTTTGATTTATAGTTTCTACTTTTTTGTTTTAATTTTATTTTGAGTTCCTGCCTTGGCTTCCTTCTATGATAGAGTACACCCAGTAAGCTGAAATAAATCCCAAAGTTGTTTTGGTCAGAGTATTTCATCAACACAGCAGAAAGCAAATGGAAACAAATGTAAGTCTTGTATAAATATTTATATGAAGCCAAGAGCCACAATTACCTGGCGTAGAAAAAAAAAAAATCTTAGAGTTCATCGAGGTTTAAACTGAACAAGTTAATCCCATAACTCAGACATTGTCTTGCTGGCTTATTTTATTGTGTTTCATCAACCCTAAAATTCATTAGAATCACACTGCATGCAGCCTGCTTGTTGTACACAGACTGTTTCCTAACACAAACCATCAGATTCAGAATCAGATAAGATAGAAGTTTTGCCTAATTTTCCCCTTGAGATTGGATAGTGTAATTGGCCAATTTATCACAAATATCAGGAGATTCTATTGACTAAAACAATCAATCCGGAACCATATTTCTTTTCAAAGGAGATGGAAAGGGATTCATTTTTATTTCACCAAAGTCTGTGTATTGATAAAAAAGACTAGTGTCACTTTGTTGTTTTATGAAAGGAGTCTAATTAATTTTTAGTCCTCACACTTGAGGATAGATGTTAATTTCTGGATTGCTTATTCTGCCCACAAAAAGTGGTAAATCATTAAGATAGCAAATAGTAAACCAATGGAAAACAACAAGTCCATTCCATTTAGTGGATTAAAGAAAACATTCTAAACCTAATTAGATTATTATATGTTTCAGTAGATAATAAAGATGAAAATAAAAATATTGCCACTATCAAGAATATATCAAGGTCTGTGTTCCAGAACTAAGGGTGTTGGCTGGAGCGATGGCTCAGCTGTTAAAGACTAGGCTCACAACCCAAAATATAAGAACAAAGGTTTCTTCCTTGGGCTCAATTATCTGGCATCGCTGTTCTAAGTGAGACCATTCTTTCCGTAAATGTGGTGAGAATTGTCTATGGCAACATCCATATGAGCCTCCTCTACCTAGTAAGTAATTTAATTCATTGTCTTCAAACACCTTTGACTTTTCAGAAAATCTTCCAGGCAAAGTAAATATGCACACAGTTCAAACATAAGACAGATTGGAGTATAATAAGAAGTTAAGTCCTGACTTTGAACAACTGCTACCCTCAGTGGCTCTAAGATGAACAAGTGGGGAATGTGTCAACTTTTTAAAACAGAGTTTCTATATCATCTCCATCAATAGCAATACAAGAATCTTTAATTGGTTGCTATAATTCCCTTTAAAAACAATAATAAAATAAAATAAAGTAACAAAAAACAAATACATGTATCAAATTTTTGATGGTTTTCCTACCCTAATTTTAATGTAATAATTTAAAACACACATAACATTAACTATGGTTTATTAGTGCTATTACACATGTACCATTGAGTTAAAGTTTTAAATTAAGTTATTAGCCTAAAAGATTAAAAATTTAGAACTGAGGTTTGGTGCTAGTACTGTGAGTTTCCCTAAATTTTACAAGCTTCAACGTATTTTAGGATACACTGACTGGACCATACACACCAGTCTAATGAACTTGGTAAATTGTTTTAAAATTCTAAGGACCAAGTTCTGATACCTGGCAGTCATTTCTCCATGGAGAGTATACACACATACACATATACACATCTGTCCATCCATCCATCCATCCATCCATCCATACATACATACATATACACATATATTGTATGACAAAATCAGACTCAAGAACTGATGGATTCTTAGTATTTGTAAACCCACAATAGTGATTTAACAATCATCATCAATCTAGAGATTAGGGACATTGTCTTTATCTTTTGGTGAACTGTGGGGCACTGTTATAGAGGTACATACCTCTTGTATCATGGACATGGGTAAAGGAATATTCCCAATGTACTTTCCTGGTACATGTAGATTGCAAACAAGTTAAACATTTCTTTAAACACTGTTCTTAGTAAAAAACTGACACTTTTGTGCTCTTGATAGTCCTTACTTAAAATGATTTCATTGAGTTAATTGCCAATATTAATAAAAATAACAATAGTGAAAAAAATCACTGAGAAAATCTACAAATGCAAGAATGTTTCTTTCTTCTATTGGCATATGTATAATCATACCTTCTTGTATTGAAATTGGAGCTTGCTGGTGGATAGGTAAATGCTCCACAGGTGAATTGCATGCCTTGCTCTCCTTTTAATTTTTGTTTGGAGTCCTGGATTCACTAAGCTCACCTGGATAGCATCAAACTCAGTGTGTATTTCAGGCTGTCTGCCAAGCTTCATCTCTGTGCTGAAGCTAGAATAACAAGCCTAAGACTGAGTATTGCTACAATGATACCTTTAAAATACAAGAAACATATTCTAAACTTTCTACTTCTTGCTTTTGCTATGAGAAATTAAAGCATGATCTATCTGTCTGAAAATCAGTCTGTACATTGTCTTGGTAAAAATAAACAAGGTTGGAAATGAAATGACAGTATTTGCCTCTCAAGGAAAATGTGACACTGGATTGTTCCCTCGGTGTGGTGGCAGTGAGCTATAGCTTGTGTTTTGTTTGCCCATCATCTTTCCTAGAAACTTTCGCTTATTTTAAATAACATTGATAATTTCATTTTCTTATGCTCCAATGATGTAATCAAAGGATATTAATGAATTAAAAGGATACTATTTCTTAGCAGTCACAGATTAAAGTTATTTGTGATTCTTACATTAATAGTAAGCCAGGTGTTTTCCTTACACTGGAATTTTCCAGAAAGTCTTTGTCTTGAATATTACAAAGAATATGCTCACTAAACATTACTTAATCTAGCCATATGACAGTAACCAATGGCTTTATAGGACAAAAATGGTCTTAGTAGAAGTAAAAATCGATGGAAATGGTTTTGCATTTTGACTATGAAATGCATGAAAACACAACCCCATAGTCATCTCAAAATATGTCTCATCATCTCTTTATAAAGTAGTTAGAATAAAATTGGCATACACACATGTATAAAAAAAACTGTAATTTGGTAAAAATAAAAATTACTTGACTTTGTGTTACTATGGTCCTTTGGAAATGAAGACACATTTCAATTAGCTGTACTAATATTGTCTAGTAACTAAGGAAATAGAATACTCCCTTATAGCACTATTCATAATAGTTATTTGCTACAAAAATATTTGGTACAAAATGTATGCAATATATTCTCAAACTCTAGAATACTGGCTATTTACATGAATTCTGAAGTGATTATGAATCTACATATAGTGCTTACCTCACATTTTCAAATGTACACCTTTTAATGTCAATACAACACTTAATATACTTCACCTCAATTTTTGAAACTTGGTCTGCATATAGCTTCCTGTGTGCATGAAAACAACCCCAAACGATAGGAATAAGAATAATCTATTGTGTTATTTTCATACCTTAGATTTGTGTATATACTGTGCTAACAAGGAAACAATTCTTACACCCAGAGTGTGAATGTGGGGAAGTGTATCGAGTCCTTTAAGGTGCACACCTTCTTCTGACAACCTTGTGCCTTGCAAAATTAATGGAAGGACAACAGCTTCCTGGTACTCGAATTCCTAAAATAGACATGTCAAGGTGATTTTCTTTCATTTGTTCATCCTCTTCTGACTTAAGTACAAGAATGTCGACAGAAGCAACAGCTGTCTGAGCTAATACACATCACTAAATCTGATAATGTCACTGTGTCTTCAGTTAGAGCCCGCCTGCGGGGTGGAGGGTAAGGACGATTTTGATCATAGGTCTCTGGCACAGAGCCACCCACACGATGGAGGGCATATGCTAAGCGGGTCCCTTGTTTTCTCTGCTTTTGGGGCTGCCACCAGGTGAATATCTCTGCTTGGCTAGGCCTTTTCATGATGGAGTCCTGCCCTACCACTGGCCCAGAAATAATGGAGTCAGCAGACATTGACTGTAATGTCTGAAATCCTGAGCAAAATAAATCATCTTACTTTTAAGTAGTTTGTGTCAGATATTTATCACAGAAAGTGAATGTGACTGACACAGTACTACATGGATGCTAGCTTTTATTGAGAAAGATTGGAAGTCATTAGTGTGTGTGTGTGTGTGTGTGTGTGTGTGTGTGTGTGTGTGTGTGTGTGTTTATATGCTCTTAGGCCTGATCTCTAGAACTTTCGACTTTAAAAATACTGCTAAAGTAAATTCTCATCCCCCAAGCTGCACAGCATCAAGCTGTACCCCACTTCAACGTTGCCACTAACACTGAACACCCCAACTATGCAAATGCATCTGAGAGGTCTAGACAATGTGTTCTTTTCCTAAAACTTCCCTTCCCTTTGCCATCCTGCGGCCAGTGAAGTTGCAAGAATATTGCTAAGGCAATGAGCCTGAGAGAGTAGAAACAATACTAAGGAATATGTTCTCAGAAAACACTGTGCAGATTCATTTTAAATGGAATGAAATTAGGAACCATCAATTGTCATTTCATTAGGTGTGACAGTTCTACTGTATCCCAAACTCTTTCCTAAATGGATACTCCTAATTTTAGAAAACGTAGGCCTGAAAAGGATGAGAAGTACAAATTTGGAGCTGTCATTTTCATATCTGATTATCAGCACCTCCTGTCTACAGATAATTTTCCCACAAATTTAGCCACACCCTTGGGAGAGCGACTAAAAGCGGCAATACATAGCAGATAACTGCTAATTCATTGCTCGGTGCTTTTTATCTCCGATGTAGGAGGGCCTTATATCGTCCAGACATATTAAATACAAACCACAGCTGCTTAATGAGACAATGTGGGAATCCGTGTGATTCTCGTGCTGGCTGATAGGTGTGAAATATGGAAGAAGCTTTTGCTTTCCCTGAGAACTGGCTTCTTAGTGTATCCCAGGGTCTGCAAAATAAGGACCACTGAGTACAGGTGAAGCCCTCGCCAGAGGGGGAAAAATTAGAGCTTCACTGGTATTTTAAAAGTGATGCTAATTTTACAGGTAATGAATAAAATTATGTGATTCATCCACTTGCCAATATTTTGGGTACACACACTAACAACCTGGAAACTGAATTAATTGTTATATATTTACAGATTTCTGTAAAATAGTATGAAAAAAAATCTATAAATCAGTGCTCCCTTACATTTTAATTACTTCCTTTTTATTTATTCTGTGTCTTTCATATGCATCTTGATCCCATTCATTTCCCCATGCTTTTGTATCTGCCCCTGTTCTTGCAACATGCTTCCAAGATAAAAAAAAAAAAATAACATTTAAGAAGAAAAGGAAAAAGAAATAAATCTCAATATGGAAACTGTAGTGTGACATAGTGAGTCATGCAGTAAACACTTTGGTTCATTTATGTTTAATTGCAAGTTTCACTGTAGAGTTGCTGGTCTAGGTCAAGGCCTCTGGTTTCTACTATGCTCTCTGTACTATGAAACTTGGCTCTCACTGGGACTCCTCTTGGATATCATGCTGTTGCTCTGTGTTATGGAGATCCTGTAGCTCTGAGTCTGAAGGACACACCCCTTCACATGTTCCCATACATCACAGATAGGGTTAGTGTTGTGGTGGGCCAGTTTATAACACTGCTTCTGGGTCTGGGGCCCCGGGTAGTTGCAGGGTTGCTCAGCCCACCAGCTCCCTTACCCCCACTCAAATTCACCTCAGCGTCACCTCAGGTGCAGGGAGTCACTGTCCAGTGTAATTCAGTTGATGAGGCGTAGGGACAACTCTCCTTCTTTTAAGACACAGACCAAATTATAGATACCACTGACGCCAAATTTGGTGAACCAATGGGATTTACTGAGATGAATTAAGGGAATATGGGTGAGGGGTTACTAATAGAAGCAGAAATGACTCAAAGACAGTTGAATCACCAAAGCTCACCCCAGCATGAGTGAAAACTGTTAACTTGGAGCACACTGTACACCCGGCAGGCAGCTCAGCAGGTAGAGTAACCAGGGTTGGTTTGTGCCCCACATTGAGGGAGTTTTCTGTGGGAGCCGGGCTTCAGTCATGTCCAGGTGACATGCCTGGTTTAGACCTGAGAGGGAGAGCATGTGTTGAGAAAAGACAGGTAAGGATACTAAGGAAAAGACAGAGAGACAGAATAGAGTCAGGAGGGCAATCAAGTGAGTTTTGAATGTGCCAAGTTTATTCTTCAACATTCTAATAAACCCGAATCAGGAAAACGGAATATGGAATAAGACTTCTTTATCAAAATACAAGGAAGAAAGAAATCTTCATCCTTAATTCCCCAAATATTCGGTAACCATGCTTTAGACTCAATCTCCCTCCTTTTCAGACCTTGAGGGTAGAGTAACCATACCTTAGTCCAAGTCTCTTGTTATTTAGATAAGGCATCCATGCTTCAAACCAAACGTCCTACAGTCTAGACCCACACTTTAGACCTTTAGAGCTCATGACTTTAACCTTTGCAAGAATAAGTGTAGCTTTGAACTCTCTGATCTTAATCCAAGATGAATGGAAGCCATTTCTATGAACCCCCTAACAAACAGATTAGAGAATGTTCTTTCCAGGTGACTCAGTTTACCCAAACCTCTTGCACACAGTTGGCCTGGTTTCTGTTTCTTCTAGGAAGTGTCAACAATCTTCATTGTTTGCTCTTAGGAGAGAGGGGCAAAATGAATTTGGTCAAGCAGTTTCAAATTATTATTTTGTCTTAATGGATTTACCTGAAGGACAGAATGTATCAATCCAGGAAAAATTACCACACAACAAATATATTGTATGAAATTGTCAACAAAAATATAAAAATACTATTAAAAAATAAAATGAATCTTTAAAATGTTTCTAAAAAGTAAAAGATGTAAAAGGAAATATAATAATTTTAAACTTCTTATTTTGCAGAAATTATCAGATATGATATAGAAGACTTTTGATATTATAATGAATCAATCAGCAGCTGAAATACATTTCTACTTTGCTCTTGTAATTGAAACCTTCTGATTTTCAATTTTACCCCTTAGGCTATACTCTTAAGCAAGTTGTCAAGCAGAGAAAAAGAACCTAGTGATTTTTTTCTTAACATTCATTATCAGTTTCATTAAATGATCAAGCTACATGAGCACATCTGCTGATATGTGGTGTCCTGAAGACTAATTACAGGATCTGTATGACAGGTGGGTCTTGTAACCAGTGAGCGACATGTTCAAATTGTACCTGCTCATACATGCCACGTCTTCATTTCTTTCTTGGAGTAATTAGCACGATGTTTATTAACTTTAGAGGGGTGTGATAGAAATCAAGGTTCTGCACAGGTTGTGCCAATAGTCAAAGCAATGTAGCCAAACAGTTCATCCCTACATTCTACTCACTTCTTAAGCATATTATCGAGCACTGGCTGCTCTCTGAACAAATGATCAGCGTAACAGAAGACAGTTCCCCTGCCTTTGACATGTTTCTTTTTTAATTATTATTAATTTATTTTTTATTTTTATTTTACATATTGATCCCAGTTCCCATTCCCTCCCTCTTTCCCTCTCTCTCACCCTCATGCCCCTGACCACCCTCCCCTCCCATCCCCTCCACTCAACCTGTAGGGTGATGCCCTCCAGGAGGGGTCATCTAAATCTGTCAAGTTATTTGGAGTGGGGACTAGGACTTCTCTCCTGTCTCTAGGTTAAGGGGGTATCCTTCCATACCTTTGCCATTTTTCTAACTGTGCTCTCTTGACCCAACGCTAAAACAATCCTTCCAGTGTTTCCTGTTTTACTTTTTCTAATAGAAAAAAAAAATACCTGCATGCCTTAAAGGTTGTTTCAGACTGACCACTTGGTCTCTCAGTATTCTGTGGTTGGACGTAAGTCCTGAACTCATTTCATTTCCTTTCCCAGGCTCATTGGTGTCTCCATGTTTTCACATAGTGGCAGTTGGTGCAGTAGTCAGCAGCTGTCTTCTCTGACACTGTGAATTCTTTCTTAGGAAGTCTCTCCTGGTTCATTTTCTGAGATTGTCCCTGGCCTTCTACTGACACTGCCATGCCAAGTCTCCTTTTCTGGAATGATTCGCTCTCACAAGTACTTTGTCTTTTGATTCTTATATTTTTTTTAAACTCTCAAGTACTGTAGGATTAGTTGTGACAATACTGCACTATGAGAATACCCCTTATACGTTAAGAGACTGGAACTGTTGCTGGACCTCACAGCCGAAGTTAATAGCACAGCTGAAGGTCACTTGGGAATTCAGACTCCTATCCTGCTGTGCCATCAGTCTGTGTGTTTAAGCTCCCTTTACAGGAAGAGTGTAATCACTCACTTGCTCTAGATCTCCCATGTAATCGGTAATCGGTGTTCACAACATAAACTGATGCATAGCTGCCATCTTAAATTATGCACTCTTCCGTGACTCTTACTCTAGAGGAATGCATGCTTAGACAATCATTTGGTGGAAACAGAAATGCCCCATGGTAAGTATTCAGACCTAGTGCTGGCCTACCCCTGTCATCTGGCAGAATCCACTCAGGCAGTTCCCTGGTCGGCGCAGGGTTCCACAGTTCCATGTCTGCACACAGGTGCAAAGGATCCCTTTAAAAGAAAGACCCCACCCACCCACTTTATCTCTTTCCTGCTATTACTCTTGTGCACTCTCTCTGTCTCTGTGTCTCTATGTCTCTTTGCCTTATTTTCTAACGTTCCACTCACTAAAATTTTTATTATGAGTCAAGTCCACAAGTCTCTGTTTCCCTGTCTTCGCACTGTCCATGACCAGCCCCAGGACCACCACCATCGTGGTCTCAGCACAGGACCTCGGCCCCTCCACCAGTGGTCCCAACCCGTTATTTATTATTCCTAACACCCATAGGATGAAAATTTACCATAAATGCTGAATGTTGCATTAGGACATTGCTAAATAATTTTTGTTTGTTATCTAGGTCTGTTGGCTTCGGTTGCAGTGACTTAAGCCCTTATAAGTATCTGTTAAAGACTCTTACAAAGTATTCCTCATTCCTTCCCCCCCCCATGCAATTCTTTATGTGTTTTTAATACAGCAGAGAACAAAGCCAGGTTCATAACAATTGCCCAGGAACAGATGCACAACACAGCCTTTAGATAGAAAAAGACTCACACATCGGACAGACAGAAAACACAGGGAGAGAACATAATTCACAAATGGGCGTTCTACTGGTTAAATTACAGCAAGGAAGAAGTGTTTTAACTTCATTCCTAATGTGATGCCAACACATTATTGGTGACTTTTAGTTTATTATTGATGCATACAAAGCAATCACACTTAGTGGCAAGAGGCACTGTTCATATTCTTATGACTTTAATATTTCTGTGTGTATTCGTCTCTAACGTGTGCTACTGGCATACCCTTCTTAATATTTCTAGGATAAGAACAAGTGTCATTGATAAGCTACTTCTCGTGACTTTCTGCATCTCTCTTGTGATCTTTTCCCACACTACTCAACTTGATCCATGACTTGCTGCATATTTTCTATTTCTGAAAGATATATTTGTTTGTGCAAACTCCCTTTGGTTATATTGCTTCAGAGATTTTACAAAAGTCATCCAATTCAAATATCTTACACAACATTCAAGTTGTAAATTGTGTTTTTCTAACTTTACTTTCTCTTAGCAGTCATCCCCATATGTTGAATTGTTCTTTTCAGTCAGTGTCAGACACTTTGAGTTCTTGAACCATCATGTTTACTTCTCTGAAATGCAGCTATAACTTTTTCCCATGGAATGCTTTGTAATTTTAAATGAATTAGTCAATTAAAATCATAATATAAAAGAGTACCTTGGGTATCACAGTTTCACATGTTAGTATTATTTTTATGACTCACTGTATTGTCATATCTACTGTAGTGATAACATTCAATGTGTTGATCACCTTCATCTAAGTAACTTCCTCTTAAATCTCTTTTTTCTTCATTTCAATTAAAATAATCTAACCTATTATATTTTCTATTTAGACATAGCCATCTGATTATTTACAACATCCAGAAATTCCATAGGGTCATAATTTATAAAAGTGTGCTTTATGGCAGTGACCTAATACTTTTGAGCTCAGTAATAACAGTTGATTCCCAGGTTGGCTAAGTAATATATATCAGTCAAATTTAAAAAGTCATATTAGTTTATATGTAAAGAAACTCTGCGGTAGCTGGGTGTATGGTTATTTGAATTTCTATGATTAATAATGTAGTTAGGTTTTTAGTTACAGAAACACAAACTCCTCCAGGCTAGAGTGATTTAAGTATGCTTACTTAAGGACATGCTTTCTCATGTCCTTAATTTGAAAAAAAGAAAAATATTCTAATATTTGTATACAGAAATGAGGACTTAATGTTGACATTTAATGAAACAGTATGGGTTCAGAAACAGTGGCTATTTGTGTGCTTACTCTACGATAGGGTTGGTGCCATCACTCGTTTTGTAGTTAAACACAGGTAATATTAGAGTGAAGCTTTTTTGTTTGTTTACTTGCTTGTTTTTCTCAACACTGAACATCTAAGTTTAGCTTGATCAGAAGAAGCAGAGACCAACCAATCAAGGCCCAAAGTCAAGTCTCTAGAGAGTTCCTCTAAGTAGGAAGATAGACTGCACAATATCAATTCAGTTAAAATTATAGCATGGATAGGGGAATGGCTCTTGAGGCCTATCCCTAGCTGAAAAGCAATACTATTGGTTCCTGCTAGGGTAGTGTCACTGTCTTACAGGCTGTCCATACCCAAGCGGACAGTCTCACATCCATGTGTATACAGGCAGCACTATGTGGACTCAATAAGTTTTTTACAAAGGGAGACAGGGTATGGGTTTGTTTGGGAAATCCTGGGGATAATTTAATGAGGAGATTAGGGATGGATCATTTTCAAGTAACTAATTAGAACAAATACGAAGTTAGATCAACAACTGATAATCTCAATGTCTTTCAGGAAGAAAGAAAATTACGGCAATGACATTTGAAACGTTCCACTTTAGCATGCACTTGTCAGTAGCATTCCATTTAAAGTTAGTGGTAAAAATAAGGGTGAGAAAACATGCCTGCCAATACCAAAATTAGTCCATAACATCAAAAAATAAAAGGGCTTACATTATGGTTCCAAACAAAATGGGATCTCCACTGTTCTGTCTTTGTTGTCAGGTGTTGGGATTTTCAAAAGTGACAGAAGACCGAGAACTCTAATCTAATAAAAGTATGATTCATGGATTGACCGAGAGCAGACAGGAGCTGGCCAAAAGTGTGAGGAATTAGGTCCCTACTGAGAGCATCAGCTCCCTTGGTAGACAGAAAATAAACATTGCTCTGGCTCCATCCTATAAGCTTGTTTCTGTTTCCTGTCCACCCTGAAGTGACCAGCTTTTCTTTGTCCGATGACATGAATTCTCAGAAGTTCTTAGGGAAGGGAACTCACCCATCTTATAACTTTTCCTTTCCTGCATTTGTACATAGAAATGTAACAGCTTGACCAACTCATTTGAGTTTTAAAGGAGACACCAGCATACATAGAAATGAGTCTCACTGATAAAAGATACAATGTGGTGCATTGACAATGTTAGTAGCAGGCAATTCCTCTTAACAAAATAATAGTAGTAGGAGTAATAATAATAATAACAACAATGTAATGACTTCCCACAAGATACTATTAGGAATTATAATAATTACGTAACTGGGCTCGTATCCTAATTTTTTAGTCGTTTCTTGGTGTGATTGCTAGTTTCATCTACAAAAATGAGTTCATTAAGTAAATTTGCCCCCACATTCACTTGTATTTCATTTAATACTAAACAGCCAAACAACGAAGATGGATACTAAACATGTTGTATGTAACAGTGTTGCCAATATATTTTACCAGGTCTGTTTATTTCTATCATTCTTCTATTGGAAGCTTTCTTTCATGGAAACACTCAGGCAGTGAAGAATTCATTTGAAAGGACACCTTGCAAATCAGATGACTTGAAGATTCAAGCACTTCTCAGATCATTGTGATTTCAGTAAGGATGTTGTTCTCAAACACAACGTTCTGTTTTCCTGTTTAAGGCATTCAAATTACAGGGAGATTTGTCAACAGACACTGTGTGAGATTAGTGAAGGGTCTATCTGAAGAATCTTATGCTTGGCACTACAATATAAAGTCAGTCTTCTTACCAAAATCACGTACAAGTGATTCATGCAAAATGTTACCTTTCTTATTAAAAGTCAAGTGTCTTTTTAAACATTTTTTTTATTCATGAAATAACTCTAGTAACCCTGAATTTACTTTTACAGTTAGATAGCAAAATGTTGAGTCCCTAAAACTCTGTACTGTATGTTTTCTGTCACTTGGAACTGTTTTAACATTAGATAACATGATTGTTAGAGGTTCCAAAGACAAAGAAATTTCTGAGAATTCATTAACTGATCCATCCTGTTTTGGAAAAAGAAATAATATTAGAACACACCAAGTAACTCCTGCAATACAAATGTATATTTATTTTTCCATTACTGTTTACTGTGAGAGTGAGTCATTTCTCTAAGTCATATCCTACAGTTAATATCTTAGTGTTACAAGCATTCAAAAGGATTCTTAATGCAACATTACTAAATGTCTACAAAGTATTCAGGACAAATTTCTGAAAGATATGTGCAAAAGATTACTGCAGCACTAGTTTTTAAAGATTGTGATTTTCCAAGAAATATGATCAAATTTGATGTCAGTAAATTTTACCTGGGTGGTTCGTTTGTATTTTGACTTTATCGATCAGATATGCAATAAATTGGTTGTACACTAAGACTATTTTCAACAACATTCAGTCTTTAACCTTTAGAATATTTACTTACATGGTAATACATTAAATGTCCTGTTATCATTTCATACTACACTTCGGTTTTGGAAGTCCAATTTTTAATCTCTCTCAGCATGTTTTAAGACACAGTGTTTAAAAAAGATGCAGAAATGTAGTAAGGAATTATGCTTGCCTGGCAAAATGGCAGTAGTAGATTCTTTCAAAGATCCATGGTGTCATGAGCCCTGGGAAGCTGGCTTGGTTCCAGTACCATATATAATTTCCTTGCTGTTGAGTGGTCCTTAACTCCCCTTAGACAGCTATTGATGTTACCAACATATAGTGTAACTTATTAGACCTTTATGGCTATCTAGCCATGGTTCATATTGCTGCCACTGAGGAGGACTGTTTAATGGCTTCCCTCCCTTGGCAGTTTGCATAGAATTTCCTAGAATTATGGAAGCTAGACCACAGAAATGACACTTTTAAGTCAGATTCAGCTGCTTGAATCATCAACAATCCAAGCTGTATACTAAATGTCCATGTCTGGTATCTTTGGCTGCTGTCGGCCACCCTCAATCCATGAGGTGTAACCAAGGGAGAAATCAATAGTCAGTATTGTTTTGGGAGTCATTTTAACTAACCTTAACAACCATTCTAAAGGGGATTTCTCCAGATTGATAGTAGGGGTTTGGTTCATCTATGGTTAGTATGAGTGACGTAAAAGGGTGGGAAAAGTCAAATGATTCTATTTCAATTAACAACACATTCACAATAAGAAGCAAATAAAAAACGCAAGCAGGAATGCTGTATTTACATTGAGAAAGTGATAGTGAAATGCTATATCACCTTTACCCCATTGATTCACAGGGAGTTCCTGATACCACTGAGAATAAGCAATTATAATGGAACCTTTATTTTCACGCTTGCAACTACCTGATTTAATTACACTATGCAGTTAGTGTCAGCCTTCCTCACTTTCTTCATATTCCAGCTTGGCAGGGCACATTCCAGAAAGATGTATGTTACAGTGGAAGATTTAGTTAGTAGGACAAGACAGCTTTCCCCTTTGGGTGTTTTGTAACGTAAAATCTCGTCAGTTTGACACTTGCTACTCTTATTTTACGATTTTGTTCTGTTTTCTCTTCCTCCGTTGCTGTATCCATCATCTATCAAAGGTGCACTTTGCTAAATGCTCCTGACGGGAGAGAGAGACAGACTTTCTTCCTGGATAGAAGCCAGGAAAATTGCCAAACTCATATTCTCTTCATTGCTCTATATGTTGAGCGTATTGTGCATCTCTTACATTGTGAGTAATTGTCTCATAGTAACTATCCATCGATGTATCAAAAGAGAGTACATTATTTCGTCCTAGTTCAAATGATGGATGAACTTTATATACACTGCAAAAATTTAATTCAAATATACTACTTTCCTTTTTCAGTACTGTTATTTAACCAAACCATGTACACTTTAAATAAATATCTATGGATGAGATAACATAAAAATTGATGAATAGCTCAATACTTTTGAATGTGACTATCACTCTGAAGAATCTCTCATCTCGTTTTTGATCACTTGTGAGCATGCAGGAGACTTCCGCTTTGGAAATGACAAACAAAAGGCTTTGCACAAACCCTCTACCAAGAACACCTCATACACATCCAAAAAGTGTCCTGTAAGCATTTCCCAGTTAAATATAGATTATGTAAATGTGAAGGTCATTCAAGAGAATAATCTCATTAGTTGAAAGGAGAGTGGCACATTCAACAGCTTTGACGGGATTGGTGGTAATAAAAAAAAAATAGAGTAAGAATTCTGTGTGGCATAGCCTTTACTTATAATGTAATTAGAAATAATGACTGTCCTGTGTGTACTCAAAGGGAAAGACAATTTAAAAATATGTAAGAATTAATTATTCTGTACTGTTTTAGGTTAGAATTTGAAATACAAGACAATGGTTTAAGAACAGAAATTGGGAGTGTAGAGATGGTTCAGTTGTTAAGAGTACTGGCTACTCTTCCAAAGAACCAGGGCTAATTTCCAACACCTGCATGGTGAATCACTAATGTCTCCAACTACACATCAGACACTCTTTGGCCCTTTGCGAGCAATGCACGCACACAGTGCACAGGCATGCATACATGCAAAACATTCATACACGTGAAGATACTTTTATTTTAATTAATTGAAATCCAATTTTAATGCATTTTAATTAATGCAGAATTATATTGATTTTACTTTTCTCTTTCATCTCTCCAATATCTCTCATGTACCCTGCTTACAACCCCTTCTATGCCTTCTACCCACAAACTGATAACTTCAAACACTGATATACACACACACAAACACACACACACACACAAACACACACAAACACACCAGCTATTTAAATACAACTTTACAAACTAGTATTTGTTGTTCATTTATGTATATATGGCTTCAGGAATGATCACTTTATATTGAAATAAGAGAGCTCTTCTCTGGGAGAAGCTAATTTCAAAATAAATAAATATTGAACAAAAAGTAAAAACAAACAAACAAACAAAAAAAGCTCAAGAAATGCTTACTATGTAACTGAGTTACCAGTAATATGACAATATTAAATTATTTTGTTGGCTTTACATTTTTGTTTTTTCTTGAGGTTTCCATTTGTTTAATTTGTGTGTACAAGCTGACCTTCAATTCTTCATCATTTGTTTCTACCTATTAAGTACTGATTGACTTACTTATATACATACATATACAATTCTATACCATTCTGTCTGGTATCAATTGGTAATTTTAGGCTAAGTGACTTAGACAATATATTTTGGGGAGCATGGTAATACAGAATTTCTCTAAAATAAGATTGTAACTTTGAGCAAGATGTAATTTTGTGACTATCTTCTGAATTTTTAAAAAGATGTAAATTAAAATGTGACACTCTTGTGATATATTATTTTATAATTTACTCAAGCTTGCCTGAGGGTATAGGAACAAAACAAGCCACACTAGCTAACCATAAAAATCAGGCACTGGTGGGACACAGATTTAATTCCAGAATTCAGGAGAAAGGCAGATGGATCTCTGAGTGGAAGACTAACTTGGTCTACCAGGGAGAGAATCAAAGCTCACGAGTTTAACCCCAGAATTTGAGCTGTATGAAAGATAAGGCATTCGGTCTCAGAGTTATTCTCTAGCCACAATGAAGAAAGCATAGAAGTCTGAGGGAATCTCAGTAACAGTAGTTGGGAGCAGTCTGAGGTTCACCCCTTTGGTCTGAGCTGAGGTAGAGGTAAGAACTATTGGTTGACTGCTTTGCCTTTCTGATCTTCAGCTTGAAGCTTGAACCCCAATATCTTTCTGTAGGTAGTTTATTTATTGTCTTACAGATACTACAATAGAAGAAGAGTATTCGACAATAGGAAATCACTGTGGACAAACCATTTTTTTTTTTTTTTTGTCACGAAACTCATTTATCTATAATGAGAATTTTCAATGTGCTTGTCCATTTTCCTTTACTGTAGGAAGGGAATTTTTTAATTCAGAAGAAATGTGATCATGAAAATATTTTCAGTTTGATTTGCATCAAGATGAGGCATGGGAAATAAAATATGAATGATATTTAAAATAACAGCATCTTAATGTAATAGAATTCGCAATAAATTCAAATTTATTTTAATAAAAGTTAGCAGCAGTGGAATGCTGAATTTTTAGGTAAAACCAAATTTCTTGAATGCATTTCCCTGTAAATGTCATTAAACTCTGAAGTTTACATTTCACTCAAGATTTTTAGTAAAGAAAACCCACTCATACCATCTCTATTCTCTAGGCTTCCACTCAGTTCATTCCCTTACTATCCAATTGGTAACTGTCCCAAAGCCACTGAGACTACTCCAAAGGAACACTTAAGTCCTATGAATACTAAACTACCTTGAAAATAATTTTTCTAAAAATTTATATTTACAACAAAATGGTACCTATGGAATTTTACAGGTGGCTGAAAATTAATAAACAGAATCAGTTCAACACTGAAGAATTTTTATATTTTTATTGTAGTAATAAAATTGCATTCAACATGTAATTCCTCTTTTACAAATGCATATGTCTAAAATAAATGACACAGTACATTCAACAGTAGGCACACTAATGCACATCTGATATCCAGCCATATTCATTATGCAAAACTGAAGTTTTACAGCCAAAATTCCAGTGGGTTTTTGTTTTCTTTTATTAGCATATTATAATTACAACCAGATTTTTATCGCAACATATTTGTCTTAGTTTGGTATCCCATTGCTATGAAGAGACACCATGACCATGGCAACTCTTACAAGCAAATCATTTCTTTAGCACGACTAATTAAAAACAGACATTAGGGGGTAAAGCTGAAAAATCAGAGAGGAGAAGCAGCCAAGCCACTAGAGAGTTCTTCTACCAAGGCTCAGGTCAGCATGGAGCCATAGTGTCCTCAGCGTGTCTGCAGACTGAATCCATAGCATTCCTGTCTTCACCCATTTTATGTTCCTCTCTAGCGCTGCAATTAAAGGCATGCACAACCACTGCCTAGCTTCTGTGGTAACCTAGTGTGGCTCCTGGAATTAAAGGTGTGTACCATCACTTGTCTGGCTCCTATGACTGACTAAGTATGGCAAGCTTTATTTGTTAGATCATGAACAAACTACCACACAATATCACTGTGATGGTGATTTACAGTTCAGTCCATTTTTATCATTGCAGGAAGTATGACAGCATGTAGGTAGACTAGACACTGGAGGAGTAGCTGAGATTCCTGTGTCTTTCAAGAAGCAGGAAGTAAACTGAGACTCTGCGTGGTATCCTGGGAATAGGAAACCTCCAAACTCACCCACACAGTGACATATTTCCACCCAAAAGGCTATATGCCCTCCAACAAAGCCACACCTCCTAAAAATGCCATTCCCTGTGTGTGTGTGTGTGTGTGTGTGTGTGTGTGTGTGTGTGTGTGTGTTATTGCGGTAGTCTGATTCTCTACAAAACCTCTCTGTTTTGTGGGACTTTCTGGGTTTTCTAGGCTATTTCTTTATGCTCCTGAAATACATATGGTCTTCATGGTAACTTGACAATTTGTAATTTGTGGCATTATAGAGAGAAACTTCATCTTCATCATCATGAATTGCAACATTTTTAAAAGATGACTTATATTCACTCACTTTAATGTCTACACAATATTTGCTTCATCCATTGATCATCCCATTGACATTAAGTAAACTTCTCCCCGAAGCACTGGATATTGGTAATGAATCTGAATTGAACATGGGAATGCAAATATCATTTTTGAGATACTAATTAAATTGTTTCTCATAAAATTTTAGAACTTTGATTACTACATCATATGGTAGTTCTTTAGCCTAATAGTTTCGATAAAAGTTGCATAATTTTCCATAAAGATGGCAGCAACAAATAGTCCATCAAGATTTTATATGTAAATATACAGATACCTCATTGTGATTTTGGTTTGATTTTTCTGTATATTAAGCAATATTGAATAATATTTTAAAATATTTTATTTAAATTTGAAACAAGCTTGTTTTATATGTCAATACCAGTTTCCTCACCCTCCCATCCTCTCTTATTACCTTCCATCAAACCCCATCCCATCCCCTTTCTGCTCCCCAGGGAGGATGAGGCTTTCCATGAGGAATCTTCAAAGTCTGTCATATCATTTGGGGTGGGGCTTGGGCCCTCCGCCTGTGTCTAGGCTGATAGAGTATCCATTTATGTGGAGCAGGCTCCCAAAGTCCATTCATATACTAGGGGTAAATACTGATCCATTACTAGAGACCCATAGATTTCCCAGTTCTCCCAAGTAGCAGTCAAATTCAGTAGGGCTGGGTCTGTTCTATGCTGGTTTCCCAGCTATCAGACTGGGGTCCATGAGCTCCCCTTTGTCCAGGTCAGCAATTTCTGTGGGTTTCTCCAGCCTGGTCTTGACCCCTTTGCTCATCACTTCTCCCTGTCTGCACCTGTATTCCAAGAGTTGGGCTCAGTGTTTAGCTGTGAGTGGTGTCTGCTTCTGATTCCATCAGTTACTGGATGAAGGCTCTAGAATGGAATATAAGGTCATCAATCTCATTATTGGCGAAGGGCATTTAAGGTAGCCTCTCCACTGTTGCTTAGGTTCTTAGTTGCAGTCATCCTTGCAGATCTCTGGCCATTTCACTAGTATAAATTTCTCTTTAAACCTATAATGGCTCCCTCTATCATGGAGTAACTTTTTATATTAGATATCTGTAATTCATATCTTGAAACTATCTCTTCAGGTTTTATATCTGATTTTTAAAAATCATTTTTATCATAGTAACAATGGTATTTTTATTATTTTCTTTTGGTTTTGAGTTGTGTCCATTCCCTCTGTGACTTAGCATTAGGTTTTTACTAGATATCCGAATCCTAAACATGCTCTGTCATCCTGTGAGTTCCCTGTTTTACAGTGGTGTTTTCTTCCCTGCAATAAGCATTTGTATTTTGGTATCATACTCCTGTATCATGAATCTCTTCACCTGTGACTTCCCAAAGTTGTACAGTTGTACATTTTGGCCTGGCTGTTGTACATGGTATAAGAAAATGATTCAGTTACAGGAAAATAAACCACAGACCTTTTTGTGTAAGCATTCTTTTACTTTCTTTTACATATATAATTGACATTACACAAAATCTTCAGAATAGTAACACAGTGGCATGTTAAAAACATCATACAAAAGGCAAGGCTGTGGTGATGCATGCCTTTAATCCCAGCACTCATGAGGCAGAGCCAGGTAGATCCCCATGACTTTGAGGTCAGCCTGGTCTACAGAACTAGTTCCAGAATAGGCTCCAAAGCTTCAGTGAAACCCTGCCCCAAAAAACTTAGTAAAAGCAGTTAGTATGATACAGCAAATGGAAATATTATTGTTGAAATAACATTTGCAACATGTTTTTCAATACACAAAGAAAGACTCTTTTGACAAAAATTAAGTAAAATAAAAAATTTTCTTGAACACTATTGGCCCCATGTTATAATCTCAAAGTTAAAAGATTAGGTAAAAAGGAGAAGGTAGCCTTTTTCTTTTTGCTCTAATATCTTGAACTCCAAATAGAACAATATGAGCAGGAAAATAAACAAAATACAAATAAACTAGAAACAACTAAATGATCCTTGTTTGCAAACATCAGAATTAATTGTGTGTGGTTAGTGTGTTAGTGTGTATGTGTGTGTGTGTGTGTGTGTGTGTGTGTGTGTGTGTGTGTGTAATCTCATTGAAAATCATTGGAAATAATGAATGAATTTATTCAGAGAATACAGAAACAAAATGCAAACATAAATTTTGCCATCTATACACTATCTGGAAAAAAAATTTAAAGAAGCAACTATAATATAGAATTGTAAATACTGGAAACACTTAAATAAATAAAAGATTTTTCACAATAAAACTTAAAGATATGATGTTTGCATTTCCTTGATCAGCGTTGATGCAGGGGCAAGAGCTTGGTCTTGGCTCAATTTGATAAGGCATGCTTCCTTGATGCTCTTGGAAGCCTGCCACTTTTTGAAAGGAGATGGAGGAGGTGTGGATTGGAGTGTAGCAGATGGGAGACTTTGGAGGGAGAGGAGGGAGTGGTAGCTGTGACTAGGAGGTAAAATAAGTGAATTTATTTAATTAATAAAAAAGTATGTTTGAAAGCAATGAAAAGCATAAATACATGGGGAAATGTTCTACATGAACAGACCGTGAAATTCTTGTGTGCATGTAATCAAGACCAACACACTCTTTAGTGCAATGCTTTCTACAGTTTCACAGGCAATCCTTACACAAAGAGAAAACAGTCATTCAATGACCATGTGTATTGTCACTGAAGCCTAAGAAGTCTAAATAGCTTTGTAAACAGTAAATCTCAAAATCTGAAAAAAATACTCAGAAAATTTAAAGTATGCAACAAACACAAAACTGCAAGATTATAGCATAGTATAAAATCAGATGTATCATCACTGTTGAGTTGTCACATGACTCAGTACACAAAGGTCATGAAGTGTACCAGCCCCAAGTATGTAAGTTTGTTCCTCGGAACTCATCAGTAATTGTTTCTGAAGATGTGGGTACTTTATCTGATGGATTCTCTCCTAATTATGAACATCTATTTTTCAACAATATTTTCTCGTCTATGCTTTGCATTTTTGTTTTTCTCTTTAGTCAACCATTTTTGCTATGACTACAATCTAATTTTTCATAGCATAATATATAAGCCACAACTTTTATCTCTATTTTTTGCCTTTATATATGAAGTCTTATTTTCATAGATGTGGGGCTGTTGCCCTGAGTTTTGTTTTCCAAATCATTCCTTTCCTAGTCATCATTGCCTGTCTAAAGTTATACCACATCTAGTATATTTTGCCATTTTTACACACATACACCCACATACATACACACACACACACACGTGTGTGTATGCATGAACATATGTTTATGTATCTATATATGTGTATGTATATGCTATATATGATAATGAACAGTTATGAATACACTACAAAGAAACTGATTTAAAAATTTTAGATTGAGCTCACCTTTTCAAAATTTTTAGTTTCAGAATGCAAATAGCATAGCTACTCAAAAAAAAATATTTTCCATTATGTATCTCAGACACAGAATTTTCTGAGTTCTCATTGTATTTGTGAATTTCAACTGTGTAAACTCTTAGTGTCTTTTCTAGAACATTGGAAATAACTCATTTCTGTTTATTGAATGTAGAAATGATGCGATGGTATGCAAATGTGAACCACATCTGGAAAAAACCCCAGGGAAAAGATATGTCTCGTCAGTTGTTAGGGATAATGTCTTTCAGCAAAGTATCAAAGAGTAAATGATGCACAAATAATCTTATCCCCATCTTTCTTGAAATTCTCTTTTATAGTACATATCTGGAACCTTTTTTTAATTCATGCAATGTAAATATCTCTGTAGATAGTGACTGATTTGGGTTCACCCACCCTTTTGTAATGACTAAGTTTTATCCACTAAAATTATACTTTGTCAATTTTATTGGTCATGTACATTTTAAGGAAGTTTTGTGTCTGTCAATTACAACTAATGTAAATGTATATTCAATCATGAATATCTGTATGTTTACTTTTATCCCTAAATTAGCCAATGAATGGTAAAATTCTGTGTTGCCAATTACTTATTTTCATTAACTGGACAATTTGAAGGCTCTAATTTTTTCTCATAAAATCCTAGAAAACTCACAAACTATCTTTAGAATTCTTTGAACATTAAGAGACAGTGGCAAATATAATTATCACAAATATATTAATATATACTTTTAATCAACAGCTGAATAGCAGCATGCTGAGATAATTATTTTTGGTACATGAAGACTGATTACATTTTCCTAATTAAACATTTTCCTGGTAATTTTTGCATTTACATATTCACTGAATCATGACAAGGATTAGCATTCACTTTGCAGTTTTTAAACTTATGTTTAGTCTTTAAAAACCAAACTGCCCATTTTTCTTTCAGAAACAAGCTGTAAAAAAAAATCAAATTTCCTAGAAAATATAACTACTGGAACACACAAAATGATATGTAGGTGTGCAACAAATCAAGGTAATTTCAGATTCATGTAATAATTTATTTAGCACTTGATTCCATTGAAACAATCAGAACAACTTGTAATATTCTATGTTTTTGAACAGTTAATCCAGATGCTGATGATTTGAAATTTAAACAATACTCCTTAGCAACTACACTCACTGTATGTATAACCATGTTTGTTACATAGAGAGAGATACCATAAAAGAGGGAGAATTATAGGTTTGAAGAGAAAACTGACTCTAGAGAAATGTCCAGAGACCTACAAGGGTGACACCGACTAACAATATGAGCAACAGTGGAAAGGCTACCATAAATGCCCTTCACTGATAATGAGACTGATGGCCTAGTCCCTACTCCATATGACTTGACAGATTTTGTTGACCCCATTCAGTCTCCTGCCACATTGGAGACAGGTTTCCCCCAGCAATGGGAGAGGTGGGAGCTCTCTGGTGACCTGGCTGCTTTGCTTCTCTGGTCTTCAGCTTTAGCCTCAATATCTGTCTCTGCATTTTTATTATTCCAGTTTTACCTTGTATTTCTGGAATACATTTCACACATGTCATAGCTAAAGCACAAATTTGTGTTCAATAAGAGCAGCAGGTCATTTGGTAGCATCAAGATACATTACATATTTTTTTCTACCATGGTGTAATATACATATTAAGAATCCATAAATATACAGTTATGACTCTCGTTTGTATTTATTTCTTATTAGCTGTTCTTTTGCTAACATTTTGCCAATAGCAGACATTCTATTTAAAAATATATAAAAATTTTAATATGTGCTAAAATATAATCAATGCCACCTCTTTCAAAAGATTTGGGGATTTAATAAATTTTCATCTGAAAAATATTAAGTGTATGGAAAGTTATAAATATTTATTAGTTTCTATTAAATTTTAATTCTTTGCATTGAAAAAAATCATAAGGTTTGAATTTTAGTTATTAGCATTACCACAGTGCTATTAAATAATGTTAAATCTGTTAGAAACCTCCTCTCTATGATGATATATACATTACATATTTGGTTAAAATGAAATTAAATTCATTTCCATGTGTAGCCCATGTGTTTTACACAAAATATATATTTCAGTATTGCTTATCTACTTAGTTGTTTAGAGCATCATTTTAAATTTGTTTGTTTCAGTTGATGCCATAAGAGGAAAACTAAAATATTTATAAACAAAAATCTTTTGTAAGCTACAACTAACTTAATTAATATGTATGATTGTTAATAAATATAACTTATACAAAATTTGTGGCTAAATGGGAAAGCAACTTAATCTCAACACAACTCAATTAAACACCACAGACTCTACGTTAGTTACTAATAAACATACTTATATTTGCAAATTGCAGAAAAGTTTCCCACCTAAAAATCTTCTGGATGTGTTGGCTCGTGCCTATACTCTCAAGACTCAGGAGAAAGAGGTAAGTAGAGCTACATAGCTTATTTTACATGTAAAAATGTTCACTTTGAATGTTGTAAAGTATTCTTTTATTAGACCATAGTGCTTCTTTTGGTCATTTTTAGTGTTTTAGCACATGTTTTTAACATTTCCCTGTTAACGATAAGCTCTCCCCTGATGATAAAGTATAAATTTCATTGAATCAATTGAGTAAAATAAAATGCAAAACCAAGCAAGCAGATAGTAGGGCAACAGAGTCTTTAAAGAGTGCAAATAAAGGTAGTGATACTGACAATGTGGCAGTTTGATACTAGTCAAGATATTGAAAATTTGATGGAGTAAACATAAAAGAAAACCAGAAGTTGATGACACGGTGGTTGATTTTGTAAGCTTGACACAAACCTATTCATATCTGGAAAGAGGGAAACCCAAGAGAGAAAATGTTTATATTAGATCGGCCTATAGGCAAGCCATCCTGGTAATGACTTGATCAATGATTAACATGAGAAGGCCTAGTTCACTGTAGGCAGAGTCAGGCCTGTGCAGATGACCCCAGGTTTTATAGCAGAATAAACTGTGAGGTACAGGCCAGTATGCTACATTTTTCTCTGGCTTATCTTTCAGTCCCTGCCTTGAGTTTCTGCCCTTACTTTGATCCATGATCAGCACTGATACGGGTGTAGAGGCTGAATAAACTTCCTCACTACATTGATTTTGGTCATGGATTTTATCACGGAAATAGAAACCATAGCAATGGTGACTGAGTCAACTCATCCTTTGCAAAGGTGTAATACCCATGTGGTAGAAAAGTAAGCTTTTAAATAAATTCTTCTTAAACAATTGTATCATCACATGCAAAAATCTAACTGTTTCATCAATTATCACCATTATGAGGAACATGGTGGCATGTAGGCAGACATGGTGTTGTGCTGAGAGTTTCACATCTTGACTCAGAGGCAAGAGAAGGTCTACTGACCATCACACTGAGGGAAACTTGAGGCAAAGAGACTTCAGAGCCATCCCCACAATGACACACTCCCTTCAACAACAAGGCCATACCTCCAATTGTGCTTCTCCCTTCGGGGAACCTTTTTTTTTTTTTCCAAACCACCACACTTAAATTTGTGGTGATATATTGTATATGATTTATTAAAGCCACTGTAGATCAAAATAGCAAAGCAGCCACACTAGTTATCCATAGAAGTCAGGCAGTGGTGACACACAACTGGTGACACACAAGGACTCAGGAGATAAAGGCAAATGGATCTCTCTGAGTTCAAAGCCACCCAGGGCTGCAATGAGATTGAATCAGTCTGAGAGTAACAGAGCTTGCACATTTAGCACCAGGACTCATGATAGATATTTCAGAGAGAAGCAGGGTCTCAGAGCTGGTATTCACTATCCAGCCACATGGAGGATAGGAAGGCAATGATTCTCCCAGTCTTCAACTTGTTAAGAGCTCTTGGAGACAGGATCAGCCCTTTCATCCTGAGGTGGAATTAAGGGCTAGTGTCTGGTCTGCTTTGCTTTTCTGATCTTCAGCTTGAAGCATGAATGCCCAAATCAGTCTCTGGGTATTTTATTATTCATGCTACACACATTCATAGAAAAAGGCTGAAATGTGAGTGAAATTTAAACTAGCTATGCCTATACGGACTGTTACACTACTATTATATCCTGTTTTGATTCAAGTACTAGTTGCACATAAATAATATTCATGCAAATCTTCTGTAAGTTTAGCTAGTTCAGAATTAACAAATTAGGATTTTTTTTCTCACTTTTCATAGGCCTATCAGTATCAGTGAGTTAGGTTGTTCAATCAAGGGCTCACGTTACTTTCTATAAATTTATTTTATGATTAATATCACTTAATACTTTAACTTAGCAATTTATTAATCACAATTAAACACTTTTATCATTCATTTTGCATATAGAATAATTACCCATTACAAAATAATCCATTTTCCTATACTTGTACACATTGTTTCACATTAAAAAGTTCTTGAAAATAATAAACTACTAAATATGTTAGCAATATATTGCAAATTGGTGAAACATTTCAGAATGATTTTGGTAAATTATCTTATTCTGAAATAGCTAATGAGGCTAACAATTTTAATTGTGGCTTTATAAGATCCCTTCATTAATTTTGACTTTGAACTCTGTATTCTGGAGATCTGAGAACTCTACATAAAACAATTTTTAAAAAGATGTCAGTGGAAATGCCTAATTAAAAGGTGAAAATATATTCACTTAAATTAGCTTTTCTGTCTCAAGCAAAATATGCATGCTCAATACATATTACTATAAGGGTAACATTAGCATAATTTTTCAGTTTTAAGTATACTTATTGATATTATACTAATTTCTACAGATATATTTCAAAGAAATGCATTACAACATGTTACATTATAAAGATTTGATGAGATAGTGACTGAGGAAGTATTATAATAATTAATTATGTTCATAAGTAAGGAAAAAATACCCAGTTAATTATAATGAATATTAGCAAAATTACAATGAATATTAACAATTATATAGTGTTACTTTCAATTGAGTCATTTTAGTATTTGACATCAAATAATCTGGTATTTTGTAGTGCATATATCAAATTATATATCTTAATTTGTTTAACTTGACTTCACAGACATATCTGTGAAGATATATGTCATAGTTATTTTCTATATTTTATTCAGTTTTTGTAAGTTAATATCGTAATGTATCAAATATATTGAAAATATATAAAAGGAGAAACCATTATAAAACATTTAAGAGTCTAAGATGAGTTCATTCCATTAGATATTCATGTTTTGTCAATTTGTATTTAAATTAAAAATTCAAGAAATCATTCAGAGCACTAAAGAGCATTTAACTTATTTGAGTCATCACAAGACTCACCACACTCATCAGGGTTAGCAGTGATGGAGCCTATTTAAAGGTTGAGATGCTCTGATGGCTTCCAATGTTTATTTAAATTTTAGCTTATTCCTCAATCAACTAGACTCTAAATAGGGAGAATTCTACAGTCTCTAAGTTTCTGTAGTGAGATAAAGTTGCCAAATCTAATTCTTTTGTTTTCAGTTCATATTTACATTTTGTGTTGACTTCTTGGATTATAATTTAATTGCACCAATTCCTTCTTCAAGCATTCTCATATGTCCCTCCCTGCTCTCCTTCAAATGCATGTGTTCTGTTCCCAGTGATTGCTATTGCATTCATACCTGCACTTGCACCTACATACATATTCGTAAATGCAACCTACTGAGCCTATATACTCTACCTGTATATATGTCTTCAGGGCTGACCATTTGGCATTACACAACCAATTGTTTTGCTCTTCTCTGGGAAAGGCTACCTCTCTTGCTCTCACAATTACTTAGTGTTTGTGTAGTGATGAGATCTCATTGAGTTTTTTTCATCCATTTTGTCATGGTTATTTGGTTCATTCATGTTTATGTCCCATTTAGACAGTGATGTTAGTACATAAAAGGCTGTTTTTGCAGTCATTGAGTTATCTGAAGATTTGCTTCTTTGACCCTCAAATTGCTGCTCTCTAAGCCCATACTGAGGATTCCCAGTTGTGAAAATGTGACAATTGGCCTGAAACCAACAGAATCATGAAGCATAGTTTGTGGAAGGAATCTATCATCTATCTATCTACACATATCTTATGCATTAAATTATTATATGTGTATGCTATATATTATATATTCTATGATCTGCATATGAATTTATTGGAATGACTTACAGGCTGTAGTCCACCAGTGGTTAGTTCTGAATGGAAAATCCAATAGTCTTGTGGTTGCTTTGTCCCATGAGGCTGGATGTCTCAGCTGGAATGAATGTGCTAGCAAGGCAAGGGTAAGCAGGCAAAAAACAAACCTTTCTTCTACCATTGTTGTTATATAGGTCCCAGTAGAAAGTATGGCCCAGATTAAAAATATTTCTTCCAGCCTCAAGGTCTGGATTGAAGGCATGTTGTTCAGCCCCATCATCCAGATCAAAGGCATGCTGTCTTCTTGACTCAAGATCCAGGTGAAAAGAATGTCCTCCATTTCTGGATTTATAGTTCATTCCATATATAGTCTAGTTGACAACTAACAATAGCCATCCCACCCTCCCATGAGCCAGTAATCAAATTTGGTGACCATATTGGATATATAATACTCCAAAATAGAAGTTGAAGAATACCACGGGCATCCTTGACACTCTTAATATGTACTGCTAAAGTCTTGTTAATCTCCATTCTGGCACAACACTGGATAATGGGAAGGGATCTCTAATAATTAGCAATTACATAGAAGCAGTGTCATAATCTCCAAAATTTGTGCTTTCAAATCTTTCTTCACTGTAGCATTTCATACCAATGATTGTAGACCTTTAGGGAAGAATAGCTAGAGAATGTATTCTCAGTTCTTCCTCTAATAAAATGTGGCAGTTTTGTATTAAAGAAAATTCATTCTCTAAGGAGAAAAAAAAATGTCAAATAATAAGGATGTTTCTTTTGAGTAACAGATATTTGACATCATATTGTAAAACATAAGAAGCTATTTAAACCTACTTGACCATATTATATGGTTAATAGGGTCAAGGAATATGTCATAGTAATATCAGTTCACCTTCTGGTATGTAATAAGACTGTACTGAATACTACTCTTATTTCAATGAACTCAGAATATATAAATATTTCCAATGTTTAAACTACTTAAAGACAATTTTTTTATTAGGGAATGAAACTATTAATAATTAACATACAACTGCTTGTAACTTCAGCTCCAGGATTTAATCAGGTCTGCCTACCACGAGCACTCATGTTTACATTTATCATACACACACACACACACACACACACACACACACACACACACACCTTCATGAGTGCACACACGTATACAGAGAGGGAGATTAAATGTAAATAAGTAAATATTATTACATAAAAACTGTCCTTGTTCCAAAATTTCATTAGTCTTTCATAAAATAATAAACTCATGGCCCATATTGTCACCGCTGAAATGATTAGGTTGTCAATCGCAATTTAAATGTAAGGGCTGAGCAAGTTTGTATCTTCTTATTGCTGGAATACAATTTAAAATAGGTGACAAAAGTGCAAGATAATTTCCTCTATCTATTTACAAGTATTTATACTAATGACAAAACAAATACTTATAAAATTTATTGATAATGAGTCACTTATATATGTGGGAAGTCAGAACTTTGTTTTTTATTTCCTTGGCTGCAATTGACATACTGTTACCAAAAAGATATGAAGAAGGGTATATTTTGATTGATTTAACATAGTTATCTTTTACTTAGAAAATTAATTAACTAAACTAGGTGGTAGTGGTGCATGTTTTTAATCCCAGCACTTGGGAAGCAAAGGTAGAGGCAGAGGCAGAGGCAGAGGCAGAGGCAGAGGCAGAGGCAGAGGCAGAGGCAGAGGCAGAGGCAGAGGCAGAAGAAACACTCAGATCTCTGTGAGTTCAAGGCCAGCCTGATCTACAGAGCTAGTTCCAGGACAGACTCCAAAACAATACAGAGAAACCGTGTTCGAAAAACAACACACAATACACAAAAAGTATATGGTTACATATTTTGGTTCTTTTCAATCTATACCAAAGCACAACCTTTGTTGATTTAGACAATTGTGTCATGAAATAGTGATAAAGATAATAACACATTTTAAAATGTTTTATTAAAACATAATTATATAATCTTTCTCCACCTGTCCTCCCTTCCACCTTTCCCCATTCCTCCCTCCCCCTTGCTCATGTACAGAATCCTCTCCTTTGACCATCGTTGTTACACATCCATAAGAATAACATATAAACACAGGCCATGGAGCCTATTCAGTGTTGCCTGTGTGTGTTTCCAGGGTTGACCATTCGGTATCGAGTAACCATCACAGATGAAGACTAATTCTCCTTCTATCAGCAGTTCTTAATTCCTGGTCGGGCTTTATCGAAGGGTCGGTCCTGTGAGATTTCCCTCTTCCAGGTTATCACATATGTTGGTGTAATCTTGTTTCAATCTTGATTAGGCAGCCATGTTTATGAAACTCCATGTCATTCCCGAAAGGCTCAAACTCACAATAGACATTCTGGTCCTTTAAAAAGAAACCACAGAGCCGGGAAATAGATGGAACACAGTGATTGAATTGTAGTAATTTTTCCCCTTACTGATTATGCCCCTGTATCAGTTTGTGATAAATGGTTTTTCATCCTTAAGGTGTACCTCATCCAGTCTTGTCGGTGCCCTAAACAGAGCAGGACAGTGGAGGACAAAGTCATTCATATACTTTGCATCTGACTGAGGAAAACATAGATCATCTCTTGCTCTGAGCATTGACTATTCTTGGCATTGACACTCACAATATGTCACAGCAGCTTGATGGGTCTGAAGTCTTCTGCTCACACAGAGCACTCACAGTCTCTAGGGTATACATGGCAGATGATGAAATGTCACATCTTCTGTAATGTCCTGATTCATTCATTGTTAATTTATATATAAGTGTAGTTATAGTATCTTCCCATGGCTTTGTTACTGTGTAGTTCCTTAAAGAATTCTGACTTACACAAGCATTATGCCACATTAAAGCAGTTTTTAACACAAGACATGTTAATGATCAGATTATTTGCCTCCATAGGGTAATTCAATGCATGTACCCTCATGTATATTTACATGTACTAACCTTCTACACAACTTCATAATATTCCATGAGACTGTGTTCTTCAAAACAAGAAAGCTACTCATTGAGACAGAGCTAAAGCTCACAGAATTCATCTTAATTGATAAAAATATTTGAAAACAGCAGGAAAACAACACTTGAGAAAAAAGACATTGGGAATAGTTGAAGACATCCGAGGGCTTAAGGGGACACCATGGATTAGAGGAAATTCTGCCTAAAATCTCAGGGATTATCCATTATTCACGCGCATTTCAGAATGTAGGATGATTCAACAAGAATAACATAAAGAATAAAATACACAGAAGGAAAAAAAAATCAAAACTAACTCCAGTAAAACATATTCAAAGGAGCATTTAACCATATAAAATTCTTATAGTCTACATTAAATAATATTTATAGAGTCATAAAAATACTAAATACAATTTTTATTATAATTAAATTTATAGTTTTATATAGAAGATCAATAAAAGAAAATGTTCTTCTGAAAATATTATTAAATTTGCATGCCTCATAAACAAATTCACTTAGAACCTCAAAATAAATAATTAGAAGCTGTAGGAATGTGTTTCTCAAAGGACTGAAACTAACACATACATCCATGTACTTACAAAGCATTTTCCTCTTATAAACACCAGGGGTGAGATGATGGGTTTTGTTAATGCCTGAATTATTTTGAAGAGTTGGACTATGACTTGACAAAAACAAAATCACTAGAAAGTTAAGACTCATTTGGTATTTTGATATAAAGTACTGAAAGCAGTAAGTTAAACACACTGAATATTTAATCCATATGTTGTTTGGAAATCACAGCGGTGAGCTCAATGTGTTCAATTAATTTGCAAAATACCTTCAATTCTTGAATTTTTATTAATTATTCTTAGCAAATCACTGTCTCAGTTTGTCACTACTTAGAAAGTGCACTGCTTAAGGTCACTCTTCTCCACTAGTGGTTGATAAGTTCTCTAGGAATGTAAATTGATTTTAATATTAATATTATGAAAATATAATTAGGAAGTTGACCCTCTAGCACTATCATCAACCCTTTGCATAATAACCTCTAATTTTATGGGTGTCTTATACACCATAATTAGGTTTTTAAAAAGATGTATTTTTTGCTCATTTCATATCTACTGGAGTTATTTTAATGATTTATTGGATTTTTAATGATATTATTAATATTACATGATGCTCATCCTGGTAGGCCCCAAATAATTTTGTTAAAATGCTTAAAAATATTGCAGTGGAAAGAGAATTAAATGCAAGGAGTGAATACATAATATAAAATATAATTACAATGCAATGAATTATTTAACTTTGAATGCATATGTAGGAATATAATAAGCCTCAATACCAAGAACGTTGCTTCAAAAGGACAGAGACTAATTGATAAATATGAATAATGAAAATGTCATTCATCAAAGTCACAGAAAATATAACTCATAATAGTAATTCTGTATCATTCCTGACCACACAGATGTCACCCTAAGGAATTATAATTTTGGTAAAAAAAAAAAAAAGAAAATTGCCTAAGTTACCAAAGAAACTTCCTGACGAATGTGTAATTCTGTCATTCATACCCTAGCTTTCCCCTTCCTCTCGCCTTCCTCAGATTTCTTTGTCCACTGACAATAAAAGGTTGAGTGTTGAAGTAGTGTTGAACTAGATGTGAGGAGCATGGCTTACTTCCTACCATCTGGCTCGTCAGCGTCAACTACATCTAAAGAAAACTAATTGTACTTGTAACAAAAGGCAGTTGTCCTCTCTGCTAGTTTGAAATACTGGCAGGATTCAGATTAGTATTTTAAACAGCTGTCTGTTGTACTTCTTTGAAAGAAGACAACTAGAAGCACTAAATTTGCACTTTTTTTTTCCTTTCTGGTGTTTTTTTTTTTTTTAATATTAATTTTAGTGAAGCATAGTTGTAAATTCTGTTAAAGAATGTTTTAGATTAGATTGAACTTTTATATTGATTTTTTGATTATATCACACATGTATAAAAGGAATTTGATTGTAGCAGCCACCCACGAGTCTAATTCTCTCGGAGCCCTCCAACATGTCCTCTGTAAATATGTCCTCTTTTCATAGCCCACAAAACCGCAGTGCTGAGAAGGGAAACAAGACAAAAATCCCACCACTAATCAACAAGCTTTTACCATTGATAGAAGCTGGTAAAGAAAGAATTGGTTTTCTCCATGAGGTGGTACTGTGTGTAACAACTACCTAACTCCAGGATGGGCAACATGCAAGGGAGTAGTTAATGAACATAAAATTGTCTTATGTATGTGTGTGTATGTGTGTATGTGTGTGTGAGCACACACACGGGCACACGCATGAAGAATAGATCTGCAGGAATGCACGAGCACCCAAATTTTTTTATTGCCTTTTTTAAAAGTTGAAAATTGTTTTAATTTTTCTACACTATGTTACACACACACACATACATGCAACCACACATGCACGCATATACACACTCACAAGCATATACACACACACACACACATGCACACACATGCCCCCCCTAACACACACACACAGAGCTACAGAAAACCTTGCATCATTACCATGAAATGGAGTAGTCATTTTTCCCCCTCTTTAAGAAAATAAGCTATTAATTAATATGTTGACAATGCATTTGAAGCATTTGAGAGATGCAAGCCCAAAATAATGATGATGATAAGAAATGGAAGAGAGAGAAATGAGTCAAGAAAAGCCATAAAGTAGGGCTTCAGTTTGTGATGTACTAGCCACCTGATGTGGCTTATTTTTGATAAGGCCAACTTCTCTGCAGATAAATTTGTTGTGAAAAGGTAGAAACTAGAAAATATGACAGTTTCAAATCATTTAGAAATAAAAGAGTCATTTTTTTTCTTCCAGACTAATTTTTTTTTATCAGTTTTTATTCCCCATGTGGCCTTCCAAATCAAATCTATTCCCTTGTTCTTTATGGCGTGCCTTAGAACCTAGATCCCTAAAGCTGCACAGGGTTAGCTTGTCTATAGTCCAGAATAAAGACATAAACAAGCATTAAGAAAGGTACAAGTAAGGAATCAGTCACCGTTCACTGCAGCAAAGAGACACCATGACCAGGTCAGCTCTTAGAAAAGAAAGTGTTTAATTATTGGATCACTTATAGTTTCAGAGTTCAATCCAATATCGCCATAGTGAGGAGAGGACAGCACAGAAGATAACAGAGTTGTCTCACCGACAATTCCTACCTTCATTTTATTATACTGTTAACAGCCCAAATAAAACTAATGTGTTATATATAAAAAAGTAGCTGAGAATCCTATATCCTGACCAATAGGCAGAGAAAGACAGACAGAGAGAGAGAGAGAGAGAGAGAGAGAGAGAGAGAGAGAGAGAGAGAGAGACTGAACCTGGTGTTGTCATTACAAAATTTAAAACCTATCCCAAGTGACACAATTCTTCCTACAAGGCCACATCTCCTAACCCTTTACAAATGGTGTCAATTTCTGATGATGACACATTAAAATATATGAGAGACTATGGAGCTCATTGCCATCCAACCCACCATGAGGACTAAAGAAAAGTTTACAGTTAAATTTCTGAAACACACACACATACATACACACTTTCTGCACAAGTGTGTTTTCCCACTAATTTCTGATGTTCAGACCCTTCCAGTTTCAAAGATGGAATATTGTATGTAATGCTGACAATATCATCCTATTCAACTGTTTTGGAAATGCTGTGGTATAACTTTTACTATACTTCATGATAGCTTCTTTTTTCAGTTGGGACAGGATGAACAATGAACTTAAAGAATTTTTGCATAGGTGTAAATAATATTGCCTATAAGAGTTATGAAAATAAGTATATTTCATTATACTGTCAGTTCATGTGTATAACTTATGGTGTACAGAAAGCAGGGTTATGGTAAAGTTGTTCTGTTTTGGATAAAAATGGCCCCCAAAGGCTCATAGAGAGTGGTATTGGTACCAGCCTTTTTTCTTTTTGACCACCAAAGAACTCCCAAATCATGATACAGAGACTTATTAACAGTTATGAACGCTCAGCCTTCGCTTACGCTCATTCCTGATGGCTAACGCTTTTTAAATTAACATGCTTCCCTTCATCTACTTTTTACTTCAAAGCTTTTTTAAATCGTTCTTTCTATATGTCCTACCCTGTGTCTGATGTGTGGTGGCAGCCTGGTTGTCTCAGGCATCTCCTCTTCTTTCTCCCTGTTCTCCTTTTCTCCTTGCTACTCATTTTTCCTCTTGCCTAGATTATTCCTCCTATTTATTCCATCTGCTTGCTACCCCAGCTAGACCTCTCCTGCCTAGCTATTGGCTGTTCAGCTTTTGATTAGACTAATCAGGTGTCTTAGGCATGCAAGGTAAAACAAATACAACACATCTTTATGTAATTAAACAAATGAAGCATAAATGAATTCTAACTTTACATAGTTAGAATAGCAGTCACTATTAGGAGGTGTGACCTTGTTGGAGTAGGTGTAGCCTTGATGGAGGAAATATGTCATTGGCTGTAGTCTTTGAAATCTCACATGCTCATGTCACACACAGTGTGACATTCCCTTGCCACAGACTGCATATCTGGATATAAAATTTGCAACTCCTTCCCAGCACCAAGTCTGCCTGTGTGCCGCCATGCTTCATCATGATGAAAATAGACTGGTACAATTAAAACCTTAAGCACTGATAAAAAGAAAACATCAAAGAAAATGTTGGTAAATAGAAATAACTTGCATGCTCATAGTATTTTAATATCTCTGTCAAGAGTGGTCTAGAGATTCAATGAAATACCAAGCAACATTGCCGTTCAGTTCTCACAGAATTTAAAACAAACAAGCACAAACAACCCCAAAATTCATGTGAAAACACAAAAGACTAACAATATTCAAAATAATAAAAACACTGTGAGACACATTGGTCTCCTGACTTCAAATCATGCTATAGATAATAAAAGAAGACACAGTAATAAAAGAGCTTGATACTCACATTGAAAACAGATACCGTGTGAATGGAGTAGAATCAAGAACGGAGAGATATATATAACCCACACCCCGAAGGCAATAAGACATTTAAAAAAAAAGAAGAGGCCAAAAATGCACAATGGAGGAATGACAGCACATGCAACAAATGGTTCCACGCATACTTCAACACGGCATGTAGAAGAAGACGATTCCCATCTCCCAACCTTACAAAACTCAACCCCAAGTAAAAATGCCTCTACAGGGTCCCTGGTAACCAATATCTGATAGAGAAAAATAAAAGAATATGCTTCATGCCATAGACACAGCAAAAGACTTTCAGAACAAGACTCTATTAGTACAGGGATTTAGAGGAACAAGTGAAGCTACAAAGCTTCTCTACAGCAAAGGAAGCAATCAGCAATCAGTGGAGTAAAGGCCCAGCTTACAAAGTGGAAAGATCAACCTTAACTGATTTTTAAAGGCATTGTGATTACTTACGACCAAATATATGGAAGCAGGGGTTGTGGCCACTTCTAAAATAAATGTTGGTGTATAACACTACGTATAATTGTATTCCACGGGTTTGGCAATCATGCCAAAGGGCTCCCACAAAGGGTATACAACCAAAGAGTTAAAGGAATGTGTGATACTCACAGAAGGGAGGGCTTTTACCATTAGCTGTCACCTCTAGCTCAGGCTGGCAGGGTTGATCTAAACATACAAGGTCTTTACCAGGTCTCACATTGCTGCTTCTCTTCAGTGTGGCTGGAGAATGAATGCTTCATAATGAATTCTGATGCTGATTTATATACCTCTCATGTGTCCTGAGATTAAAGGTGTGAATTATTCTTCTCTTTTATACTGGTTCTATCTTGTGTACATCTGAGTGGCCTTTTACCCACAGAGATCTATCTACCTCTTAATCCTGAGTCTCATGATTAAAGGTACACACCACCATGTTCTAGCTTCGGGCTGCTGGAATTAAAGATGTGTGTCATCACTGCCTGATCTCTGTAGCCTGAGGCTGAAGAATCCTCAGTGAAGCTTTACTAAATCATAAATAATATATCGCTACAAGTGTATTTTTATGAATGTGTGCTTTAAAAAAATACTTGCAACCTATAGAAGATAATATTCTCATATTGTCCAGTTTCATCAGGCTAAACATATTTTAATATATTTCCTGGTTAATATATATGTAGATTATATTGTATTAATAGATAGATGCTGGTAATACTTCTTAGTAATATGAGTAGTTAAGATTCTCTTGTATAATTATATACCAATTTAATAGTTTCCTGAAATAGAATCACTTTTTTGATAATATTTTTTATTTAAATTTGGAACAAGCTTGTTTTACATGTCATCCCCAGTTCCCTTACCCTCCCCTCTTCCCCTTTCACCCCAACCCCCATCCCATTCTCATTCTGCTCCCCAGGGATGGTAAGACCTTCCATGACTGATATCCAAATACTTTCATATCATTTGGAGCAGGGCCTAGGCCCTCCCCTATGTGTCCCTATATGTGGAATGGGCTCCAAAGTCCATTCCTAGTCTAGGGATAAATGCTGATCCACTAACATAGACTCCATAGACTGCCCAGGTCTCCTTAATACACCCACTTCAGGGGGTCTGGGTTAGTCCTATGCTGTTTCCTAGCTATCAGTCTTGGGTGAATGAGCTCTTCCTTGTTCAGGTCAGCTGTTTATGTGGGTTTCTCCTGCCTGGTCTTGACCCCTTTGCTCGTCACTCCTCCCTTTCTGCAACTGGATTCCAGGAGTTCAGCTCAGTGTTTAGCAGTGAGTGTCTGCTTCTGCTTCCAACAGTACTGGATGAAGGCTCTAGGATGGCATATAAGGTAGTCATCAATCTAATTATAGGGGAAGGGCATTTAAAGTAGCCTCTACACTATTGCTTAGATTGTTATTTGGGGTCATCCTTGTAAATATATGGACATATCCCTAGTGCCAGATGTCTTTTAAACCTACCATGGCTCCCTCTATTATGGTGTCTCTTTTCTTGCTCTTCTCTACTCTTCCCCTGACTCAATCTTTCTGCTCCTGCAAGTCCTCCTCTCCCCTCCTCTTCTCCCCTCCTCTTACTCCTATCTCCCCCTTCCCTCCCCCATGCTCTCAATTTGCTCAGAAATCTTGTCCCTTTCCCCTTCTCAGTGGGACCATGTATGTCTCTCTTAAGGTCTCCCTTATTTCCTAGCTTTTCTGGCAGTGTGGATTGCAGGCCAATGATTCTTTGATCAAATCACTTTTAAGAATGATTAGATGTCAGCTTTCTACTCAATACATAGAACTTTAGGAAATCAGAGTGGTATTGAATAAAGTAATGATGAAATATTGCTTTATGATGGGAAACTTTAAAAAAATGGAAAGGAAGATAATATTTGGTGCCTTATATTGGGTTAAAGTCAACATTACTGAAAAATCATTGTTTTCTCATTTAAAAATTTAGTATTGCCTAATTTAGTATGTCCTTGTTTTCATGCAATATTTTCTGATCGTGATTTCTCCTCCCCCACCCTTCCTCTTTACTTCCACCTCCTTAAATATACACTCTTTCTTCCTGTCATTAGGAAACAAAAAGGCAAAAATAATGAAAGACAACAATAAACAAAACAGAATAGAACAGAACATACAAAAGAGAAAAAAAGAAAAATCCCACAGAGAAGCAAAATGAACCCATTCAGACACAGAGTCACACAGTCAGAAACCAGACATAATAGGTAAGTAAAAGACCTGTATGGCAACCAAAATTCCTACACAAAGCAGTTTGAACCAAAAACCATTGAATTAATTTTTTTGCTGGTCATCTACAGCTGGGCATGGGGAATGCCATTGGAGTGATTTGCATGCACAGTGAGACACCATTGGAAAAAACTAACCTTTCTGGTTTTTAAGCAGTTGTCATTTATGGTTTTTCGGTTAGGGTTTGGAGCTGGTATCCAATGCCCCTCCCAATGCAGGGAACACATATGGCTTAGACCTGTGCAAGGACTATGCAAGCTGCCACAGTTTGTGTAAGTTCATATGTACACCAGCTCTTTTCCCTCAAGGCAGGTGATGACGATATCATCATAAAGAATCAAGTCTATGCCTTAGTTTCTGTACATTTCATATTCCTAGTTCATTAACAGGTACACCTAAGCAACCAAGCAACATACAGATCCCTGGCTCTGATTTATGAACAAGATTCTCCAAGGACAGAAACTAGGACTGCATTGAAAACTGTACTGTGGGCGAAAACAGCTAAAGAAGGTTAAAATGTTAGAGTGGCCAGAAGACAGGAAAATATCTGAGGCCTATGTTGAATGAACGTGAATACTTAGCCAAAAGTGTTCTAAGAGGTCAGTGCATGAATGAATTAGGCAACCAAATATAATACCAATGCATTATAACAAAAACATAAAACATGAATTGGTATTGATATAACAGTTGAATAAACCACATGATCAAGACAAAGCACAGCTTACTTTTATCTGATGGGAAAGATGATAATTGAGTTCGCATCTGAGCTCAGTGCTAGAACACTCATCTAGTATGTGATATGCCTTAGGCTTGATTACCAGATGCTGAAAAACAATCAAATATGTGCCTTAAGATGGATATTAATTATAAATTGTAATCAGTGACTTAATTAGAAGAAACTTTTACAAAATGATTAAATTAACATAACTTGTAAGATGATATGTTTGTATCATATGTTATCACAGTCCTTTTGTGATCATTTTGTGATCATTGCCCAAAGAGAAGAGTTCAGTCAAATAGGGAAAGAAAAATAATATAATCCCAACTAAACAGCATCCTTGAAATTAAACTGCAAATGCTCCTTAAAGGTATACAGGTTTATCTGCATCTGTTTCTATCAATTGCTAGGTGAGGGCTCTCGGACGATAGTTGAACTAGCCATACATTAATCCTGCTGAGGAGAGGGGGAAAGTATTGTAGGAGCCAGTGAGGTAAGAACGTCACAAGAAAACATACAAAATCTGGACTCAAAGGGGCTTATAGAAACTGAACCAACACAGGGATCCTTAATGGGATTGACTGACCTAGGCTGTCTGTAGCTTGCTCTTCTTGGGGTCTCATAAAAGTGAGAGTGAGGGCTATCTCTGATTCTTTTACGTGCTTTTGGGACCCAATCTTCCTCCTGGATTGCCTGGTACATCTTGTTCCTGTTACATGTTGTTTCTCTCCCACCCCCAGTCTGGTCCCAGAGCTGCATCAGCCCCAAATAACACACAGAGACGCTGTATTTCATATAAAGCTGTTGGCCTGTTACTAGCGTTTCTTATTGGCTACCTCTGTCTTAAATATTAATCCATTTCTATCAATCTAAGTATCTCCATGTGGTCTTATCTTACCGGAGAGAGGATCTGGACCTCTTCTCTCTTCATCCTACATTTTGAATCTCCTCCTACCTCTTCCTGAAACCTTGTCTCCTAGTCCCACCTACCTTGCTTTCCTATTGGCCAACAGTGCATTATTTATTAACCAATAAGAGAAACATATATACACCTTGACACCTTCCATCATCTCCTCTTTTCTGTCTAAAATAAAAAGAAGGGTTTTAACTTTAACATTGTAAAATATATAGCAAAACAGTTATTAAATAAGAACCACAGTTAACAATGTTCAGTCCATTAATATTTAGCATGATTCAAAGAAATTATTCTATCATCTATCCTATCTTTGTGAGTCTCAAGTCCTATATCTTTAATCCTAACTAAGGAAAATTATAACCATAACTATCTGTCTTCAACTCAATCAAAGACCGCAGAAGTTTTCTAGAAATGATGGAGACATCTTGCCAGGTCAGTCTCCTGAAGTATTTTGTAATGTTGCATCTTCAGCTTATAGGCCATAGTGTGGTTGGCAGACTCCTCAGCAGAGCAGGATATTTTAAACTATCTACCTGTATTGGCAGTTTATCAGTCACTCTTCTCTTTGTCTTGTAAACTGTCTGGCAGACTCTTCCATGAAGCAGGAACGCTGTAGCAATGTACATCTTGCATCAGGAGTCACTTTCCTGTGTGTCCTGCATGTCCAGTTTATACAGCATAAAGTCAAACAGTCCAGAGAAGAGCAGTATCTTGCCTAATGGCTTTTCTTGCCATATTGGAAGTAAACTCCATAATGAGTTTCTTTGATGTCCATCTTCCTTTCTGACGTAGGCAGTGTTGCCAGGAACAGTTGTACCTCACTGTTAAGAATAAACCTAAATCCTTTTAAATGCCTTATTCTGTAGGGACCAGGCTGGTAGGAAAACTGATCATTAGAGGTTCCTATTCTGACAGCAACTTGATACAACCTGGCTGGCTGATATCCATGGGAAGCCAGCCTGTATCTGTAGAGAAACAGAGGAGGAGGAACAGTAGATGGGGGAAGGGAGGTTGTGGAGAGGCAAGAGGCAGTGAGAGGAGGAGAGGGAAAGTTGCAGTCAGAAAGTAAAAACAAAAAGCAAATAATAAGTAAAATATAGAGATGTTAAAGAGATAATCAAATACTGAAAGGAATGTTAAAGAAAAATGCAAATAATGCAGTATGAAACTTTTCCATAGGAATAAAGAAGAATAAAGCAGAAAACCATTCAAATTTAAATAAAGCGTGTCATTTCAGTAACAGCACAGGGCTTGTGAAAATTTCTTTCTTTGGCCTTATACCTTTACCATGACTTGGTAAAAGCAAAACATTGGGTGACAACAATTTCTGTTTATCTGGAAACTCTAGGACAACATTAGTAATTGTCTTTTTAGCTCTAAACTCATGGCAAAAATAGGCACTCTAATTCAATTTTACTCAATATGATGATAAATTATTCATGCTTCTTTGCTATTCTAAAAAATATTCTGAATTATTCAGAATATTGTTACCAGCACTATCTGTGATGACAAATAGCTGTCAATAATATGTTTAATAAAAATTCTTTTGCATTTATCCTTTCAGGCTAAGTGCAGTTTTCAAAATAAATTTGGAAGGTAGTTGTTGTGGGGGAGAATAAAGAGATCAATTTGGGCAAGTGATGTTTGCAAATGTTTTTATTATTCTGTGATTTAGTTGCCAAAAATGATACAAGGGGGCCATCTGTAACAAGCTACCACACTGGCACACTAAAAATATAAACTACAAAATTACGGCTGATTGGTGCATAGAAGGAAACGTTAGTCTAATATAACTCACACAAAAATATAGAGAGAGCTTGATTTCTGTTAATTCTTCTCATATAGTCTGTCATGCATGTGGCTAAACGTTTACAAATCTTTGGGAGAAAACAGGGAATTTTATGCTTTCCTTTTTTGTGTGTTACAGAGGAACTCAAAAGAAATCCATCTGTGGTGGATCCCAGAGGGCTTTTACTGTGATAAGGTATTTCAATGCTGAATCTATAGTAAGAATAGGAATCATGTACCATTATCTGGGGTTTGCAAAAATGCATCCACTGTATCAAAGCATATTATTAAAGTGGAGACAAAGCAGCCATGTTTAAAGAGATTCATAAGTCACAATACAAGAAAATTATGCATAAATTCACTTTGAGTTTACTTCATGTTTCACAAGTCTGTCGTGTTTCGAATGTTTACCAGTTACTGCACTATGCATGCTCTATTTTGGTCATTAAAATATGATTACAAAAGGATTTCCACATCCCATCGTAGTTGTGCATTTAGAAGAATCATGGTGCCTGAAAAGCTTCCCTCATTCCATTTTCACGGTCCACGTCTTTCATCCTGTAACTTACCAAAATTCCCACCCTTTTCATGAACTGTGCAAAGCTGTTTCAAACAAAATAGATTAGACTGAAAAATGAGCAATGCTTGATGCATACATTCAGTTTGAGGAATAAATATCTTAATGCATTTCAGGTTCACATAAGTATTTTCGAGAGAAACATGCTCCAGGGTTTGTGTAAAATCAGCAGTGACTGATGACTGATCTGACTGGCAACATCTGCCTTCTTCTCTGTGTGACAATTAGTAATTAGTAATGCAACAATGTCCATCTACGTGTCTAATCTATACCTACCTACCTATATCTGTCTAATCTCTATCTATCATATATCAATCATCTATGTATCTATTTATTTATATCTTACCTTATCAATCTAATCTTTTGTTGTTGTTGTTGACCTTTCCCTAAGTTGATTGAAGATTCATGACATAAGTTAATGTGGGTCATTTTAAAATGAAAAAAGAAAATAATACATAGGACACACAAGTTTGTTTTGTTACACTACTCCTCCTACAGAAAACAATCTGTCTGAGAACACAGCAGTGTGGGGATTTTATTTTTGTTCGGGGGTTCTCCTTTTTGTTTTGGGAAGATAGTTACTCACAGTACGGTCAAATATCTCATTCTATTTTGCACTGACAATAGTAACACATATGGGAATCACAATTACAGCACACAGTCTGCCTTTGATCTATAGAAATTCTGCAATACTTTAAACATATGTTTTCCCTTTACACCATCCTTGATTTTCTCCATATAATACTCTTACTCTAACCTTAACCATGTGGCAGAAGATTTATAAAACATCACTAGGGGATGTGTGTGATCTCTACATTTTAAATAAATCTGCTGATTCCACAAGATTCACAGAACTTGCTGTTAGACTGTTTGTTAACACACAAATACTGTGTGTTGTTCAGTATATAATTAATCAAGTTATAAAGTGATAGTTCTTATGTATACACACAACCATGTTCGTGTACATGTACATGCACACACACATACATACATATATACATATATACGTACATATGTACATATGTACATATATACACATATACACATATACACATATACACACACACACACACACACACACACACACATATATATATATATATATATATATATATATATAGTTAGTTAGTTGAGTTAATTTATTGCTGCTCATGCATGTGTGTTTAGGGCCGACCACTTGGGGTTCAGTAACCCCACACACACCTCTGAGTTTCATTACTGGAAAAGACTGGTTCTCCTTCTCTCAGCAGCCACTATTTGCATATAGGTCTTCATCTAGAAGTGGGGACTTATGAGATCTCTGGAAATTATTTCAGCATGTTTTCTGGTGTCATTGTTCAGTCCTGTTTTAGGCAGCTATATTGTTGAAGTTTCAGGGGTGTGTCTTTCCTGTGGTAGATTCCTATAAAATTCTTGCTTTTGTTCCCATGACAATAAAAATTGAATTGTATCTGATATACTTTACTTCTTTCACACTGCATAGTCAACAAAGTTAGCATTGAATATATTCCTGAAACAATAAAGCCACTCAATTATATTAGCACAGAAGAGAAATGCCTCGTATTATAATTGTTGGGTTGGTACAGATTTGTGTGATTAGCTAGTAATGCACACTCTTCGAATAGCAAACCACCCTGGTTCTGAGCCTATTCATGGTAAAGCTACATACCATTGACCTTTCAAAGCCCACCAGTTAAGAATGATGCTCATTTATAATGAATGTTCCCATGGCATGATGTTGGAGATTTCTGTTCTCAAACTCTCTCCACAGGGCCGTTGCGTACTTGTGTTCTGATATGTTGTTGCAACAGTGATTTAACATTCTCAACTGCAGCATTCCGTGGAAGCCTCTCTAGGGAGTGAATGCAAAAGAAAACTCCTTGTCTCTCAAAAGCCAGTTGCTATGACTATTACCTTAAAAAGAAAGGGACACGATTAGGCATTTCCCTCCCCATTTCCATTTATTTTCCTTTGTTTGCCATCATTTCTATTCCGGTCAATGTCCTGAGCTATGCTTCATCAAAGTCTTCCTGATACCTTAAAGATCAAGTCCAAACCTCTCAGTGTGGCATGCATGAGCCTTCATAATCTGCCTGGTGATTAGCTCTTCAGCCTGGTCATTTGGCGGCCGCCTCTCACATCTGTGCTCTAGGCACATGGAATGACTCCCTGTACCTTGGCAGTGTCCTGTCTGCCATGCATCGGTGCCTTCCCACCTTCTGCCCAGTCAGTTTCCCTTTGGCTCAATGCTTGGATAAATCCTACTCTTCTCCCAAAGCCTTGTTTGCATGCTGACTCTCCCCACACAATCCCTCCTTGGTCAAAGCTTGGTAAGGTAAACACATAGACTCAGATGTAGCTGTAACTGAATATAGATCAGAAACAGATCATTTCTTCAGGACTTTGGAATCTAACTTAAAAGTCAAATTCACTTATTTCTGCTGTGCCATTAAGTTCATTAAACACACACACACACACACAAACAACAACAACAGAAAACAATATGCTGACCCTTTGATCTACAAAGCTGTACTGTTTACAAAATAAGCAATAATGACACAAAGCTTTGGGATGTAACCAGCCAACATCTGATTTGACCTTAAGCACACTCCGTGAGATGAGACCCATTCCCCACAGCTGTAGGGAAAAATGATATACTACCTGTCTTTAAAAAGAAAATAAAAGTCATAATATAACTACTAATTCTATTTTGCTACACCCATTGATCAGTGCCTTGTTCAGGGTTTATCAGGGAAGCTTCCTTCCGTAGCAGATGGAAACAAATACAGAGATCCATAGCCAGGCATCAGGCAGAGAAGGACTTAGCAGCATTCAGCCCTAAATGGGACATCTCTATCAAAACTCTCCCGACAGAGATCAGGGAAGTTTCTCAAAAAGGAGCAGAAAGACAATAACAGCCAGAGCACAAGGATTTCAGGAAGTTAACAAGGCCATTTAAATTAACATGAGTTAAGCTCATGTTAAATCACAGGGAAACACACCGTACATTATGACTTCAAGCTTATTGCTTTTAGGAGAACCCTGAGTGTGTGGAATGTGGATCTCTGAGTTTCTTACATTCTGTGGGGCTCTTTTCCTTCTATTGGTTAGGATAGGATAGGTTTAATGGGATGGATGGATGAAAAGGAAGAAAGTAATGTAATTCTAATGTAATTAGAAATAATTAAAAATGAAAATAAATAAATAAATAAATAAAAAGAAATATGGTCAAGTCTCAGTTGGATAGCTCTCATTTCTGCTGGTGACTGTTTTGGTGGGATTCTACCAGGTAATCTTTCTGTCTAACAAGTTAGAAGGGCTAAAAGACTGAGTTCTTCTGGTCTGACTTGCAGGCAGTTGGGGAATATTATTTAAAGGTGTGCGACGTCTGTTTGTGCTGTGGAATATGTGTTCAGAGATGCAAAAATGTGTGGCATTCTTTTGTGTTGCAGTTGTTTAACTCTGCTATGCTGTGATTCTTTTGTGACTGCCTAAAATACCTGGTGGTCTAATAAAGAGTGGAATGGCCAATAGCAAGGGGTAAGGGTGGGCGGGGCAGGCCAACAGAGAGAGTAAATAGGAGGAGAAATCTGGGAAGGCAGAAAGAGCAAGAGAAAAGGACACCAGGGACCAGTCACCCTGCCAGGCACAAAGAGTGGAAGAAAAGGAAAAGCCAAGGCAAAAGTTAAATGGGATAGAAAACAAATCAAAACAAAAAACAAAAACTGGCTATAAACAAGCCAATCTAAGGCTGAGAGTTTATGAGGGAGAAGAAGAATCAGAATGTCATGGTTTGGGGTCTGGGTGGTAAGTCCCCCAAAAGAGAAAAAAGTCAAAAGTGGAAAAAAAAAAAAAAAAAAAGAGTAAACCAACCACCATCAACATTTTGGTTTTCTGATGTGGGGGTAGAGTAGAAGAAAATACAACCAAAGGAAGTCAAAGGGGAGATTGCTTTGAATGGCAGGCCAAGAATACTTAGACTTTTCCAACCATCATGGTTCTGATTAGTGTGAAAATGCAGTATCCCAGTGGCCCCGGCAGAAGCTTCAAAAGTCTGTTAGCTGACAAAGTCTGTATGAAATACCACTTATTCTACTTACCAATGATCAACTGAAACAGCCCACCTACAACACAATGGGAAGCAGATTTCACTCCTCAATGGCTAGCTTAACAGAAAAATAACGGTAAAATTTAAAATGCACAATTATTTGCTATATTTTTTTTTTTGGAAAGCAATATTTGTAATTCTGCAAAACCACTTGAAAGAGTCTACTTAAACATTGTTGAGTATGACATGTCTCCTAGGGTCTAGCTGGCTTCATCCCTGGGCTGCTGGTCCTTTTTGTGGGCACCCCATGGTACTGACATCCCCAAAATGCTGGAGTCTTCTGTTGTAACTGAGCTGTACTTTCTCCAATAGCTGTACTTTCTCTTCATGGCACCAAGCCTTAACTTGGCATGACCCAGTGAATGTTAGATCTTCAATTGTCCCAGAAAACAAAGGTCCCACCTCAATAATGCTGGGGTCTTGTTATTAACAGCTGGTCCCAGCCCCAGCTATTCAGAATGACAGCATCTTAACTCAGAACAGCAGAGGGCCCTAATAGATTTCTTTAAATTTCTCTTGGAAAGTTCATAAGCTAGGCAGCCGTTTTCTGCATTGCCCTTATGTTCCAGGCTCCTGAAGAACATCACACTGCGCTGTCAACGCTCAGTGGCTTTTCTCATCCAAACTTCTGAAGCCCTTCCACAATCCTCCCCCAAACATGGTCAGGTCTGTCACAGCAGTCTTCACACTGATACCAACTCCAACTTGTTATAGTTGGGGTTTCTATTGCTAGACTGAAAGGCCATGAAAACAAACAAACAACAAAACTCTGGGGACAGGAATTGAACAGGAGAGGAACTGGAGTCAGGAGGCCGTGGAGGCATACTGCTTACTGCTTACTGCTTACTTCTTTGCTTCTCCTGGATCGCTCACACGGCTTTTGCACAGATCACAGGACCACGAGTCCAGGGATAACGCCACCAAAAAATGGACTTGCCACACCCCTCCTTTATGGATTACTAATTGAAATAAAAAAGGCCTTATTTTGGGTCTCAAGGAGGCATTTTCTCAATGGAGGCGTTTTCAAATCTGATGAATCTAACTGCGTTAAGCTGACACTATTAGCCAGTACATTGAGTGACTGCAATACTTTATTAATAAAACTGGAAAGGGGTGATACATAATATAGGCACTTAGATTTAGGCTTATGGAGCCCTGTTGGCCACTGTTCTTAGTTTTTAGACTTTATATGTCTTGTTTCCATTTTGTGAAGACTTGAAAGAAAATGATAAGAATGGTTAGAGGAGGCCTGATCACCGTCTCCAGAAGGGTTGGCTTTACTGTGTGAGGAGCATCTGGTAAAGGGCAAGAAGATAATATCCCCCAGATTAATCAAACCAGGGATCATCACGCTTCAGATCTGAGATTCATCTTTTGAGATCCACTGTTTCCTTCCTGCGGGATACAGACTCCTTACGACGACAGTGTCTGAGCACCTCTGGCTTTTCCTGGGTGCTTTACTGTGCCTGTCCCTAATTCGTCCTCTAATAACTGGTGCAACTTCATTCATCAGCTCTGAGCCGGCATCAGCTATCAGCTCATGGGGAGACTGTCTTAAAACCCAAAGCTTCATTTGCTGTGTATCTTTACCTTCTATGTTGTAGCCTTAAAACCCTGAACTACCTTCATAGATTATTTTCTATATTTTCCAATAGCTTTGGTTTTTATTTCAGTTTAACTTTTTATTCTGAGCTCTCAATAATCTTCAGCAGGTTTGGCATTCTCAATGACTGGTCTATATTAATGGGTGTTAACATGTATGTGATCGGCTTAGTAGCTGGTAGAAAGGAAAATTTCTCAATTGTTTTTCCAAGCCTTTACATAGTTATTTCTTATGAAACTTAAATAAATATAAATAGACACATAACCGTTCAATATATCCTGTTCCCACTTAAAAGAATAAAAAAAAAAAATCTAAGAAAACAACCAAATGCAGTGATTTTTGTACTTTGTTGTAGAAACAGACTCCTCTTATAGTTTTCAAATTAATGAAGCCTGCTCAATGAATGTAGGACACATTTTTTAATCTGTGCTTCAAATTCATTATGCCACTTTTAAAATCTGTGTGTCTGTGAGTGTGCAGGCCACACCCATGTGGGCGTCAGTGAATGTCTGGGTAGAGTGTATGTTCCTTGGGGCTGAAAGTGAGTGAGTCATCTAATCGCGTTCTTAGTTCTATACAAAAGCAGCAAGCATTCATTGACAAGCACTAAACCAACTTTCCAGCCACAGTGTTGTGCTTTTAACATGTCCTTAGGAAAGAAGATATTTAATTATGTTAAGGGTATCAATTCTAACATATAGATGTCTGAAGAGCCCTCCAAATGCTACTGCAACAATGTTCTCTCTCCAGAAATTCAGAAAGATTACACTATGTTGGCAAGAGGAATGCAAAGTCAATAACACTAAACATTGAAGAGTGTGCAGATTTTCTAAAATCAGAACTTAAAGTAAATAAGAAAATGAACTCAAAGACTAAACATGATTGAATTTGCATGTGATTTTTTTCACTAAAAAAAGGTTCTATATTTACAAGGCTTTTTGTTGTTGTTGTTGTTGTTGTTGTTCAGCAAGTATATGGTTGTCATGCACATTACTTTAGACAGATTTTGGAATAAATTAAATATGATGCTTGCCCATGTGTCTAGCAGATCAAGCCCACTTACCAACATTGGTCACAGATATTTACAATCTGGTTCTGCCAGAGTAAATCCATCTGGGAAAATTAACCTCCCCTAAGAGCCTCAGGGAACAGTATGATATGTCCTAATCATAGTTTCCTTGGAAACACTTTACCATCAATTTCAGGTATTTTTTATGTATACCTTGCCATTAGCTGAGTGTTTTGTTAGATAAAACAGTCATGGATTCCAATAAATATGTCTATATTTGGCAGAATATAGAAATCAATGTTCTTTATTAATGTCATTAGTTTTGGGATTATAATATAATAGCAATATTTCTCTCTTCTCTTTCCTCCCTAAAACCTTCCCACATACCCCTTCAGACTCTCATTCCAATTCTTGACGTCTTTAGTCATTATTATGTATATATTCCTAAGCATAATCTGTTCAGTCAGTATAATGTTACTTATATTAAAGTTTATCTTTGTAGAAAATATTTTAAATATAGAACTCAATAGAGGTTGTCTTAGTTAGGGTTTCTATTGCTGCCATGGAACTATACAACCAAAGGTATTTTCTTAACCCTGAAATGTCCCCTCCCCCATCAAGATATGTTTTCATCCTCCCTCTCCACCCTGACCACCAAACTTCCAACCTGATACTGCATGTTCCCTATCATCTGTGCCCAGTTTTCCCAGGAGATCTTTTCTATTTCCCCTTCCCAGGGAAATCAATGCATCCCTCATTGGGCTCTCCTTGTTGCCCAGTCTCTCTGGGGTTGTGAATTGTAGCATGGTTAAATTTACAACCAACATCCACTAATGAGTGAATAAAGACCATGTTTGTCTTTCTGGGTCTAGGTTGTCTGACTCAGGACATCAGATCCCCTGGAATGGGAGTTAGAAACAATTCTGAGCTAGACATCAAACTCAGATCTTCTCCAGGAGCAGTCAGCACTCTCAAATTACTGCTCATTCATGCAAGTCTCTATTTTTCTTGAATTGTAACCTTCCTTTAAATGATTAGCCCATGTCGTGACTGTAGGGAAGTACGTCATGATGTAACATCTATATAATCTAATAGGCTCTATTCTTCCAAAGCAGCACAAAGTATCTCCACTCCAAACCAGTCACCTACTGAGAAGCTGGTTCTATGGTGCACACATGCACGCACGCACGCGCGCGCACACACACACACACACACACACACACACACAAGTGCCACCATATCAAATTTATAAGTGTTTGTTTTCCATCCTCTGTATCAGTATACCTTAACCTTTTAGTCTCATGTTATTTTATTTTTCAAACTTTGAAATATATACATCTATTTTCCTAAAATTGACATAATTCTTCCTTCTTTATGTCCGAGTAAAACTTTATATTGGATATATGTCTTGTTTTCTTTAGCCATTAATCCACAGATGGGCACTGGTGATGACTACTTGGTTTTGATGCACAGTGTTGTGACAACATAGATATGCAAACACCTCTGGAGTAGAGTGACTTTGATTTGTTTATGTACCAGAAAGAATTAGTATAGATGGATCAGGCAAAAGATCTTGCTTTTGTTCTCTCTCTCTCTCTCTCTCTCTCTCTCTCTCTCTCTCTCTCTCTCTCTCTCTCTCTGTGTGTGTGTGTGTGTGTGTGTGTGTGTGTGTATGTGTGTGTGTGTGTGTTTTGTTTTGTTTTTGTTTTATTTGTTTTGTTTTTTGAGGAACTTTCATGCTTGCTTTAGTATTTTCTGAACTAATCAGCTTTAAATGAGGACTTTCCCCCACCTCCTCATCAGCATTCACTGTTGTTTGTTTTTCTGTTCATAGTCATTCTGATTCAGATGAAATAGGATCTGCACAAGGTTTTGCTTTGTGTTTCTTCAATAGTGGAGGGTAGCAGGCAATTTTCATGTATATGCCGACCATTAGTTCTTATTTGTTTAGAAAGCATCTGCTCATTTCTGTCATTTCTACTATCCATCCCATTGACTGTACTATCTTCTACTTTATTGCTCAACTTTTGAAATGATTTCTACATTCTAGATATTAACTTTTGTTAGAAGAATATAGGACAGATGTTTTCTCTGACTCTCTAGGTTGTCTTTCTCCATTTTCTTTGATTTTTGTTGTTTCTCTACTAGAATTGAAGTCAGAGTGTTTTACAGACTAGGCACCTGCTGGATCACGGAGCTGTTTTACAACCCCATTTCCTTTGTAGTAGAAATATTACATATTTTAGAATCTTAGACACTCAAAGTACCTTCCTTTCTCCTTAAACATATGAAAATCTTGTTTGTATGTCTCCTAGATTCTAGATCAGTTTCTTTCAAAGGTTTGAAAGCAATGTTCTACCATTTTTTGGTCTCTGGGTCTAGAGATTAGGAACCTTGTGGTTTGATTTCTCTCCAAAGTCATTGTCATATGGATTCACTGCTAAAATTGTTTCCATCGGCAAGGCAGGTCATACTGCTAAGGCTCCTTTGTCCAGGGCTCACTGACTTGGTTTATGGTAGAAGTAATAGTTGAATGGGGAGAAAAGACAGCTCTGAGTATCCAATCACTACCTTCAAACCTGAACTTGAAAACATGAAAAGGACCATCTAACCTCATGCCATCTCTGATTTTGGTTCACAAGGCTTCTGGCAAAGGACCAGTATTGACCTCCACATAAAAATCTTGATAATTGCTCCATTTAAACAGTATTTCTGTTTGAATTTTCTCACATGTGCAGTAGGTAATTCTTGTGTTCACTGTACCACTGGTTTGTTTTCAATGGTAAATGAGGTTGCACTTTTCTAGAACTAGCAATCAGTAAAACACTGTCAGGTAGACTCTCTGGTGATTTGCTCTCTCTTTCCCCAAAGTATTTTTTTTATACAGACTCATATTTAGTATGAGTGATCCCCTCATTTTTATTGCCAACTAATGTTCCTCATTTATTTTTGTCATGGTTTTAAATTATCTATTATAGCAATTAGCTGAAATATAAGCTGCAATTTGAATAAACACATAGACATGTCTTTAATTCCAGACAACAAATGGATATGTCTCTTCTGTTTGCAAGTCAAAATTATGTTTTAGGCCAAATTATTGACTTTTTCCTGTATGTCTTAATCCCTAAATTGTATTGTTTATACACAATCGAGAAAGAATAAAACAGATCTCATTATTGAAACTTTTAATTCTCAGAGTGCCAAAATTTTACACTGAAACTGCCAATGAAGAAAATGCATTCCAAGAATAATAGGACCTTAATGAATGGAAGGCCATTGGTTAAAGTTGATAGTATTTGTTAGGAGAGTCCTGCACGTTAAGAATGGTTATCACTGCTGTTGTGACTTTCTAGACATGTATGTAAAGTACCTCACATGTCTTTCCCACTGTTTAATTCTCAAAGTCATGTTATTGAGATTGCAATAACTTCAAAATAAAAAGTAAGATAGTCTTTCAAATTTCCCTGCTTCTGAAAATGGTCAGATATAGTAGGCCTATAGTCAAAGTTTGGTGACCCCTACTTTGCAGAGAGACATTCGGTAATTATTCAGGTAGAAAGCAGTTTCTGTCATTTCTTGCTTCTTTCGGAAGCCACTAGTTTTTTTTTCCTGATTAGTCAAATAATATTATTTTCCCTCACAGGTCTTTGATAGGGTTGAATACTTGATAGTCACAGTTACTATCTCTAATGTCTTAGCTAATGCCTATTAGGTACAAGATTTAAGTCTTTAGGGTAGGACAGCTATAGTCTGGACATTTAGTATGTGTTTCATTCTTGATGTTCTTATTGCTTGTAGTTCCATTCGTGTGTTATTACCCTTTCTTTCTCCTGGCCAATACTTGACAATTGTTCTTATTGTACATAGTTTTGTATTAGGTTTAGAAAATTCTTCTTTAGACAAAAATGGGAAGTGTTTGGAGAATTCATTCCATTAATAGCTTTGGGGTAGTGGACTTAAGGCATACTTTCATGTCTGCAGACGGATGTGATCTTATGGATTATGCATTCGTTTTGGTTGTGAAGACTGGTTCACATGACATGAAGCAGCATGTGTTCAATGTGGTCAGTACCAGCTTCCTTGGTCACAGTTCTGTTCAGTGAGTCTGTTTACCCCCTAGCATGATGCACACACACACACACACACACACACACACACACACACACACACGCACACACACACACAAATTATTTTTCATGGTTGTAGCATCAGTGATCAGTGGTCTGTGTTTCTGTGTGGGATTGTTTTGGATGTGGTGTGTGTGTTTGCGTGTTTCCTTTCTTTTGGTTTTGTTAGTGTGGAGTTATATAATTTCACATACATTCCTGAGTATGTTTAATATTTTTGGTTTGGAGTGTTTCTTCTAATACTTTCTTTACTGCTGGTTTTGTGGGTAGGCATTGTTTAAATCTGACTTTGTTCAGGAATATCTTGTTTTCTCTGCCTATAGTGATTGACAGTTTTGTTGTGTATAGTAGGGGTAGCATCTGTGATCGCTTAGAGACTGCAGGCACCAAATCAGGCTCATCTGGCTTTAGGAGTACACATTGAGAAGTTAGATGTGATTCTAATAGGTCTCCCTTTATATGTTACCTTTTCTTTTTCCCTTGGAGCTCTAATATTTTTCCTTTTTGCTGTACATTTAGTGTCTTGATTAGAATGTGTCATATGGACTTGCTTTCTGGTCCAATCTATTTGGTGTCCTGTATAATTTGTACCTTTATTGTCATGCCCTTCTTTAGGTTAGGAAAATTGTCTTCTAAGATTTTTCTGAAAATTATTTTCTGGGCCTTTTAGACTGGATACTTCTCTTTCCTCTATTACTATTACTGTTAGATTTAGTCTTTTTATTGTAACCCAGATTTTCTGGATGTTTTGCATCAGGAACGTTTTATATTTAACATTTTCTTTTTCCCTCTGTATCTTTTTCTTCTATTTTGTCTAATAAGTCCAATACCATTTTACATAGATATGTTATATTATATATAATATATAAATAATCTGATATGTGATATATAATATATAGTAAAGAAAACAAAATGCTACCAATAGGCAGAATCACTGAGTATATGCTGACTTGTGCACCCATTTCCTCTGAGAATGGTAAGCAGAATATGATCAAGTGTCTTATCTAATAATTGGATAGTAACAAAATTTCAGAAACAGTGACTATAACTGCATTCTTTCCCCAAGACTCTTAGAGATATTATGATTCATCGTTTTCATGGCTGTGGCTTTAATTAAAGCTTAAATAAGATCAGTAGCACTGATTGTTGTTTCTCAGCCAAGGAGAATTCTACTCATTTTTGAGACTTATTTTTCTTTTTGAGTGATACACTAGTCCTTGCCAGATAAAGCATTTCATGGTTTAGAATGTATGGACATTTCTTTGTCATTGTTGCCAATTCTGTTTTCACAAAATTTGTTTTTTATTATTTTGGGGAAGTGTTTTTTCAAGTGTAGACTTATGATATTTTTTCAATTTGTTTTAATTACCTTTCCTCATTTCCTAAAGCATGGGTAGAAAATTAATTTTTCACCTCTCTCTGATTAAAGCTAATGCTTTATTTCAAATTAGTAATTAATTCTCTTACCAAGCTTGAAATGAATTTCTCGAGCATCACAGCATTCGGAACTCAATTCAGTTCAGCTAATTGGAGACTAAACTGTCTTTCAAATGCTGAGACAGACAAGAAAATGCTCTGGAGAGTATATGCTTGATCAGGAATTAGCAGTTGTGCTTTACAAACTTCTAAGAACATGCTATTTCCATGTGACTTGGAACTTCAAAATGAGGAGAAAACTCAACTGTGTGTAATACTGGGCATAATAAGCATCCTTCTCCCCAGAGGCCAACAAAATAACTGCCCAAAGAAATAGGATGCTTTGTATTATAGAAAAAAATTAACCCAAGAATTCTTGTTCCTAAGGACTTCATCACTTACTCAGGAGGGATGCTGAAGAAATAATGGTCAGCTACTAATAACCGTGCCTTTTAAAAGGATCTGATAGGCAACCTAAAATTTCTCTAAGGATACAAAATTGCAATGAATTGATGCTCTATTCTGTTAGCTAACACAGCACCTGATTCACACACACACACACACACACACACACACACACACACACATATTAACAATGTAAAAAAAAAGCCAACAATTTGAAAGAGAACATATAAGAATATATGATAGGGATTGGGGAAATGGAAAGGAGAAATATTATAAGTATAATATAATCTAAAAGTTTAAACCAAGTTTTTAAAAGATAAAGGAAATAAGCAAATATTTGAAGAAAGAGAGAGAGATAAGAAAAGAAGAAAGGAAGGAAGGAAGGAAGGAAGGAAGGAAGGAAGGAAGCAAGAAAGTTTTGAGAGGCATCTGTTGTTGCAGTTGGTAAAATTTGGTCTTCATACCAGAGTCTTCAAAGTACCTCATAATCTATGGTGAATTAACATTCCTATTAATGCCTCTCCATGTCAATACTTATATACTTGTAGAGTTGTTCTTTCCAAGGCTTCTAAATTTGCAATCTATTCATTCTCCTTAAATAATGTCACACATTTTAATCCCATTCCTTTGAAATTTATTTATTTATTTATTTATTTTATGTTCTCAGCTTCACCAAACTTTATTCTGGATGACCCTATTTTCCCATCTTAAGAATATACCATTAAAATAAGCCCTAGCTAACTGTTCAAGTCATTAGAATACAGAACTTGGACAGTACGGTTTATAAAGTCAGAATTTCAGTAGTCGTTGGTTTCATGAACTTATACATTGAAAACCATATGCCTGGAAATAATTGTGAAATGGTGACTACAGAGAAGTTGTGTGACTTAAGGCAATTTACAAAAACTTTCCTGTAATTGAAAAATAGAACCTAACTATAATTTTGTTTTCTAATGAAGATGAATAAAACCTCTAGCTTTGTGCTTTGATATGAGTTAGACAAACTGGAAAATGGTGAACAAGGTTGATTGGAAACTACATTATCTTAGACAGCAGTCATGTTACAAAGCCGTTGCATGGTAGCTTGTGCCTGTAAACTGGTGAGTCTAAGACAGGAGAAGTGAGTTTAAGGTCAACCCTATTTACTCTATGTCAGCCTGGGATACACAGGAATCCCCCGACAAAAATATATATGGATGTGAGACCTGCCACATGAAGTGAGGCTAAGACTTCCCATTCTTCGGGATAAATCTGTTCCCTATTATTTCATTTGCTCTGAGAGAGGTTTTGAGTTTGATGTTGTCCCAATTGTTAAACCGTGCTATCATGCACTGAACTCTCAGAGTCCTAGCAAGCCCTATCATTTATGAAGTGCTTTCCCAGTGTGTTCCTACAGTTCTTTAAAAGCTTCACATCTTCAAGTAGAGTCTCTGATCCACTTTGAGTTGAGTTTTGAAGATAGGGGTTAAGGACCTAATTTCTATTCTTTAAGTGTGGATACCATTTTTCCAGGAAGTACTAGTTGAAAAGATACTTTTGTCCAATGTTTTAAACTTAAGTCACTGTTTCAATCATGTGATTGAGCTGCTACTTCCTTATCCTATTAGTCTAACACTTACTTTTTCCGTTTCATGCTGCTTTTAGTATGAAGGTTCTCTAACACAACTTGAAGTTATTGTGTTGTGATGACTCTAATAGTTTTCCTCAAGATTTCATTGGTTATTCACATTTTTTTAAAATTCCATGCTTAATATTTTTTTTTTTTACTTATCCTGTGAATAATACCACTGGAAATTTAACGGGTATGATCACTGACACCTGGAAGAGTTGGGTAAAATGGCCACTTAAGAGTTCAATTCTGCTAAGATATGAGCATGGGGTAGAATTTTCTTTTAATGTAATTATTTTCTTTATGTAAAGGTTTGGACTTTCCATTATCAAGGTCCTTCATATCATGTGTTCTAAATTTATTCCTTAGTTTGGGTAGGGGAATATATTTAAGGTCACTGTGTTCTTGGTTTCTTTCGAATTGATTTTGTAAAAAATTCAGGAAAATTATTGATTTTTAAAAGCTGATTTTATGCTTTGCCATTTTGATGGAATTATTTTTCAAGAAAATGTCTAATAATTCAATCAAACTGATCAAAGGAACTGAACAAGCACTTCTGAAAAAGCATTTGATTGGTCAATAAATTCATAAAATAACCTTCAGAACCTACACCATCAGGGAAATCTAAAACAAAACTTTATGTGATTAGGTCTAACTACATCTACAGCCATGGTTTAAATGTTGTACCCCTGTAAACAGGCTCAGGGTTTGAACTCTTGGTCCCCAAATATTGGCAATATTTTGGAAGATAGAAATGTTGTTCTTTGTGTGGCCTTACTGACGTAAGACTTATAGCCCAGCAGTACCACTTCCAGTCAGAGTTCTTGTGACAGATCTGCCCAAATAAGAAAAGTAGCAGCCTGGACCTCCTAGCATCTTGAACTGAACCTTTTTGCTATCTCTGCTCTGCACTTCCTTTAAGTGAAAAAAAAAAAAACAAAACAAAATAAGCCTCTCTTCTTTTGGATTTCTTCTGTCAAATACTTGGTCAAAGTAAAAAGAAAATTATCACATTTTCCTCATTCATTTATCCTTTAAAGGATATTTAGACTACTTCCATTTCTTTTTTTACCTGTTGAGAATAGAATATTAATTAATATCAAGTAAGTTTCCTGCGGAATAATAAGGTCAATAGATCCAGTAGAGTCTAGACACAAAAGACTCATCTATAATAAAACTGCTGTGCCTAAGAATCAAGGACTACTAGAGAAGAAAAAAATTCAAAAGGATTACAAGGCACAGTGGATCAGGAAATATGCTGTGAGGTTTTAATTCCTAGAAATGCTAGGGAAGCAAGACCATGATATCTCAATGATATGGCTGCCTAAGCAAGACCTGAACAATGACAATATCTCAGTGGGCTTCACTCCTCAAAACACAAAAACAAAAACTAACAAACAAACAAAAACATCTACCAGTGGCTAATAATGAGCCCATAATTGCTTATCTAGTACATAGTGGTCATCCCTGATATCATATAAACACAAACCGTACTAAACTGACTCAGTTCGTATTTATATTTGTTGTATATACACAAATATACAGATATAGTTACAAACATTTTTTCATCTATAATAACAATTTATATATAATATGTATTTATTTATAATAAATTTTATATGCATATATGTGGACAAAATTTGAGATTAGTGGGGAACACATGGAAAGGGTTTGATGTAAGAGCAGGTGAGGGATTAGAGGCAGGACATAAAAGAGTAAGATGTTTTAATCATGTTCCAGTTTAAAAATTAATGAAAAAAGAAAAGCAACAAATATAATTACCTTTAAAGAAATAAAAAGGAAAATATTATGGAATTGAGGTGGAAAAGTAACCTTTATGTCCTTTGGTTGGGAATATGACTAGACCAATCACTCTAGAAATCTACACAATGTGCTAAAACACAAAAGACCTAAAATTATAGCTACTACATCTATAGGACTGCTTGGTTTATAGCCCAAGTATGGCAAAGCAGCATCCCACAGGGATATTTGCACGCTGTTTTTATTAAAGCGCAGCTCACTGCAGAATAGCAATCCCCTGTCTAGGTGGCCATCTGTGGGCACATGGGAAAAGAGTGTCAAGGGTCACTGTGGGAATTTTGTTAAGATATTAAGAAGAACCAAAGTATATCATCTGTGTAAGATTGGACAAATGAGAGATCATCACTTTAAGGAAATTTAACTGCAATAAGAAAGACAAGCACTGAATTTTTCTCCAGTATATGAATCTAAAACAAACAGACAAACAAAAACTGATATAAAATTAAAACGGGGACAACTTGGGAATAGGAATAAACTATTAGAAGTAGTAGGGTTAATGCAGGAAGAAACATGACCAATTGCATTATATCAAGGTCTAAAAATGAGGAAATAAAATATACTATCCTATACAGTCATGTACACTTAAATAAAAAGCAAATGTAAAAAGAACAGATGACTGAAGACATTAAGTAATAAATTAGTCTCCTGTTCCTGAATATAAGAACCATAAAGCTTTATGGTTATATAAATTATTGAGATTGTCATTTAGTGCTCAAAGTTATAAAATAAAAAAATTACCCTAAGCATGTTATATAACATAAAAATGATTAATAGGAAATATAGTTTGTGCATAGATGGTAAAGTTCAAATGAACCACAGATAAATACAAAATTAAAATCATAGAGTGTCTCTTTTGAGTAGAAGTTGAAAGAAAGAAGCATGTGAATTTTACTTCCCTCAGGGCCCTCTCCTTCTGATCATTGTTCCTTAAATATCTAGAGCAGATATTATCAATTCCTTGCCTTTTACTAGGGAATGATTTTTCTTCTGCTGGTAGTGTGTTACTTGTTAGCAGTACATTAAAAACTGATCTTAATGCTGTGACCCTTTAGTAAAGTCCCTCAAGTTGTGGTGACTCCCAACTACAAAATTATTTTCATTTCTACTTTTTTTTTTTTTACTAATTTTACAGTTGTAATGAGTTGAATTATTTATCTGATATGCAGGATATCTGATATATGACTCCTGTGAAAGAGTCATTTAATCTCCCAAAGTGTTCATGACCACAGGACCACAGGTTGAGAAGCAATGCACTAAACCATCACACACACACACACACACACACACACACACACACACACACACACAGACACGTATGTACACACACAGAGACACGTATGTACACAAACAGTACAAAGAGTGAGAACCATGGTACTTAAAGAAACATGTGAATGATGCTGTAATCATGACTTTCTTTTCACTTTGTGCAATCCTAATGTCATGGAGTCTTTAAAGATGTCCTAGCCATCTGCTCGGACAAAATAAATGATGACAGTATCGTTTTTGTATGATTTGAAAGTCATTAGCACACAATTGGCGTATAATACATACTTCTTTAATACATGTAACCGAGGCATGGTCTACGAAGAAGATATATACAAAACCAAAGCTAGAAGGAGATAAACGGTGTACCTGACAAAAAGTCCATATAAACAAATTAATGCTACGAAACAGAATACTTTTAGCTGCTTGCTGTGGCACCAACATTTAATTAAATACAGTTGTCTCATAATATACTCAAGGGCCGAGCTTCCTCACAGCTGAACTAAAATTGTTTAAATAAAATGAGTCTCATTAACTTTTCTAATTGTTGTTTGTGTGAAGACTTGAACTTTGCCTTTTAAAAGAAATTGCTCCATCTGCAGCTAGTATGAAGTATCAGCTGGCAATGTTTAACCCTCATGAATCATCCATTTATTTTTTTTCTCTTCCCAAGCCAGCCAGCCTTACAGAGAAGTGAGGCTGGAAAAAAAAATATTCAGAGAATGTCTCGGGAACTTCAGTGTATGCCTGTATCCTGAGCTTTATGCATACTAAAAGGAAACTTTGCTGGGTTTCTATAAAGGTAAAAGTACACACATCATGGGAACGGTGCAGCTGCACAACTTTAGCCTCTTTTGGTTGTCAAAAGAGAGGAAACAGATCATCAGAACGTGAATGCCTCATTTTATAAAGCTGCAGCATTCTGTACAGCTCTAACAGGCAAGTGTGTCTCGACAAAGAAAGTATACCATTGCTGTGAGCTGATAACAAATAGCTTCCTTGGAAGGCATGAAATCTGTAAAGCTTCAACTTTATTTTTTAGTCTATGAGGGTTAATACAGATTTAAAAGAGAGGAAGGCCTGGTACTTGTTGAAGATCTACACAAATCTGACATGATGTCCATACCATTTTTGCATATAGTCATGTTTTACAAATGATGAACATTTCATAAATAAATGTTTTAGAAAATAAGTGTTTTGAGGAAAGCGTGATTACTTATATCAATAATCCCAACAACCAAGTGGTCCTGGCAGGAGGATTGTTCTGAGTTTCAGGTTGCTATGCTTGGTGAGACCCTGTCTCAAAAGCGATATAAGTATACAAAACAAGTATGTTTATATATTTCTTTTACCAGTGACTTTATTTGAATTTGCACAATATTTTTTTGAAGTTTATGCACACATTGCCCTAAGAAGTTCAAACATGATGCAAGAGTCAAAGACACTGATAAAGAGAGCAAGTCTGCAATCTCTACAAACTCCACACAGCCCTCATACGTATATGGCTTATTGAAAAACCATTATAAAATCATGGATTACGAAGTACCAATTCTGCTCAGAATAACCATTAATCACTTAGTTGTTTAATGAAGTAGCCAACGTTACTAAAAATTATCATAATTTTGGAAAAAGAGGGGGAGAGAGGAACAGACAAGGAGATGGAGAGATAGAATGATGGGAGGTGGGCAGGGCCCTTTTAACAGGGAACAGTGAATATGCACAGGAGGTGCTCTCAGTGGCTGCAGCTGATCAAGTATCCTGTCAGAACCCCAAGGACAGGCCAGCATAGATGCCTGAATACTAACCTTAGGGTTGTGTGAAGTTTACAGATCTGCTGGTTCTTTTCCCTCTGATAGTCTCACATTCTTTTTTCATGTCATGTTACCCTCTTTTCTCTCCTCCTGGTATAACCATGAAACTTACAACCAGGGGTGGGGGGGTGAGAGACTAATACTACATGAAATTACCTATACACACATAAGGTAAAAACCACAAAAAAAAAGTAAGGAAAAATCACTAAATGATCCACCAAAACCCAGGACATCATTTCTTTTACTTGATTAGACAAGGACACCAGAGTAGTTTCACATATTGATACATTTAATTATTTTTTGAGATTTTAAAACAAAAATGTAGGTACTTGTTATATTTTGAAATAATATGCATGCATTATTTTACTCTGTGTGTGTGAGAGAGAGACACACAGAGAGAGAGAGAGATCAGGTGTTTCCAGTAACTTGTTAGATATATTTGACAGCATTGTAGAAATATAGATACATACACACATACATACTGTACTGGCTGGTACTGTATGTCAACTAGATGCAAGCTAGAATCATTAGAAAGGAAGTAGTCTCAGTTGAGGAAACACCTCCATGAGATCCAGCTGCCAGGCATTTTCCCAATTAGTGATCATTGGTGAGGTCCAATGAGGTCCACCATTGCTGGACTGGTGGTCCTGGGTTTTATAAGAAGGCAAGCTTAGCACGCCATAGGAAACAAGCCTGTCAGCAGCTCCTCTCCATGGCCTATGCATCAGCGACTGCCTCTGGGATCCTGACCTGTTTGAGTTCCTGTCCTCACCTCCTTCAGTGATGAACAGCAATGCTGAAGTGCACACGAAATAAACCTTTTCTTCCCCAAATTGCTTTTTGATCATGTTTTTTTTTATAGCAAATAGAAACTCTAATTAAAACACATACATACACACACATACATACATACATACATACAATATAAAATGTTACTACCCAATGTATTCCCATTGAAGAAGAACTATCTCAGTGGCTCTAGAAGAAACTGTGATATAGTTTTCATAGTGCTTATTTTTTTTAAAAAAAAAGTGATTACATTTGTTCATGGGAATTTACCATTTTTCTGTGTAAAATTTATTCATACCCACAAGACTTTTGCAACTTTATGAATTGGCTAGAAGTTTCAATGAGGGAGTACAAAGCCTGGTGAAGTTAGGTGAAAAAGAAAATGTACAACTTAACATAATTTTGCAAAGGATAAACAAGAATAAAACAACATCAACCCCTGACATTTGCATGCTTTGCATTCCCACATCCCTGTGTCCTTCCTTCAAATGGCCTTTTGAAATTCTCAGGCTAGGTAGTTATTGATGACAGCTTGGGGCTTACATTTCTCCAGCTCTGCCACATGAATGCTCACTGAACTGGCATTTTTAATAGATATAAATAATGTATATATTCCAGGTGTCCGTTCTGCAACCCTTTTAGCATATTCGCCATTTAATTTCCTTGCAAAACAATGTGTTGTGAATACCACACTTGTGAAACATTTGATAGAAAGACATGAAATGTTTTAGAAAATTTAACACACACAAAAAAAGTGAAAACCAATATCTCTGAAACTGAGGGGAAACTGTTGTAGAAGGAGCCTTATATTTTATAGAGCTCGTGATTATTTGTTTTAAAGAAAACACTAATATTCAAATGTAAATAGAGTTCTTAATTGGGCTAAATAATAAATACCCAGAGTCAGATATAGAGGGAAATGCTGGAAGATTAGGGAGAAGAATGAACAAGCACACCTTACCTCCTTTGTGCCTCATAAGACAAGAAAACAATTTCCTGTTTCTGGCCACTTGTATCGTCTCTCCACGCAGCCATCTCCTTCCTAAAGTATAGACATCCAGACCTCTATGGTTATCTACTAGCAAGCTCCATGCTCTGACTTTCAGACACACTTTATTTGTATAAAGCAAGATATCACCATATAACTCCCCTTTTTTAGTCTAAAAGTAAGAGAATTTTATAACTAATATAATAAAAACTATATATAAGTACAATAAATGTATACAATATGTACAGGCAATAAATACATTAACAATGTCTAGTCCATTAGCATTTGACAAATTCAGAGAACATAGTCCATTATCTATTTTTTCTGGATGGAAACAGCCTTGTACCCTAATTTACTTTCTTTTCTAATTTGCATTATCAACTTACCTTTTAATGTCTTTTCAAATTATTATACTTAACACATCTTTATTGAGGTTTTTTTTAACTGAGTCTGGTAAACAAGGAAAACTATAGCTATACTGTCTATTCTTCAACTCCCTCAGAAACATGAGAATATTAACTGTGTAAGGAGGGAAGTGTAAGCAAACTACTTCTAAAAGATGTGAGAAATGATAGAAACAGCTGGCTGCCTGGATGGTCATATAAGATTGCTCCACAATGTGGGGTTATCTTCAGCCTATAGACCTAGCATATCTAATAGACATTTGTGTGAAGCAAGATATTCTGAAGGAATGGACAGCTTGTCTTGGCAAGGTTTGCCTGTTTTTGGTGTCCTGCTTGTCCGGTTTGGGTAGCATGCCAGCTAGGAAGTATAGGCAGGATTACTAGACTAGAAGAATTGTTGGAAGAGGAACTCAGATTGAGTCATCAGGGAGACACCATGTAGCTGCCTAGGAAGCAAGGGACCTGGACATCACTGGTAAGTTATCACATGAAGATACCCAGATTAGTAGAAATGAATTAATAATTAAGAGAGAGCTACCCAGTAAGAAACCTAAGCCATTAGCCAGTTTATAATTAATAGAAGCCTCTGTGTGTACTAAATGGCTGTGGGATCAGGTGGAACAGAAACTTCCCCCTACATTCAACTCAGAGCAGTATGTAGCTTTATTTGAGTATGTGGAGTAGGGACTAGGAATGATCTTGGTTACTATACTCTACCATACTAACTACACATATGGTCTTACAAAATAGAAGTTTTATAAAAGTAAAAAATGCAATAGCATAAACAAAGTTGTTGACATCTCTCCTCATATCTACTTTGCTTTTCTAAAGAATATATTCAACTAAAAGATTACTACTAAATATTTGACTAGTCGGTCAATTAATTCAAAAACAGCCTACAACTTAATTATGTTGACTGTTTCTAAAAAAAAGTAGAGCTAGAGCTATTGTATGTCCCTGCTCTTCTAGTCCAGAGCATATACTCATAGACTTCAACCATACAGATATTTGCACCCCTGTGTGTATTGCTATAGCAAAAATTTGAGTTGATATCATTGTCCTCCAACAGATGAATGAATGATGAAAGCTCTGTATATGCTTTAAGTGGAATACCATTCACATCTAAAGATAATGAAGTTTAAGAAAATGCAGGGAAATGGTAGATGTATACTGTATACAAATCAAGGACACATAGCCTCAGAAGGAAACTGCATGCTCTTTCTCATATACACATTCTAGCCAATAATACATGTATGTATTAAGGCAATTTGCACGTGAGTAGTGTATGACATGGAATGACTGTAAGAAAAGTTAAGTACAAGGGAATAGGGAGGCATGAATTCAGGTAATGGACAGGAGTTATGAAAACTGTAAATGTCACTATTTTTCAGGTTCTAACTCTATAATGATTTTTTTTTTGCTATTGTTTTGCAATGAGTGAATGAGCACAAAAAATATTTTTGATGCAGAAAGGGTAAAATTCAGTGTAACTATTTGCAGCTTCCACTAGGACTGCCAATTATTTACAAGTTAACTGTATTTGATTGTATCTTTTAAAAAATCACATATTACGCTGAATATCTATTTTCCACTCATCACACCAAAGGTTCTAATTACTTTTCCAACCTTATAAAACTTTCTGTGTTATAACTGTAGTTAAGAAAACACAATTTTTTCATAGCTCAAGAACATCTGCTGTGAACACATCTTCTTCAAGTTCCTTCAAAGGTACGAAAACTCACTTCATGACTACAGAGATGTCTCAGTGATTAAGAACTTGCTCTGCTCTGTGGGGAGCTAAGTTTAATTCCAAGCACCTACACGCAGGCAGCACACCAGTCCAATTCCAATGAATTTAACACTTTCTCCTGGCCTCCACAGTGTTTATGCTCATGTGTATATCCTTACACGGAAACACACAGAAGTACAAGCATGCTGTTACAAATAATACGATTTAAAAAACACTCTTTAATCTAATAAATACTGTCTTAGCATTTTACATCCCCTGCCTATTTTTCTTCAACTAGGAAATTATTTTGAGCCTTCCTCCTATAGACAGACTTTTGTGTAAAACATTTGATATGTATCTTCATGCACCCCCTATTTCTTTCAACATTCCATACTGTCTTCCCTCTTCAGTTCACAACCAAACCTCTAAAAATATTTATGAGCCTTCTTGATGCCAGCAGCACACAGATTTTTAATCTATTCTGTATGCCCTTGGGTTATATACATATGACTCATTATTTCATTTCAAAATGCATGAGTCATGTATCAGAGAAATATGCACTTCTGAGATTAAATAACTCTACTCAAAAGTTGATGAATTATAAGGTCAAAAAATTTTTTTATTAATCTTGAAAATCATGTGTTATACCAAAGAGGTAAACACCAAGTCACTATCAGAACATGAAGGAAATCCCAAATTCTAAGGAGGTCCCTTTCTGTTTCTGCTTTTTTTTTTTTTTTTTCCAGAACCCCAATGAATTCCCTGGAAGCTATTCACACAGATATAATAGGGTAAAATATTGTTTAACTATGAACATTACAAATATCAATAGGGTCCAGGTTGTATAACAACTTCTTCAGATTATATTAGGTTTTGTATCAATTTCATAAAAGGAAAGAAATAAGACAATAAGGATTTATTCACCTTGGATGCTATTTCGATAAATCTTTCTGTCAGAAATAAGGGTCTAAATTTTAAAACAAATTATATTCTTTCATCAAAGTTGACGTGTACTCTACAAATGTCCTTAAATAATTCAACTCATAAAAGTATTTCATAAACTGAATACTTATGTTGTAGAATGTTAACTTTGGTGTGCTTTGAAGACCTTTTATTGACCTAACCTACTGACAATTTTTGAAATACCTTAAAATTAATTATGGTTTCTTTATTCATTGTTCATGGATTGAAAGGGACATTTTCTTTGGGAAAAAAAAACAATAAATAGAAAATAAATAGAAACTAAAGAGGGATAGGGAAGCTTGTGACAATCAGAGAACAGTTACTGAACTTTATGCTGATGTGTTGAGTACTTTGTGTGTGTGGGAGTGTGAATCTAATTTCTGATTATACATTTAACCTTTCAAACCTAGGAAACTGCTTATCTTACTCAATTCGGGGGAGTTTGGGAAGATCCTTGAAATCATTCTTGCATTAGTGAAAGCTACAATGTCTTCCAGCCCCACGTACTAACATGCTATAACTTAGTGAAAACAGTATGGCACAGTGCTAGTAACTGAAGAAGAAAAATGTATATACGGTTGGATTTGTTTTCATTCTGAAAACTAAATCATAAACACACACACACATATATATAAAGAATCATAAAAATAAAAACTCAATGAAAAAATTGCTTCCATGTGATAGGCCTATAGGCAATTTTGTGGTGCATTTTCTTTATTAGTGATTGATGTGAGAAGTTCCAGGCATTTTGCATTGTGCCATCCCCAGCCATGTAGTCTGGATGCTATTACAAAAAAAAAAAAAGATGTCTGAACAAGCAATGTGGGAGCCGGTCAGTAAACAGCACTCTTGTGTGACCTCTGTATCAGTCTATTTCCAGGTTTCTGACTTGAATTCCTGCCATGAATTTTTTTGGTGGGAGGCCGTGACCTGAGAACTGTAAACTGTAATAAACTCTTTCTTCCATAAGTTACTTTTGGCCATCATGTTTTATTGTAGTAATAGAAACCCTAAGACAGCTATTGTGTTTTCTAAGGGGAATTCTAGCAGAATAGTTTAAATATTTTGGAGTAGGCAGAAAGGGTAAGGTTAGAGATTCGTAATTGAATAGTGGACTGGAGAGGTAAGGAATGGAGATTGGCTTTTGCTGGAGAAGGGTAGGGTTAGAGAGAGCACAGATTAGGAGAACAGGGTAAGGAATCATGAGAGATGGGAGGGAGGCAGAAACTGGAATGCCCCATGCAACATTTCCATTTGGTAGAAACTGGTCAACATATAAATAAATCCAATCATGTTATTTCATAATGAGAAACTGTAATTATAAAACTGAATGCACCTGTCAGAATATATATAATATATATTGCAAAAACATGTAAAGAATTTTAAGCCATTGCAAGGGATATTTCAAAGCTAACTTTCAATAATGAAAATAACAAGCAGAAACAATATAAATAAGCACAATACTGTAACAACAGCATAAAGATACCAGAGCCTTGGATTATCTATACAATTCTCTTATACAATTTTCTCTAAAATACATATTAGTCTAGTCCATAAAATTCTCTCAAATTTTGAAAAATACAGACACCATGAAAGAGTTTTTCTTTTTTTTTTTTTTTCCTGCAATATAAATAGCATAGGTCTCATAAGTGATGAAAACAGATGGAAAATCCTGCTGAAGAGAGGGAGGAAGGATTGTATGAAAATGCAAGAAAAATAGATTGCTTTTTCCAATGGCTGTAGAGAGCCTTGGGAGGAACTGAACGTGGAATTTGAGGGTGTTGTTTCTCACACAATTCTATGAATAGACTAACACACATCCAAGCTCTGCCATGCCTATATCTTGCATCTATCATCAAATTAAACCTTTAGAAGCTGTTATTAAAATATAAATGGAGGTGAGGTAAGAAGAGGTATGATTTTAATGTGTGTGTCTTCCTTTGCTAGAGATCTCTGAATTTCTTAGCATAGTATAACAAGAAATGCAGGGTAAATTTGTTTATGAGAGGCTTTAGTCATTTTAGCTAATTCACTTATGAAAATAAATTTGGCTCACTTTCTCATTATTTTACATATTATGAGTAAATTCTACTTATTACCTCTGCAGCAACTTATCCACTCATTTAACATAAATGTTTGCAAAAATAAAGGAACTTGCCTGTGTCTTGTATTTATCAAGTACTGCTAGAATATATTTACTATTTATGATCCCTGTAAGGTTTCAAAATTGATGAGCATAGAGTTGACTGCTTAATAGAAAAATTCATATATTTTCAAAGTGTTTTTCTCTAATCATGAATACACTATGAAAAAAAATGCAGCACACAAATGGAGTCATAAGACAGAAATTTTTATTGCCTTTGAAACTTTTAAATATAAATGAATAAATTTTACCTATCTGTTGGTATACTTTCATACATAAATTTATAACTGTATTCCACCTAATAAAATGAACTATAAAATATTATTCATCGAGTGCATTTCCAAATTTGGCCTTATTCCTCTGTTGAGTAATTATTCAGGATTGAAGTCATACTCACCAGGTTTCTTCATTGCTCAATCTCCAGTCAGCTGCATTTCCTCTTAAGGTTCACTAGGATTATTGATGCATTCCCTTTAGCACAACAATAGAATGCTAAGTATCTGTAAACTTACAATTTGTTCTCTTGTGAATTTGCACTCCTATGGAAAGTAGACAGCCTTCCTCCCCTCCAACCCCTGGCACAAAAGCCAAAAAGAAAGGTCATAATAGGGCTCTTTTAATGAGTTATTAAATAGGCTCATTTTTATATAGTTCGGTCTCATCCTTAGCTTCCAGCACACTTTAAGAAGAGTCTTTAAATATGTGTGTCACTTCTCAATTACCTGACTTAATGGAGAGGTGCATCAATGTGTGTAATCAAATGGATGCTAATATACATATGTCTAACGTAGAGGTACCTATGTCATATGCTTTTAGAATAAGTAAAGTTCACATAAAGCAGTTACTGCCACATAATCCGTGGTTCTACCAAGTTTCTTCTATATTCTTTCTTAGATTCAAATACAAAATTTTATTATTATTCATGTTTAAATAACGATGTTAACACAAAGAATTACAAGTACAGCCTCTTTGTTGTTGTTTTCTTTCCAAACATGTTATTCTCTTCCTTGAACAGATTGAATGTAACAGCACTGTTGTCCTATAAAAGCTTTTGAAAACATTTGTTAAATCTATTATCGTGGCTAAAATCCTGCATCACATTGGGCACCAGTACTGATACAGAGTTGGAGATGCTCTAAGGACTACAGAATTTAATTTACAATAATAAGTAATTTATTCCAAAACACTAACTTATGTCTTCAGTGTGTGCAGAAGGAAATCATTAAGAATTTAACATGTGAGGAGATGTCCATATCATAAATATTATCACAAGTATATGATGGAATTTAAATTACATGATGTGAGAGTGTTTCAAAGGGCAAAAGTCAGGGAATCCTGTGGAGGGAGTAAAAGTGCACATAAACAATGGAGATCACAGAGGGCTCCTGATGGAGTGGTATTGTGTCTGGGGCAAGAATATTCTGGCAGGATGGAGAAAACAATAGGAAGATATGCAGAGCTTACTTGGGAAAGTACTGTGCCTGGCCACCTAGCATTAGATTGTGAAGGAAGGAAGTTAGCACTTGATATCTGTCTAATCTTCCTAAACAGCACTTCTGAAATTGCAACTTTGTGGAATGGCAACATGTGAAATTCCCACCTTTTGGAATGCTGTTGTTGTAATTGAGTGCAAGATAAGATGTTAATGAGTCACTGATTCCATTCTTTGTGGGATTTCTAATTGTGAAATGACTACAGACTGCCCTCACACTTAGCCTGCTTCTGCGTTGTGATTTGGTGTAACCTTTCTTTATACTTTTAAGATGATTATGAAACAGCACCAATAATCACAGACTTAATGGTGTGTAAATATTGTTTCATTTCATTAGAACACTAAGATATGGAAGTATGCTCTTTAACCCATATGTACTTTTTTTTTTTTTTTTTTTTTTTTTTGCAAAATTCTCTCCTTAATTTCCAGCACCTTGCAAACTGCTGATCCTAAGAGTTTATTTACAAGTGACCATTGGACCCTAACACAGCAGCAATAAAACCTAGAAATTACCCAGCTAAAAACGCAGGAAGCACAATGCTAGGTAATTTATTTACTAACATGTTTGGATTTTCAAATGAAAAATAAATATAATATATAAGTAAAATAACAGTATGGCTATAGTACAAACCAGAGGAAGTAATTGTTATACAGCCTTTAAATTCCAAATAATCAATTACAATGTTATTCCTTTGTATTTTAAGGAAATTTTTATTTTATTAAATCTATAATTTTGAAGAAAAGAATAAAATCAGAATAAGGAGATAACTTCTTCACAGTTGAAGGATTCACTAGTTTAGAATGTCTTGGAACATGATGACGGTGTCCAAATGTGCTAAGTCCAACAGTGTAACCTTGAACAGTTGACTAGACACACTTTACCCACTACTAAATTGGAAAGAGAATAATGACTACTGATGGGAGATGTCAATCTGTAAATATATTTCTCATATTGGTTAATGAATAATGCACTGTTGGCCAATAGGAGAGCAAGATAGGCGGCACTAGGAGACAAGAGGAGAGACGAAGTAGTAGGGAGGAGATTCAAGATGGAGGACTGAGAGAAAAAAACGCCAGGCCCTCTCTCTCTGGTAAGATGAGACCACGTGGAAATACTTAGATTAATAGAGATGGGTTAATGTTTAAGACAGAGCCAGCTGATAAGAAACTAGTAACTAGCCTACAGCATCTCTGTGTGTTATTTGGGGCTGGCACGGCAGTGGGACCAGACTGGCAGGGAAAACCTACTCTTAACAGACTACTCCATATAGTTGAGGAAACTGAGATAATTTATGTAAAGCTTAGAACTCTAAACAATTTGTAAGTGCCCCATGACAGTAGTATAGAGCTGAATATTCAAAATAAATATCTGATCTACATCATTATTGACAAAGAAAATGCAAGTTAAAATACCGGGAAAGTAACTTAGTTTTGCCTGACAGTGCTAAAGCAGCAAGAAAAAATTATTTTTTTCAGTATTTCTGTGATATTAAAATCACATGATCGTTTCAGGGCAGAATTTTATAGAAACTAATAAAATTTTAGATTTACATCCCTTCGGCACAATGGCAACACGTTTTTAATTAATAATTTAAATGTGAAGAATAAATATATGAATGTTATAATCGACATTTAAAGGAAATATTATGAGCTAGAGGGAAGGCTTGGAGGTTGAAGAGCAGTGACTGATCTTCTGAAAGACCTCTGCTTAGTCCCCAGCATCCACAAGGCAGGCGACTGCCTTCTGTGACTGAAGCTCTAGAGAATAGATAATGCTTTTCTGGTATCACAGGAACCAGGCATGCTTGTTGTATACATGCAGGCACATGATTATATGCATTAAATAAGTAAATAAATTTTTATTTTTACATTATTTTATGTGTATAAAGGTTTTGTCACGCATATGTCTGTGCTGAATCTCCTGGGACTGGAGCTATGGACGGTTGAGAGCTGTCAGTTGGATGCACTGAATTGAAGCTGGGTCCTCGGCAAGATCAAGTGCTCTTAACCACTGCGACAACTCTAAAACCCAATAACTTGCTTTCAAATTAAATATTAGATATAATTTAAATATCTTTCATTATCATGCTTCTTAAGTGTAGTGTACTTTTCGCACACCCATTGCAGGAAGTACAATGGCAACTACTTATAGTGTTGGAAAAGCAAAATTTGCATTAATAATTTGGACAAGGCATTATAAGTAATAGAACAGGAACAGATAAATGACATGAGGACTATATGTATTTTATAATGGAAGAACATGACCTTGTTAATGAAACAGTCATTGAAAGATGAAACTAAGTCAAATATAAATAAAATACAGTTGAAATTCTTTTTCCATAATAACTTCTATTTCTACATGATCATTATCTGTGGCCAAAAACAATGGTTTGGCACAGAAAATGAAGTTTTTTAATTTATGGAAAAGAAAAAAAAAATCAAGCATTAAAGATCCACTGTGCCTACGCTGCTTTAATTCATTCGTTTCTAAACTAGGGGCTGCATTGTACCAGGTGTTAATATTGTGTGGAGCGATATAGACAATACCCTTCCTTACAAAACTTAAACTTGTGACGCATAAAATGAATGGAAATAGACAAAATGCAATAAATGAATGTTTAGTGAGTGAATAAAGATAGAAATAAATGATTCTCTTGGATGTCCTTGAAATCCCACCCTGAGGGGAAAGTTTTAGGCCATGCTTCACTTGATAGGTGATGTCAGAGACAACTCACAGAGGAAAAGTAAAGAACATGAAATGTGGTACAAGAGATGAAAAATGTAGATAAAATTGTTCATACAGACACCATGGGCTGTACAGACACATATGAAAAGTGGACACACAGGTTTTCATTGATGACCATTAAGTAACAAGAAGTTGGGTCATATATTCTGTCTTCGATCTCTTCATACAGAAGGCCAATATGACAGGCTTATCATGGAAATTTCAAAAAGGGGACCCCAGTCTGAGAGCTGGGGAACCGGCATAGGACGTGGTGTCACTGAACGTGGGTGTCAGTTGGGGGACCTGGGCAGTCTATGGGGTCTCTGTAGTGGAACCAGTATTTATCCCTAGTATACGAATGGAATTTGGGAGCCCATTTCCTATGGGCTCAGCCTAGACACATGGGGGACATCCTAGGTCCTGCCCCAAATGGTGTGACAGACTTTGATGATCCCCCATGGGAGGCCTCACCCACCCACAGGAGTAGTTGGGGGATGGGATAGGAGGTTGTGGGGGGGGAATGGGATGGTAGCAGGGAGAGGAAACTGGGATTGGTCTGTAAAATAAGATTAAGTTTTTTTTATATTAAATAAAAGCTAATTTTAGAAAATGGAGGAAAAAGGGGTAGGTTCATACTAGGCATACATGGTCACAGCATAGCAGAAGGCCACTTTACCAGAGGACAGGCATGGCATCGGTTAGTGCAATGTAGCAAAGGACTGAAGATACCCAATGATGTAAAACATGGGGCCATTGTTGTCCTGCCAACATAAGGAAAGGGAGGAGTAGAAACATGATGAGGGTGCGTGCAGCAAGGGCTGGAATGGAATGAAGGTCTACCCTTACCACTGGCATTGCTGATGCAGTGTGTGTGTGTGTGTGTGTGTGTGTGTGTGTGTGTGTGTGTGTGCGTGTGTGTGTATATATATATATATGTTTATATGTGTGTGTGTGTATATATATATATATACATATGTTTATATACACACACACATACACACATTAGAAGGCAATCAGCATGATGTGAGCCTCCAGCATAAACCAGGCTTGATTCCTGGTTCATCTCTGCATCATTCAGATATAATCACTATTGGAGAATGTGCAGGTTCTCGCCTCCATGTTTTAACACATCTTGAATAACTGGGTTTAATATTACCCCTTAGCTTTCTAAATGAAATGTAGTCTCTCTTTCTAAACATAGTTCATGGAGAGAGACAGGCCCAGGTACATGTGAGGAGGTAGCTCATGCAACAGCAGTGACCGTCTATGACTATTGGTTCCAATTTTCAGCTCACTTTCGTAGGTCTTAAGTTTGTATGTCCTCTATTTTCCTTTTCTTAGAGCACACTTGTTATTCACTGTTTTGTATATAGTTTTGTATCAAGCCTAAGTCTTTTCTTTAGACTAAAAGAGAAATTGTAGTGAGATATTCACTTTGTCAGCATCTGTGGCACTGACCACACCTATTGGGGAGACAGGGGCAGAATTGACCTGGGGAACTAGGTCTGAGGAGGAGCCAGGGAGAGCTCTCTAGCTGGCAGGATGTGGACAGGAGAGCATCCGCTGGAACCCACCTGCTGGTGTTCATCTGTCTATGTTGTAAGTTATTTCTTCCTGAATAAACGTCTATTTGGCTTGTTTATCCTGATCCTCATTAAACCACGATACACTTACTCAACATCTGCCTCTCCCTCAGGGGGAGAAAACTGATATATTGTTCTATAATATTCCACTTTTCTTCAGAAGCAATTTGTCAAGAAACCTTATTATGTACCATCAATAAAGGATCAGATTTGATTCCAATTTCCATTATGGAAGTTAACAGAAATTTATCACACCAAAGTGCCAATGTGAAGCAAGATTCTAATTGATACACATGGGCCTTTCCATTCTGTAACAGAAAGCATTCCTGGGCTAATGTAGCTACCCAGCACAAGGAGGAATGGCTAGAAATGCCTTTGAGGCCCTTTCTATCACACTATTTTCTTTTGCATACGACATGGCATGGCCTCCTTGGAAACTCAAAGAGCTTTGGTTTCCAGAAATTTACAACTTTCATGGAGCTCTGGAAGATGGTAAAATACTTCAGGCAGTTATGTGTTTATGTGGGGTATAGAAAAACTAACCTATTACTTATAACTAAAATTTTCTTTAGATCTCATTTTCTATATCTGCTTATATATTGATGATGGAGTTGGACTAGGCTTGTGCATCTTTGTCTGTGTAGTGTAGGTGATATTCTGTACTATAGACACTACCCAAAGAGGTATTATATTGAGTCAGACAGTACAGACATCAGGACCATCCTCATCATCTTCATTAGATTCTCATGGCTCCCAGATGTTGTGTATTTATAGGCTTCTTCTCTTGTATAACATTACTATTCATTAATGTTTCATTGGTATTTAAAAGTTAAAATTACCATTTTGGTTTGAGCCTTGCTTCTTTTTTAAGAGAGGAAGAATATGGCTCATAATAAGGTGAAGCTGATCTTGAAGGAAGAAAAATATTATCAAAATACATTATAGGAAAAAGTTAAATAAAAATAGAACTTAAAATTGTAACATGTTCTGGGGTTATAAAACCATCATGGACTATAATCAGTATACTTATTATATATAGAAAAACCGATCCTGGCCAAATCCTTATATTGAATACATATAACAAATTTTTGTTATGTAATCCTGAATTTTGCTTCAGTGAATACCATTAAACAATACTTCTTTGATGTATACCTAAGGATACACTTATCTAGCAAAAGAAATTTGTAATACAAAAATACATAACACATATTTAAATGGGACAAAGAAAGAAGCAATTCAGATTAAGCTTTTACTTGAAAAATAAATTGTTATAGAAGTGATAATATCGTGTATTCTGATAAACTGATAGTCAGAAAATGAAGGATGTGCTATAATTCTAAATCAAGTGGATTTTGACACCAACCAAATTACTGTTTTTGAAAAAGAGGATTTTTTAATATATTTGCAAGCTGAGCTACTACATTTTACTTTCATTTATCATTTTCAAAACAACCTATAAAGAAAAAATTGCTAGATTTACTGAATTTTATTGTGTATTATTTATGATATAAATTGTTAGCCATAGACCGGCCAAATTGGAGGCTTCAGATATATAAAGTAAGAACATTCTCTGTGTCAAACATTATGCATTATTTACATTGCAATATGTATTTCCAAGTGTGGGTTTGAATAAATGAAGACTAAAATACATTCTGCCTATTGTTACCTTGGACCCCTCAACTCTTAGGAATCCTTTCTTGCTGTTATTTACCTTGTGTTAGTTGTGTTCAACTATGTTCATACCAGCATTATTTGTAATAATCAGGACCCGTAAGCAAAGTAGATGCCCCTCAACTGAAGAATGGATAAAGAAAATATGGTACATTTAAACAAGAGTACTACTCAGCAAGGAAAAAAAATGAAATCTTGAAATTCACAGGCAAATGGGTGGAACTAGAAGAAAACCATCCTGAGGTATTTCAGTCACAGAAAGAGAAGCATGCCCTGTACTCACTCATGTATGGATATTAGACATTGAGCAGAGGATCACCAGCCTACAGTCCGTACCTCCACAGAAGCTAGGAAGTAAAGAGAACCTGAAGAGAGACATACATGGTTCCATTTAGAAAGGGAACTTGGCAAGAGCTCCTGAGCAAATTGGGATCACTGAGAAGGATGGGTAGGAGAAAGAGAAGGGGAGAAAAGCATGGAGGAGGAGAACATGAGGGATCAGAAAGACTGAGTTGGGGAAGAATAGAGAAGGAGAGCAAGAAAAGAGATACCTTAATAGAGGGAGCCATTATAGGTTTAAAGAGAAATCTGACACTAGGAAAATGTTCACAGATCCACAAGGATGACTCCAACTAAGAATCTAAGCAATAGTGGAGAGGCTACCTTAAATGCCCTGCCCCTATAATGAGATTGATGACTTCCTTAAATGTCTTCCTAGAACCTTCACCCAATAGCTGATGGAAGCAGAAGTGACATCCATAGCTAAATGCTAAGCTAAGTTGTAGAGAGGGAGGAATGATGAGCAAAGGGGTCAAGACCATGCTGTAGAAACACATAGAAACAACTGACCAAGTGGACTCCAGTCTTAAATTTGGGGAACTAGCATTGGACCAAACCAAGCCTTGTGAATGTGGGTGTCACATAGGAGGCCTGAGCAGTCTATGGGTCCACTGACAGTGGAACCAGCATTTATCCCCAGTGCACAAATGGACTTTGGGAGTCCATTCCACATGGAGGTCTACTCTTTCAGCCTAGGCCCTCCCCCAAATATTATGACAAACTTTGATGATTCCCCATCAAAGGCCTCACCACCCTGGGGAGTGGATGGTGTTGGAATGGGTATTGGTGGGGGCCATGGGAGGATGTGTGGGAGAGGTATCTGGGATTTATATGTAAAATAAGATTGTTTTTAAATAAAAAAAATAGAAACACACAGCAGGCACACAGACCGGGCATAATGGGGCATACCTTTAATCCCTTCACTGGAAGAAGAGGCTGGCTTGAGTTCCATGCCAGCCTGGTCTCCATAGTGAGCTACACAGTGAGATTCTGTCTCAAAAACAAACAAATAACCAACAACAAAAAGCAGTCACATGGCATTTTAGGATCAACACTTTCTGAGTGTCAGTTTGTTCTACTGTTGCTATCTGGTGAATACATTGCTCCACACTAAAGTAAAACCACTGGTGCAATGAGTTTTTGACATAATTTATAGGCAAGCTGTTGCAGACACAGAAACATACTTGGAACATATAGTAGAAGTAAAATACAATTTGAACTTCTAAAATGTAGTCAAGCTTCCAGGGGTTCCTTCCTATATTTGAGTTCATATTATATAGTCTCAAATCAAAATAATCTGTTAGGTTTCTATGTCACTGTACATGCTGGAGTCTTTTTTTTTTCCTGAAGGAATTGAGTTTGTATTTAGCAAGATCCAAAGGAACTGTGGGTTGTGTAGAAATCAACTGAATCAACTAAAGAAATGTATGGAAGCTCCTCCAGCCCTCAATTTGTGCTGCAAATTATTTTCTAGAACAAAGTTCACCTCTGCAATATTTCAAATAATCAAAGTTTGCCACCCTTGGGAATGCATCTATTCTTAGCTATAGAAGGAACTTCAGCAAAACAGTTGCTGATGAGGTTTGAGAATTGCTGATGCTTGAATAAGCAATCTTATTTGGAAGAACTTTGTAGACTTCTTATTTAATGGACAACAGGGCATTCTAAGATATGCTCTTAAAGGAAAGGAATTTAATTTTCACCTATTCATTTGACAATTATTCCATGTGATTATTACTCATTGTAGTTCACTATGCCTTTGAAAAGAAAAAGTAGTAACGATCTCATACAAATTTGAACTAGGAGGAAATGGTCAGTATAAACAGAAGATATATGTATCAACGTTTTATGTACAATATATATGTATATATTGAAACAATCAGTTAAGGCCTAGTAAATCTGTTTGGTTTAGCTTGTATAACAAATAATTGATATTTACATGTAAATGTGCCTTTATTCAATATAACATTTTATATGCAAATCAGCAAGTACTGTAGAATTACAAAGCATTAAGGTAGAGAGAGGTAAGAACATTTCTTGTATGCATGATGTCACAAGAAAAAATACTTAGCCTAATTGAACAAATTAATTATTCCTTTTTCCCTATAGACTACCATAAACACACACACACACACGGATATCATTCATATATATATATATACATATATATATATATTCATATATATATTCGTTATGAATACACTTAATTGCACTTAATTTTAATGACAGTGTGCTTGCATGGAGAGGTTTCTTTCAAATCATGATTTATTTTCTAAATGTTGAGGCATGGTTGTTATTTAAGCTGTAATTTTCCCCACTGGCCACATTTGGGAGAGTTTCCAAAGCAGGGAACAATTGTTATTTAAGTTCTAACATGCCTCACTGGTTACATTTGGGAGCTGCTTCTGGTTGCACTGAACTCGTGACTGACTACAAATAAAGTAGCACTAATTCTCTAATGTCTGTATGAACACCTCCAGAATTAATGCACTATGTTGACATACATATGTACATACATGCATACATATATGTTCATATTTAAATATATGTATGTGGTTTTTAATAATCCCTTTAAAATATTTATTTTCAATACATCTAAAAAAACTTAATAGCTTCCTGAATAGAAAATCAGAAAAAAATATAGGCACAGACAAACTGGGTAACCTGCTATAGAGCTTTAGGTTTATCTTGAGAATGAAAAAAGAATTATAATAAATAGTCCGACCCAAGTGTAGTCCTATAAACTGAATTATGGTCTTCTGGGCAAGATATCCTCTATGGTACAATAGTGACACTTTACCTTTGGAGTAATCAACATGTGTGAAATAATCATATCAGTCAGTATGCCAATGTGGATAGGAAAAAAATCCCACAGGGCCCCATTGCCAGGAGAGGAAGGATCAGATCAATATTTTCTGGCTTTGAGCCCTCTAATATTTTATCTAATCCCAAACACATAAGCATAAAAGTAACTCTAAGTTTTGTTAAGTTTTTTTTTTGTGTGTGTGTGTGTGTGTGTGTGTGTGCATAACAATAATATTTAAAGAAGAGGTCATGTCTGACTCAGAGAATGAAAGAGAACATAATTAGTAGAAAAATTCGAGAAGAGAGAGGAAGGAGTAGAAATTATGCCAAGACAGTGGTCAAATGTAAAATTCTAAAATGAAAAATTTAAAAACAAAAATGTCTTTTCTTGTTTTCTTGAATATGATAATACTGATTTCCAAATTATTGAGTCATTGCATGCTCAGTTGGACAAGTACATAGAACCCAATCCTATTGCAAATCACTTTTTTCTAAAAAAGTATTTGTATTATTCATTTAAGCCTGTAACTCTTTTGCTTGCTTTCTATACTTATTGAAGCATGCTTTGGACTCCAATATGTTAGTGTAAAAAATGTTGATTCTACTGTTTTATTTTTTTAATGGCAATTTTTTTAGAACTCTTCTAGAGTATATGGAAGTGTCACATCTTCGGCTTCTTATTTTACTAATGACTACTATATTTCTCACAAATTTAAGAGTTCAATAGACTATTATGATTGTGCTAATAAAACTTCTAACATTTTGAAAAATAGATTTAATAATAAACCTGCTCAATATAGTAAAATGTCAATAAAATTTTCTTACAACCACATGCAATTTTAGAGATTTACAAATTTGCAATCACCAATGGCTAGTTCTGAACATATGAACCTACTATATGAAAGGAAATATTAAGCTATTTTTCATTCTAATGGAGAATAAGATTGAATTTGATTTAATAGAAAGCTAGAACCAATGAGTAACTTAAAGTACTTGTGTTTACATATTTTTTGCTTTATACATGTCAAAAGTTATGTTTGAAGATTCCTAAATTATATGGATAAACTGGGAGAATAGCATATTGTCTATAGAAGCAGTATGAAAATGCACACAAATCTGTCCAGTTGAATGCCATATAACCAACTAGGGATAATGGCTCAGAGATTGTCTTGGAACCATGCCAAACAACCTCACGTGGGCACCACTTTATGAGAATAACCAGAGATACAAACTGATTTTGAATATAGAAAGAAAATAATTATAAAGTTAAGGTATTTAAAGTTTTCATACTTTTAAGTCCAGCTTATACTCTGATAGCCAGTCCAAAGTCAAGGAAAATAAGGACATCACGTGGTGTTGCTCTGCCAAATGCTCGCTGAATGTGGTAGCGATGAAATGTGTGAGCAGTGTGAGCTTTGCTTTAAATCACCAAGTGTGTAAGGAAGTGTGAGGGCCACCTACCACTGCCTTTAGGCGTTGCTTTATTGATGACTGTATTCTGCACAAAAGGCACGCCATATTGCTAATCATTAATGGTAAAGTTTGTGGAGATGTCTTTGTAAGATAGCGTTGTTGTGACACCTTAACTAATGTTTTCTGAGAGATGTGCTGGAGAGGTAGCTCATTCCTGACACTGCCTAAAAGGACAGAAACTGTAAGATGGATTGCCCAGAGATCTAGGGTAGAAACAAATATGACTTGTTAAAAACAAAAAAGTCAATGAAATGATTCCTAATGCTATTCTGCTATATTCATACATCCGTACCTAGACTGATTGTCCTCACAGAGGCCTTTACCCAACAACTGATGGGAGCAGATGCAAAGAGCCATAGCCAAATCCTAAGTAGAGCTGTGGGAACTCACAGAAGAAGAGGAGGAAGGAATGTTAAGAGTCAGACGAATCAAGGAACCTAGGAGAACATGAACCACAAAGTTAACTAAGCAGGGCTCCTAGAGTCTCACAGAAACTTGAAGAGGCGATCGTGGAGCCCGAACGGGTCTGCTCTAGGTCCTGCTCTACGTACATAACATATGCTATGTACACGTAGTTTAGTTTTCTTGTAGAACTTGTACAGTGGGAGCAGGGATTCCTCTGACTCCTTTTCCTGCTCTTAGCCGCCCCTTTCCTCCTACACTGGGTTGCTTCCTCCAGCCTTGATAGGAGGGTTTGCGTTTAGTTTTATTACATCTTGTTATTCCTAGTTAGGTTGATACACCTGGGAGTCTTGCATTTTTTCGGAAGGAAAGAGGAGGGTGAGGTGGGGCAGGAAGAGGGGTCTGGGGGGGGAGTGGAGGGAGGAGAAAGTGTAGTCAGGATGTGTTGTGTGAGGGAAGAATACACAAAAAGAAAAAAGGGATCACAGGAGAATAAAACTTTCTTATGAATGCATCAGATTGGAGTGCCCACTCTCCAGACGTCTCAGGTAGACACAATTGCAAGACTATATTTACATGTAAATTTAATGCCTTTAAAGTTTTCAAAGCCAGTTCTGCTCAGTTTTGTGAAATTAAGATTTTTGGATTGGTTTTCCCGTTTGGAAGTTAAGAAGAAGATGTAATTATTGTAGTGAGATGAGTTCCTTTCTATAATGCGTAGACTTCAAAAATAGCTCTTTTTCTCTTAAATATGGACCTATTTCCATAAACTGACTGTCAATATATGTCAAAGTTGCAAACTCTCTTTGAGTTTTTTATATCTATGGCAAGCAATCGATTGCTTCTGGTTTAAAAAAAAATGTGCATCTTCATACAGAATGAAATAACTGGCTACGAGTCTTTTATCTTTCTCTTTAGCTATGTGCAAGGGAAAGGAAATGCAAACACTGGCCTCCTCCACTGCATAAAAGCCTCAGGCCTTAAGAAATAGTAGATAGGTAGGAGGAGAGTGGTATGTGTCTTTGGTCCCAGGACTTGGGAGATAAAAGTAGTTTGGGGGGGGGTGGAGAAAGTAGTAGATATTCAGAACAGCATAGATACCACATTCTCAAATACATCATAAGATAAACAATGATAATTGTACATGTTTGAGGAGTCTGCCTTTAAGCTGGGTCCAGTACTTTATACAGAGGGAGCTCTGTAGCTTTGATAAGATCTGGTTAGTAGTTCATTATGGAAGCTTCCATGGTTGAAAGAGTACCAGGGATGGTATAATATCATATCTAAATTGGCCCATGTAAGGATCTGTAGACAGCACTCTGAAATTCCATATCTCAGTGTTCCTGGGGCGAGTGATCCTTAGGCCTTATTTAGATCTTCATACAGTGACCACTAGCCAGCTGGCACTTATTAGTCCTGTTTCCACGAAGTTACAATCAATGAAGCCTTGATTACATGTGGTGTGATCTAAAGCCAAGTGACACTAATCTGGCCTCCCAGATCAGTGGCAAAGGAACAGATTCAGAGGGATGTTAGAAGATTTATAATGAACTTAACTTTTTTTCTGTTTTTCCAGTCAGGGTGTTGATATGGCTTAGTTTTGTCCATTCAGGATAGAATCCGATACTCAATGTCAGGTTTCAGTTTTTGTAGGTTTGGTTTGTTTTGTGTTGTTTTTTAACTGTGAGACTGTGCCTACTCAAAGGTCATTCATACATGTATTAGGATGAGTTATAGTTTCATTTTAAGGTTTGTGGTTTACAATAAATTAGATTTTAAATTTTATAGAGAACAAGATTTTTATTTTGCTTCACACTCCTATATATACAGACCCAAAGATATTAAAAACATTCTTTTATAAAGCATTCTTCTTGTTGTATTTTACCTTAAAACATTTGGGGAAGAGAAGGGTACATAATCAAAATATATTGTATGAAAAATTGTTTAAAAAGTTTTAAGTATACATTTAGCTATTTTTTGCATTATCTATTCTATTTTAATTTTCTGTTTATTTTTTGCCAATTACACAATATATTACTTTGGCTTTGTAAGAAGCCTAGATACACTCAGGTTGAGTGTATCAAATTTATTTTCAGAATACCTTGATTCTGCTAGGTCATTCACATTTTCCAACAATTTTCAAAATCAATATTGCAATTTTCACAAAGCATTCTAACTTTGGAGTGTGATTGTGTTGAATCATTTTGTGAAAAACACACAGTGCTAAATTGTACAATCTGTTATTATTTTATTGATTGAGGCTTTTCGTTAATTTCTGTTTAGCATTTTCTGGCCTTATTTGTGATGAGCACAGACATGTCTTATCGCCAATAGAAAAAAAAAAGTAATCAATATAATATCACAGACAAGAAGCTCTGTCAAGTCAGGCCTGGCAGCATCTATCTGGATTAAATGTAGGAAGGTTGGGACTATTTCATTATCCATAATAAACCCAGGCAGATAAAAACCCCACCATGTTGAGATCCATACAGATTTTCTCACAGCCCATTATGAAAAATAAACTATAGCAAACAATGCAGTTATTTTTGTCACATACATCCTAGAAAATCTTTATATGCTCAGGGTGAATTATAACAATAGCAAGATCCCTGATGGTGCCACATTTACAATGAACTCTTTTCTAGAAAGAGTAATGGACCAGACACTGAATGCAGATACAATCCAACCAAGGAGAAGCGGTTTACTGTTTCTAATTTGAAAATGTGTATTTAGGCAAAAATAAACAGACACTTAAATTTGAAACAAGTTTGTTTTACATGTCAATCTCAATTCCCTCACCCTCCTGTCCTGCCCAGTTCCCCCACCAACCCCCATCCTATCCTCTTTCTGTTCCCCAGGGAGAGGCCTTCCATAGGGGGGTCTGCAAAGTATGTTCTATCACTTGGAGCAGGGCCCAGGACCACCCCCATGTGTCTCTATATGGGATGGGCTCCCAAAGTCCATTCATATACTAGGGATAAATACTGACCCATTACAAGAGGCCCCATAGGCTACCCACTCTTTCCAACTAGCACCACTTTAAGGGAGTCTGGGTTGGTCCTATGCTGGTTTCCCAGCTATCAGACTGGGGTTCATGAGCTCCCCCTTGTTCAGGTCAGCAGTTCCTGTGGATTTCTCCAACCTGGTCTTGACCCCTTTGCTCATCACTCCTCCCTCTCTGCAACTGGATTCTAAGAGTTCAGCTCAGTGTTTAGCTGTGGGTGTTATAGAAGTTAGTCATCATTCTCATTATTGGGGAAGGGTATTTAAAGTAGCTTTTCCACTATTGCTTAGATTATTTTGGGTCATCCTTGTAGATCTCTGAACATTTCCTAGTGCCTTAAAACCTATAATGGCTCCCTCTATTATGGTACCTCTTTATTTGTTCTCTTCTGTTCTTTCCCTGACTCAATCTTCCTGATCCTTCATGGCCACCTCTCCTCTTCTTCCTAACTCCCTCTCCCCTCTCCCCCCATGCTCACAATTAGCTTTGGAGATCTTGTCTCACTCATATAAGGCCTTTAGACATAGACCAAAGGATTACCAGCGTACAATTCACACCACCAAAGAAGCTAGGAAATAAGGAGGACCCTAAGAGAGACATACATGTTCCCCTGGTGAAGGGGAAAGGGACAAGCAGATTGTAGGCTGGTAATCCTTTGCTCTACGTCTAAAATTCGTATTTCAGTGAGTACATACCACGTTTGTCTTTTTGTGAGTGGGTTACCTCACTCAGGATTGTTTCTTTTAGTTCCATTCATTTGGTTGCAAATTTCAAGATTCCATTGATTTGTTTTCCCACTGAGTAAGTACTCCATTGTATAAATGTACCACATTTCGGGTGTCTTAAAGGGTTAAATGTTGCTTAAAAGCCTCAAAGCCTTTCTTTTCTAGACTGTAGAGGACATAACGTCTTTGTGCTTACAAATAAGTACTAAAGAAGCCAAGAATCTTATGCACTTAAGCCTGTCCCTTCAGGAAAGGGCTGTGTATACCTGTTTTACACCCAGAAGGCTGAGAGTGAATGCACTCAATAACTGGAGGACTCTCTTGTAGGCTGTAAAGCCAGGCCACACCTGAATCTCCAGACTATAATATTTATCCCAGAGTCTCATTCCTTAGGCCTTAATCTTTAGCATTGTTTCTCAGTAAATGGAGTAGATTCTTAGGGGAGAAGTGACATCCTTTTAACTAGGTGACCTCAAAACTATCTGTATTACTGAGACCATACCAAATCCTTCCCTGGACCTTTAAATTGCCATGAGATTTATTATGCACATGCTACCTGGAAACTTTTTCCAAAAATTGCGCTGTATTTACATGCCCAAACCTTACCATTCTAGTATCAAACTCTAGAAGTTTGATGTAGCCCAGCTGACTAAGTTTCATTGGACCAAATTTGCTTTCTGTCTTTTCATGGATAACTTGTTGGGCACTGGTAGCATTTTCAAGGATCCCCATAATAGACTTCGGGGCCATCTTTTGAAAATTGTTATTACTTTGCCAAGATTATCTTCTCAAGTTTCTTGTTTTGTTGGTATGTGTACTGATTTCCCATTACTGGTAACAAATAAATAAGTGGTGTGTAGATGTACACTGTACATTTCTACAGTCTGCGGATGTTGATAAAGGGTCTGGATGCCGGTAATGCTGTGGCTGTAGATACAATGCAGTGCTGCAGACGTGAATTCACACTGCATTTGCCCACAGCGCTGTGGATGTAGTGGAGATCTCTTCCACTACAGCCTTCTTGTGCTTGATGCAAGGACTTGGCTTCCAGATGTACTCCATTGTTTGCCTCTATTTCCAATGGCTATTTTCTTTTCCCGTCTGTAGTGAGGTAGTCCTTCTGTAGCACTGACCACGCCCATTGGGGGGTGGAGCTATGGGCGGAGGTGACCTGAGGAAGGAGGTCGGAGGTGGCCAGGAAGGCAATCGCTCTTTCTGGCGTGACTCGGACAGGAGAGGATCGGGTTGAATTTCCTGGTGTTCATCTGTCTAGGTTGTAAGTTATTTCTCCCTGAATAAACATCTATTCGGCTTATTTGTTTATCCTGATCCTTATTTACCACAATACCCGTCATTGGTACTTCTACGTCTGCTTCTTATCTTCCTATTGGCTATACCAGGCAAACTGTGTCACGATTCATTGTGTAACACTGCGAGCCCGGGATTGTAATATTTACCTTGGGTTCATAGTATCTTCCTAAAATGTGGACAGGGTAAATCCCAGGCCACAAGGTCTCAGCTCTATACTCAGACACACGCACACACCTCATACAATCACACACAAAAATAAAAACCTATCACAAATAACCAAGGAGTGCTGAGAGATGGACAAACGGTCTTCATCAGGAAAGATCATGCCAACTGATCATCCAATTCCAAATGGTCAGCCTTGAAAACAAAAGTACACATATACAAACTTAGCAGCTTGGGGTTGCATATTTAGGAGAAATATATATATATATATATATGTATATATATGTGTGTGTGTGTGTGTGTGTGTGTGTGTGTGTGCGTGCGCGCTATACATGTGTATATGTAATAACAAGAGATTTAAAAAAAAATCCAGAAATTTGAAAAAAGAGCAAAGACACTTTTGTGAGAGGTTGAAAGGATACAAGGAAAGGGAGCGATAATGTCATTATCTTATAACTTCCAACAAATAGAAATAATTTAGGGGAAAAAGATATTCAGAAGTATAAGATGCTATGCTACTACAGAAGCTGGCTAGTCTTGCATGCATTAGTCTTTTCATTTATGTGAGGGCTGCCTGGAGTAAGTCCTCTACATGAGTCATTTGTACATTTCTACATATGGAAAAGACGGTGGTAATATTATCAGCTACCTCTTATGGAATGGAAAGGAGACTCTTTGGAACGCGATGAAGGGGCCTCATTGGCGCAGTAGATAGAGTGTCACTGTCATGTATGGGATGACGAGGAGGAACAAGAGATTGCCATTGGCAGTGAATATGATCACATCATCTGATACAGATGGAAAAAAAAATCATAATGGGACCAGTCAGCTCGCGCAATGACAATATACACATTTTAAAGTAACACGTAAGATGAGTGTAGTGGCATATAAGTGTAATCCTAGCATCCAGTACAGTGAACAAGAAGAATTGAAAGACCAGAGCCATTTTTGGCTACAGAGTGAGCAAGGTAAGTTTACATAGTGAGACACAGTTTAAAGTCAAACAAAAAAACATTTGCTTTAAAAAAAAGTCACAAAAAATCTATTAATTAACATATCTAAAAACTATTCCCTATTATTTTAAAAGTAAGAGTATAATTTCAGATTTCCTGATATTTATTTTGATGATTGAAACTGAATCCATGACCTTATGTGTATGTTTTTGCCCTGTAATCATGATTTGCAAACCTTCCCTACACGATCTTCTTGATATATAATAAAGTCTTGTTACTATGGAGGACCAAACATCGCATATACAAAGTTAATAAGATAGGAATATTTACTGAGGCTACACATGTCACAAGTATTTTCCCATTTTTATGAAAGAAAATTCAGCCTAAAAAATACTCAATTGGATATAGACTTGTTTTTGCTGTGCTGAGAAAATGACAAACCACACTTGTTTTGCTGAGGCCAATGCAGGAAATGTCTGTGGAGTTATGGATTCAAACTGATACCTTCTATTTCTCACTAAGTGACAGGTTGTCATGTGGCAACATTCTGTGACTATAGTGCCACTTCTATCTTGAAGAGTGAGTTGCTACTGGGAATTTAAACTTTGGAATAAAAAAATATTGCTTAATATATATGCATTTTTTTTGTTCCCATACTGAAATTTCAATTGTACATGACTGAAGACGGCGGTAGATATTTAGGGGATATAAAGCATGATAATATGGACAGAATCAAGAAAATCCACTGCTAATATAGTGTTGAAATTATCAGGCCAGAGAAATGTGAATATCTTTTTCTCCCTAAGTTGATATACTTTAAACTCTGTGGGTAATTATTTTCTAAACAGCATAAAGAATGCTTACATTCGTTTCTGCTTTGATAGCAAACTCAGTTTTGCAACAACAAACCCCCTACCTTATAAACAACAAACCCCCTAACTTAAAATTTTACCAGGTGATTTCGAAAGGTCAGTAATAAAATCCCAGATGTTTTGTTAATGGGCCCAATTTATGTAAAACTTTCCAATCCATTCTGTAGCAGCAAAAGTGTGACATTTGTAGCTGCAATTTAATTATAAAGCTGTGCACTTCAGGAAATATCCATGCTAGGGCCTGGAAGATTAAGAGAATCTGACAGCGAGGTGCTTTTTCTAGGCTGAGAAGATGGCTCTTTGGGTAAGCTGCCTGCCACACAATTGATAGGACCTCAGTTCAGATCTCCAGAATCCAAACAAAAACTAGCACAGGCACATGCACTGTAAGCTCAGCACTCTTGCAGTGATAGGAGATGGAGAAGAGAGTCTCCAGAAGCTCAGAGGCCAAGATGATGAAAAACACAGCAAGAAACAGCCAGCTGCCTTGTCTCAAGCAAGTGGAAGGTGAAACAAACTCTCTCTCTCTCTCTCTCTCTCTCTCTCTCTCTCTCTCTCTCTCTCACTCTCTCTCTTCGATATATATATATATATATATATATATATATATATATATATATATATATATCCCCTGACACATAAACACACACATGCAAACACATGACCATACACATGGAGGGAGGGATGCAGAGAATGAGAGAGATAAAGGCAGAGAAGGGAGGAGGAGCCATTTTCAAATTAAGATTTTTTTCTATTCATAGGAAAAAAAAAAATCTAAAGAAAAGGGTACATGGCTTACGGACCTGAATTGTAAGCCACGTATTTATTAAATCTGAATATTGATAAACCCTGAAGAAAAACTGAAGGCAAATGCTTGCTAAACATCAAGACAATATGATCCCATTGAGATACATTATGAAACTCTAAGGACTTCATAACTCCCGATAGTTCTCTGAGACACATTAAACTGCCACAAAATTAAGAAGCACAATCATAGAAACATCCAACAAAATCAACTCCGAGACTTGGGGAGCGTTCATTCTGATCGGATGCTACCTGCTACACGTTCTTTGCTTTGCATGGCCCATCTGTTTGGAACAGATGCAAAATCCCACCGCAAAGAAGAGTGTGTGCTCCAGTCATCTGCAAAGGGAGCAAGTAAACCAACAGCAGCCTGGCTGCACAGAGCGCATTGTTGGAATAGGAAAGCAGTCTAGATTTGTCCTCGGAAGGATATTTTAGATCATGACTAATGCCGTGTCTCCATCTGCCTTGGTTGGGCATGGGTCTAGGACTCAGGCAGCATCTTCTTTTTTGTTTGTTTTGTTGTTGTTTTTTAATGGAATCTTACAAACAGTCCTATTCTCACGGAATAAATAGGTCAGGGGAATTGTGTGGCGACTTTGCATTCCAGATCTGGAATTTCTGGTGAACACTCCAGCTGTGTTTGACATGGAGAATCAATATTCGACATAAGCTCATTCTGTTCATGCTGAAATGCTTTCATGAATCTCTTGAGTGTGTAAGATGCTTTTATGAAAATTACTAATATTGACTCAGTAGAAAAAGATACAAAAGCCATTTGCTTAAGCATTTTGGCAACAGGCCCGTGAAACATTTTGAAGAATACTATTAAGACCTTTCATTGTACCTTTTATTGAAGTACAATTTATATATATATATATATATATATATATATATATATATATATATATATATATTCGTTCCCTGCTGGTTTATCAAGAAAATGTGTTTATAACCATTTTACAGATGCTTGTTTAAAAGTCTAAGTAGATTTTTTTAAAATCTAAATAGAATACCTAGGGAGGATTACTGTTCAAAATATTTTTAACTTTCCTGTTAAATTACTATGTACCATAAATTCATCCTCAAAAGAGTAGGTTGGGTAGATCAAAGTAAATTGTGTTAGGAAGCATGAGGTCTGACATATGTTTATGTTGATAATTCTGCACAGAGAAAGCAAGAGACTTGCAAAGTTTATGTGCTAACAGTGAAATGTCATTTGCCCAGACCTCCACCCTCCAAAAAATCTTCTCAACCTCTAATGAGTAATGACAAAATAGCCTGGAAACTGGCCCAAACCATATATAAGTATCAACTTGTTATGGCCTCTCAAGGCTTAAAATCCAGTTATAAAGAAATCAAGAAACAGACTTTATAGTATCACATATAAAGGAAAGCTGCAAGTATATTTTACTATGGATTTTACTGCTACAGGAACAAAATCAATTTTACAAGTTATAAGTTCAGATGATTAATAGACAATAAAGGCATTACTGAAAACATATTTCATTTATCATGTTTTCTCAATATAAGAATACAGTAGACATTGGATATAACTATATAGATCCATGAGAATTTTAATAATTTACTAAAAGTATAATTTTAGGAGTGGAGTTAGCATTATTCAAAATTCCCCAACATACCAACTCTTTTTTTAATGTGACCTATTTTCTATTCTAAAACTGTGACTGGTACCCAATACATGCTGAATGTGTTCTTGCTGAATGATTCCATAACAAACACACACACACACACACACACACACACACACACACACACACACACACACACAAATCTGGTAAGTAAAAATGTTTCCCTATTTTAAAAATCTTAAGATAACAAATAGCAAGTAGTGTAATTTGGCTATGTCAATTTTGATTTTGGCTGTTTGAAGATGTTTTAAAATTAGAAGCACACATTCTCCTTGAACCCCTCCCAGAGAAATCACTTTCACTCTGGAACAGACAGGCCAAAACAAAGGGGCATGCCTGGCTTCTATGTAATTCTGCTCTTCTACTTATTATAGGACAGGTAGAAACCAACCTTAAAGTGATTCTGCAGTCACAGCTGGATAGTTAACTATTTTGTTGAGACTTGCTTTTGATTGAATGGCCTAAGATGAATACTATGTGACTAAGAGGCAAACAGAAATATAATTGAATTGTCCCAACTATTGGTTCATTTAAGGTCCTTAAGTTGAAAAATAAGGAAAAGGCAATCCAATATCTCATATGAAGTTTTCTGAGTGGATCATTACTTTACAAATCCAAATACCATGAATTTATATATTAGAAGATCCAGAAAAAGTTAAGGTAACTTTGTGAACATGAATCATTAATAAGGCGGCACTTTCTACTCTTCTTTTCCTTTTGAGATTACAATATAATAACAATATTTTTATCTTTTCTTCCTCCAGCCCTCTTAATAATCCCTCCCAGTGTGATTCAAGTTGATGCCCCTTTTTTCCCTAATTGTTATTGTATGCATATAAGTGTGTGGGTATACGTATACATATATATCCTTAAATATAGTCTGTTAAGAGAGGAATTAACTTTATTTTTATTACAATTGTATTATTTAAAACATCTTACATTTTAATTTTTTTCATCATATTCTTCCCTTCCACAAAATTATTTCAGATCATTTCTCCCAGACTACCCATACAACTTTAAGTTCTCTCTCTCTCTCTCTCTCTCTCTCTCTCTCTCTCTCTCAGAAAAGAAAAAAAGTCATCTGTCATCCACATGCATAGAGTGTCAGTGACATATTGATGATATCTGCCCATAGTAAAACAAAGGGAATCATCATCAAATATGCTCCATTGCTATCTGCCTTATGAAAGTAGTTATAGTGTTTGGGTTTGACTTTAGAAGAATAAATGGACTACCTCCAATATTATTTAGTTTATTTTTATATAGGTATGATGACAATATTACCATGTTGAGTTTGTCAAGTACAAGTCATGATTTATTATACTTAGATGTTTTAAGGATAAGTCACTTGCATTTAAAATGCTAAATGCAGCAACAGGGAAATGAGAGGGTAAATTAACAGGGAATTTAGGCAGATGGGCAGGCAGATGAATTGGAAAGTAGATACAGAAAATGCACTTAGATAAGTTAGCCATTTATAAATATAAGACTGCTGTAATAACTACAAACATTGTTATTAGCCTTTGTCAATGACTGAATAGTGGCTAATTCAAAACTGTCTATTTAATAGTCCTTTAGAGAAAAATAAAAATATTATATAACAAAGTCCTCAGCCAAGATTGATGTAAGTGTTCATTATAAAGTAATTGTATAAATTACAAAGAAACTGAAATGATAAAAAAAATGGTAAATAATATCTTATGAAGTAAGTCAACAACATTAAGTCATTTTGAGAAATAGTGAAAAAAGCAAGATATTTTGTCATCTTATCAACGCCATGGTCTGAGAAATTAAAGATAGCATGCCATGCCTAATGTTCCTATATAACTATTTATTGACATATGTGGGAAAAACACATACTTGGGGATCCATGTCTGAAAAATGTTAGGACTTATAGCTATTATCTTCACTTCCAAGATATTGTATGGTGGGTTAATATATAAGACTGCAATTTGTATCCCTGCCAAACTTGGAATTCATGGAAATGAATAGAAAGTCACTTTTCAACATTATAGAGTTTGATTAGTAACAGAAGTTCAATGTCGACACTCTGTAGGTAAATCAACTCATCTGAAAAAAATGTGATTTAAAATAGATGAATGTTACATTCTTTTCTTAAGGCCTAATATTTTATGCACAAAAAAATACTATACGAAAAAGTATTCAATGTTAAGTTTTTCAGTTGAACTTATTACATATTAATAATATTATTGAGTAACTCAAAAAATTAATGCAATCTGAATTTGCATTCAAATGCCAACTGTCCACCAAAGGAAGTAAATTTTTAAGCTTGTGGTTTGTCCTCTAGCAAGGGCATTCATTCCAAACTACAGTAGTACCTAAATTATATTTGTTTTTTAAAGAGTCAAAATGTTAAGGAACAATAACATTTGAGTAAGCAGAAGCTAAGAGAAAAAAAAAAGTCATTAACTTGGTATTTACCACTGTGTTCCAAGGATAATGCTAGGCAATGTACCAAGGAGGGAAGTGATTAAAGGAATGAAGTGTGTCATATATTTTGTTATTATTCCCAATTATTTTTGTATCTCTTTCTAAAATGGTTTTATCCCTCATGCCATTTACTTCAAAATTAGCTTTTGGGTTCTGAAGATGACCTGTGCAAATGACAAGTGATACTCCTCAGCAGTAAATTTAAAATCAATTGTGTGAATTCCCCAATTTGTTTTTCCTCAGCCGTATTGTGCCTAAAAGAGTTCATTGACTTAATAAAGAGATTCCAGAGTCAGAGCTGACACCAGCAAAATCTTTTGTGGGTGTAAAACGCAAACCTTGGGATCATATATTTGTTATGGCAACATATTTAGTTTGACTACTTTCTTAAGAGACAATAGGAGAGATTACAGCATTCTACAACAGAAAAAGCTTTGTGTTTTATCCTAACTCAATAAAAAATACGTGTCACCCTGTGTAGCAGTGTATACAGGTGATAGATTATGAAATATTGTCGTTCAGAGTCATGCAGATGGTTGCTTATCTATGATTTTGTAGATGTAACAACATGTAAATGACATCTTCATCATCAGACAAGAAGAAAGTCAGAAGTACATTCTCTTGTTCTTATTTGAATTAGCCCCAAAATGATGCTGTTCTCTGTGGCCACAAGCTATTACTCAGAAGAGGTACATAGCCATGCCATACTCTGGGGTTTGCTAGGGAGCATTCAATGATGGTAAACAGAATTTCTTTCACATGTACATGTATCATTAGAAGACAAAATGAGGTACATATATGTTGAATATATTAAAATGTTACTATATATGACATTGAAACAGACTATTTTTTATTGTTGAAGTTTCTTTATCAGAGCAATGGATATAAAGAGATAATTTATAGGATATAGTATCATGTTTCCACTCTGGCTGTTTCGTGCTAGAGGAGAACCAAAAGGAGATCCCTTAATAGAGGGGGCCATAATAGGGTGAAAGAAAAATCTGGCACTAGGGAAATGTTCAGAAGACCCCGACTAAGAATCTAGGCATGCCCTTCCCTTATAATGAGGTTGACGACTACCTTATTTGCCATCCTAGAGCCTTCATTCAGTAGCTGATGGAAACAAATGCAGGCACCCACACCTAAGCCATGCGCCATACTCCTGGAATACAGATGTGGAGAAGGAGGAAGGATGAGTAGAGGGATCAAGGCCCTGTTGGACAAACCCACAGAAACCACTTCCCTGACCAAGTGAGAGCACAGGGACCCCAGTAAAGCTGGGGAACCAGAATTGGACCAAACCAAGCCTTCTTAATGTGGGTGCCCGTTCGGAGGCCTGAGTAATCAATGAGGCCTCTGACAGTGGAACCAGTATTTATCCCTAATGCAATAATGAAACTTGGGAGCCCATTCCCTATGGAGGGATACTCTTTCAGCCCAGATATACACGTACATCTAGGCATGAATGCCATCTATATGGAATAGACATATATGTATATATAAAATTTTTATAATCCATTACTATTTTAATGGATGACAAGAATTACTCCAATTCTTGGCTATAATGAATAAAGCAACAATAAACAGGAACATGCAAATATCTCTATGTATGATGTGGGAATCTCTGGGTTCATTCCCAGGAGAGAAATACTTGATTCATATAGTATTTCTAGTTTAATTTTTTTAATTAGATATAAAGCTGTTGGCCTGTTACTAACATTTCTTATTGGCTAGCTCTGTCTTAAATATTAACCCATTTCTATCAATCTATGTATTTCCATGTGGCCTTATCTTACTGGAGAGAGGGTCGAGACCTCTGTTCTCTTAAGTCTCCACATTGTGAATCTCCTCCTACCTCTTCCCCAATCCTCCTTGTCTCCTAGTCCTGACTATCTTGCTTTCCTATTTGCCAACAGTGCTTTATTCATTAACCAATAAGATAAACATATTTACAGAATGACATTTCCCCTCATCTCCTCTTTTTTGTCTAAAATAAAAAGATGGTTTTAACTGTAACATAGTAAAATATATAACAAGACAGTTATCAAATAATAACCACATTTAAGTTTTTGAGACATCACAAAACTGATTTCCACAGTGGCTATTTTAACTTTCAAAACAATTAACAATGAGTGAGGGTTGTTTTTTTCTCTCTTCCTCTCTAACATTTGTTGTTGCATTTATTCTGATATCCATTCTTATTGTGTTAGGTGATATCACAAGGTAGTGTAAATTTAAGATTGAAATAGCAGAATAAAATTCTTTTGAGCAATTATTCACAATTTGTAACTATAGATATTATATAAACATGCAAATTATTTTGAACAGTAGAGTATGAAGCTTGTCATATGACAGTGGTATGGAACTTTTATCAATCTGATATATTAGTAGTACTGGAAGTAATAGAAATGTTTACAAAAAGATAGGATACTTGTTAATTAAATGTTAGATAAGGTTCAGTGAAATCAACTAAATTATATTACCATAACCTTAGATGAAGATGAAAATGACCTTTGTATAAAATAAAAGATATCTTTGAAAATTAGAGTCAAATAAATGTACTATAGAAATTTTACAACAGGATAAAAGCTAGGAAGAAAACAAATTTAGCATTGACTGACCTATGATCTACCAAACAGCACTAACTGTGCTGACCACCATTTGTTGTCTTTTGCAACAAGTGTCTCTATCAGTGCTTATGAAGCATAGAAACACTTGAATTGTAAGAGCAATTAGAAAATACACAAACAATTCAATGTAAAGATACTTAAAAGTAATAAATTCCTCATTTGCCTATGTTGATACATAAGTGAGAGGTGATATCTCAGCTCAAGTATTTTTCAAAATTGATTTAATTAACTCCACCAAACAGTATCATAACACTAGTATTTCAAAAATTAACTACCTGGAATAACAGGATCTATAAGGACTATTTTTTTTAATCTCATTCTCTCAAGTATATGTGATTGGCAAGTATAGATAAAGAGCTGAATTTGACTGACAGGAGAAGGCAGACATCGAGGTCCTCAAGAGACTAAAGGTAGGACCTGGAAGCAAAACTCAGCTCAACTATATTCAAAACCAAATGCCTAAGACTAAGGTTTCAGATCAAAGAAATATAGCTTTTGACAGATACTTGAATATAGATGAAGGAAAAACATCAAAATGTGTGTGATAAGAAAAAGCAGCAAAATTCTCTGCCAAAGGAATAGAATCTGAAAGAAAAGTAATAGGTGAGCTAGAGTTACCAATTGCTAACATATAATCAGAAGAAAAGGAAGAAGAAAGACATGATTATAAAGAGAATGTGTTCTGACAAATTAATAATGTTGAACACCTATATCTGCTCTTTTAAATTCCAGAAGAATAATCTGTAGGAAGAAATTGCACTTTAAAATAAGAATAATAGAACAAATGAACAGAATACTATGAAAATTACAGACAACTGAGCTTTTATAATTTCATGTGTTCTATGAAAAATTTCCACATACAAATGTATTTAATATAAAGAATATAAGAATACAAAATTTATTTGAAATGGAAATTGAAATTATTTTAATGTTATAAAATTCTGCTAAAAATATAAGGACTCATTACTACTATTGTCACAAATGAATTTCTTCTATATTATGGTTATATCACTATAGATGTCAAATATTTTAGGAACAAAAATGAATAATGAAATAAAATGAAAACATTGAAGAAAAATAACACATGATAAATTTTAGATATAATTCAGCATATACTATATCAGAAATAATTGGAATATTATGATACCTAATTGTATTGAAGGAAAAATACCCTCACAGAATAGTAATATGTGTTTATTTTTAGCAGTATTTCAGTAAATGTATGTATTCTTGTATGCCCATGAAAACGATGAAAAGATCACTTCTGCCAACATTTAAGAACACTAAAACTTTTATTATTCTATGTTATTGTAAATTATTAATTTTAAAGGAAATTTTTTCTCATTCCTAATATTAAATTGCTGTATACTTGTCAGAAAGAACTTTTTATATTCACAATTCGTCAAATTAATCTTCCTTTAATTATTGTTTTCACAGTAAGAATAACAGCATTAAATAGAAGGGAACAACAAATAGTACAATCAAGCTCTCAATATCATCTATTAACCACAACAATGGCTCCTATGGCAACATACCTGTAATATACCATAAGTGACACTCACATGTTAGTAGTGGCCAACAGCCTTCTAATTGGAATTAAATTAGAAGAAGAACATCTGGTATTGGAAACATAGCCAATTTGCAGGAGCTATTGATGTCATGAACATTAGAAAAGTATCTAAGATTGCCACTTTTTTAGACAAGTGTAATTATAACTACATTTCCAAGTTCCTATCTAAACCCACAGGTCAGTGTAGCTATCACTTTTCCCAAAATAAATTTCTTTTTAAATCAAAGTGGGGAACATCATCAAAACACACAATTGAATGCATGCATAGATCAATAGATTCTGGGATTCCAGCCCAGTGGCTATATCTACATATAAACTCACATTCCTGTGGCTCAGGGTCCATAATGTACAAGAATGTGGAAAGATTATAAGAGCCAGGATATCAGGAAGTCTGCTGAGGATCATTTATTCCTATGGCTTCATAACCTAGGCAGGAACAATGACAATATCAATGGATATGTTAATGTAAAAGGAAGAACACTCTATGGAATTCTGCCCCTAGATAGAGTCATAGGCAGCTAATGACTATTGGAAGAGAGGAATTAGCCTCTCCTTTCTTATATCGGACTTATTGGTTATCCCATGGACAGTGGTCAGTCCTGAGACAATGTTATGTTCATAAACAATGAAAACAGACTCATCAGATTGCATTTATGTTTGTACACACACACACACACACACACACACACACACACACACATATGCAATAATAAAGATCAAAGAAAAGAGGCTATATATATATATATATATATATATATATATATATATATATATCAATAAAGAACAATGAAAAGAGGCTTTCATATTGTGAGTAGATTGGGTTATGGGAGGCATTAGAGGGATGTACCAGGAGTGGGCTTATAGAGAAGTGAAAGGGGAAAGTGATATAACCGTATTTTAATAAAAATAATATGTATGTATATATGTATATACTTAAGTCATAACATCATGGCCCATACCTCTGGTGGAGCCCTCTTCTTTTCCCAGATGCCAGATCATCCAGCATGCCAGGTAATACTGTCACCCATTCCACTTGTTACTGCCCATCCCATACCTCTGTTGGAAGTCTTCTATCCCATCAGAGGCCAGATCAACATCATGAAACCCAGAGACCAGGCCAACACCCTAAAAGCCAGGCAGAAGCCTACTAAAACATAAAAAGTGAGCGTCCAAATCCCAGAGGAACCCCACCCAAATCAGAGGCCACACACATACATTCCCAGAACTTCAGCCCCAAAGTTGAGCACAACCCCCTACTTCACCAGAGACCACCCTTGTCATCAAAGACCCTCTACTCAACCACATGCCATGGTATTCAGAAGACCAGAGAGGAAACAGAAACTCAGATAGAAAGCATCCATCCAGAAATCAAAAACTAGACCTTAGTCACTCCAAATCCAGATGCCTAATACCAGTTAAAGAATACTCAAATATAGCCAAAGAAATATTTCACCACCAGAACTCAGCCATTCCACAACAGCAGGCCCCTAATATTCCATCATAGCAGAAACACAAGAAAATGATCTTAAACCAAATTTAGGATGATGATAAACGTCCTTTAAGAAGAGGATATGAAAAACCAAGGAAAAGAAAACCAAAAAAGAACATTAAAAACAAAAAAAAAAAAAAAAAAAAAAAAAACAAAGGATAAAGAAAAATGCATGTTTACATAATGGAATATTACTCAGCTGTTAAAAACAATGATATCATGAAATTCAAAGGCAACTTTATGAAACTAGAAGAAGTCATCCTAGGTTAGGTAATCCAGACCCAGAGAGACAAACACGGCATATGCTACAATCCACAGACCCGCAGAGGCTTCCTAACAAGGAGGGGAGGGACACAGGATCAGCTGGGCATGGGTGGGATGAGAACATAAGGGATTGGGAGGGCATGAGTCAGGGTATAGTACTAAAAGAACTAACTGGCAAGGGTGTCTTTCTATAGTGAGGTAGAAACCCGGCATAAGGGAAATTCCCAGGAACCTACAAGTATGACTCCAGTTAAGATTCCTAACAAGAAACGGTATACAGCCTGACCTGGCCATTTTCTTCACCAGTCCTGGAACTGGAACACCAACCCAGGCACATGTAACCTACATCCTACAGTCTGTTCAGCCTATGGGAATCGCTGGAGCGAGAGCATCACAGAGATTTAACAGTGACTAACCAATGAATGGTCTGGCCTAAAACACTTGCAATGATAGAGAGTCCAACCCCGAGACAACCTGGAGTGCCAAGACCCAGAGACTGGATAGCCCACAGACTTAGTATAGAGCCAAACATAACTGGAAAAAAAATCTGTCCCTACCGTGACGGCTAACATTATTCTGTTATACTCACAGACTGCTGCTTAGCGCAATAGTCATCTGAGACTTCATCCAAGAACTGTTGGAAACAGATACAGAGAGACTCAGAGTCAAACATTAGGCCAAGCTCAGGAGAATAGGAGGAAGGATTGTAAGACCAAGCGGAGTTAGGACTTTTAAATAGAAAGTCACGGAATCAATCCAAAGGGGCTCACAGAGACTGAACTGAAAACCCCGGTGCATGCACGGTACTGACATGCACCCTGCACGTGGAACTCCTTACAACGGGAGCAGGGCCTATCTCTGACTCTCTTGCTGGCATTTGGGACCTTATTTCTCAAGCTGGGTTTCCTTGCTCAGCCTAAATAAAAGGCTAGGTACTTAGTCTTATGGCAACTTGCTATGCCATCTTTCTGAATAAAAATGGGCGGAAGAGTGAATGGGGAAAGCAGACAAGAGTCGGTGGGGAAATGGCTAGGAGGAGAGGAGGGAATGGACATTGTAATGGTGATGTTAAATAAATAAATGAATAAAAAAATAATTATTTTACAAAAGAGAATACTGTAAAATATAGAAACTAAATAAAGCACATGATTTTAAATGGGGAAACTGATGGTGTATGGGTTGAATTTTTATCAGTAGTTCAAAATCTGGTATTGGGTAGAATTTAATATTAAGTATCAGGGAACTAAAATGGATGTAAAAAGAAGCCTGGCTACCATTCCAGGTGCAATTCTTAGCCTCTGGAAAACTGTGGTTACTAATGGAAGCTCAGAAAAGTCATCTGCAGACCACAGAGTGTGATCTGTATTTTAACCTTCCCTATATAGGTTCTATTATTTCCCCTACTTGCTAAATGTCCTAAACATGTGATCTTTCTGGATGACATTGAAGAATGTAGTTGCACGTGGCCGTTTATGGGGTTCAGTCTAAGAGGAACAATGAGAATGTTATGGAGTGAAATGATAAGTTCTAGATATTTATTCCTTCTAATGTTGAATTAAGGAATATAGCAGATGTCTGAGTGCTCTCATCTGGGTGAACAATTTTGACTAGATACAGTTATTTGGGATTGCACATTCCAATAAATACATTTTTATTTTTTGGTTCATCTAAAGCTAAAAGGTTCATGTTTTCCTGTTGTTGCTGCATTATTTCTTGAAGATACCATTCACCACTCCCAATGCTAAGCCAATACTTATTTGCGTAAACCTTCTTGAAAACAAGCATCTAATCATATGGTAGTCAGAACCCTAGGAAGCAATGGAAGGAAGAGGAAAATAATGTCCTAGACTCCTAAGTGGTCTATTAGCACTTTAAATTTGGGAAATTTACTTATTTGCCCTTTTAATTTGCTCTGGGTAACCAAAGACATTTTTTTTTGTCTACTAGATAATATCATCAAAGTTTCTTCTCCATCATTTTCTTTGATAATGCCCCAAATCTTATAAATTACAGTAATAAATCATTATAGTCATCTCAATAAAGTCTACATTTCAAACATCAATATGCCAAAGCATATCTTTAAAATATTTTAGAGGATAAGAGAATTGAAGTAGAACGAACACCTTTCTTTCCTAAGAGCCCCCATAAGCAAAGAGTAAGCAGCTTGAATAAACCACGGGGCATCTTATTTTCAAACTGTGCATGGGAAGGTGACTTCCAGATGCCTCCTGGAATTTAGATCCATATGATGTACCACATATCCACACACACACACACACACACACACACACACACACACACACACACACACGCACATACACACATGATTTATTTATTTTCTGAGACGTTGTTAATAATACTAGGCTTCAGTGTTTGATTGTGGCAACTAAAACCTAGAGCCCCAAGTAGATAATGCTTCAGGAAGATAGGGCTTCAGTGAGATTATTTAACTCTTTCTTCTGGAATTCTACTGAACCTAAATATGATTCAGAGAGCCAGATGCTATAATCGCTAGAGAAATCTATAAGCTTTAGAAGGGAAACTAGAACAAAAGCTTCAGAACTACTATAAGTGCAGTAGAGAAACAGGAAACAAAGTAAGTTACTTTTATAAAGAAATGTTGGGGTAAAGGTATCCTGATTTCATAAGAAAAATGAAAACTAGGTTAGATTTTGAGTAACTAAGTCAATCCTGAATAACTTCACTGAAGGGCGCCTTCAACAATGGCGACAACAATGGTGGGGGTATATCCCAGTGACAGAATGTTGCCTAGAGTACTTGAGGCACTAGGCTCAGGCCACAGGACTTTCTTGAATCCTTCCCACCATAGACGTACAGTGAGTCACACTTTTTCTCTTTATCATTCTTCATTTTGCTTCATCACCTCCCGCTTCCCATCATGTGCAGGATCGTGACTCTGAAGAGAAGGTACTTCCAAATGACTAAGTTGTGGATGCCTAGGTATTCTTTCTATGCATGTATAGAACCCAGAACACTTTGATGACCTACAAATTACACAGGGCGTATGAGGGTGTGTAACACTCTTGCATCTTCTTACTTCTTTAAATTTACAAGAGTAAAACACACACATTGCTGTGAGATTTAACATGTAGAATGGTAATATTACCTACCTAAAACTATTCTAGGAGGTCATTCTCAATTGTAAATGCTCAGCTGGAGGTGTGTGGATCGGATAGTCATATACTATAGGTAATGATGACATTGCTTAGCCAGTAAATTTTCCAAATCATTACATCTTCTCTCAGCAACAAAAGCCCATTGGGCCTAACAGTTTCTAAGGCTATAATTTTGAGGATTGTATCTTTCATCCTCTTAGAGTTTGCCTTGGAAAAAGAATGATTTTCTTCTTAAAAATTTTCATCTCCCCAATATTGCTTTTTGAGAAGTAAGCACTCCTGACCTATGTCGGTACAACTCTCTGCTTATTACTCTAAATTGTTTAACCTCTCCACTCATCCAGTTCAAACACAAGAGATGAAAAGAGAGCTTTAAAGCCCCTTATAAAGTAAGGCTGCTATGTCATCCAGTCTTATTGCTATTGTCTTTTACACTAAAGTCCGAATCTATCCACAGAGCTGCTCAGTGGTTTGCCCAAATGCAAGAAAAGTACAAATATTTTACTGACCAACTAGGGCCTCAGTTATCCAAGAGGTTAACCAGCTTGAAGAAGAAGATCTGGTTCTGAATCTTCCTCCCTGATTTGTTGATAATGAGGAAATTTATAGGACGGTGGAAGGGGAGAGAATCGTTGTTTATTGGATGGGTGTATAATTTGAAGGCTTCTTCAAACAGCTATAGGGAGTCACTATCTTCCTTCCCAGACTGTTTGGATTTCTTTGTGATATGTAATTATTATGGAGGCTATGACATTAGAAGGTCATCATTCAGAAGCTGGCTTCTTAAAATGTTCTTTGCTTGAAAAAGAGTTTTAGACCATCATTCCTTAGATTATGCAAATATACATTTAAAAAAATCATAACTGGGAAACCTTGAATCCAGTGGAAATTGTCTGTTACTCTGTCTAGTTTCAATGCTGTAGACTGACAAAAAACACACATGTATGTATACAGCTAAGTGGAAGTTGCCTGTGAAAATACCAAAAAGTAATCATTGGATTTGATGGATAGAAAAATGAGGGCTAAGAAAATAGGAGAAAAAGCCCTTAGAATGCACCACCAAAATATTTTCTGAAAAGCAAGCCTTTTGGAACCCCTTTTGAACCAAGGTTAGTTGATTTTGTGGGTTTTCTCGTGGTGTTCTTGACCCCTCTGGATCTCCCTTTCTTCAGGAGGATTCCCGGAGTTCAGCCATAATTATACTATGGGTCTGCATCTCTTTGTATCAGTTGCAGGATGATGCCGCTCAGATGACTACTGGGCTAGGCTCTGAGTACAGAAGAATGTTAGGCATCATTACTTTGATATATATATGCTAGGTCTCTGGGTCCTGGTGCTTAAGGCATTGTCAGGGGTAGGCTCACTCTCTTGGCATGGATTTCAGGCTAGACCAGTTTTGATTGGCTACTCCCATGATCTCTATGCCATTCTTTTTTTTTTATTTAATTTTATATAACAAAGTCCAATTAAATGAAAACAAACATTTATACACAATATTTGGGAATTTGGGCGTCGTTCTTTCCAAACTACTTCCTGCTGGTACGGGGCGCTGTCTTGGGGGATTTGAAGAAGATTCAGATATCCTAGCTGTAGTCTGTAGGGCTGTTTTGTCCAGCTGTTTGGAATGTAGGATCAGCTTGTACTCTGTTTCAGGCGGTCTGGTGTGATCAAACCACATTAGTCTGTAAGGAATCCGCATCTTTTCATTTTCTGTGGAAACAAAAATAGAAATACTTTTCCCCAGTAACTTGTTCTTCAACTTAAACTTTGGAGTCAAAGCGTTTTTTTTTTTTTTTTTAATTTATTATTTTACATGTCGATCCCAGTTCCCTCTCCCTTCCTCCCCCCTCCCTCCCTCTCTCCCTCCCATTTACCCTCTCTACCCTCTCACATGCACTCTAAACACCCCCCTCCCATTCCCCACCCCAATTCCACATCCTCTTCAACATAAGTCATCACTGGTGTTTCTAATTTTAGCCATTCTGGCAGGGGTAAGATGGTATATCAAAGTTGTTTTGATTTGCTCTCTATGCCATTCTTACCCCAGCACATCCTGGACAGATTGTAGGGCAAAGGCCCTGTGGCTGGCTTGGTGTCCCTGTTCCTCGACAGATAGTCTTGCCTGGGTGGGAAGATAATAACTTCAGGCTTCACATACCCTCTTTCTAGGAGTCTTAGCTGAGGTTATCCTTGGGGATTCTTGAGAGTTTCCCTGGCACAGGGTTTCGACCTAGTCCTGAAATGACCTTCTATCTAGTGGTCTCTTTCAGTACTGCCCCTCACTACCACACCACACTCACACCCAGTGCCTCCTATTCCCATCCCCAGAAGCCCCCAGTCTACCCAGGATTTCTCCTAGTTCCCCTCCCAGGGAGATCTGAGCCCTCCTGGTTTCCTAGCCTCATTATCTTTATGATACTTTCTCATGAGCTTCTTTCACTGTGCAGATGTTTCTGTTAGTTTTGTTTTCTACACACCATCCTTGTTTCAAACAGGGACACACAGAGGGTCTTGGTTAGAAAGCTAGCAGTCTGCTTAGCTTGTAAAAAACAAGGTAAGGAATTAAGAAGCACATGGATGTGGGACATCTAATGTTCTTAAAATTTGTCTCAGTTACCTCTTATTTTGTTTATTTGCTTTGAAAATATTAAACGACTTTATTTACAAGTCTCTATGGCAGCCCAGGTCATTGTGTCCCACCTAAAAAGATACATTATGGAACATTTTCTTGCTTAAAGAAGGTGTATTTTTCCCTCTCGTGAAGTCTGATTTATTTTAAATATTCTCATGAGCCTTGAGCCAAACAAATAGCATGTTGTCTAAAATATCCTAGAAACATGTCAATTTTGTTTTAAAACTGTTAGTGAAATATACACTTTCCGTGGAAAACCAAAAGTAATTGCTACGTTCCTTCCAGGACCATCAGAAGAGTCTGTTGTCTGCTTCTAATGTAACGTTTCCATGAAAATCTATTTTTCATGAAGAACGATATTAATGAAAGAGACATGGGTCTGTTGATAAATTAACATGTAAGGGGAATGACACAGCTCCTGAGGAACATATAGATAGAATGGCAAGCCACCTCCTTGTCGCAAGGCACCTGAGTGGAATTGGCCCAAGGCTTTCACTGAACTTCAAATTCTACAGGGTCTGCATTGTGGGGGAACTGCTGGGTTCACACCTCTCAAGCTCTACAGAAAAGGCCTTGTTAATAGGGTGAAGCCAGCCATTGTTCTTGTCAAGCTGGCCTTATTAAGCCAGAAACTCACAATTATAGCTGTCTGAATCTACCGATGACAGCTCAAATGATGGAACCCACTAACATGATGCAATCATTTCCCCCTCACCCTAACCCTAATTGAATGGTTATATAAACTGATGTTTGATTCAAGTATGACTTCAAATACCTGTGTGTAGCCAGACCATGTATCAATACACATGATTCATTGATCCAAAAATGTATTTGCAGTACGTTGGTGCAGTTCAGAGAGTACTTATGCTTAAGGTTAATCTTGCTTATGGGACACATTTGAGTCCTACAGTTACTTTTCTTTTAATTTGCTCTCTATTCTGTTGACTGAGTCCTTCTTCATACAAAATATACCCTTAAGCAAAAAGAAAAGTCTACAAACATGCTTTTAATTTTCATCTTGTGCAACATACTGAAAATACATTGTGAAGTGCATCCAAATATTTTTGTCGTAGTTGTATTAAGTGAAGAAAAAAGAGAACGGTGAGATCCACTTAGATTGATTCATTCGCTTTGTTGAAATGGCATCAATTATCACTTCCAGGTTGCTTCACTGGAATAAGAATTATTGGAAAACATCGACAGACTCAGCGTGTGCACTCCAAGTGAGAGTGTGAATTCTACTAGGGACACAAGAGCTTAATATTCTGAACATGCACACCCACCACAGAAAGAGGATTAAAATACACCACATGTTGTGTAAATTGGAATCTTTATGTTGCTAATTGCAATCTAATTGGATTTCATTTTAATTTAATTGTTAGTCCATATCAAAAAATGCTTGCTTAAATGTGAGTATTTGAGAGACTGCATGACCAAGTAATAGATTTTACTTAAGTCTATTAATTAAAGCATAACTTTCATGTTTTCAGACTGTAGTTCTACTCAGAATATACCACCAAGTACATTTGAGAAACAGTTTCTGATGTTTTTTCTCATTACACAGAGCTTTTTGGGTTATATATATATATATATATATATATATATATATATATATATATATAACAGAAAAGTTCTAAATTATGCTACTATATTTACATAATTATTTTCAAAGTGTTGGTAATTGAATAAAAGGGCTAATTTATTTCCTTAAGCACTATGATTTCTTTTATATAATTTCAGGTTTTGTCTACCTTTTCTCTTTATTCTTTTCTTAAAATTTAAATGTGAAATTTAATTAACACATTCTTGAAATCAGTTTTTGCACATTAAGTCTAGCCAAGCCATTTTTTTTTTAATAATTTGTTGAATGCTATGAACCTTATATATTCTACAACCACCTACAGGTCCTTAGATCTAAAGTCCCTGAATACATTTTTGTTTTTCCAATTTTATTTTATGCAACTACCAAGCAGGAGTGGTTCCTTATGAATTATGAACTACTCCCCATAAGTAGCATAAACTACCAATAAAGTCTGTCCTAAACTGTAACCAGGATTGCTGGCTCAGCTCTTTGTTTCAACCTTTCCTTCAGCAACTTCCAGTCTCCTGATGCATTATTCAGGTATGTACTTGCTGACGGCTTTTATGATCCGTGCTGTTTGTGAGGAAAGTAGGTAGGCACAGCAGGAAAGCAGTAGTAGAATTCAGGACACACAGCCCGATTTCTCTGAGATCAAGGTCACTAGGTCCTCTTGCAACCTCATGTACACCCCTCAAATGCCATGCGTCACCCTGCAGTATTTTCCTGAAACACGAAGAAGCATGCATAACATCAGCTGACTATGTTTCTTCTTCTTACTGAACATGTAATACCTGAAAATTTCCTGTTTTTCAGGTAAAGTATTTATTCTAGCATCATTATTTTCCTAAGTAAGTCTGGATGTTTGTTTATCCTGTAAAAACAATAGGTGATTCATGCACAGCCAACTTTGAAATTCCTCTGAGTCTCACGTTAGTCATTATAGTAGGGTTTACTTCATAGTGCTATAAAATGCCACGAAGACTATTATAAAATATAATCCCAACCTAGACAGCATTTTCTATGGTGTGATAATCCACACACATTGAATCCCCTTTTTATCCCAGAAAGGTGAATTTACTCCATTGTTATAAATTCATATCGGTTACAGTAATTAAACGAACAACCAATAACATTAGCCAAAAATACCATGACATGACCAAGCCTATTTAATCATGATAAAATTACATACAGAGGAAAAACTTAATTGCTTAAACTAAGAGAAATGGCTTATAGAATGTAGGTAAAAAGGAAATATGTTAGAGACGACATTTTTAGTCTGATTAAACATCTATGGGAACTCAAAATAAGCAGAATAGATGTAGAGTTGGTTGAAGAAGAAAGATATGACTGTAGGGCATAAAAGCCAAGTATTTTGTGGAGATGACTATCCAAACAATTTGAGCATAATTTCTACTCGCCATGCTTGAGTACTTCCCAACTTCATCTTCAATTCCCTATCCTCATGGCTTCAATGCTATCACAAACAAGCAATGATTGGAAATCCCACCTTTATATCTGGCTTGTCTTCATCTTCCGTGGTCTAATGATTTCAAATGGACATGATGATTCATGTCACATGACCTTATCACTGGGTAACAGCTTTGGCATTCAAACTTGAATTTTGATATTTTTAACTTGAAGTGAGAATACCATATTCCAATAAAGTATAAATCCAGTGCAGTCTAATGATTAGAGATTCAGTTACCAAGTCACAATATGTTCTATATTTAGAATTTTAAACGTACTGAGAAGCAGTCTTTAAACATCTATGCATCACTAACATCGAGGTAACATCATGCCTCTTAGAAACATTTACAGAGAATGCCGTACCACTGGTAAGGATGAAGAAGAACATAAAAGGGACAAGCAATTGCCTCCCCGAGAGAAATGCTTGTCCTTCATCTCACTGCAACTAAGCTCTAAAGTGTGGATATGGCAAAGAGAACAAGTCTAAACCACTGCTGATCTAAATGGTAAACAATAAGTGAGAAGGGAAAAGAATCAGGATTTGTGTTGCAGTAGAAGCAACAATCCACGCCTACATTCAAATCAAGTTAAAAATATGTGCTCTTAATGATTAGAGGTTCTGAGAAAGCTGAGTAATTTCATATTTCTGTGAATAACATTTGTGGTAACTAACCATAGAGGCATGCTTGCACATCTTTTTCATTATAAAATGTGTATTTAGTATAATAATACTACCAGGATACTTCAGGTAATTTTTTTTTGATTTTTCAGTTAACATGAAATAATTATTGAGACAAAAAGTAAATCTTGCTGTGCATTCAATGCAGCTACACTGGAATGTTAAAAACTATTGAGATAGACATTTGAAGTATTTTGTTGAAGCAAAATTATAGAATATTGTTTAATAGGAATGACTTTCACATTTACAGGAAGAAATATTTTTATACCAGTTTGAGAAAAGTATTGAACCAATTGAAAAGCATAAGCAAGAAGTCATTCCTTTGTGCAAGACAAAAACAAACAAAAACTAACCAACCAACCAACCAAAACATGTATAGAACATGATAAACTCAGGTTCAAAAACTTATTTTTATGATAAAGAATCATTCTCATACATACCTTTCCTCCATATCATGGAAGAGATGATAGAAAGGCAAGGTTGACTATGATATAGAAAACCTCACCTTTGGTATATTGGTGTGGGCTTAGGTTAACTATATTCTTGGGATGGGGACTGTGTTTTGTAGCAGCATTCTGTAGTAGTAGCATTAAGTACTACCAGCAACATCACACTCACTTTCAGCTCCCATGTTTAATTTCCTTGTGCCATTATTTCATTCATTTTTCTGTTTTTTATTTTGAAATCCTGCGTGACATACTTCAAACTTCAAAGTTTTTTTTACAAGAATACTGATCACTGTCTCCACTCTTCTTATGTAAAATTAAGAGCCATGAAAGAAGGATCAGTCTGTAGAGTGCTTCCCTTTATGTAAGCATAAAAACTTAGTTACATCTCTCCATCACCCATTTGATAAGCCAGATATGGTGATGTGTATCTGCCATCCTAGTGCTGAGGAACAAGAGATAGTTTTGTCCCTGTAGCTCAAGGGCCAATCAACCAGAGGAACAAACATACACAGATACACTAGCGCACATGCACATACACACACATGACTCCCATGTATACCCAAAATATTTACACAACAAAAAGGAATTAAAACCACTTAAGTTATTAGCATTAGCTATCTTTAGAAAATGAGGAAAAGAGGACCAAGTGTCTAATGGAATTGTGGAGGGCTTTGTGTGTTGCAAAAAACTGAGAATCACAGCAAATATGTTAATGGAGACTTCGTTGAATTAGAAACTAATTTCTCAGAATCAACTACTAAATAAATAACTAATCCAAGCTAGGCTTTTAGACACAATACTTGAAAAATGTGTGACAATTGTCCATTTACATCCACATTACTTCATAAGGTCAGCAACTACCTTGTTTGATGCTTAACGTCTTTCAAAAAGCTAGTTTTGATGTTTTGATATTTAAAGCGGCCCACATTTAAGAGATGAAAGATGGGATTTATTTTCTATCAAATTTTTGAGATTATGTTTTGGATTATCACCATATATCATCAAAGGCAAATTAGGTTATTGAATCTCCCTCCAAATAAATCCCTATAAAGGAACAGTAACAACAAAGAAAGGAGGCACTCTGACAAAGCTCTTTTTGTTTGCAAAAGGATTAGTTCCACTCTAGTGATACAGTTTAGATTTCATCAGATTATCTGAGATTTGAGAGAATAAAATAGAAATGAAATCACCACACATTCTTATTATATATAATCAAATGCATTATTAATTGAATCCGACGCTCCCAAAATGCAATTTCATATTCTTACAGGCATTTTGAAAAGCATCAAGGAAGTAATGCTTGAGAAGTTACTTTGTAAACCGTAAAATGCTGTAACAACGGGAAACATTATTGGTAACGTCAGGGAACGTATAGCAAACCAATGTGTTGTTAAAGAAGATCTTGCAAGAATTTGAGACTGAAATTTGCATCAGACACGGCGTGTTTAGAAGAGGTTTGCATCGTAAACACTTTGTGTGATGCATTGATTAGTGCCATCACCTAAGTGGGTTCGTTGTCATTAGGATGGGTCTGTTATAAAAGGAGAATGTGGTCCCCATATGTGCACTCACTTTATTACCTGAGTATGAGGTGTGGCTACTCCTGACTCTTAAGACTAGGGAAGGAGAAGTTGAATCTGAATTTGATTACTCCTGACCTTGAATCTAAGGTGTGGTTACTTAGAATAAGTAAGGCAGAAAAGTCTGTTTGCTCCCTATACGTGATACTGTGTTCCTATTTTTGGATAATGTATAAATGAGTGGTGAAAAATAAACTCATGGCATTTCAGTATTGACTGATCTGCCCTCTGACTTTTATTCTGTGTCTCCGTCTTTACCCTCTATGCCTAGTCTTTTCTTACTACACTCCCCCACTCAGGTACGATCTTCTTTCCTTCCTCCATACTCCCCCCACTCAGGTACAGACCCGGGGCCACTTGGCTGGTTCCAATTGTAGCCTCAAAAAGACCGCTCCCGACATACATATAATTGCTTTTGCCCACATGATAGATTCAAACCATCTTCTGAGGCCTTAAGAAGGATCTTTCCAGACAAGCATCTTTAATTGTAGACCGTTCTGTTTCAGAATTCAAAGATCTGTTCTTAGTCATAAGCCCATTGTATAGCATTTTGTAATGATAATACAAAACAATTGAAGGCACCAAATAAAACCTAAATAGCTACAGAGTTGAGGTATTTTAAATTTGTTCATTTATTACAAATGTGGCACCAGCTATTTGACCATGACACTTTTGGGCATTGACTGTGAGGATTGGCATATGCTAGGCCAGTGATCAACAACCAATGTATATTTCCTGCCTCTACCATTATAATTCACCTAAGAAATGGAGTGTGGTTTGGAGTTTAATGGTACTTTAAGCAAATGCACAAAAAAAGAGAAAGGAAGAAACAAGTACATTATCAGTTGATATTCATAAAGGCTTATCTAAAGCTTTAGGCTATTCATCAAAGTTTATCTAACACTCAAAAACTTTAAAACTTAATTCCCAAAAGACAGAATACATTAAAGAAAGCAAGAAAAAAAAATTCTCTTTTATGATAGCCAAAGTATCATTGAGTTCTATGCTTTCTTGAAATATATTATTTTGTGTACACACCTATGCATATTTATTAACCATACACTGAAAGTAAAATTTACCCTGGAATAATACAGATTTAACTGAAGAAGTGCACTCATAAGCAAAGGAAAATGTTGGAAATGCCTTGTACCATGTAGTCCATAGATATAGAAAATAATGAATATGTAAAATGAGTAGAAAAATTTATGTAGGTAGACTATTTTATCACTTACTCATAATATATACATATGAACACATAAAATTATAAAGGAGTAGGATAATACTATAGTCCTTATGTAGAGGCATTTGTGTCCAGAGAAATCTTAATAAATATAAAGAATAACATGATGCCTATATAAAACTAGCTTGGAACATAGTGTACCATTTCCTGTTGCTACCTCTGTGATCATAACAACTCACCTGACACTGATTTCTTCAACTGATTAGGTCCTTCCTTTTGCCTATAAGAGTTAAACAACTGTTGTTCTTGTGTATATAACACAGACAATATATGAAGTTATGTGTTAATCAATATTAATAAGGTTTCTGGTTCACTACTTACTTTTAATTAAATTTTGGGGGAGTCATTAAGATAGATGGATTATTTCATAAATGGGTTTCGTTCTTAATCCAACATTATATATGAGTCAAATATGTAATTATTTCTTCTGTTGAAAATGTCTCTGTTGATTGATTTTCTATGGCTACTAACTATACAAATATAAATTTATTGTATTACATCTTATTTTCTTTCAGCACATATAAAACCTATCATTTGTCTGTGATTATCCCCAGTTAAGGAGAATATTTGACAGCGTCTAATGAATCAATGCAGAAAGTGATGTTTTGATGTATTTACTACAGCTGGAAAAAATCATATCAAACATACAATGCTAGATTTATGATAAACATATTCAAAGTTACTTATGAAACTAATGATAAAGCAAACCTAATATGCTTCCACTAAATGAGGATTATGTAGTAGTTAAATATTAAGAAAACTTGTGAGACCAATGAAGTGATTTTTATAATATAATTTATTTAACTAGCTAGAGAGATGCTTTCAATAGTAAGGAGCACTGGCTGTTCTTTGAGACGTCCTGAGTTTGATTGTCAGCAACCACATATTGCCTCATTTGATACCCTCTTCTGGCATAAAGGTGTTAATGTAGATAGAGCCGTCTCAAACACATAAAATAAACACATAAAAATTTAAAATATATAATTGAATATTCATATACAGTATTTGGAGGAAAGAAATTAAATAGATAAGACTTGAAGTATATGAAATGATTGCCTAAAAATTTGCCTTGTCAGGAACTAAGATATTTCTCTGATATTTATGTGTTCAAGATATATATATACACACATACACACACATATAAATATGTATATATGTATATATACATATGCATAATCATATGTGAGTATGCAATTTTTATTTCACTCTGTGGTCAAAAAGGAGCTGTGAGAAAATTTCTGAACACTTCATTAAGTCATTCTCTTTTGTAATTCTAAGAAAATCACATAACTTCTTCCTTCCCTTTCCAAAATGCTCTTATTATTGAATTTATTATCTCTTTTAATGTCACTTGTTGTTACCACCCACATCTACACACACACACCCACACACAGTTATACATTGCTAATATATAGGTACAACATGTTCAATTTGTATATAATCATTTATATGTATTTTTTTCAGGGATGATCATTTGGGGTTGGATAACCAATTGGTGTGTTCTTGGGCTCTTTGCTGGGGAAGATTATTACATTTTTTTATGCTACTAACTTGGAGTTGACTCTTTCACAAGATATTATTGATTGGCTCACAACACTACAACCATTTGGTGAGAAACACTTACAATCCCATTGATGCACACAGATCAAATTCAGCACTATGTCATGTTATCAAACACCCAGATTATATACTTTATATCACTTTTCTATAGATTACAGTTCTCAAAAGCCCACAGACACTTGTTATTCTACTTTAAATTCTAAAAAGTCTTAGAATTATTTAAAAGATATAGAACAAAGAAATCCAGTAGGAGTTCAAGATATTCTTTTTCTGTTAATGACGTAACTACAGATGTTATTGTGAAGGCTACCAAGTTAAACTAACATATATATTTTAAAGGTATTTTGACTTCAAACTTTGAATCTGAGGACATAAGGTTTTTAAAAAGAGGTTTTTCTTTTGTTTTCACCGTAGATTAAAAAGCCGTGCATTCCTTTCAGGCTAATATGGTTCAAACAAACAAGACTCCCTGAAACAATGGCCAAGCTGATCCAAAAGCAAAAAACAGACTGAGGCAATACAGTCTCACAGATTAAGTAACCGAGATTTAATTATAATTCTAAATTTCCTCAGGATCCCCATCGAAAACCACTACACCAAACAATCAGCATGAAGTACTATAGAGAATGATGTCCAAATTCCCAAATAATTGTTGGTATATATGTTTATTTTCATTTAAAATGGGTTGGCTATAAATGGTGAATGGTCATAGTCAATCTCTTTGTAAAGAAAAGATAGGGGATATGATATAGAAATAAATATATTTACATTGGTATGGATTTTGGTTTTTTGACATAAATTTAATGTTAATTTTGTTATACTATAGTATATTTTATTTAGATAGTGGGCTTATACATCTCATTAAATGCAATGTATACTTAAGAAATATAGATTAATACATAGTCATCTATAATAGTAATGATATAGAAAAATATATATATCAGATAGATAGATAACCTTCAAAAACTTTGAAGACCAACGAAATATGACATTTAATATGCTTGAAGAAATTAGGCGTTTATGTATGCTCCTGGCAACACAAATATACTTTAATGAAAATGATGGATATCAAAGAAACTCCATAGGGAGTTTGTTTATTTCTATATGGCTAAAGCTAGTCAATTGAACAAGAAACTGCTCTGGCTTGGACTGTTTCAATGTATGTTGTATAAACTGGACATGCAGAACCCACAAGAAAATGGTTGATAAACAAGATGAGGCAGTCTGTCAGGCTTCCTGCTTCATGAAAGGGTCTTCCTGACATTCTACAGGACACAAAAGAAAGCAACTGACACATTTTATCAGTACAAGCAGAAAAGATCTTCAAACTTCCTGCTTCTCTGAAAAGTCTGCCAGATACTCTAGGCCTGTAGATCATAGACAGATGTCCCAAAGGAACTTTGGATATCTCTGTAATTTATAGAATTTTGGAAGTTGCTTGCAATGCACGTCCTGTTTACTTAGGTAATATTATATCATTCTGGGGTCTTTAATGGAGTTAATGTCAGATTATTAAAATTACAGTTTTTCTTAGTTATAATAAAAGATTAATTAGATATAAAACTTTAGACTCACAAAGATAGGATAGATGATAGTATATTACACAGGTAGACTAAATATTGTAACTGTAATTCTTCCTTGATATCTGTTTTGTTATATAAAATTTTCCTCTGTTAAAGTATGGCGATATATTATCATTTAATAAAACAACTAGAAACCAAAATTCAAAGTCCATTATAGTCACAGAATCTGGCAGTGGTGATATGGACCTTTAATCCCAGCAACTATATTAGCTAGTCACAGAGGCCAGGTGGTAGTTGCATACACCTTTAATTCCAGGACTCAGGAGACAGGCAGATGGATCTCTGTGATGTCAGCGCTACTCAGATTTACCCAAGAGTGAATAAGTCTAAAAGAATAACAGATATTATGAATTTTATACCAGGACAAGGGAAGTTTAAAAGGAAGAAGCAAAGTGTCTCATGTGAGATTTAGTTTTCAGACAGAGAACATTTTGCCTATGATAATTCATGGAGACAGGATTGCCAGGTATCAAAGATCTTATGGAAACCCTTTATGTGATGGTAAAATCTCTCTCTGCACAATGACCAAGAACTCAGAGAGGAGACATCACTGGAGTTAGCTCAGAGCATGCATAGTGCTTAACAATTAGAGCCAGGCATTGGGTTGAGTAACTGCAGTCTCAGTACTGAGAGGCTGAGGCATGAGAATCTGAAAATCCTGGCTAGGCTATGGTGCATAATGAGTCCCTGACCTATGAAAAGTAAAAACAGATCCAAATTTAATTTTAGTTTCACAGTACAAAAATACCAATTTCATTGTATATGATGATGTGTTCTCATTTCTCATCATTTGCTGTTGTACTCATTAATATCCATTTTGTGCTTAATTTTCTTTTTATTATTTAATAGTTTTTCTCATTTTACATAACAATCCCAGCTCTCTCGCCCTCCCATCCTACCATGTCTCCCACCAGGCCCCCTTGCACATCCACCATCCATTTATTTAAATCAAGGTAACATACTTCTATGCTACTCATAGTTATACCCATAGAATGAGTAATAAGCCATATTTCCTGAGAACGTTATATCATATTCAACCCTTGAATTATTTAATTGAAACTCCTCTAGTATTTAGTAGTAAATTTTTTAATCTCATGCCATGCTATCCTCTTGTCTATTACTTTAGTAATCATATATCAATCAATGGTTTCCAAAAATTACTACATTACATAAATAGAAACAGAATAATAGAGTTATGCCAGCACTGGCTTTTGAAGAAGCGTTCTCTTTCCCATTGCACAATTTTGGTTTCTTTGTCAAAAATCAAGGTGTCCATAAGTTTGTGGATTAATATCAGGGTCTTCAATTCGACTCCATTGATGCATGTTTTCAATAGTACAGCACCTTAGTATGGCATGAAGTTAGGATTGTTTTAGCTATTCTGAGATTTTTGTTTTCCATATGAAATTGAGGAATATTAGTTAGAGGTCTGTTGAGAATTGTGTTGATATTTTGAGGGGGATTTCATTGTATCTGTATATTGCTTTTGGCAAGATTGCCACTTTTTCTATGTTGATTCCACCTATCCAAGAGCATGGGAAATCTTTCCGTTTTCTAATATCCTCATCGATTTCTCTCTTAAAGACCTATAGTTCTTGTCATACATGTCTTTCACTTGTTTGGTGAGAGTTACCCCAAGTTATTTTATGTTATTTATGACTACTGTATAGGGTGATGTTTTTCTGATTTCTTTCTCAGCCCATTTATCAATTGTATATGGGAGTTCTACATTTTTGAGTTAATCTTGTATCATGCCACATTACTTAATGTGTTTATCAGCTGTAGGAGTTTCCTGGTAGAATTTTTGGAGTCATTTATGTATACTATCATATCATCTGCAATTAGTGAATGTTGACCTCTTCCCTTACAATTTGTGCCTGCTTGATCTCCTCTTTTTGCCTTATTGCTCTGGCTAGAACTTCATCTACGGTATTGAATAGCTATGAAGAGAGTGGACAACTTTATATTGTTCTTGGTTTTAACGGAAGAGATCATATGAACAAGGGGTACAAGATTAGGTTGGGGGTGATCCTACTAGCTGCACCAGTTAGTGGGTTAGTGGGAGCTTATGGACTATGGGGTGACAGCTGAAGAAACTGCATGGGACTAAATAGGCCCTGTAAATGTGGGTGAGGAGTATAAGGCTTGATCTATTAGTGCGGGCCCTGGCAATGGTACCAGGCCCTGTCCCAGGGGCACAGACTGGATTTTTGGAGCCCATTTTCTATGATAGGTTGTCTTGCTCAGCTTTGGTACAGTGGGGGTGGGGATTGGTATTGCTTCTACTTGGTATACCACACTCTGTTGACCCCCTCTGAGGAGTGGATTGGGGAGTAGAAAGAGAATAATGGAAAAAATAAATAAAAGTGAAAATTAATCCCCCTCTCCAAAAAAACAAAAAAATGCCACTCTCACCTACTGTATATTACATAATCAAATTGCCCTAGGGAGTGCTTTTAGTGTACACTCGGGAATCATAGTTTAGTATGCTCTACCTAGAGGACAGTCTCCTTGAAGCTGTTACTAATTGATAACTCGTTTTTTTTGTTTGTTTGTTTTTAATTGGATGGAGTTATGCTGCCAGAAACATTCATAGGTTGTTTCTGTGGTGCAAATTATTTTTTTAATTTCTCCTTATTTCAGATCCCAAAACCTTAAATTCTGAAAGTAGAAAAATACACCGACACATTTAACATAGAAAAAGTTCTTCTGACTTAAAACGATGGTCCAATTATTGCAGTTGTGAAAGGGATAAAACTGTTATTGTGGTTAGAAGCACTGAATTCAACACAGGTAAAGTTGACACTATAAACAATGAGTCGAAATTAGTGACAGGGAATGGAGTGTTACAAAATCTCTTTACTGCTAATTGGACCACACTTAGGATAGCTGAGTCATGCTGCACAGCCGAAATGTCATCCAAGGGCAAGGAAATTGCCACAGAATTCCCTTATCAGCACTTCTCATATAAAAACATCTTTAAAAAGTCAAAAACAATATAAGATGCACATCTCATAAATGCAAGCTGTATAAATAAATGTCAAATCTGAAAGCAAATAAGCCTATAAGGATGCTCTACTAAAATGAAAATCAAGAGTGGTAACTAAACAAACAGGGGGGGGGGTGGGCGAGGCTTTGATTTTCAAGACTGTCAGTGGCTGGTTTGAATATCTGAGCATGTTTACATACATATTTTGCCATTAACATACACCAATAAAAATCCTAGTCGTTTAATTCCGAGTTATAGCTATGGGATTCATTATATCAATCAATATAATTTTTCAAAGCCATACCCTTTAAATTTAAATGCTTTTGGAGGTTGGCAAGCGGGCACAAAGTGTAAGTAAGCTTTCTCACAGCAAACCCCGCCCCAGAGTTTAAGCCCCAGGGCCAACAAAATAAAATCTAATTTCTACCAGTAGTCTTCTGATTTTTGCATGTGTACCATGACATGTGCCTGTCCACGTACATACACATGCATATGTTGTAAAGAAATATAAAAAATATTTTTCTCAAATTAATTTTTCTGATATTGTGTTTAGCATATCATACAAATTGAATGATAGTTATTGTGTTATGCAAGAATAATTATTGTGTTATGCAAGGGCACTTAAATTTTCATCAGACAGAGTGATATATTAAACTGAACAGAATTTAACTTTGCATCTTTGGAGCATGATATGAAATCTTGTTCCAGTTCTAAAGGCCCAAAGTCAGTTTATTTCTTAACCATGCTGCTTTATTGCAGTTTAGAGTTTTATTTGTTTTGCAATATTTCAAAAGCTGTTTATGTTCCTTGAGATTTAATCGCCTGTAATGCATCTGTACCAGTCCTAAGAGGTAATTTTGGAAGAAAATCTTAAAGGAATTGCTGTCAGTAGGAGGAAAGTTTTTCCATATAAAGAAAAATACCAAGAGTAATATATTTTCTTTACACATCCCATAACGTTTTATGGATCAGCTTTGTGAAAGCAAGTAATGTATGACTTTGTTTTTAATAACTACTTGGATAGACAGGCTGTCATTACAGAAATGTAAATTTATAATTGGAATTTCATGTATAATGATTACATTGACTTCTTATTTAGTAGTCTCAGAAGGAAGAATAAATATTCATTTGGTAAATGCACTTATGAATCTTTTTTTTTTTTCAATTCAACCAGTCATGTACCTTAAAGAGATGTGGCAGTTCTATTTTTGGTTACACAGGTGTGATACCCAACAACCTTAATAGGCACACCTTGCTAGTTACAAATGGACAGAAATCCAGATATTATGTTCTGTATTCCTTTCCCACAGTCATTATAGGTACTCAGCTACAGCTTCCAGAAAGAAGTAAAATACAATGTTGCACCCAGTAAGAGTTGGTCAGGATAAATTCAAGTGTGAAGAGGCTGGTAAGCTTCAGCTACTCAGTGGTTAGAGTTGTGAGGTGAGAATCCTGTTTTTAACACCTAGCTTATGCTACTAAAGGGCACAAGAGTACATTTTAATTCCCATATTTGTTGATAAGCTTTATCAGCAGGAGCCAGACTTACTTTCCTTTCTACCCTCTTAAATCACACACACACACACACACACACACACACACACAAACACACACACACACAAACACAAACCTAAACACATACATGCATACATTCAAACACATATAGACACATGCACACTCATACAAATTAATATGTCCAATCATCTTCATACTTTTCTTGTTACATGTATAAAGTACAGTATATAGGTTGTATTTGATATAGAAAACCTAGGCAAACTTATAAAACTATCATAATTTATAATTGCAAAAAATAGACAAGAAGCTAAGGGATTTTATGGCTGAGAGTTGATGGAGTCAATATTCATTGACAGGTCTTTGCCAAGAGAGAGATTTTTTTTCCTCACAGGCCTAGGCTTATCAGCAGTCTAAAAAAGCAGAGCCCACGGAACACTGTATGTTTTATAATCGGGCCAAAGACAATATGTTCTCCCTCTGAAATTAGTGTTCCTCTTTCTGGCTACTTGAATTTTAGAACTGTTATTAATTTACATGATGCTCATTAATTATCATTGAAGAATGAGAAGCTCATTGCTAACTATTAATTTTTGATAATTCAGTGATACTTCCTAAGAAAATTTTCATGTAAGTCGATGTTCACAAAGACTGTTTAATGAAAATAGGTGCCCCTGACAGAATCATGAAGAAAATAAACCCTCTAGTTTTCTTCCTAAAAGTGGTGCAAATTGTACTTTTGATACAATGTAAATGGGAAAGAAAATAGCTAAAGTCTGGATCTTTAATCTCATAGAATATGCTACCATTATAAGTTTTGACTATTATACATAACCACCTATAATCTGTACTAAATTACACATTACAGTTTTAAAAGAGCTATATAAACACAATATCTAAACAAGAGGAGAAATATACATATCACAAAATTGACTTTAAATTTGTATCAATAAATGAAAATCCATTCCAAAACAAAGCAATCATTTCTAGACCATAATCCCTTTTTCCTTTAAAAAGAGATTGGTTGTGGTTATTAACCATTTATAAGCAACCTCACTTAAATGAAAAGAAACATTTATAGACAATACTTGGGAAATTGGGCATCATTATTTCCAAACTGCTTCCTGCTGGTAGGAGGCACTGTCATGGGGATCCTAAGAAGATGCAGAAAATCTCTACCTGTTGAATCTCTTACTACTACATCTCCCAGAATCCTGTTTGTCTTCTAGTCCTGCCCATCTTGCCTTCCTATTTGCCAACAGTGCTTTATTCATTAACCAATAAGAGAAACATATTTACAGAATGATGTCTGCCATCAGTGTCTCTTGTTCATAACTTTTTTTCCTCTATAAGGGAATAGAAAATTATTTCACTGGAAAATACATAGCAAAACACACACAGTCATTTGGGACACATTCTACTGTACATTGAAATGTGGGTATCAAATTTCCATTTTCTTTTTCTCTTAAAACATTTTTTTTCAGTTATTGAAACGTTATGATTTCAATGATAGGTGCCAGACTACCAGCAGATCAGATTCAGTCTAGTACAATCATTCCTACTCCAAGCTAATGAGAAATAGAAGAGGGTGCCGTGAAGGTCTTGTGAACTCTGCAGATGAGATTCTTATCACTTTGTTGATAATTTTCCCCTCGGTTATGTTTACATGTTTTCACTGTACAATGATTTTTTTCACTTAAAAGGATGTTATTATTTATTATATGCTTCATGGTGACATGTGTCCAAAGTATCCCGTTTTTTTAATTGATTACAAAAGTAAAAAACATTTCATATAAAAAGTAAAAGATGCTTCAATAACTGTTTCGTGAAAAATTGGTCCTGATTGGGTATTTTTTTTATTAAATGAAATAATTTGGGGTCTGCAAAAATAGTTACCTCTTCAATTCTTAAGAAAAGATGTATGCACATGATGTTCATAAAAAATATGTGAAAAGTGTTTAATAATTTAAATGGTTTCAACTTATCTGACAATTCACTGACATCAATACAATAATAATAAACTGTGATAAATAAAAATTTACTGGATTAGTTGGGGCCAATTCTAAACTCTCCTATCTCTATGCATCTCATCCAGGCCATGTTTTGCTCTATCTAGGATGCCAGCTGTGTCTCTTATAGTTTATTCTACTGCCTTCACGTACTTGCAAAATTTGGGTCATGCAGTACGATATAGTGTCCTTGATTTACATACTCATGTGTTCTCTTTCATATCATCTTTGTTTTATAGTTTGACACAATTCTTTACTGGGTGACTGAAGGTCAACATTGAGTCCACAGTTACAGCAAGCTATGTCACAATGGTTATACTTATTTAAGAAGAAAACTCCACAGTAAGCAGTACACAAAAAGAAAATAACAAAGTCTCAGGGACGATTTACCTTCCAATATGCCATGTACTTTTGATGGAAACCTAGGGTTCAATGGTATTATATAATAACTTCTACCAGCTCACAACCTTGTCCTTCCCACATTCGCATCAGCGACAAAATGCCATAATTGACATGCGTTCGTTTGCCCCGGTGTCTAGCTAATTCAGACCCAGATGATATATTTGAACAATTCCTGCCCCCATTCCTTAAAATACTCACACAAAAATGTGCTTTATCTTATCAAACCTGGCTGTCCCATTTAAAATGCATCCATGTATTACTTTGAGCGTTCCTTTGCTGTCTCTCTATGAACTCTTTGGCGAGCCTTCTGAATTTGCAACATCTTACTTAATTATAATTACTTCATTTTTTACAAAGAGCACTTAATTAATCAAAATCAAATAAAATTTTCTTCAGAAAGTATCTAGTATGCAACCCAGTTCGTAGAACACATTTTTTTTTTTGAGAAATATTTTTAATTGAATGAAGAATAACCTGGATATTTTATGTTTGTTCAAAGAGGGCCAAAAACACTAATGAACTATTTTTGAAATCTTTGAGGAGAAAAACATTATGAAAGATGTAGAATATCTCATTTTAGTTTTCAGTTTTTATTCATTCACAAATATATATGGACCTCTGACAATAAAGGACATAAAAAAAAGTAATACCTAGCTGGGGTACATAAAAGTGTGTTGATACAGGTAAACTATGCATGTGTTTCTAGCTCTCATAAGCCTGCCAGAGTGCATCTCAAGGTTTTGCAAAATTGTAAGGCCCTAAGCATGAATCCCTCATATTCCTCTTTGAATATATAAAAAATTCTCATATCCTTATTAATAAATTATTTCAAATTATACAAAGTCCACAAGCATAAATAATTGAGTCTTCACTGTTTGTTACAAGAAATATGGATGGCCTGAGTCCAAAATTATACTAAAGGCTCTACCACTTGTGTCTGTCAGTTAGTAAAAGCTTTTTCTTTGGCTATCAGCTACATGTCAGCTCATTTGCCTTTCATCAGTCCTGGTTTCCCAGAGTGTCCGCAAGTCAGTTCTCTGAGTCTGCATTCCCAAGCATTTATTTTCAGATACCTAATATAATCACAGAGTAATTGCAGACTCTCAGACATAGTATACGTTTTAAATAGATGAACCCAATCTGAAATCTATAAAGGGTTTCACACAATCATAGTAAGAAAACAAAGTAATACACAACTCTTGTTATAGGAATATATGTGTGTGCACACACTTATCAACATAAAAAGAATGAAGTTATTCACTATGAAAATAATACACCCACATATATGACTATGTGTGTTTGACTTTTTCATAATTCTGGTGAAATGTTCTGATATCATTGGTAACTGAAGCTAGATTTAAGCATTTTTATATTCCAAGGTCAGCTTAATATTATGAATAATGGCCTTTCTGCTTCTTTTACATGTTAACAATTGTATCTGTGAAATAATTTTTGTTCTGTATCTTTCCAAATAGACTATGAAAATCTCTAAAACATACTAGTGTATGACGATGAATAAAATATGTTTAGCATAAAAATTATTATAATGTGATAATATTATCACATCACTCCCTTTTCCCTTTTTTCCTGTTTATTGCTCCTTGCTCTCTTTCTAACTCAAGGTCTCTTTGTTCATTAATATTTGTTACAGGCATAATAGTCCTAAATATAACCCAGTATGGTGTTAATATGTTTGTTCAAAAAATGACCATTTATGTTGGAAAACTATTGATAATTATTTCTCGCAGTTTCGACCTTCCTTAGTTACCTCTGTCCCCCCCCCCTTTTTTTTTTTTGCACAGTTGATAGTATATAAGTTGTAATGATTCCTTTTTTTGCATTAGTTAAGATGATGTTTTGCCTTTCCTCTGTTACTTTGGAATATCATATTTATTACACTGTATACAGATACAGAGAACAACATTGATCCCTTGGAATATACCTCACTCAGTCATTGTGAATGGTCCTATTGTGTTGAATTTTATTACGTGTTCACCTTTTACTTCCTTTGTGGAATAACTAAATTTGCTTTTGGATGAAGTAACAGATTTTTGAAATTGGAAAGCATTGCTGTACACCTTTTCCTCAAATTGCTTTATTATGTCCTAGGGGCATTATATACCACATTTTATTGTTTCTTATCTCAACATTATTTGTTACATTTTCTTTTTATATGATTGGTCATTCATGACCATTTTTCATTTATAAGAATTTTGAAATTTTATTGTCTTATAATATCTAGATTTATAAATTTTTTTCAGAAAATGTATGCTTTTACACTTTCTGGGTTTTATTTTTGTGTTGTAGTATGCTACCTATGTTGGAACGTGTTGCATGTATTTGAGATAAATCCATACTTTGCTGCTGTTAGACTATCCTGTATATTTATTTGATTCACTGTCTCAACATATTATTCAAGCCCAGAGTTCACTTATTTGAAACAGGTAGGTGTTTTGAAAGTATGTTGCTAGGGTCCCTCTTTATTATTGTAACTTCAGTTCCTTTGATATATTTATATATATATCAGTACTCATGCATATTTGTTTATATAAGGTACATCTTCCTGATAATCCCTTACATAATCACCTTTGTTCACTTTTAAGTTATTTACTTCAATTATTAATGTTTTTATCAAACACTGTCCATCTCTGCCTGTATGTGGTTTCAATTCATAAAATATGACTTCCTGCTCTTCACTTTATGGCTATTTGTATCCTCAGAGCTGAGTAGAAGCCTTGTTTGCTGCCTATTCATGGCTCTGCTTTGTTTCTCTTCTTAACACATTTTTATTCTGTCACTATTTCTTCCTAATAAAATTAAGCTACTCATATTAATGGCCGTTACTAATAAGTAAGAGTACAATATTTTCATACTTGTTACCTGGTTACTTTACTAGCCATCTTAGTGCTTTGTGATTTGTTTGCTTTCTGTTTTGTCTGTGGTATACTGTACTTATCAAAGTTTATGTATTGACTCAAAACCAAGAAAACTAAACAATAACTTCATTATGATAAATTATTTTTCTTAGTCTTTCAAATGTGTCTGTACCACTCAACAATCTTTCAAATCATTCCTTGCATATCAACTTATGATTCAATCGCACAGTTACTCTAGTATGGTAAGAGACAGGGGAATCCATATGTAAGAAATTAATTGTTATGTCCTGGGAAGTGTTTATAAACACTTGCTGGCTAGGATTCACTTTGAAAACACCTCAGTGACCATCACATATAAACTTCAGACATCAGTACTGTCTAAAATAATGTTTGATTTTTTATTTATCATAAACCATACTTAGACATCAGACAATTGTTTATACTTCTACCAAAGTATTTATTAAAACATTTGAAAACTAGACTCTCCATAAAACTCCTCAGTTCATCTTTGATCTAATTAATGGTGCCTCTCTTATACTGTCATGTACTTTATTTATAACTAATTATTTATATTCCACTAAACAATGTCAAAACAAAATGCCATTTTTCACACATTATTTTTGTAGTTTTTTTTTCCTGTGTAATTTTGTTTTGGTGTGTGTGTGTGTGTGTGTGTGTGTGTGTGTGTGTGTGTGTGAGAGAGAGAGAGAGAGAGAGAGAGAGAGAGAGAGAGAGAGAGAGAGAGAGATTGGACAGTGTGCTCTCAATTGTAAGACTGTGTGTCTGTAACGAGTATGGGTTTGTGTCTGTGTGAACTTTAGTGTATATGAATATATGTGTGAGAGAGCATGGGAGTGAGTGAGTTTGTATGTGTATGTGTTTTACCTCAAACTTTTGCTTCCTGAATTCTGAGAGATTAATACTTATAGTAGCCTTCTTCAAGCTTCTAACTTACTTTTGATTGTGTGCCTGTCTACACTGTTACTATTTTTTTACATTCTTAACAGGTGTGAAGTCAGACATAACATCATTTTAATATGTTATGATCCTAAATACATCACTGAAAAAAGAAGTGTTATATGACTTTCGAATCTTACAAAACATCTAATGTGCATTAGCGAGGGAGAGCTTAATCAATAGACGAGAACAATACTGAACATTTGTTTATTATGGCTTCTTTAATGTCTGTGTTGTGCAGTTAGGTTTAGATTTGTGTTATGAATTACATTTCAGTACATTCACCATAAAATATGAGAAGGAATTATTCCCAGTAATCAGAAAACCTATCATCTTTTCTCCATTTTGCAAATGTTTCTTACAATTATGGAGACTACTTTCAGAATTCATTTAATATTCATATTGGAATAAAGCATCTGTTGTGGCAGATGGAGCAAATGACATCCAGTTCAGCTGTTTAAATAACCCTTAAGGATCAATGTGCAGTTTACAAAAAATAATTTGTAATTCATTTTGGATTAATTAATTTGAATTTATAGTGTTCTATAAAGGCATATTGCAGCTGTTCCCAGAACCAAATTGATTGAATTTAAATGGTTAGACCTCTTAAAACATGTGCCTTGACAGACAGAAGACAACACTCCTATAGCTTCGTTGTTTATCTTTAAAAATAATCACACCTCCAAAAACTGCAAAGATAACATACTAACATAGCTGAACACAACAGACCATTTGCACAATGATCCAGAGAGTTGTCTCTCCATTCTGTAAATTTTTTACAGATCCAGTGTAGCTTAACACAACACAGTCAATGAGAGCATTTAAATATGTTTGAGTGTGTGCTTTCTTTTTCTTAAATGTACTCCACTATGGGCATATTTTGTATCATATTTTTGAGAAAGAATGAAGAATTGAAAAAGCAACAATGCTAAAATATGCCATTCTAATTGGACTTAGTGAATTACCAAAAAAAATGGAGGGGGTTGTTGGAGAAACAAGAGGAAGTTGAAAGGAAAAAAAAATGGAGGTAGATACGATTATATTTCAATATATACATGTATGAAACTATCAAAGAAAAACTTTAAATCATTTTGTGAAATGAGACCTTTGATTTTCATGCTCATAGAAATTTCCAAAAATCATATAACTTCAAAGGACTAGAGTGGAAGAATTAATATATTTTGTTAAAGGACACTGAAAATGCCCTGGAACTTGGCATATCAATATTTCTAGCCCCAAATAATGAAGCTAAATATGGATATAACATATGACCTGCAATTTACTTGCATTCTGTTTTCTTATATTAAAAAAAAAGGTGTCTGTAGAACAAAAAAAAATATACTTTTATATAAATATTAGCTCTTAAGTTCCAGGATAGAAATTTGTGTCTTGATAATATCCAACTTTGACATTTATCCAGTTAGTCACTAATTTGTGGAAAGTGAATTGGGACAGCTTTCCTTTCCATTAAAGCTATTTTTCGGGTTCTTTAGCTCTCCTTAAGCTCCTTTTAGATTTCTTCCATCAATAATCTCTTAAAATGCTGACAGAGGAAGCTGTGCACAGGTATTTTATCTACACTTATATGATTTCATTTATTGTGTGCTATGATGGAGCTGGAACAATTTACTCCTACAACACCTCAACTTTAAATTGGATGAAGACAAGCTTTGAAACCACTTCAGTAGCTAATGAAAACATTAAATGTGAAAGTTCTATACTGGTAAGTTATCAATGAACTCCATTATACTGATGGGATGGGGGAGAGTCCCATCTTCAAATGATCTTCCTGTGGGAAATATCCCTGTTCTTTTTGACACATTGAAATTATACCGTATGGGTTGAATTTAAAAAGAAATGAGAAAGTTACAGAATTATAAAAAAAACACCAAGTATATGCTAGTACTCAGTTTTGTTTTCCTGTATACTCATAGTTTCAGAATCCGCATCACTCTTGGGAGCATGTCTAACTTCGATGTCTGTGATCTCTACTCACATCCCCCTGTAAACTGGCATGAACACCTAAAATATAAAGCAAAAATATTTGAAAATGTGTGTATAAAACTCATTATTTAATCATTTTCAGTAATTCCCTTGGAAATCACATTCTGTTTCTCTTATGAATACTAAGATCTACAATCTCCTACTTATTTCTTATTTATTTCATAAGCTAAGATTCCAAAAGTTCGGAAGTTGACAGGTACAGATATCCCATTAGGCGGACAGCACTGGGATTAGAAAAAAAAAATGTTTTGTTCTTTAAAAGCACTCAATCTTATGAAATTAGTTTTATGTGTAAACCTAATATGAAAACTATGTGTTTATTCTTGCCTTAAATAGATCCATTCCCTTGGGTAAAGTGCATTCTGCATGTACACATTATGCTGTCAGAGTCTAGTCACTACTCTGACAGTATTCTTTTTAGTTCTGATGCATGCAATTATAACCAATCGAAGTTTGACACTCAACTGTATCTCATCTACTCTGCTTTGTTTGTAAGCTGTACTTAAGTATGTATTAATGCTAAAAGTTTTAGATGTCTTTGAATTCTTACCCTTTTTGAAGGAAAGAATTGAATCCCAAGACATGGGTAGTTGAAGTGGTATTTTATTTAGCAAAGCAAAGAAAGAAAACATTTAAAAAGAGTTTAGTGGGAATTGCCAAAATGTGGTTCTATAAGAGTAGTTCTGCATTTTGGGTTTTATTTTTTGTGATAATTTTTTTAATTTAAATTTGGAACAAACTTGTTTTATATGTCAATCCCAGTTCCCACACCCTCCAGTACGTCCCTGTTCTCCGCAACAACTCCCATCCCATTCCTTTTCTGCTCCCCAGGGAGGGTGAGGCCTTCCATGGGGAGTCTTCAAAGTTTGTCATATCATTTGAAGCAAGGGCTCAGTCCCTCTCCCATGTGTCTAGGCTGAGAGAGTATCCCTCTATGTGGAATGGGCTCCCAAAGTCCATTCTTATACTAGGGATAAATACTGATCCACTACCTAAGGCCCCTTTGGGGTTTTAAATAAAAATTTTGCAAACATGTGTAAGTTATATGCCAGATTTGTAAGTTAAGGCAATCTTTTATGCCCCTAATAACTGTTAACTGGAGACTACCGGTCACTTCTTTCTATGATTCCCTCATAAGAGAGGTTATCAATACCATAGTGCAGGTGATACAATGACTCCATGGCTTACACAAGGGGTACAGTCCTTCATTGCTGCACATGCCAGAGAGAATACTCTGGGTACTTTTTTTATGTAATTGCCACAATCTAGGTGAAGTTTGGAGGACACTTAGGGTTAACCCAGCATTCTGACTGTCAGAAAACATGGCTACCAAGACTCAGCAACAGTATTACTCAGCTCTACCCTAACTAGGTTCTTACCTATGTTCTTCACAACTATCTTACCTCTTACTGTGATTTCATTGCAAGACAATAATTGTTTAAAAAGAATATGAGAATCCCCAAGTTTGCATCTAATTTAACACTCTTAATATATTTCCAGCATTTTCAATAAATTGACTATTGTTCTTTTATCACTACTGAATCATCTATCCTAAAGAAAACCCAATATATCCTTATGAAGAATGTTTATAAATACATCCTCAAGGCAAAAGATACAGAAAAATGTTATAGCTAAATGACATTATAAACCAATTAGACCTATCAGATACTTACAAGACATTTGAGCAAAATACAAATTAATATAATTATTCTCAGTATCTCATGGAATGTTATTCAAAAGAGACATGGAGCAAATCTCAAGAGACATAAGACAAATTCACACTGCATCCCAGGCTCCTGTTTGTCTAGTGTTAGTGTCACACTGTTTCGTTTCTTAGGTCTTAAAAACCATCACTAGAAAGAATGACAGCCGAGTCCCTGTCTAGTTCCCTTCTTAAACAATTCAGCTGAAATAATTCTTAAGACAGTCTTTACTTGCTAATTTTATTTACAAGTAAGGAGCAAAAGTTTCAAGATATAAAACCTCAATTGCTAAATTCCTACCAGAATGTCTTCCAGAAAAATTCCTCCCTGAATGAAAAAAAAATAAAAGTCTATTCTCTAGAAGGGCTGCTCCCCAACAGCTAATATATTATTTTCTCAAGCAAGTTAAGGAAGCAAGATGGGCAAGCGGTTCTTTTTTCTTTAATTCACTTAAATTACCTTCTTTTATCCCATTATTGTACAGTAGTTCTGGTGCTAAACTTCCATTTACTTTATATTGTTTTGTAAGTGCTGAAGAAAAATGCTATCACCAGAAAGCAAGTGAAAGCTAACATATCTAGGTAATTGAGATAGAAGATTACAAGAAGAAAAAAAAAGTTTTCAGGATCCCAGTAAATTACATTCACTTGAATATAAACTGCATGACAAATCACTTTTGAGGTATTTAAAATAAAATTAGAAGCACAGAGCACGGCATTCAGAAAAACAATAGTGAATAAGGAGTTCATATGCTTATATGGTTTGCATTGTTCAATACATTTCTTGTTTTCATAATTTAAGTACATACTATCCATTTGATCTCATTATCCATTTCTCTGATGTAGACTAATAGAGATAATTATTTGAAATATCTTTACTAACTGGTCACTATTCAAATGAGCTCTCTCCTTATAACATTTGATTTAACTGATTTATTTTCATTACATATAAAACAGGAATAAGTAATTCTATGGTTTAAGTTATTTGATTATCATTAAATGGATATTTCTCTAAATGTAAACAGAATTTGTATTAAGTCATGCAACATGAAGACTGTTTTACTGAATGGAGCCAATTGCATAGACTCATTGTTCTGATGCTTTTGTCCTTTAATTATTCTCTTTGCTTTAAGCCATGTCTTTCAATATCATTGAAAGTACAATATGAAAAGTAAATTGAGGGCCAGAAATATGATCCACAAGATGATTGATGGAAAAGTCTTTCAGCACAAGTTTGATCCTGGAACTCACTAAAGGGTGCCAGGATAAAACTGAGCACACTGGGTTGTACTCTGAAGTTTGCTGCACCCCGGGGAACACCCCCTACCTTACATACATACATAACAATAATAAGTATAGAGAAATAAATTGGCTGTGATATGTTTGTGAAAGCTGCCTTTATACTATCCTCTAACATTTGTTGATGGAATCGTATCTCTCTGGATAACTTTCCTAATTCTGACTTTTACATTTATACTCTAACTCTCATCTACTTTTCACAATATAGTCAAAGTTGCCAATCCATTCAACACAACATGTACAACTGACAGCATTACAGATCTGTAAATGTTATGTTTCTCTGGGCACTTATACTCAACTCAAATTTCCTTATCCACAGAGGTCTCCTCCACGGCTGCTTTCTGGAACTGTTGTGCAATGACCAGAACATGGAGTTGAAGCCTCATTTCCTAGAAGACCTAGGACTTGTGAGGGCCTTCTGCTGGTGCAGTTTTATTCTCTTAGTTCATTGAGTAGCAGGTTCCTTTTCTCATGCCACTCATTATTTATATAGCAACATTATTAAGATTGTCATTACATGATACACTAATGGAAAACAGAAAACCATATAGACTCATCTTAATGAATACGAGTTTGCCGAATCCACAACAAATACACATATCTTCAAAGCAAAAAGTGGTGACTGCTATGTACTTTAAGCTTTTTAAAAATCTCCCTTTTCAGTTAAATATATTTCAGATTGCTCCATCAAAACTCTTGCATTAAAATTATATATTTTGGAACACTGGTTTATTCACCATGTTGTCTTTAGCTAGTAGAACAAACGCTGAATTTATGCTCATTGAATAAATAGAAAAGGACTTCTAATATGCTGTGTATGAACAATAACACAAATCTAATGTCGTAGTAATGAAATATGTTACATTAAGTTAGAAAACATTTTTCCAAAGTTAAAATAAACAATACCAAAACCCTTTGTAATTCATGAATCACAAATACTCACAAACCAGCTCAATGCACATCGGAAATGATCTTGATTCCGTCTTATCAAGTGTACCAAAGCCGCAATGTTCTTCTCTGAGACATTTTAATGGCCACTGACTACACAATTATAGGTGGAGGATTAAAAACAACTAGAGGGATAATTCTCTTCCAAATAATGGCTTTGTTAGACTTACGAGTTTCTCCCAGCAAACAAACTTGTAGAACATGCTCTTGGGAGAGAAGCCAAAATGCACAAAATGAGACTTCTCAATAGCTCCTGATGGCATCATGACCTAACGAATGAACTTCACAACAAATACACAATTTTTATTATCAATTTTCATGCCTAGCTCTCAAACCTGAAAGCAAACCTCCAAACAAATTCTGATTAATAAAAAAATGCTGATTGAAAAGAATCTGTACAAGGTATGAATGCTCTATATCTGAAATATGAAAAATAATCAAGATTAAATTATACTGGCAATAACTTCCCTTTGTCTCTGAATTTGACCCTTAAAGTCTGTTTTTTAAGTTATTGTCTTCATAACTACTGTCTTTAAAAAGCCAGAATGTACTGTTCTTATTTTTAACATAATATTCTTCTGTCCTTGAAAGATTGTCTATTGTTAGAAAATAAGAGATGATGATAAATAAAGATAGCTGCTCTGGCAGTCTTGTACATCTTAGTCTTCTGGTACATTTTACCATAATACCACAGTGAAAATAAGGGGTAGGAGCAAAAAAACTGCCCATGCTTATATCACAAGTAGGAAAATAAACTCAATCTCCCAGAACCAATTCCAAGATCACAGAAATAGGTTGGGACTAAGATCTTTTTGAGAAGAGAGAATGCTAAAAACACAGAGAACAGTCTTGGAAAAGTGACACTCTCTAGAAAATGTGGAAGGGATAAATATCAGATGGATTGTGCTCACTGATGGGTAAGAAGTTTAAGAGTCTCACCACTTATCACAATCAAGGACAAATAATTTGATCTGACAACAGCAAGGAATTGGCAAGAGCTAGCTGGTTGAAAAATGAATCTCGAAAGACAAGAGAAAAATAAAAATATTTTCAAAGCCACCATATGGATCAACCAGGGGAAAAAAAAAATACTTCCTAAGTTAAAACTTAACATAAAATAAATGAAAAACAAAACAGTATTTTACATGATTCATTGTCCTTAAAAAGCATTTACATGAATGTCAAAAAAAAATCTTCTCAGACTATAAATAAAAAAAGTAAAAGCAAAACGATTTAAAGTTGATAACAACTTGACACTGCCTGCCTTGTAGAAACTACAGATATTCCCTTTACCATAGCATTTGGGCTAGTGTCGCCAGTCAAAGTTCATGTCGATATCAGATAACCTTTCTAATAATGTGATGGAAAGGGCACTTTAGTTCCATGATATTAGTCTCAAAAATCTATAACCAACACTAATAACGAGAAAATATCAGGCAAAACCGAGACTAAGGAACTCTCAGGTATTAAAGTTCACCAAAGAAGTGGAGCAAATAATATGCAAAAGTTGAATGACCAGACTAACATAAAAGCTTGGAAATACAACAAAATTCACAATTCAGTTGAGTATCTTTAAACCTTATATCATTTAAATGAAATATTACAACAGTCCAGGAAAAAAAAAGCATTAAACGAAGATGGGTATGTGGAAAAAAATGATAGCCCATTATTGTTTTGTGAGTGAAGTAAATACAAAATAATTTCACAATATAAAATTTAAAAAAAATAGTTATACACAAACAGTAAAAAGATACAAATAGTAATACCTAGTATGGAAATATTCTAAACAGAATAACAAAGGTACCAAGACCCGAAGAAACAATATATTCATCTGCAAGCAAACTCTGATAGGTCACAATGAATCCTACTGAATAAAATGATAAAAATCCTAAAGTAAATACAACTGAAATTTAGAAACGTTAAATACTAGATTTGCTGAGGCTAAAGTGGAAGATAGGTAAGAAGGACAAAAACAATTCTGGCACCTGGGCTCCTCAGATGTAGCTGAGTTTTAAATTGTGCATTCTTAACTTTCTGGATCTAAAGGAGAATCTAAGTCTGTTCGCTACCAAGGGCACAACTATGACTTGTTAACAAATCTTAAGCTTAAAATACTCGTGTCTGCAATTAAAAAGACAAAATGTTAGTGGAGAGATGGCAACTCAATGTTGGGTGGATAGGTAGAAAATGGTGAAGAGAACAGCTATAGTAGGAGTTTAGGGAGTTGTAGGAATATGATCAAAATACATTGTATAGGATTTTTCAAGGAACTACTAGAACATTTTTAAAAAGATTGTAGACAAAAAAATTGTAAAACAAGTTAGTAGAGTGCAATTTTTACATGTTTACAGATGTTTCATTATTGAAAATTAAAATGGGGCACAGTGAGTTATTGTATAGGCTTGCCAACATTAAAATTTGCATATTGATTTCTTTTATTATCACGCTTTGAGGATTGGAATACAATACGCATGGGGAAATTAAGATAGTAGAATGATGAACAACTGCCATTCATTAGGAGACATCTTGCGGATGACATAAGCAGGATAACATAAGTAGAATTTGGGTTTCTTAGTGGCTGGATATGGTAACGGATATGGTAAGGAGAACTCAGTATATAAAATATATATATACATATATAAAATATGTAAATTCCCTTTATGTAGTTAAATGCATATAATGTTTAAAACTACTGCCAGTTATAAACTTTTATTTAATAAGTATCTTCTCCCTATCACGAGTAGGTAGGCACCATTACAAAGTACAAGCTAAATACCATATCTTTTACTAGCACAGTCTTGTCCATAGCTAACATATAAAGTTACAGCATAGAAACTCAATTATTTTTCTAGGAGTGCTTGGCTAATGCAGATACTCATGTAGATTCAAGTATGAAATTTTTACTAGTTCATTATTTTATTATTTACAATTTTATTGCCATGTCATAAAGCTTGGAATACAATATCAAATTAATTAGTCACACAAAAATGCATGATAAAGAACCCAAGTGTCTTTGCATATCAATGTGCAAAAATATATTATAAAGTTATCTGTATTGATTTTGTTATCAAGATACAATTTAATATTAGCACTTAAATTATCTATAAAAAGGAAATTTCTCTTCTGGGAAAAAAGGTACTTAAACTTTAATAATGAAAATAGAATAAAAAAATAAACTACACTTTTAAATGCTTAGTCCTACATAGAGAACAATGACTATTTAAAAACTAAATTATGGTATATGTGATGATTTTTAATGGAACACTATAAGTTTATTGAACAAACTAAAGGAGTAATATTCATAAATAACAATGGTGATTTCTGAATAAATTAAATTTGAATCAATACTATTATGTATTTTTCACTGCCTAAAGAGGGAAATGAATAGGGCCTTTTTTTTTTTTCCTGTTGCGTGTAAATGTTCTAAATGCTACTAAATCATTTCCCCCAGGTGTCAGCTCCACAGCAGTGATTAATGACATACCAATAAAATTTACCTGGCAGGTTGAAACTAAAATGTCATTTCTATGGGTAAGAATAATTTTCCAGTAAGTAGGGGTTTCTGTCAAGTGAGATGTATTTCCCTTGAAATATTTTAAATGTTTTTAAAATCAACCAAATGTAAAGCTAGCATAGTTGGAATTACTTTAAAATAACATGATTTGAAACATTGCTGTTCGCTTTCTAATTAAGCATTGTTACTTACTGGTTTTAATTTTAGTTGTTTTGTTGAAACCTTGCATTTCTCCTTCTTTCTAGCTATAAGGGAATTCACTATCATCACAACCTGTTATAACCACAATCGATACTTAAACATGTCTGCCACGTCTGGGCCTAATTCCCTGTTTCAACATCTTCCTTTAAATGAACTCAAAACAATATAATCCATTTGTGCCATGTGGATTTATCAATTTACTGGTCTGCTTTTTCCTTTATTCCCACTATAAATACTTTTGAAATGGAAGTTTTATTTTTCTCACCTTTAAATTCCTTGCACATAAAACACACATTACAGTATATTTAACCTTGAAATTACATGTTCCTTAAAAATACTGAGATGCTTATTAGTATGTCTGACTCTAAATAGTTAACGAATATTAAATCTTTATACTTATTCTTAAAAGAGAGATCACAGAAGCACATTTTTTTTTGTCATAATTTCTACAGTTTCTGTCATTACTTTTTTTCTGCATAGTTTGCTTCCACGTAAAATGCAAGAGAACAGGAAACGTTGGCTCTCACAGGTTAAAGACTTTACAATATTTTTTTAATAATATTAGCTAAAGTTCTATTGCTAACTTCTTCTAGACTCTTTTCATTGTGCAATTAATTAGCAAAGTTTACTTAGCTGAATTAAGCTGTACTGTCAAGGATTGGATTCTTTGATTCTGTACTTTAAAATACAACTTCTTGTAAAAACACAGCTATCAATAGCTTTGCTACCACTTTACAAAATCTTTATAAACTATATTATAATTTTGATGACAGATGCCAAGAAAATAGAAATCCAAAGACATCTCATATATTCATATCTATTTTGGACAATTGAAACATCAGAATAAATAATATTGTAGGAAGAAAAGAAGACCATTATGAAGTGTTAGTCAATACTATAAGTAGTCAAAATTTTTAACATACATGTAACTAATCAATTTCATTAAATTATGTCAGGCAAAATATTAGATGTGTCATGCTCTAATGCCAGAAACCATAAAAAACATTCCATTGAACTTGAAGTTCACACTTCCCCCCACCCCCGAGGGTTTTTGGGTTTCTGAAACCCATTAGAGTCAACACGAATCACAGTATTAGGAGAGGCAGTTGATTCAGACTACCCTGGGGGGGAGGGGGGAGTGATTGAATTGCTTCTCCACAATAGAGGCAAGAAAGTTTATGTCTAGAGTGCAGAGCATCTTTTAGGCATCTCTTGGTATTATCATGTCCTGTGACTAAAGGTAATGAGAAACTACAACAATCTAATACATGCAGGATGGCATGGGGTACAGAAACATCAAGAATGGATATGGATCACTACTCCCGGAAAGAGCCAAGACCTGCTGTGTCACTTCCTGGGGGAAGAGGAAATTTAGAAAACGTAGCAGAGAGAGGGTAGTTATGAATACTACCTCAGGCCATGTGACCAGATGCAGAAAAGAGAATTATAATAGACAGTAGTGTTTCTGTTGTATTTTTGTAAAGAATTTTCTTGTATAGATATTTGTGTTTTGTTGCCTAAGTTTATTTATTGTGTGATGTAACATCAGTTAAGAGAGTATCAATGGCTATCACATTCACATTTGAGATACTAAGAGAATGTCCCCCAAAGAACATTACCACCTATTCCAAATACATACTGCATTTGCAGTTGTAAGAGCGAGAGTTTCATCATGTTGGGCATTGTTTTGCACTGGTTAAGTGGACATACCATTTGCAATTAAAAGTAAGATAGTTTTATTTACATGTTACTATGGCCTAATGATTACTTTCATTTGAAAATTAATCATACAAAAAGACGATTGTGTGTCAGGTTGACAATTAGTGGACTTGTGATAGCTATTCAGGATTGTCAACTTGACTATATCTGAAATTAGCAGAAGCCCAAAAATAGAGGGCAAATGTGAGGGATTTATGTTTAATTTGAAGTAGGAAATCTGCTTGTAATCTCAATCATCAAAGTAACAAGACACAACTTTAATCCAGATCTAATATGAGCTATAACTTCTTCTGGAGGCTTCTCAACTTTGCTAATCCTGAGACCCTTATGTTGGGGTGACCACCCAACTATAACATTATCTTTGTTACTATTTAATACTTGTAAATTTGCTTCTATTATCAATCACAACCTAAATATCTTTCAGATGGTTTTAGGCAACACCTTTGAAAATGTTATTCAAACCAAAGGAGTTGTGAGCCACAGGTTGAGAACCTCTGCTATGTAAGAAAATGGAAGAAGAAAGCTGTTGTTTGCTTGCTTGGTTCAGTCTTACTAGCAAGTTCATCCCTTCATTGGCATCACAGCCTATTTCTTTGGGATTCCCTCATATACTGTATACCAGCTAAGTCAACCAACCTTGTGGACTGAGAATCAACTGAGTTCTTGAACTTTCAGCTCATAGTGAGCCATTGTTGGATTAGGGAATCACAGACAAGTCATTTTAATAACCATATATACATACATACATACATACATACATATATACATACATACATACATACATATTATCTGTCTACCTGTGGAAGAGAGATTCATTCTGTGAGTCTTGTTACTCTAGAAAACTGTGACTAATATTTGTACTTTGATGAAGTATACTTGAAGTATATTATGAAGTAACATTTCTCATGAAGACAACTTTTGCCCTAGCTAGAAATATTTTAAACATCTTTGAATGGGGAATAGATATCTTTTCAGATTGAGCCACACTTGTTGTGGACATGTTTCATGTACATTATCCCTCATGGGATACAGTTTCATCATGGCCAATATTTTTTTCAGGAAATTGTGTTTGAGCCATTAAAGTTTTCAGGCATGAGTTTCACTTTCTGAAGTATTTCACTATAATCAAGCTTACCTTATTCTGCCCAGGTCTCTATTTTTACCATTTAAAAATACTTAATGATTATCTACATTTATGCAAAAATAGGAAATTATTTCACACACTGGCTTGTTCAAAATGTAATTTTGTGAATTTTCAACATTATTATGACACAATAATACCAGCTTTCTAATCTTCAGAATTTTAGTTATTTGTCTTAGTTGTTTTACTATCAATATTTTACACATGAGTGATAATATTCAGTATCACGATTTGAGACATTGTTATTATGGAACATATGTTAATTTTATTGTTCTATTTTCTTGCTATATTAAATAAAAAGCTGTCTGTTTGACAATTTCCTTATTGATGCTTCACAGAAATCCATCTTAACAAACTCCTGATAACACTGAAAAGTTCTTGCTTAAGAACAAATATAATTTTAATATGTCTGAAGTCTATGGTTTTTCTTAGAAGAGAATAAAATTATTTTTTCTACTATGGTTATACTTGACTCTTCATACTTGGGATAATTATGAACAATACATAAAATACTTATGAATTTTCTGTCAGAAATTTTGTGAAAACATAGATTGTTAAAAAATGTCTTTATGAATTTTCTTATTCACTTCCCAACATTGACACTATGATTTTGAATTGGATATTTAATACATTACATCCCTGTTTCAAATACATATGGTTTACTACAGTTATTTACATTGACAGATAGTTTTAAAATATACTAAAAGTGGTGTGTTTATGATGAATATTTGTACAAAGAGTGCTTGATGAATTATCTGTTAATTTTCAAAATTGAAAAGCATAAGATTTGAGATTTTCCAGTCCTAAAGCCAGGCAAATTGATTCATGCCCTTGACAGCCAAAAGTCAGGATTTTATAAATTGAATGTCAGCTTTAGAAACATATAAAATTCCTATCTCACCATCTTCTAAAGAGTCTTAAGTGCCAGGAGTTCACATTATTCTCCATATCCCTTCATTTGTGAATAAATTTAAATATACTATACCACAGTCTACTTTGTGAACCACTTTAATGCCTTCCCCTCAGCTTTCTGGGAAAAAACTCTAATACACCGTGAATGTTCCCCCAGATATTTCTAATCTTATGTACTCTCCATCTTGTTAATTTTCATCACTGGAATCTCATGGAACTTGGTTTTCTTTTTTACTTTCTTTGTTGTCTGAATATTCCTTCTAGGTGCCCCTAACTAGTTCATGTAACTTAGATAACCCTGTGAAAATTCTTTCAACCTTCTGATTTTTTGCTTTAATATGCATTGGTATTAACATTTTTGTAGTAAATCTTTTTAGTAAATTGTAGCACCTGCTTTGGGATATGATATGTCCATCTCCTTTGGTTGAACTTAAGTTTATATATAAAAACATCAGTATTATTAGTTTCTGTCACCACTTCATCTTATGTTTATAAAAGAAAGGTTTTATAGAATTTGCTTACAGACTATAGCCAGGATTTCTGCATCTTCTTAGACTCCCCCATGACAGCGCCCCTTACCAGCAGGAAGTAGTTTGGAAAGAACAACACCCAAATTCCCAAATATTGTCTATAAATGTTTGTTTTCATTTAAATGGACTTGGAGCCTTCATCTAGTAGCTGATGGAAGCAGAAGCAGACACCCACAGCTAAACACTGATCCGAACTCCTGGAATCCAGTTGCAGAAAGGGAGGAGTGATGAGCAAAGGGGTCAAGACCAGGCTGGAGAAAAGCAAAGAAACAGCTGACTTAAACAAAGGGGAGCTCATGGACCCCAGACTGACAGCTGGAAACTAGCATAGGATTAAACTAGACCCCTTAAACGTGGGTGTCAGTTAGGAGACCTGGGCAGTCTATGGACCTCTGGAGGTGGAACCAATATTTATTCCTAGTGCACAAATTTTTCTTGATTCTTTATTCTTGAGTGATACTATGGCTTGAAAGACAAATATTAGTAAAACTATATATTTCAGCCATAATGAGAGACAATCTAAGATTATTTGTTGTAATTGACCTGCATTATAACTTTACAGAACTGCAGGTGACAAGATTTTTTGCATGTACATTAAAGCTGTAATTTTATTTACATATTTTTTAAAACAATATAAAGATGTTACAGTAATATAATAGGCATATAATGATAACGAAGTATTCTGTGATACACATTCTGAAATTCAATGCTTGAAGGTATTCTACAATTCTCACGAAATTGTGTGTGATAGCAGGAGAGTGATAACACATACCTTTAATCCCAGCTTTTTGGAGGCATAGCCTGGTTGTTCTCTGAATTTAAGTTCATCCTGGTCTACAGAGTGAGGGCCAATACAGTCAGGACTATATGGAGAATCCCTGTCTTCAAAAATATAATCTGTGCATGTGGTTATACATGTGGCTACACTCTTATATGAGTACACGTAGGCGTATCATTTAAGTAGTAATGAAAGCGAAAAGACCACACAGCACACAATCCTTAAGCTTTTATTTTGTCTTTTTGAGAAAAGATCTCATTGTATAGCATATCTGAGCTCAAACTTTTAGGATATCATCCAATTGGCCTGGTCCATCTGCAGTTAGAACCATGTATCATAGATTTCTGAGATTTGAGTGCACAGCTCCTGGGGCCTCTCAGTTCCTGAGAAACATGGGCCCTCAGGCTGTGGAGCATTCAGACCACCATTTGTGCTCCTTTGATGTTGACAGAATAAATATTATTAGACATTAATTTTTGTGACCCATATATCTTGCAAACACCACTCTATCTCGGCAAACACAATTATATTCTGTTTTTTATATACATGTATGAAAAGTCTGATTGCTTGGGGAAGAAAACTGATCTCAGCATCCTGAGACACCTCCAGTCAGGTCCGGTTTTCATTCTCATTGACTACATAAGTAGGTAACTGCTGGTGCTTACACAAACTCGTGCTGAATACAGGCTCTGCCCCTTGTTTGTTCTATGCATTTGAAATACATTTTAGGAACTATTCAGCACAAGCAGCTAAAAAGATGTGCACTAAGCTTTAGCAGGCAATATTATCTCATTGTATCTGTAACCTTGAATCCACGGCCACTCGTTCCTACGTGTAGACAAATTGTTAGTTTTCTTATTCAGACATACTATAAATCACACCTCTTGGTCATAAAGAATGCATAATGAATCAGTTTCTATACTCCAGTAGATTTTGTATCACCAAAGTACTTGCCCTCCAAGCTCATATTAGTATATACTTTTTCATTAATAACTATTACTTATGTGATCTTGCTTCCAGGGTTTTATTTAATAAAATGAATGCTTATAGTTTAGCTTCTATTTTAAAAAGAGTAGTCATATTTTTCTTTTTATTCTTCTCTCATGCAATATAGCCTGACCAGCCTCTCCTTCCTTCCCACCTCCCGGTCTCCCTCTATCTCCCCTCTCCCCTAGATTGGCTCCTCTGTTTTCCTTAATAGAAGAGCAGGTCCCCCAGTGATGACAACTGAACACCACATAACAAGATGCAATAAGATCAGCATAACCCTTCATGGCAAGGCTGGGCAAGGCAACCTAGGAGTAGGGAAAAGAACCCAATAGTAAGCAAAGAGGTCAGAGACACTCCCATTTCCACTCTTATGAGTCCAGCCAAAACACCAAGCTTGCAGACTCCTAGGCTGCCTCTTCAGTTTCTGTGAGCCCCTACGATCCCAGCTTAGTTGATTCAGTGGGGTGTATTGTCCTGGTGTCCTTGACCCCTCTGGCTCCTGAAATTTTTCCTCCCTCTTCTCAGCAGGGTTCTCTGAATTCTGCTAATGTGTGGTTGTGGGTCTCTGAATCTGCTTTCATCCGATACTGAAAAAGCCTCTCCCGTGATAATTGTGCTAGGCACTGGTCTACAGGTATAGCAAAAATATTAATAGGAATAACTTCTTTGACTTTTTTTAGGTCAGTGATGTTTGATTCTACTCTAGGTCTCTGAACCATTCAGCTTCTGGGTCCCGGCCGTCACGGGGTCCGTGTCAGTCATGGGGTCCCACTCATGGACTTCTCCCTCTAATCATAGTTGAGAGAAGAAAGGTCTGATTAAGGTTTCCTTTCTTTCCAGAAACATCAACAGTTACTGTTTCCTGAATAAGTTTCTCTTTATTAAAACATAAAAAGGCTGTGAAATCCCCTGACTGAGAAGCTAGTAAGGTACTACTTTACTTTTAATACAGCAATATCAATATAACACCCAACAGTTAATTTTTTAATTGAATCTTTGAGAATTTAAACTTTTTTGTATGCTGCAATCACGTGCATCTGACCTTATGTAGAGTTCACAAGGGAAAGTAGGTATGATAGATGATAGATGCTTTGCTTCTTCAGGGTCTTGTATAGCAACTCCAAGCACTACGAAAGCTATCCAGAAGGAATAGAACTTCTAAATGGGCACCAAGTAAAACATACTTTTAAAAATTTCACATAAATTTGAATGTTAAGACACAAAATGGGAACTCTGATTAAAAAAGAAAAGATTTGAGAGCATGATCCAATATGCTATGAACTGTTATAATTAGCTTTTCTCGGAGCATTTTCTCCCCAAATACTGTTAAGTGTTTACCTAATGGTGGAAAATAGGTTTGGATTCTGAGGAAGAGCTTCATTAAGTAGCTGTACGATTTCTACTTTCAGTAGAGAATCTGTAGAATTTCTGAGTGTTTGGAAGAACAGAGAACCTTTGAGGAGCTAGGTGCATACTCCTGCCATTCAGGAAAGAATGCATGTTTCACAGTGGTCAATGATCATTTTAGGTTGTGGCAAGAGGTTGTATGAAATGACAGTTTTCTTACGATAGCGTTTGAATTAAATGCTTAGCTTCGTTTACCAGATAAAGAACTGAAAAATTAGCCTAAGAACTTTTCCTGAGTCTTTAAGATAAATTGATAATATTGGACTGAGCCTAATTGCAGCAGAGAAAAATAATGGCAAGCCAGGTGAATTTGATGAACAGGGAAGCTAAAATTTAGCAATTAGGCTGTGGTTTAAGAACAGTGCTCAAGAGTACATAAAATTAGTAATAATTTTCTTCAATTACCTCGGACGAAAATCAATAGGAACTAAGTTTGAAGAAAAAGCTAATGAGAAAAAGCTGCATAATTTTAATTACCCCAAAATGATAAATGGCTTTCATTGAAAATTACCATCTGCAACTTCTTATGCATTCTCTTTGAAAATTATATTTAATGTTTCTGTAATACCTAATCTGTAAAAGAAAAATTTAGGAAAAACAGCTAAAAGACATTACAGTCTAAGAGAAAGGTTTATATTTCAGCACAGTCATGTTACTTAATGCTGCTTTAGTATTTCCTAATAACACAGCAGATCAATTGAAGATATGAAACAATAATACTTTTTGAGCACACAGCTTAAGTTCTCATGAGGCCCTATGGAAAAGGAAGAGTAGCATATGGGGTTTTGCTTTTGTGAAAATACACTTCATGTAAAATGATCAAAAATGTAAATTTTATCTCATATATATGTCTTCTTTAATTATTGAAAAAGCATTAAAAACAATCATTATTATCAAAATATACCTGTTGATTTTGATAATATAAGGAACATAGTTTTGTTTTTGGCTCTTCTAGTTGTTTGGAGTATCTTATATAGTATGCTCATAATTTTGACCTTAAATTCTCAATAAAATGCAACTTCTCTGTTATTAATAATAACTATAAAATGCTATTAGACAAATACATTCTAAAGTGTTATTTTTTATTCCAAGAATTTTTTTAAGAGACAGAGAACATTTTGTTCAACCAACAGTCAAAAATAAATTAATTTGCTTCTTTTCTTCAGATAAATACAGATGATTAAATGATTAAGACATAGTTGTAACTGATCTTGAATTTTTATCCTTATTGGAGAATATGCTAAACAATGAGCTACAATCAAAATTGATTAAATTGAATATAACTAGGACAAAGGAAAGCATAAATTGTCTGTAGGTGTAAATTAAAATAGCCTGCTGTGTCATTATTATTTATAGTTTTATAGTTCTGGTGAGAGGAGGACATGATTTCTTTCTTTTCTTCTTTCTTTCTCTTTCTTTTTTTTTTTTTTTTTTTGTTAATAGGTTTCAATTTTTCATTTAAATTTGAAACAAGCTTATTTTACATGTCAATCCAAGTTCCTGCACCCTCCTATTCTCTGCTGTTTTGCCCACAAACTCCCATCCCATCCCTTTTCTGCTCCCCAGGGAGGGTGAGGCCTTCCATGGGGGAATTTCAAAGTCTGTCACATCAGTTGAAGCATGACCCAGGTCTTCCCTATGTGTCTAGGTTGAAGGAGTGTTCCTCTATGTGGAATGCACTCCCAAAGTCCATTTATAGAGATAAATACTGATCCATTAATAGAGGCCCATAACATCCACATTCAGGGGGTCTGGGTTGGTCTTATGCTGGTTTCCCAGCTGTCAGACTGGAGACCATGACCTCCCCTTGCTCAGGTCATCAGTTTCTATGGGTTTCTACGGCCTGGTCTTGATCCCTTTGCTCATCACTCTTCCTTCTCTGAAATTGGATTCCAAGAGTTTGGCTCAGTGTTTAGCTGTGGGTGTCTGCTGGTTCCATCAGCTACTGGATGAAGGCTCTAGGATGGCATATAAGGTAGTCATCAATCTCATTATAGGAGAAGGGCATTTAAGGAAGCCTCTCCACTATTGCTTAGATTGTTAGTTGGGCTCATCCTTGTATATCTTTCGACATTTCCCTAGTGCCAGATTTCTCTTTAAATCTATAATGGCCCCTCTATTATGGTATCTCTTTTCTTGCCACTTTTGTTTTTGTTTTTTTTTTCTTTAACTTATTGTCCGTTTAAGATTTTGTTATTTTTAGTCTATTATTTTTCTATGACTATCTACAATCACTTTCTTTTCTAAGCCTACAAATGTTGTGAAAGACATTAGAACATGTTAACAGTTTTTTGTTTTGTTTTGTTTTGTTTTGTTTTGTTTTCTTTCTTCCCATCTGGAACTATTTTACTGCATCTCTCTAGTCCTTTTTGACAGCACTAGTAAACTGTTGAGCTACACCTGGGTCAACTGAGGGTAGCTCTGTCACCTGGTTCCCCTCACTTCTTGGGTTGGGAAAGCCAAAGCTAGAGCTCACAGCTATTTGAGGTTTCATTCCCAGTAACTGCATTAAACCTTCCTAGATATGGAAGCCGTAGCTGGTAGCTGTGTTGCCACAAGTGGGTTTTACTTAGCTTGTCATTTCTAGCTTGTATTTAGCACTGCTGGCTGAACAGCAGTGCCCCTTGAAGGAGTCCTCTCTCTCTCTCTCTCTCTCTCTTTCTCTCTCTCTCTCTCCTCTCTCTTTCTCTCTTTCTCTCTCTTAGCTTTTTAGGCTCTAGATGGATATCGGAGCAACATATTGGGTGCCAAATTTTTATTTGTTGTTTCTTTGTTCTTAACTCTTTGGGGCTCTTTGTTTTTTGTTGCATGATGTTTTTCACTCTTGTGGCCTTTTGTTCTTTAGGTCTTTTTGAGGAACTCACCACCCAGCTCCAAAATAAATCATACATTTATTCTTAGTTATGAATGGCCAGCCTAAGCTTGGCTTGCTTCAGGCCAGCTTTTCTTAAAGTATCCCAAGTACCTTTTACCTTTTATCTTTCTCTTATAGAAACCTTAATTTCCTTCTTATTCCTCTCATTCTGTGTCTGTCTGTCTGTCTGTCTGACCCCTGATGTCCTCCTCTCCTTGCCTCTGCCTCACGCTATTGACTTTTCAGCTGTTTAATAGTCTAAACAGATGTTTTAGACAAAGAATCACAGCTTCACGGACAAATACAACATATTCAAAATTCACACACCTTAAAATAATATTTTGCTGCAGTTATAGTCTGTTACATAATATGTACCAAAACTATCTGAGACTGTGAATAAAACTGTACATATGTTCTCCATGGACCTGCTAATTACAAGGCATTTCTTGTTAGCAGTAGTGTTAAGTTCAATTTCATTTTGGGACTAAAATATTTTAATTAAGGTATTGTGGTTGTAGTTGAGTATGTGGGTGCTCATCCTGAATGTTTAAGGACCAGACTTAATCTCCTATACACTAAAAAGTATGTATATTTTAACTAGATTATATAAATGTGTGTGGGGGAGTATATATATAGTTTCTGTTATATATAGAAAAATATTTGTGTATCTATATGGCTATAAAATACATACATATAAAACTATATATATTACATATATAAGAATATATGTAAAACTATAGATTAGCAAGCTAGAATTACTGATCATTTCATTTGAATTCATGTAGATTTTCAGAAAAAATATTACAGTGTTATGGTAAAGGCATCAAACAGAGTGACAGAACTCAAAGCTCACACAATAGAATTTGGAGTGAATTTTTTGATTATGTACTGTCTAATCTCAAGTATTTTATAGAAATAATGTAGATTTTCTTATTCAAATATGCTATTATTATCTAATATAAATTGTTATTGATAAGATCATTCATTCTCTGTAGTTAGCTACAGATATTTGCAGTATTGTTGCCATTGGTTGTAGTAGTATCTAGGTAAAAAAATCAGTACACTGAAATGTTTTTCATTGTATTCTATCACAATTTACTTTTTATTTGAGTCATTTTATACATAAGTCCTGGAACTAAAATGAAACTGTGTTATTGTGTCATCATCAGCACTTGCAAATGCAGCTTATTTTCTGTGTCATGCAAAGATACATGAAGGTGTAGTTTTGGTGAGGCTCAAATTGAAATTGTCTAGGTGATGGTACGAGTCAAGTGTAAAGACCAGGAAAGAGATGAGTGAAGTGAACTCTAAGACATAGAGTGGACAGGGAGAGAAATCAATAGAAAAGTGTGATATAAATCCGTGTAATGATGTGGACACCTAGTGTGTGACCTGAATACCATCTTTGAGGAGATTCTTGTTCTCAGATTCTACCCAGGCCAAAGCAGGAAAATAAGATAGAATTTATATTGTGAATACAGATCCCACTCCTGTTTAAGAATGACAGGGAAGATACTTTATGTGCTTACACTTCAGGTTTCGTAGTTATGAGAAACGCACACTTATGAATACAGGGCTAAATGTGTTATTTGTTTTTATTGCATCAACAGATAGTCCCAGAGCAAAAGACAAGCAAATACTGCAAGGAACAAAAATGAATCCCTGCGAGACTAATTCTACATTGAGCCCGTAGAATGTTTTGTATTATGCATCCTGGGCTGAGTGTGCAATTGTCTATAAGTTTTCACTAAAGCTTTCCAGGGGGCTGGGATGACACAATAGACACAATATTTTTTAAAAAGGGAGTCCTCAATTCTATGATATAATTGTTTGTTTTTTATTCATCTGCAATTCATATGTTGCCAACATTTACTTTGGAGGAGTGGGCTTCTGAGAACTGGCCGATCATGAAGGACCATTCCTTGAGGAGATTAAGGTTTTCATGGAGTAGGTTTGGTGCCTTATTTAGGACTACTCCCAGCTACATCCTTCACAAAACTCTGGACCTGCACCAGATCTTGAACTAAGAGAAAAATCAATGTCTGTTCTTTGTGAAGTGCCTATTTTTAGAAATGTTGTAGCACAGCAAAGGATAGCAAGAGAGTTAATTTAATATGAGTTGTATTAACAAACATTGATAATATTTTATTAGGTTTCATATTTCAAGGTGTGTATGTCTGTCTGTGTGTGTGTGTGTGTGTGTGTGTGTGTGTGTGTGTGTTTGAATGGGAGTGATTTGAAAGAATATGTGACTGATTTTTATCGGAATGACAAGATCTTCAGTGATGTGGAGAGTTTGAATGAAATTCTGCAAGTCCAGAGAAAAAAAATTTCAAGATGTCTTTAGCTTCTTAGTATTGCATTTCCCTGTACAAGATTTAATGTCATTTGTGATTATTAGGCAGATCACTTGGAATATAAAAACTGACCCACTAGTTTCTACCATCTAAATACCTATGGAACTGTAGAAACAATAGCTATGGCCCATAATAGAGGTTTTTCTGCTTTGTTATAACTCCCTGACTTAATATACACCCTGATGTATTTGAAGTGTCTTGATGTATGACCTGGGACTATTGCTCTGTTACTAAAAAAAGCTCACGGAATTTCTCCCTCATTGGAGCAAGTTATTGGCGAAGATCAACTCTTAGCCACTCATGTTTGACTCCACTTTAAGCCATCTATATTTTTTCTTTGAGGTGAGAGTTGTTTCTTCTGTGGACAGGTATCGGGATAAAATGTACGGAATAAGATTGAGAAAATACATTTAGAGTTTATATTGTATGAATTATTTTCTTAGCTTAGTTTGAGTTAGGAGGTTTGGTCCTCTCATATTTATCATGAAAATCCCACCAAACATACTCTAACACCACTATTCATTACAGCATTCTATGAGTTTCCTTGAAAAAGAATGGCTTGCAATGTGCCCTACTATGCTCATTCCATATGAAGCAGAACTAGTTCTACTTGAGACTTTGTCTCCAACCCACATGTTATTAGACCCTATATCCAAGCCTTTGTATTCTGAACCGATACAGGTCCCTTGGTGTCCATGTGGCCAGGACTATTGCTAGAATCGGGTTGCCTTTTCTGCCTGAGGTTTTACTGTTAAAAGGAATTTCTGTTTGAATCAGAATCATAAATGTGTTGAAATTATACCACAGTCTTCTTTGAAAGCATACATAAATGGCACTGACATTCTTGAGCTTATCATCATAGATGGTGACCATATAATAATGTTTTATAGGTTTTGTTTTATATTCTGCCAAAAACAATTAAAACTGATTATTTGTGTCATGTATTTGACTCGGGGAATTTCTTTTCTATCATTTAAAAATGTTCCATTTTAAAGTGTGGAAGTATAACATTCTGCATCTTCTTACTGCTTGCTCTCATTTTGAGAGACAAAGATATGCAAAACATCGAAGGAAGTTCAGGCAGAGCTAGTTAGCAAAGCAAATTTTCTGTTCCAGGGTGGCAGGGAGCAGCGAATTTATTTGTTGCTTAATGATTGTTTCAGGTTTATTAGTTAATCTTAACTGTTACCAACACTGCCTGTATTGTAACAACACAATGTTCTACTAGAAATTCGGTGTTTGCAAAACTGGAGCTTTTACATGTATATTTTTTTTAATGAGGTTCTTCTTCTTTAAGGCTGAGGAATATATATATTCCTCATTCCACAGGGAGGGTGATTAAAACTGAGTAATTTAAAAGACAAGGCAGTGAGTACCCTGACAAAAAAAGCAATACTTTTCCGGGTAAGGACTAAAATACAGCTTCCTCTTCCACTGATGTTAGCGCTGTGCTGCCCAGCACACTGCGAAGGGTTATCAAGAGTCAACAAGCTGCTGAGTGCTACAGTGCCTGCAATGTTAACTGTAGCACTTCCTTCTGGCAGCTGTTACCACTATAAGCTCCTTATAATGACAATGATTCTGTGGATACCTCTTTTGGCTCCTCCTCAGACTCGACCATTTGGAGATCTATGAAGGTAACAGTACCCAGTGTTTAATTTTGCTTGAATCTTTGTGAAGCAAATGATTTATTATTTTATTCTCTTTATTTATTTATATGTTTTTAATTTCATTTTTCATCCCAACCACAGTTCTCCCAGTCACCACTCCTTCGACCCTCTTTACCTTCCCCCACAAGCACACCCCCATTTGCTCTTCCCAAAGGGTAAGGCCTCCTACGAGGAGCCAAGGAAGCTTGGCACATTGAAACAGGACCAAGTCTCTCCTACCTGCATTAAAGCTGAGCTTGGCATCCTACCATAGGGAAAGTTCTTCAACAAGATATCTCATGTACTAGGGACAGATCCTGGGCCCACTCAGACAGACCAAACAACACATCTGTCTTCTATACACAGAGGACGTAGTTCAGTCCCATGCAGGCCTCACAGCTGTTGGTCTAGAGTTCATGAGTTCCCACAAGCTTGATTCAGCTGTTGCTGTAGATTTCCCCTTCCTGATCTTGATCTCCCTTCCTCAAATATTCCCTCCCTCTTCCCTCTCTTCAAACGAATTCCCAGAGCTCACTCTGGTGCTTGCTTGAGGATCTCTGCATCTGGTTCCATCAGTACTGAATGGAGGCTCGAAGATGATTGTTGAGATATTCACCAATCTGATAACATGGGAAAGCCAATTTGGGCATCTTCTCCACTACTACTAGGAGTCTTCTTAGCTCTGATCCATCCTTGTGGATTCCTGGGGATTTTCCTAGCACCAGGTTTCTCCCCAACCCCAAAATGACCTAAGATACCTCTTCCATTTTTCTCCCACTCACTCCATCCCTCCTCCAACTCAACCATCACATTCCCTCATGTTCTCACCCCATCCCTACCCCTCTACCGCAACCACTCATGCCCAGTTTACCCAGGGGACCACATCTAATTGCTCTTCACAGGGTCATCCTTGTTATCTAGCTTTTCTGGAGATTTGGATTCTAGTATGGTAGTATGATTATCCTTTGCCTTACCTCTAGTATCCACTTGAGTGAATATATACTGTGTTTGTCTTTCTGGGTCTGGGTTACCATGCTCCAATTTTTTTGTTTTTTTGTTTTTTTGTTTTTTTCCTAGTTCCATCCATTTGCCTGCAAATTTCCTAAAGTCCTTGTTTTTGTAAACCTGAGTAATGCTCTATTGTATAAATGAACCTTGTTTTCTTTATCCATTCTTTGATTTAGGGGCATCTAGGGTGTTTCCAGGTTGTGGCTATTATGAATAATACTGCTATTAACATCATAGTGCAAGAGTCCTTGTGGTATAATTGCCTTTGGGTATATACCAAAGAGTGGTATCACTGAGTATTGAGGTAGATTGGTTCCCAATTTTATGGGAAACCACCATATTGATTTCCAAAGTGCATGTGTAAGTTTGCACTTCCACCAGCAGTAGAGAAATGTGCATCTTACCACATGCTCTCCATTATATGCTGTCTTCAGTACTTTTAACCTTAGCCATCCTGACAGTTATACGATGACATCTCAGAGTTGTTTTGATTTGACTTTCCCTGGAGATAAAGGTTGTAGAACAGTTCCATAAATGTCTCTCTGCCATTAAAGATTCTTCTGTTGAGAATTCTCTGCTTTGTTCTGTACCCTATTTTGTATTGGATTATTTAGCTTTTTAATGTCTAGTTTCTTGAGTTCATTATAAATTTTGGAGATCAGTCCTCTATCACATATAGGGTTGGAAAGATCTTTTCCCATTTGGAGGCTGTTGTTTTGTTTTATTGACTGTTTGCTTTATAAAAACTTTTCAGTTTAGGAGATTCCATTTGTTGATTGTTGCACTCAGTGTGTGTGCTACTGGTGTTATATTTAGGAAGTGGTCTCCACAGCGAATGCATTCAAGGCTACTTCCTACTTTCTTTTCTATCAATGTAACTGGATTTATATTGAGGCCTTTGATCTACTTGGACTTGAGTTTTGTGCATGACAACTTCCTACACAATGATATCCAGGCATGCTAGCACCATATGTTGAAGATGCTTTCTTTATTTTCCATTGTACAATTTTGGCTTCATGGGTGTGTGGATTAATGTCATGGTCTTCAATTGGATTCTATTGTTTTTTATGCAAACACCAAGATGTTTTTAGTACTATAGCTCTATAAAAGAGTTTGAAGTCATAGTGGGCAATGTCTCCAGAAGTTCCTTTATTAAACAGGATTGTTTTAGCTATTAAAGTTTTTTGTTTGTTTGTTTGTTTGTTTTTCCATATGACAAAGGTGTCTACTATCTAGTTTGTGTCAAATTGACATAAAACTAGTCTACACAATGTATATCTGTTTTCATAGCTATCTTTCATTTCTAATTTATTGATTTGGGTTCTCTATTTGGGTTAACTTGTTTAAGGGTTAATCAATCTTCATTATCTTTTCAAAGAGCTAACTCATCCTTTCATTAGTTTATTGTTTTGGTTTTGTTATGGGAGATGCCAATCTGTAAATATGTTTCTCTTATTGGTTAATGAATAAAGCACTGTTGGCCAATAGGAAAGCAAGATAGGCAGGACTAGAAGAGGTGGAAGGTTGTTGGAAACATAGGAGAGTGGTGTTGTGATCCCAAGAGGAGAGGAAACAAGTCTGGACTTCTCGATAAGATAAAACAATGTAGAAATACATATACTGGTAACTATGAGTTAGTCATTAAGTCAGAGCTAGCCAATAAGAAGCACTAGTAACAGGCCAACAGCTTTATATCTATATAGCCTCTCTGTGTTTTATTTGGGGCATACATGGCTGTGGGACCAGGCTGGCAGGAAACTGCTCATAACAGTTTTGTTCCTATTTTGGCTAAATATTCTTTTTTTTCTGTTTTGTTTTGTTTCAGTTTTGGTCTTTCTATTTGCTTTTGTATTCATTCTTTCCCAAGGTCTTTATGTTCATCACTAAATTAAGAGTTGTGATCTGACAAATTTTTAAACTTTATCATTTCATGTGTCTCTATTATTTAAGTGTTGTCTGAAGCCAGACATTTTTATTTTATTTATTTATTTGCTTACTTATTTATTTATTTTTGCTTTGTAAGGTTACCTTTTACTTGGGCATGATATAATTGTGTTCCATTGATTTTATCATGCTGTGAATTTATTTTATTCAATTATAGTAAGTTTTAAAATATATTTCTTGATTTTTCCAGTATTCCTATAACAATTCTGCAAAAATGTTGTTTGTCTCTAAGTTTATATAAGACAGGAATACTGATGATATTCATAGCAAAACAGTTACTAAACTTACTTATTTTATATTTACAGATTTTTCTAGTAGCCAACTCTGAGAGTTCTGTACAAGACAACTGTGCTGTTTTAAATAAAAATGCCTTCATAATCTCTGTGTCTGACTTGTTGCCTTGAGGAAATTGTGCCCCATTGAGTTGTAAGTTTTACATCCTGTGAAAAAACAGAGGCAGTTATTACATAGAACCTTGCTGTACATTAATTAAAGACTCAGAATTACCATCTTTGCAAGTAATTATTCAAAGTTTGTAACAGGAAAAATAGCATAGGCATGTGAGTTACTGTAAACTTATTGATAGCCATATTAAGAAAATATTCATCATTTTTTATTTGTAGACTTAACTACAACTATGCAACTTTTCTTCAGTTAAAATGTGAAGGGACACAAGAAGAAAACGCAAGTGCAATTGAGAATTAAAATATAGGCAGGCAACTAACAAATGTCCAAAAGCTTGTTTTATACAATCATAAGGTGCCAAAATAAATGGTATAATTATGTCAATATGGGGCTACAGACATTGATACTTTAGTGCTCTAAACGTTGAAAAAGAGTAAGCTAATTTATAATTTTGCTCTAAGAATAACCTGGAATCCTTTGACATAAAAGTCTGAATTATGAAACAGAGAAAATTAGTTGAAATAAATACAAGTAATTATTTGGAATATTACTTTTTATCTTTCTTTTCTATATTTTGGGGGATTCTATATGAGGCTTTAGAGTGTCCTTTTTATTGTCTTGAATACTGTCATGGGTGTCTTCATACATATTTAATTGTATTTAGCAATTGATTAGTGCACTTAATGCTCAAGAAGTACATAAACACACACTCAGGTGTGTTTTCTATACATGGTTATATGTAAACATGCAATATTTCTAACACTGCTTATTAAAGACAGTCTTTCTTGTTTTATGTTCTTCAATATTTTCAAAACTCTGTTGACTGTGGGTGTGCAACTCTATTTCTGGACCCTTTATTTTGTTCTGATGGCTTATATATCTGACATATGGACCACACCCTCAGAAACAAAACCTCTGTCTTCAGCGTGCATTTAATGATAGGTGTCTAACACCAATCATGCTAGAAAAATGCATGGTTTTTCTCTGTGCCACAATGATACTTAGAGGTCAGATAATGAATTGTTGTGTTTTGTTGCTGCTATTACTTGGAACACTTTACTTTTTGACTGATGTATTTGCATGCAAGAAGTACACTTAAGTTGAACAAAACTGCCTACTATGTCATCAGAGATAATGGTGATGTGTTAAAATTATACCTTTTGTGCACTTTCCTCAAGAAAAAAATGAGCATTAGTGTGTTAGAGTCTGGAAGTTTCCTTGTAATGCATGATGACCTTGTCAAGATATTGACAAAAGGCATCAGGTGAGTATATTGTGCATGGGTCACCAAGCTTTATGCTTGTCAAAAACATGATCCACTGCTGTGTTTACCTTTTGTTTCTCAGTAAAAGCCTGTCTGAAGATGTAGCAGGAGAAAAATAATAAAATTTAAAAGAAACAAAATAAGTAAATAAAAACAGAAAGCAAAGAATAACTTCTGTCTGCTACTCTGCTGCTTAACTAAGTCTCACTGTCATGGCTAACATCTAAATTTTCATATTAGCTACAGGTAATGGATGTGAGCTTCCTAATCAGTAAATTTAACTTTATCTCCTCTTTTTTTTTCTGATTGTTTTCTGTGTGACATTTTTCTTCACATCAGCTCTATATCACTTAAACACACTAGAAGTTCTACCTCAGTAGGTAGATATATTTGTACTATCTCTAAATATTTTATATGCGATAATTATGCACTTAATGAAAATCTTTAGCTTGTGTGTTCACTATCAACTCCAGTTATCCACATGTTTTACAGCTAGGCTAAAAGGTCTTGTCTCTGCTGTCTTCCATGATCGCCAAAAAACTCATAGTATTTGACCTGGGAATATTTTACGGTGTCATTAAGATTTGATGCCCTGGGTGATACTTCCATCCCATAATCATGTTTTCTGTGATCCCTAGACCTCAGATGTGAGTTTTAGACTTTGCTGACTTGAAGATTCTCTTTGGATTCTCAGTCCATCCCATTCCTATGACCATGCATATCACATTAACGATTTTTATGCTTCCCTCTAGCTCAAATCTCCAAAGGCCCTACAAAATGTGCTTAGGTCATTTTTTGAGTCTGCATTACAACATAGCTTCTCCCCACTCTTGATCAACATCACTCCCTTCCAACTTACATGTAGTAATATCGAGTCCATTCTCTGATTAGCTTCTTGCAAAACTAAGTGACCTGATTTACTTGGCTAGGAAGGTAACCTACAGGAAAACCCATGGAACTCTATGTTATCATTACACTAAGAATTATGTGTAGAAACAAAGTTTATTAAACATATACATATATATGTGTCTATATATATACATATATATGATTAACACATGTATAAGAAACTATTCAACATGTGATATGAACAAATTTTCCTGAAGCCTTTTAAATTCTTCACATTTTATTTGCCTTTTTTGTTTCCCCTATTTACTTCTCAGCTTTGTCTACATGAATAAGCTGAGTGAGATTCAGCATACTTAATACACCTGTACACAATGGAAAGCTTAAATACTAGAGGGGCTTCTTGCATGTATGTCTATTATGATAATCCCCCAGGTAATAAAGAAAACTTGTCCTTATAAAGTAAATATACACCCATAAATAGATATTTTGAGATAGACAGGCAAACAGACAGATAGATAACTTTGTTGTTTTATTTGGAAACACGGTCTTACTATATAGCCTTGGTTGTTCTGGAATGTACAATATTAGATTAGTTTGGTCCTAAATGAAAAAAAAATTATATATGTCTCTACCTTATTTACACTATTCTTGATGTAAACTTGAAAGGTTTTCTTATATTCACATTATAAATTATTATTTAATTGAACTAATTAACAAGACATTTACAGACATATTGGTGGAGAAGTTAAATTGGATGTTTAAGTATTGGACTCTTTTGAATTATAATGGTGTGAACATCTCTTTGTAAACAGAACTGATTTCTTGTTTCTGTTCTCTTATTTTGAGGATATATATATATATATATATATATATATATATATATATATATATATAATAGCCCTAGAACAATCTAAAAAATAGATTTTGAGGAGCTGTTTGTTATATTGTTTCCATGCAGTTGTGGTGTCATTTTACATACAGCATACAATGACCCTACTTAAATTTATCCACATGCCTTTATTAACTTACCATTTTGTTTGTCTCTGTTTTCCTTTACAATAATTATTCTAATTGATATCCGATGGCATTTCATTTGGAGGTAGCTGTGAATTTGCATTTCCTAGTGATGCTAGTTATTGTGTGCTTTTTTTCACATTTGTCTTGGCCATTTGTGTATCTTCTTCAGAAATTCATTTACTCATATGTTTTGCTAATTGTATTTTTAAATGGGCTTGTCTGTTGTTGTTGAAGTGTAGGAGTTCTTTGTATAATGTATATATTATGCCATTGTCACATATGTCCTTTTATTATTAATTTATTATTTTATTTTACATATCAATCCCAGTTCCCACTCCCTCCCTCCCTCTTACCCTCTCCCACCCTCTCATTGCCCCTGACCACTCTCCCCTTCCACCCCCCCCCCACAACTCCACATGTAGGACAATGCCCTCCAGGAGAGGTCATCTAAATCTGTCAAGTCATTTGCAGTAGGGGCTAGGACTTCTCTCCTGTCTCTAGGTTAAGGGAGTATCCCTCCATGAGGGATGTGATCCCAAGGTCCTTTTGGGCACCAGGAAAACATCCTGGTTCCAATGTCTGAGGTCCCTTAGACTGCCCAGGCCTTCTAGCTGAGACCCATGTTCAGGGGGTCTGAGTCAGTCCCATGCTGGATTCCCAGCTAACAGTTTGGGGGCCCATTAGCTTCTCTTTGTTCAGGTCAGCTGTCTCTGTGGGTTTCTGTAGCCTGATCTTCTCCTCCCTCTCTGCATCTGGATACCAGTTTGGCTCAGTGTTTCATTGTGAGTGTCTTTCCTGTTTCCATCAGCTACTAGATGAGGGCTCCATCATCACTATCAGGGTAGGGCAATTATGGTAGCCTTTCCACTGTTGCTCAATTTGTTAGTTGGGTCAGTCTTGTAGGTCTCTGGACATTTCTCTAGAGTCCATTTTCTCTTCAAACCTATAATGGCTGCCTTTTTATGCTCTCTCTCTCTCTCTTCTCTCATCTATTCCTCCCCTGACTCAATCTACCTAGTCCCATGTGCTTTCCTCTCCTCCCCTTCTCTTTCTCCTAGTTCTCTCTCTTTTTTATAGTCAATTTAGAACTGACATCTTATGCATGATTTTACAAAACAAGTTGCGTCCTTGAATATCTACTTAAAAGTTAAATCAATCTTAAAGGTGAAGAACACTAGGGATATGCATTATCATATTAAACTATAATCATTTTATTTTTTTGTGGCTGTGACTCTTCGGTGTTATTATGTGGGTACTTGATGTGCTCTCATTAACATGACTGGCAATTGTATTAATGAAATATGAAGCAGAATTTCCTTATCTTTGGAATAATTTCATGGTTATGAGCCTAAGGGTTGATTTGACTGATGAAAGGAGTATTTAGACTAATAATAAAGCACAGATAATGATAATTTTGTTTTATAAAATGGTGTAAAGATTCCAAATCATTGTCTTGTGCTGGAAATTCAGTAAAGAATCTTCTTAATTGACTAAATTACATCTACCATACAGTGTAACTAATTAAAACAATGCACTTAATCATGAATTGATTACCTTTAGGAAATATAAAACAAAGACAGTAAATTCAATTGTTAGAAATGTTTCCTCATACTTTCCTTTTGAAGCTACTTTAAATTGGATTCAGGATTATGTTATTAATTAAGTCACCCATTATGTAGAGAAGTCTGGATGAAATGAGCCTAGGGAGTACAAAATTGGAATTTGGGTATTCTACTTACTTTTTTTGGGGTCATTAGGAAAAGAAAAAGGAAGAAAAATTCTTCCTTTCCTAACTCCTACCTTTTTCTGCTAGTCTTGACTAGTTGAAAAAATCATACAACATATTTAAAAATGAAAGGGAAGGAGCACTTCTATGGAGATGGCTCAGTCAGTTATGCCCAGCCTGAATATCTGAGTTCAAACTTGAGACTAACATGGTGGAAGGAGTGATTTGACTCATACAAGTTGTCCTCTGACTTTATTATGTGTCCATGGCATTCAGGAACCCATGTAAATGGCCATGCACTAAAATATAACCAAGCACAGGAAACATAATCAAAATGTTTAAAGAAAGGAATGAATGCCAAATAAACTGGCTCTTATCAGTATCAAAATAATACTAAATATGGAATTTTGAGTCAATAAAACTTTTCTATTAAGAAAAAGCAACAAAATGCTAAGGAAGAACAAAAATTTCTAAATATGACCTGAATTGTAGACATTTAGAGAGACATGGTAGTTGCTTTTATGTATCATTTTAATTGTAATGCTTGCACAATTTATGTTTATGTGTATGAAGATGTTGTTTCTGGGTAGTACAGTTTGTACAGCTATGATCAGTAAATGAGAGATTTCTGTTCTTCTGTATAGTATCACCTAATTTACTTAGGGATGGGATGCAATAAAACTAAAGGAGGGGGAATTTTGTTTTCTGGTTTCTTGCCTAAACTGGGACATTTCACCTATATTCTTTTGTCTCTAGACATGAATATGCACATTTGTCCCCCTTGTTCTCAGACTCTTCACAGGGATATCATTTCATTGACTGTAGCACTTGTTGGCAACCAGAGGAACACAATATTATTGTTGCAGTGGGTTAAGGGCATATTGACAGTGTTGGAACATTGATCAAGTGATGAAAATTTTAGGTCATCCTACAGGATGAACAATATGTAGAGACGTATTCCATAATATGTGGTGAACATTGTTAACAAGCAGCGTGACTGGAAATTACTAACAGCAGGTATGACATGCTCTTCATATTTAAAATAGGTTATCTAAGACAGAAAACGGGTGTATTAGCCCACTTTCATTATTGGCTTGTATATACTGATTGCAGAAACATATTCTCTAATGTAAATGTTTACTCTTTTGTCAACCATATTTTACCTAATGTAAAGATTAAACAAGAAAAAAAATAATGGTGAAATCTACATGGAAAATTATAAGGGACAGCAAAGGAGCAGAATAAGAGGGATAGAACAAAATGGCAGCCCACAGGATGGGAAAAGATCTTCACCAGCCCCATATCAGACAGAGAGCTGATTTCCAAAATATACAAAAAACTCAAGAAGCTAGTCACCAAAACACCAAATAACCTAATTAAAAAGTGGGGTACAGAACGAAACAGAGAATTCTCAAAAGAGGAACCTAAAATGGTTGAAAGACACTTAAGAAATTGCTCAACATCCTTAGCCATTAGGGAAATGCAAATCAAAGCAACCATAGAATAACATCTTACATCCATCAAAATTGCTAAAATCAAAAACACCAAGGAGAGTTTATGCTGGAAAGGATATGGAGAAATGGGAACACTCCTCCTTTCTTGATGGGAATGCAAACTCATACATCCACTTTGGAAATCAGTATTGCGGTTTGTCAGGAAAATGGCAAATCAAAACCCAGTAATTCCACTCTTATGCATATAACCAAAAGATGCACAGTCATATAAGAAGGACATCTGTTCAACTATGTTCATAGTAGCATTATTTCTAACAGCCAGAACCTGGAAGCAACCAATATGTCCTTCAACTAAAGAATGGATAAAGAAGATGTGGTATATTTACACAATGGAATACTACTCAAGGGAAAACAAAAACAAACAAAATAAATAAATGAACAAACAATAAAACTTTGAAATTCTCAGGAAATGGTTGGAAGCAGAAGAAACCATCCTCACTGAGGTGTCTCAGCCACAGAAAAACAAATGTGGTATGTATTCACTCATATATGGATATTCCACTTAGAGCAAAGCATTAGCAGCCTACCAGCCTACAATCCACACCTCTAGAGAAGCTAGAAAACAAGGAAGATCCTCCGAAAAGACATTCATGGTCCCCTGGAGAAGGAAAAAGTGACAAGAGCTCCTGAATGAATTGGGAGCTAGGGGAGGACAGGGGGAGGTAGGAGAAAGAGACAGGAAGAAGAGGAGGGAGGAGAACATTAGGAATCAGGATCATTGAGTCAGGGAAAGAAAAGAGGAGAGCAAGAAAAGAGATACCTTAATTGAGGGAGCCATTATAGCTTTAAAGAGAAATATGGCACTAGGGAAATGTCCAGAGATCTACAAGGATGACCCCAACTGACAATTTAAGCAATAGTGGAGAGGATACCTTAAATACCCTTCCTTTATAATGAGATTGATGACTACCTTATATGCCATCCTACAGCCTTCATCTAGTAGCTGATGGAAATAGAAGCAGAGATTCACACCCAAACACTGAGCCCAACTCCTGGAATCCAGTTGTAGGGAGGGAGGAGTGATGAGCAAAGGGTTCAAGGCAGGCTGGAGAAACCCACAGAAAGAGCTGATGTGAACAAGTGGGAGCTCACAGACCCCTGTCTGACAGCTGGGGAATTAGCATAGAGCCAAACCAGGCCTCCTCAATGTGGGTGTCAGCTAGGACTAGGCAGTCTATGGGGCCTCTGCTAGTGGAACTAGTATTTATCTCTAGTGCAGGAATATATTTTGGAGGCCCATTCCACATGGAAGGATAATTCTTTAGCCTAGATACCCAGGGAGGGCCTAGGCACTGCCCCAAATGACTTGACAGACTTTGATGATTTCCCATGGAAGGCCTCACCCTGGGGAGTAGATGGGGAAAGGGATGGGGGCTTGATGGGGGTCAGGGGAGGATGGAGAGAGAGGGAAATGGGATGAATATGTAAAATAAGATTCTTTCTAATTTAAATGAAATTCAATGACAATGAAGGTGTCACTGCTTAAACACAAGGCAGTGAGAGAATGAGCAGACACTGGTGAATACAAGATAAAGTGAAAGCATCACCACAGAAGGATGAGCCAAAGCGGGGAGTCAAAGTGGAGAGAAAGTGCAAGACAATCTAGAATGCAAATCAGCCGGTGACAATAGCCTGGCAGATGTCCTTTTGAAGATTTCTTAGGGACATAAACTGTATATTCTTCCAAATTTGCCTCTTTTCAAGATCAGCGCAGACAGTTAGTGCCCAGAAGGATAACTGTAAGGGTGGTAGAACTACTCTGGAATTTTAATGTATAAACAAAGCTCCCCCCAAAACAGTAGGCAATTAATCAACGTGAATTGCATAGTTAAAGACATGCCTTGCTGAGGACGGTTACCTTGGTCCATCAGTCTATCTGCACTTCCAACTTAAAATGAGTTGGCATCTTAGGTTCACACTGTCGTAACAACAGCAACAACACAACACAAATTCTTTTTTTCTTTCTTTCCTTCCTTCCTTCTCTTTCTTTCTTTCTTTCTTTCTTTCTTTCTTTCTTTCTTTCTTTCTTTCTTTCTTTCTTTCTTTCTTATGTATACAGTGTTCTGTGTTCTTCCTGAACACCAGAAGAGGGCAGCAGATCTCATTATAGATCGTTTTGAGCAACTATGTGGTTGCTGGGAATTAAAGTCAGGACTTCAGGAAGAGCAAGGGCTCTAAACCTGGAGTCAGGTCTCCAGCAACACATTGCAATTTTTAAAGGAAAAATCTCATGTAATATTAACTGTAAAAGGGTGTTCTTTCATGTTAATGTCCTCACTCTTGAGTGAGTGACTGTTCTATAGAGGAGGGTACCATTTGGCTTTTTGAAAGCAGTCATTTATCAAATGGAGCCTGCAATGTGCCAATTCACCTCCAATTGGTAAGCATCTCACCCTCTGAAATACCTCCTTGGCTTGTTCAGCACTTGCCAGAGTGACATTACTTCTCCGACAATGAAATCTTACACGTAATAAAATGTCCTCTTCAGAGTCATGCCACACAGATCAGCATGGCATGTTTCTTCCAAGGTTCTTTAATTAATTTGTATTAATTTTTGCTTGTGATAGAGAGCCAGTACTTAGCCTTAATTGCAGAGAATGGGTCATCTATTTCACATGGACAGGTTTCAATTATAGCTTTAAAGTCCTGGTTTCTGTCACATCCAGATGCTCAGCTGTCACAGTTTACCAAACAGAAGCTGGGGGAAAATGTTTGCTCTTCTGCATTCTGGGTTTTAATCCTGGCCATTGCCTTCTGGCTTCTTTTTAAATGAGGTTTGCTTCTGGTCTGCAAAATCCCAGACAGGCTGTTAGGTTCCCCCACATTAGCCCATCTTCTTGTATGTGTTAGTAGGTCATTTTAAAGTTTTTTAATGGTAGTAATTAAAACAAGAAAAACAAAAAAAAAATAAACTAAATATAGCGACTATAAGATATTTACAGAATTGTGCAATGCATAATTGAACATTGTTTTCTTTTTCTATCAATTTTTAAATCCACATCTTCAGAGAAGTATAGTTCTAAGATATAATTATGTATATGTGTGTCATATCCTTATACATATGGTCAAAATTATTCATATGATGTGATGTTTGGAAAAAGTAAAGCTGTATTAATTCCTTTAATGCTCACTAATCAGATCTTCTGCACCAATGTTAATTCCTGTTGTTTGCATAAATTACATCAAACTTCAACTTGAACTTTTGCTCCCTCCTATGATCTTAGAGAAATTATTTTACCCTTTTGTTGCGCATCTCCTTATTTAGTACAAGTAAACATAATTGTGCAGGAGATGGACAAGTTATATTGAATTATTTATGGCTGTTCAGCATACACATAAGCATTCGTATTAGATGTGGCATTACAAACTGAACGTAATCCTAATAAAATATCTAATACTCATTTTCTACTTTAAGCAGAAACTTAAATATCCTTTCTGTAAAGTTACTTTTTTTAACCTGCTTTCAAACCAGTGTTTCCAAATGTTGGTGGCCATGTCAATATTATTTGAACATATACTTGTAATATAAATGGAAACGCATATTTCTTTTTTATTTAGGCTCCTACAGCATGAGCAGTGGCCCAGACATATCTCTGTGTTAGTCTTAGCTCTGAGCCTAGCATGTAATATCATTCAATGGAGCAAACAGAAAGGTCTAGTTACCATTTCACAAACAGAGTTCAGTGAATTGAGATACCTGTGGTTTAATTCAAGCTCTAATTATAGCAAGACTCCAACAGACTGAGGCCGGAGAAAGGTTTGCACCTCATGGAGAATGATCTGCAGATGCCCATGCTCATGGAGAGAAAGTGTAGTGCAACTGTTATTCAAGTATTAAAGCTCAGAACAGCTGTGACTGCCTAGCCTAAGAGAAATAAACTTGTGCATCTTCCTATTTCCTTATGGTCAGTGGTTCTTACTCTTCCTAAAGCTGCAACCCTTTAATATGGTTCCTCATGTTGTGGTGATCCCTAGCCATAAAATTATTTCATCACTAATTCATAACTAATTTTGCTACTATTATAAATCATAATGGAAACAAGTGTATTTTCCAATGAGATTAAGTGACCCCCATGAAAAGGTCATTAGACCCCAAATGGGTCACAAGCAACAAATGGAGAACACTGCTTTAAGAGGAACTGAGAGGATTACTAGAAACTCACCAGACTTCACAAGCACATTCTCCTCTTCCTTCCACCAAGATGCATGCCTTTATATTGAATTGCTAATTGAATGCAAATTATGAATTAAATATGCCTATTGGACTTTTTAAAAGCTAAATTATGGGTATTTACATTCTAGTTATCTTAACTTTAGTATCATGAATAGAAACGTTTTCTATTTACATATTTTTCTAAAAAGTAATGCAATACAATTATCAAGGTGTTTACTAAATTTCATATTTATCTAATGGAAATACAGCAGCAGTGAAGCCTCCTGGGAGACACACAGTGTCTCCAAGTTAGCAGGAACTCCTTACTGTGCATCAGAAGTTGAGACCAGAAGCATCTTATTAGGCACTATTCCGTTTCGTATGCAGAAAACTTGAGCAAACGAAATGGAAGTATACCTAAATGTCTCTGGCAAAAGTCCTAGCTATTTTCTCTACAATTTAACAAAACTAGTGATGTTTGCACATGAAGGAGCTGTAAGGGAGGTTCAATTTTTTTTGTAGTGATACCATTGTGGAGTTTTAAAATAGAGTATTTTGTGGCATCACCGTATTTGGACATTCAATAGATCTATAATTTCACTAATAAAAACTGCTTCAAAATCCAGTTGTCTTTCACAATCCTAACAGCAAATTCAGCACTCAAATGAAAATTTATGCAAATGTCTTTGAAAGCTCAATGACATACCAACAATTTATGATGTCTGTGTTCAATACATGGAGCTTATAATTCCTTTCAAATTATTGATATAAAGACAGGGCCAGTTTTAGAACAACACAGATAAACTGTTTCAAGTAAAGAGAAAGACAAACAAAAACACTTAGCTCTTCCACTATAGTCTTTGGCAACACTTAACACGAAGGGGAGTCTCCTTAACCTGTATATCAGACAGGGGAAAGATTCAAATTGATGCAGGATTTGAATGGAAAAAATAATAATGTTTGTTGAGTACATATTGTGTGTGTGTGTGTGTGTGTGTGTGTGTGTGTGTGTGTGTGTAGTAACTTAGCCATACAGCAAAGATTAAAAACATCAGCTGAGCCACCACAAAGCAAAAAGTAAGAGGAAGGAATTCTCTCTAACTAGGGCAGAAACAATGAGCCCTAGATTTACTCCACTCTTCAAAAGGATATTAAATTCTACTTGCTAGAAAATATAGGCTAGTAAAAGTTAATCTGCAAGGGGATTTAAAACTTGCCGAGTGGTTTTAAACGGAGAGTTTTCAGGCAGCAAGGGAACAGCAGGGCAGCAGGAAGCTGTCCACACATGCACCTGGCATTGTGCATGCTAAAGTGATGAAATTTGCTAAACTTTCAAGGAGTAATAAGCCAATCATGGCAAAGGAGTTGGACAGGAAGGAAGGTAGTGTATATGGGGAGATTTGTAGAGAGAAAAGGAAATGTTGTAATTATACTATAATCTCAAAATATTTAAAAATTAGAAAAGGAGTTGTGAAATACTTGATTAAATAGGGACACACTAATGAAGCCAGGGACATTATTTTCCAAGCTCCCCATACTTATAAACTAGAAGCTATAGAAACCACACCACAAAGCACAGAACAACACCACACAATTCATTCATTACAGCTTGCTCTCCAGAGATCATACTTGCTCTCTCCCCTGACAATGTTCTCCCTTATCCTGATCAGCATCTGTGTTAATGTTATGTAAGATATTTGAGAAGTTACATGTATCTGCCGACTTTGAAGATTGCTTGATGCAAATGTGATGGCTGACCTTGGATAACTTGATGAGACTGAAAGTGTCTGATATAGCATAGCGTAAGTTTGGTTGTTTCTGGGCCAGCTTTGTACATGCGACTGACATGTGGCAGGGTAACCATGGGAGGCAGAAACCATTCAGTCGTATTTGATGAGTTGAGAATCTAATTTGATAAAAGGCAAAGAGGCAAGAAGAACGGAGCAAACCCTCTCTTGCAAGTTCCATCCTTACTGAGAAAGTGGGTCTGTATTGCTGTGATCAGTGAACGCCAGATGGTGGAGTTTTCAGAAATTCAAGGTGAGGTCCAGGGTTAAGGGAGACTTTAGGTCTTTAGCATAAGACAGGGAGTGCTGAAGATGGTTGATTAGAGTACTCAGCAGTCGCTGGTTCTCTGCCTTTCCAACACACAAGCAGCCATTTTTTACCCTATGCAGACCCTATTGTGTATGCCCATTCAATGAATACACTTTTATAAAATATAAATGCACACACACATACATGCTTTTATACTCAAACTACACATACATATTATGTATTATATATTCACATACATAATAAATGCATTATATAATATGTATATATCATGCAATGCCAAATCCAATTGAAAGTTTAATGACCAGATATTAAATAGTAACCCAAAGCATTAATGTGCATGAGTATGCGCTTATATAAACAACCAAGTGCAGAAGTAAGTCAGGGAGAAGAATATGCAGAAATTCACCCACGGAATAACACAAACACATATGCAAATTTATCCTGAATGCAAGGTGTCCTGAAGGAGAGGGTTGCATTCACATTTTAGAAGTGTTCTGTACATATTATCTTTTCAATGGATGTCATGGGCTTCAGGATCATCTTTGTCCACGGTATTTCTTCGTAAACCATGGGTATTGAAGTGATGTTCAGAGCTAAACTTATTTCTGTGTTGTTTATTTGATTAACATCATACTGAACACCCGCACCACCTGCCTATCGTTTCCTCTTTTCTGTTTCTAGATGAAAACTGTAAGCAAAAACCATGAGGACCCTCTGCAACCCTTTCATGTCACAGTTGCTATGCTCCATGGATTCCTGGGACATCACTGACTATACAAATCCTTCACAAAGTTTTATATCCATTTCTTACAAGGCAACATACATCCTTAATCGAGGATTTTTATTGATAGCCCACATAATTTTTGACTCCTTAAGCATCTTCTATGATGCAGGCTAGGCATTCCTTACATTTGATCAATGTAGGTTTCATGTCTCCATATAGATTTCAAAATACTTGTGGGATGAAGAATTAGAGAGTTTTGCTTCTTTATTTTGTTTGTCTTTGTTTTACTGAGAGAGAGAGCACCCACCATAACTCATCTCCTGAGGACATGTGTGCTTAATGTGAATTAGTTAACAGACTTTGAATAAGTGAATCCAAATGACAGGAATTTTATGAGAGACTGAAGCCTCTGCACTCAGGAAGTTTCATTAATATTAACATTCAATCTGTTGCTCTTTTGATGTTCCTAGAATGTAGATTCTCACTCTGGGAAAATGATATTTTTCTTTTCAAGTAAAAGCAAAACAATAAAATCTGGTTACCACCATTCTTTTTATTTTTAAATTTAGAAGAACATTATCAACAAGTTACAAAAGGACCATACTTATGCCTCATTTGTTATGGCCTTATTTCTGTGACTTTCCCTACAAATACAAACAGCTTAGTCCCTCTTTATGGTTTTTGTGGCATATTCTTAAAGCATTTCATTTATTACACAAACACTAATTAACTGTGAATTGCCTTGTCTTGCTTTCTATCTTTTTTTTTGCTATACATGTTTGGCTTGAAAGTGTATTGGCAGATTAAATTATTGACAGGTTAATTTCAATATGGTGGATATTGACATGATGAAACATATGTCATTAAAAAAACAGAAGCTAGCATTACCAGCATTACAATGTTCTCCAATAAATCAATATACCCAACTACACTCTTGGGGAACTTTGCAAGGGGAGAGGAAGTGATGAATGAAGCTGGACCTTTAGGTTTTGCGGAACTCAGAATTTTACTGCAAGCTACTATAGAGATTTCCAGAATTTGTCAATAACTAAGAAAGTAACATCCCATAACTAATTTTTAAGGCAACATAAATTTCTAATTTTCAGGGGGGAAAAGGAGATGATCAAGCTTCTTTCATAGTAGAAACTAAGTGGTGATGAAATTTCTCTTACTGTTTAGTCACACAAACAAATTGGAGAGTACAGTCTCATAATGGGAGACATAATTCTGTAAATACTTTTCTCTTATTGGTTAATGAATAAAGCTCTGTTGGCCTATAAGGAAGCAAGATAGGCAGGACTAGGAAACAGCAAGGATTCTGGGAGATGTACTAGAGAGGCTTCAAAATGTAGGACACAAGAGGAGTAAGAAGTCTGGACCCTCTCTCCAGTAAGATAAGACCACATGGAAATACTCAGATTGATAGAAATGAGTTAATATTTAAGACAGAGCTAGCCAATAAGAAACACTAGTAACAGGCCAACAACTTTATATTTCTCTGTGTGTTATTTGGAGCTGACACAGCTCTGGGACCAGGCTGGTGGGAAAGTGTTCATAACAGTCTCCCTTCCATTTTCCAGAAGGTTTAGCCTCTGTACGCATCATGGGTTTTGTATGTCACCTTTGACAGAAGCTACAGTGATCAGAGGAAGGATTCTCAGTTGAGGACATGCCTCAGAAGGTCCAACTGTAAGGCATTTTCTCACTTCCTGGTCAAAGAGGGAGGGCCCAGACCATTGCAGGTGGTGACATCCCTGGGCTGCTGGTCCTTGGTTCTGTAGGCAGGTTGGCTGTGCAAGCCATGGGAAGCAGCCAGTGAGCAGCTCCTCTCCATGATCTCCGTATCAGCTCCAACCTCCAGGATCCTGCCATGTTTGAGCTCCTGTCCTGACTTTTTTCGAAAATGAACAGCAATGTTGAACTGTTAGTCAAATAAACCCTTTCATCCCCAACATGGTTTTTGGTAAATTTGTTTTTTCACCCCAAGTAAGAGATGTAGGTAGCAGCATAGTGGGTTATTGCTGTGACAGACTGTCCCATGTTTTGGTGAGGAGTATGGAAGAATTTCCAGAATGTTCAACTAGAAGAGCCATTGAGTGTTAAGAGCTCTGTGGGGTGTTCTTTAGGAGTTCAGAAGATAATTAAGAGCAGTGTAAAAGATGGAGGTCTGACTTGAGAAGTATCAGAGAGAAGTGCATAGCGTCTATCAAGGCCATGTCTTACTTTTAATTAAGATCTCTTGTTTCTGGCTAGCTGGGGCTGAAGAGTCAGCTGTGATTCACAAGATAGCAGAACTACTAAAGCAAAATTTTGCTTTTCTGGGGTACCTGATGCTGATCAGCAGCTAGGAAATTAGTAGTGAACAAGAAGGGGCCAGCGTCACTGAGGTGAACACTTCTGAGAAGTGTTTCCTGAGAGCACAGAAAAGCTGTGTTCCAGAGGTGGCCAAGATTTTACCTCATTACCAGACTTGGTAATTGTAGGAATCACATTTTGAAGGTATACTATTTTGAAGGTATGAAGGGGTCATGGAGTGCAGCTGAGCTTTGGCACTATGAGAAGCCAGGACAGACCAGTGGTGATGGTGCAGCCGCGGTGGCAGTTGTAGTTAGTCCCAGGAATGAAGTGCTTGTGGAAAGATGCTGAGGCTAGACATGGTGACGAGTGCCCAATGAGAGACCGTTGGTGAAAGTGAAGCTCAGCTGTAGCAGATACTCCACCATTTGGAAGACATCAGAACCATGAGATCATCACCAAAAATAGCATCGAAAGTGTAGTGGCATCAACCAGAGCCCAGGATACAAGTTGTATGTGCTGCAGGGGTCAGAGACAGACAAGTGACTGAAGCCCTTTCTTTCAGTGGTCGAGAAAGTTGTGAGTGGATCCCACATAATTGGAGCATAAGTTATTTATCCTGTTGGAGCTTGATTTCACTTGGTTCAGATTGTAATGATGTCCTGGCTCTTCCTCCTTGGAAAAGGTAGTTAATTTGTTTTTGTTTTTTTAAAAGAGCCCACAGATGCAAAACTTGAACATTTAAAAGAGATTGGATATTTTTTTAAAGGCTGACATTTTAGTGTTTAATTTGTAAAAACAATGGCACTTTAAAAAATTATTTATGATTTCAATATGAGATCTTGGGGATGAATAAGAAAGGGAGGGATGTGGATTAATAATGATGTATTTGTATGTCAAGCTGACAAGGTTGTACTGTCTGGTGTTGTGGGTCAACTTGACACAAGCTAGAGTCATCAGAGGAAGGCATCTTAGTTGAGGTAATGCCTCCATGTGATCCAGCTGTTAGGAATTTTCTCGTTTAGTGTTCACTGAGGGAGGGCCCAGCCCATGGTGAGTGGTGCCATCCCTGGGTTGCTGATCATGGATTCTATAAAAAGGTGGGCTGAGCAAGCCATGAGAAACAAGCCAGTAAGCAACTCCTCTCCATGACCTGTGCATCAGCTCCTAACCCCAGGATACTTCCCTGTTTGACCTTCTATTCCGTCTTTCTTTAAAACTGAGCAGTAAACTTGAAATGTAAGTCAAATAAACCCTGTCCTCTCCTGTGCCATATACTAATCAATGAAAAATAATTGCATGAAAATCATATCATGAATCTAAGTCAGATAATTTCTAGCAATATAAATGACAAGCAAAATATATTGGATCTAAAAGAGTACATGGGCCATCAACAAGTATTAAAGCACATTTCTGCTATATACTTGCATATACATTGCCTAGCTTTAAGTATTTATGGTACAAAAGATAACATGAGATACACTATTCCTCAGGACATCAAACCATAAACTTTAATAAAAATTATGGCTCATATGAAGTATGTTTTCAACTGTTTCAGGGTTATACATTTGCTTTAATTTTATTAAGTGTAATTTAATTTAAAAATTCAATAAACAAATCCTTATTTTTTCAATGATCCATTCATTCATATAACTAGACTTAGATATCATTGTTTTCATTGTTATGCTACAAAAACCTAATCTCTTTCCTTTTAAAACATACAAATGACACCAATTTTTATTAAAATTTTAATTTCATTAGCATGTTTCTCATATTCTTATTTATTCAGCTAGAGTGTTATGAAATTATTATAGGGAGGAGGTGTGTCTGCTGTTCACTTTCCTTTGCATCTTAGAATCAGCAACCATCAAACCAAAGCCTCAGTGTCATACATAAAGTATTTCTTCTCATGAGAATACAAATTTCAACATTACATGATATATATCTTTATTTTTGTATTTCAGGAATTTATTATAGCATAATATTTTTGAAAAAACATACCTACAAAATCTGGTTTGCAGAGGTAATTTCAAAAATAAAACTGATATAAGAAGCAGGATTTATTTATGAGTGCTGTGGTCTTACGATTAATTATTGAAAAATGTTAATATGAAAGAAATAATCTGTTAATAATGTTATTACAGGTCCATGTTTTGATCACAAGTTATGAATGACAGAAATGACCAGCAAGTATAGAAAGAAAATCTGCAAAAATTGTGAGTGGAATTCAAATCAAAACACAAGAACAAATCTTTTCTTTCTAGTAAGAACAGCGACTATCAAAACAAGTGTTTACAGTCATTTAAAGCAAAATTTTTTGTGTGGGATGAAGAAAATTCATTAATTAATTGATAATCCTTATGGAAAATAGCGTGGAGAGCTCTCAAAGATAAACAACTCAACTATTACCTCAAATCCTCGTACTGAATATATACATAAAATACTTGACTGTAAGATTCATCACAATATTCTTCCTGATAGTCAAGGTATGAAATCAACTTAATTCTAGCAGACAAAGAGATAAAGATGATATGTGTATGCATGATGCAATATTTTTCAACTTTAAAAATGAAGTCTGCCAATGAGACATGGATTGGACCATTAAATAAATAACCTCAGCATAAAATAGCAAACACTGTACACTCTTTTTTACAGGTGAAGAATATAAACATCAAAATAGGAACTGGGAGAAGTATATTTATTAGAGTAAGTGTAAAACAACTTATTTGATTTATCCATTTGTATATCTCAAAATTTTCTGTTGTTTACCACAAATACGTTCATTTTCAGGGTAGAATAAGACATATGTAATCATATCTGCATAGTCAAGAGTGTCTAAATCTTGAAATAAATGTTTCACTATAAGTATAAGCAAAGTTAAATATATATTAACCTTTATTTTCATAATTGTGTGTGAGAACTCAGTTAAGATTTGGCATAATAGCACAAACATAAAACTCATGACAATTGACAATTTTTGCAATAGAAATTAAATAATTGTAATTGTCCATCTCAGCCTTTAACGTGTTCCTACTTTAAGCAAACAGGATACCTTCTCACATAGCCTATCCTGAATTAATTAGTCATCATCATTTGTTGTATTTAATCCATCAGACTCAGCAGGGATGCAATGAATTGAGAAGGAAGATGGCCTTCAGAAATCACAGACACACTCAACTTGGCAATTGGCACTGTGCAAGGTAATGCCACTTCCACGCTGCAGAAAGAGAAACTTGTAAACTTCATTCCAAGAAATTTGCACACCCTACATTTTAAGCTATTCATCATAAAATGTTGCGCAGGTTGAAATCTAATTTTGATATCTCAGGCATTCAATTTGAGAATATTTTCCCAGCCAAAATGTGGGATCCATATGTAAAATAAGAAAAATAAATAAAAAAAAGAAATTCTGGTATGCACATTGGAATGACATATTCTATAAAATTTTACAGAGTAAATCAAAATGTTGTCATAGTGACTTCCACCATACACCTACCTTGGCCAGAATTAAGTGTGGATGGTGCTGATGCTGCCCTTCAACCTCATCTTCAAATACTTGCAAAGTCATCATGGGATTCAGGTGCTGCTGTACGAGCTAGAGACCATGCAGACAAAGAGTTATGTTGATGGCTTTGATGAGTACATGGGCCTCTTATTAGTTGAAACCAAAGAGATTCGTTCCAAACCAGTCAGAAAAACAACTGGAGAGAGTCGTGCTAAAAGGCAGTAATATTGATCTGCTCCAAAATATTTCCATTTAGAAATGTTGAAGGACGGGGAGGTCAAGAAGTTAGTTCATTGTTTTTAAAGGTGGCTTCTGCTAGAAACAGTCTGAAACATTTATTCTGATTGTTTTGGCAGTGCTTATGCTATTGTCAGATGACAATAAATGCTCTTAGACTGTTTTAGTTAGGAAAAAAATCAGTGACTCAAATAAATAAAACATTGTGAGAGAGACTTCAATCTTTAATTTTGTATTGTCATCTATAAAGAGACTACTAGACAGAGATATTCTTATATGAGAACAGAATATCAAAAAAAAAAAAACCATTCTATCCATAAAGTAAGAAGAAAGCATAAAGTAAACAATATGAAAATGCAGCTGTTATGATTAATATCAGTTATCAGTAGGACATAGAATAACCCATTAGAAATACCTTTGGGCACGCCTGAAGCAGTTATCCCAATCTTGACTAGCTTAATGAAACTGGTTGATGCCATTTCCTAAGCTTGTTGTCTTTCAGGCTGCATACAAAAGTAGGAAAGTATCAGACCACAGTCATTCATGTCTCTTCCCTTCCTGTCTATAGATACAATGTGAGCAGCTGCATCAAATTCAATGGTGGTATGACTTCCCCCACCATGGAGAACTATACCCTGTTTCTAGTACCTCACAGAAGTTGCAAACAGTTAATATAATGTTCTTAGTGAGCAAGATGGGACTTCACCCACCAGAAAATTCTAGCAATTTAGCCAGTTGTTGAAAAGGAAATGATGCTACCAATGGAGAGATACAGTGCCGCTGAATATCATAAAAAATCACACATTTTCTTATAAAGATCACAAGTTAGTAGTGGTAGAAAAAGGAAGCCAAAGATACCAGCTGTCTTTTATTTATTTCATATAATATAACTAACTATTTTAGGCAGGGATTTCAAATCAAGGTTTCTCTGTGTGTAACCCTGCCTGTCTTAGGACTCTTTCCGTAGACCAGGCTGATCATGTACTCAGAGATCACCTGCATCTCCCATGAGATTAAATATGTATGCCATCTTTAATGCTTAGCTCTGCTAGATTCCTTTTAGAATAGGAATTTGATCAATTATGTCTGATGCAAAATATTTCATCTTTCATTCACGCTTGACCACATACTGGTGTTTTCCTTTTGCACTTTTGGCATACTACTTATTTAACCATACTATTTGTCTAACCTTGTTTTCAATAGCAGAATAGTTATTTTCAGATAGATGGCTCTACAGAGTTTTTCTTTTTGATTTTCATGTTTAAAATTTTACTTGGAATATAATTATATCATTTCCCCATCTCTCTAAAACCTCCTGTGTCTCCCCACTTCCTCTCAAATTACAGCCTCCTTATGTGTTACTGTTTTAGAGCAGTGTGGGTCAACATGTGAATATTGCATGTTATTTCTGTCAAGAGTAAGTCATAAAGTGTATAGTATCAAATTCCTCGCCCAGAGCTAAAGGGACCCTGGAGGAGGTGGTGGAAAGACATTAAGAACCAGAGGGAGTGGAGGATGTCAGGAACACAAGGATATATAAATCAATGGAGAACAGCTCATACGAACTCACCAAGAGTGAATTAGCAGGCACAGGTCCTTCACAGTTCTCTACCAGGTCACTCGCATATTTATTAAGCTTTCTGTTCAGTACTTTTATGGGACTCTTGAGTGAGTGATATGGTGGGTCTCTGATTCTTGTCCCTTTTCCTTGGGACTCTATTCCCTGTGTTGTTTTTACCCCTTCAACTTGAATGTGGTGGGTTTTGTTTTTTCATATTATATTTTATTTCTTATGATTGTTGTTAATTCTTAGTACCCTAATCTTTTATTCTGTTGAAATGAGTGACAGAAAGGGGGTATGGATTCAAATGGTGAGGGATCTGGGGAAGAATCTGAAGGAGTAGAGGTAGAGGAAACTGTAATTAGGACATACTGTATTAAAAAGGATTATACTTTCAATAATACGGGGACAGAAATAAAACATTTTTTCCCTCAGTCCACATAAAACCTATAACTTGTCTCTCTCTCAGTATTCATTAGCTTGTAGTTCTTGCCTGGATGTAGGTGTCTAGAAGATTTACCTCTTACGCATTAGTTTGTCTGTAGATGTTGTCCTAGTTCAGTTCTGACTTAAGAAGATATATTTTGCCATATGCATAGCTGCTCTATCATTTAAAGGATACACAATCTTTAAGGAGATTTTCCTGGCTCTGTGATTCTTACTGTCTTTGCGCCTCCTCTCACGGGAAGCTCCAGGCCTTATGTATGAGGTTGGGTAGTGTGTCTACTGGGGATGCGGATGATCAGTTGCTCCCTGCCTCCTGAGCAGTTTTTGCTTTCTGTAATGATATCTGTCTGTTGCAAAGAGTTTTTTTTTTTTTTTTGATGATGGAATGAGAGCTACACTAGTATATAGTTATACAGATAAGTGGTTCTAATGCAATTAGAAATTTAGTTTTGTTTTTTATTTATTTTGTTTTGTTTGAGAAAGCAGTAATAGTAGATTCTCCTCTGAGATTCAAGACCTCATGTACTCTGGGTAATTCCCAGTCCCAGCCACAAATTCCCTCCTGTTGAAAATTTGCTAAATCTAATTAGACAATTGTTGGTTATTGCTAATACATAAATACTACCATTATGCAATTAGGGATATTTGGTGATGCTGGTTACTGTGGTAGTTTGTAGTTTTTACAGTTGTGTAGGGGAATTGATTCCTTTTTTTCCCTGGGCAAATTGCATAACAAGTTCAAGGTCTATGAAAGCTAGGTTTCAGTGACTAGGCAAACGAGAGTCAGATCCAGCTTAAATCTTCTAAGCCCTGTGTCCAGAGTGCATGGTGACTTCAGCAATAGGAACAAATCTTCAATTTACTGCTGGCAAACAAGGGCAGCAGCAATAGTCTATATTTTGTGAGTATCTTTGTAGACACCATCTATGCTATTTAAAAATTCACCATACAATGATAATTTATTCTATCAATATTCTGTAGGTCATATATCAAGGTTAAGAGCAGCTGGCTTAGTTATTTAGGATCTCAGATGTATTAAATTAAAGTGAACCCTGATACCATGCTGCCTACAGAAATCTATGGTCCCTTCTATGCTTCCAAGAAACCATGGTATAATGTCTTACCATTCTATTAAATAGTAGTGGTTTCATTTTCAAAAGTAGCAGTAAAACCTCTGCTTTAAGAAGCTCATCTGATTAATTTTAAAACACTGAGAATAGTATTCCTCCTGATCACATAGAGGTGTAGGTTATATAACCTATTTACAGTTTTGTCAAGACTAAAACAGAATGATATAAAAATAAGTTGTATACCTAGGGAATTTGGCATGAATCCAACTATCCTACCTATCAGCTATTAACCAATATAGATTTTATTAACAAGCCCTAAAACAAGCTTTCGGGTGGGTTAAAAATAACATTTTCAATTTCAAAATAAAAAGATTGAGAAATGTTTCTTGTGAATGACATGATTGGCTAATATCTGACTTTGTACACTGCAGCAAACATCTAGCCAATTTACTTTTTATCTACTGATATAGGAAAACCTTGTGATTTCTCCCTTTTCTTTTCATCCTTAAAAAAGCAAAAACAAAACAAAAAAGCAAACAAACAAAAGAAAAACCAAAGGAACAAAATAAATTAAACACCCAAAATTTGCCACAGCTCTTCTATACTTTATAGTTCGATTATTACTGAATTTCATTTAGACACACTGTTGCTATTTCAGAATTAACATATTTGATTAATGGCAAGTTAATTAGCTGGTCACCATAAATTTGTCGGTGTATGCATTTGCACATAAATTGTAGGCTCAGAATACTATGTTCAATGTTGTGTGTACTTTTTAGTCCTTCAGCTGCGCTTCTTTGGATCATATTTCCAACATTTTAATTTGGCTTTATGATAGCTTTGAAATTGTCATTTTATTAGAGCTCTGTAAAACATTATTTTAAACTCAAGTTGAAAGAACAAACAAGTTTAAGAATATTTATTGTAAATGCTATGAATGTTCTTTAGGCAACCTAGTTTTTAAAGGTGACACCATTTCACTTAATTACAGTTTCATCCTACTGGGTATTTTTTTTTAATTTATTTTATATAACAAAGTCCATTTAAATGAAAACAAACATTTATAGACAATATTTGGGGAATTTGGGCTTTGATCTTTCCAAACTACTTACTGGCTAATTTTGTTTGTTTGTTTTCTTTTTTCACGTTCACTACAAAAACATTTACAAATGGTAGAAAATTGTGGGATAAATGAAGAAAAGTGGATGTACAAAAGAGAAATGAATATACTTTACTCATATTTATTCATCTCTAATTCTACTACTCTACTTTAAAGTTTTATTTAGGGAATTTGACTATTCTTTTAAAGCAGTCATAAGGTTTGAAAGATAATTCATGAAAATATAATCTGTGAAAGAAAATATTTGTGAGACCAAAAATGAATGGAAGAGGCATATGACTGATTGAACAATGTCAAAAATTGAGGTAACAAATGTTTAAGTAAAAAGTTCCATAAAGATCAGTGATTCAAAGACAAAATGTGCATTGCATTGCTGGAATGATATAGACATTGAGTTATTATTATAATCACTGTGCTTTCCAGACTACAAATGGAAATGAGAAATCACAGAAGTTATCCAAGAAAGTAATCTCTAGTATAATACAGTCTTGACTTAATTTTAATGGGTTGTAAGACATCTAAAATTTCCTATTTAATTATATCTGAGTTATTCTTGCAGAATTGAAATTATATATATATATATATATATATATATATATACATATATATATATATATGCATTCTCTAATGTTCATTTTAAAAGAATATCATGATTTGGTAATGCTTATTTTCCTAATTTAGAAGAAAATTGAGCAATTACCTTGGCAATCTCAAAAATAATCATGGACTAACTGGTCCCTCTAGCTCAGTGATTTACGTAGGGCAAACAGAAATTCATTACAGAAAACAAATAATTGGAATGACTAAGAAAGCAAAGTATAAGTTCTTCTTTATTGGACATTTATTAACAAGATATTTGAAACTGCAAAATGAAGATATGATAGGCTGATGAGTTTTAGGAGATGTGCCAAAATATAGTTTGGGATTTCTAGTGTCCTAAACTATATACCACTTTTCACATTGTGATTTCTCTGTTAATTTTCCACTCTTCACTCTGAAATGTTCTTTGAGTTCCTATAAGACCAGAGAAGAACCAACTGCAAAACACCTCACATTTAACAGATTATGTGCTGTAATCAGACACATCCCTGAGTGTTATCAACATAAACAAAGTGCCTTTCATCTGAAATAAATTACCTGGAGAAAATAATGGGTACCATCTCAAAGGAATCTGCCCATGTAATTAAAAAGTGTGGTTATCCTTCTAGAATATTTTGCCATTTTGGGTATCAAAAGTAAAGGAAATGATATTATAAGGTCAGTCTTTGAAAATGCTAACCATAATTATTTCGTTTCAGAATATATTCGCTTTCAAAAAGTACATAGCACATTTAATTAGTTTTAAACTATCTTTTTTTAAAACCATTACTACTTGAATGCAATAGAAATTATAGTAATTTAGATAGCATTTTCAACCTCTTAAAAAGGAGTAATACATTTCTCTTCATTATACTTAGCCAATATCTTCAGTTAATTTTGTATTTTTTTTTCCTTAGGCTTCATTTCTTCTCTTTGTTCCAGTATTTTATTTTCTCCTAATACATGCTTTAAAATAATTCTACACATTCACAAGCATCTAAAGTGTAATCTACTCAAAATGTTCATCATGTCTGAAAATAATTTCTATATGACTCTACCCAGTAATTCCCATGTTCTTAATTATACAAAGGTATTTAGAGAAATCTTACAAAATAAAAGTTGTACTCTTTATATAAATGCTCAAATCTTATCAAATTATTAGTCAGATTTAAGAGTATAAATTACTATATTTAAGTCACTAAATTGAAGCTGGATGTTGAGTGCATAGTAAGAAAGCCTATGTAAAAGTAAACTCTACTGATGCTTAAAACCCCATAAAGCTAAAACGTATAAACAGAATTAATATACAAGCCACAGTGCTCGCAGACCTAACAATCAAATAACTTCCATGGGATCCTCTGGGCTCCTATTTTACTGCAAAACACTACATGGTCTTTTGTAGCTGGGGAACATGTACCCTTGAGGCTACTTGAAAAAAATTCTGCAGGATTTTCAGGCACTCAATATTTTTAAAGCAATCAGTACCCATATCATTAACTTTTGCGTGAACTCTTTCTGTAATTGATCTGCCTGATACTGTGTCTTTGAGGCATGCTGTGAAATTGCCTCTTCCATTTTTCTTTCTCCACTTCTTTGCTACGTTGCAGAACAAAGGCATGGCCCTAATGAACTCTGAATCCAAGAGTCGTGCATCTCTCTAGAGTGGAGAGGACTCTACAAGCAGAACGCAGAGGATTCTGTTTGCTTAGTGTGTAGTCCCTATTGACTGGACTGGCAGCTAATGCTTTGAACCAAGCCAAGTGGCAATATAGTTATCCCAACACATCCTGCTGAACCATGTCTCCTTGCTTTCTCTTAGTCAACTCCTCTGAAGAAAGTCAGAGAGACTCAGTATTCTCTAAGGATGAAACCTCAAACAGGAATCCAAATTCAGTGGTCAGTCCTAAACACTCATACATATAGAAACAGTAAATGGGTTCACAGTAGGTTATGTAGTAGGTTCTATAACAATAGTGAGGAAGAGGTAATGAATATAAGGAAGGGCTGAGGCTACATGGGGCGTGTGGAGGCAGCAGCAGGAGGGCCCACAATACTGTGAATACAGTACTGATATATGAAAGTCTTGAAGAATAAACTGTAGAATAAAAAAGAAAGCTAGTTGGTCTGCCTAAAGCTTTTTGCTGTAATTATATTGACAATTACCTAGAGTAGAAGGTTGGTTGATAACTCTAAAATCTACTTGAACTTTATCACCCTCTTGAGTATTGAAATAAGTGATAAACAGTAATATCAGGCATAAAGTAAAAATAATAACAACTGAAAACAAACAACTAACACATTCACCAGAGAATATCTTGAACTAAAATAGAAGCCTAGGAAAGAGAAAAAAACTAATTTTCAAGTTCCATGAATAATATAATATTAATATGAAATGCTATGGTATATATTTTCAGAGGTAATGAGTATGAGCTTACTGGACAGTGTTCCCTTTGAATGTGAGGTCTTTTAATTCTCTTACTAAGAAGGAGCTTGGAGGGGGAGAGCATGGGGTGGAGATGATACAAATTCAAGTATGAATTTCTCAAAAATACAATGTTGTTTAAAACAAAACTGTCAAGTGCAGACTCTTTAAAAACTGGGGCTTTGTGGTAGTTTCAAATGGGTTCTCTGATCTCTGTGAATATTTGAACACATGATTGCCGAGGTCCTCATCAAGCTTCCTGTTGCCATACTGTGGCTGCCATTATGGACTCAAGAACTCTCCTTCTATAAGCCAAAATAAGTTTATTCTCTAGGTTGCCTTGGCCATGACATTTTTATCATAGCAAGAGAAAGGTAATGGCTGCATACACAAAATACTTTAAGGTAAAATTTTATAGCATCAGCACTTATAAATTCCTCTCAGAAAAACTAGTCAGCCTTTGAGAACTTGAGAATATACAATAATTCAGGAATAAAGGTTATCACAACAGGAGAAAGGGAAGCTTACAGTATTTAGAGGACTTGGAAGAATTGTTATCCCAAATTCATGGGTATTTATGTTAGCCAGTTTCCTATTATTATAACACCCCCCCAAAACAAGATTTATTTTGACTTACAGGTTTTGAAGACTTGGCTCCTGTGGATTTGGACCTACAATGGTAGGAATGCATTTTGTAGAGAACTGCTTACAACACAGTGCAAAAGAAGGGGCTGGCTTCTGGTAAGTTTTAAGGACACATGTCCATTGTCCTAAAACTCCTCACTAGGCTGTGGTGCTTTTGAAAATGTTCTGCAGTATGGCTCTGGGTCAATCCTGTAATACTTAGGCCTTTGGAGACATTTAACCACCACACTCTTAAGTTTTACTTTATTATAACTTTTCATGCATATGCAATTATATGTTTGTATGTATGTGCAAATATTTATAGATTCAGATGTCCTCACACATATTTGAACATGCATGCAGCAGTCAGAGAACAGCCTTGGATATTGTTCATCAGTCAATCTCTATCTCAATTTTTGAGAGAGTTTCTCACTAAACCATGAGCTTACTGACTAGCTGGTAAGGCTAAACATCCAGCAAGCCTCATAGCCACTACCCATCCTCATTCCTGGTGCTGTGAAAACAGACACCCACTGCCACACCTGGTTCTTTATGTGGAGACTGAGTGCCTAAACTCACTTATTTGTGTTTGTGTGTCAGGGAAATTACAGAGTACGCCTCATGCCTAGATCATAAACTATAGTTTTAAAATAGATAAATATGGTAGGAACATATTTTAGTTGGAAGTGTCTTTACTTCCCAGGACCAGTATAATAAATATTAGAAGCCTGTATAAGTGCATAAGGCCTGTATAACTAAAAAAAGGAAAGAAAAAAAAAGAAAGAAAAAGAAAAAGACACTAAAAAACTAAGCAAAGAAATTATGTTATCTGATTTGATCGATGTAACCATAAAAATAACCAAAGCTAATTAGATAAGGTTTAATTATTATTCAGAAATAAAATTTCATTCAGGAGTTCTTTTTCACAAATTAAGACAATATCAAAATTTGAAAAGTAAGTAAAATAATGCAAGGTAATGGTCATGGAAATTAGCATGGCTATGATATAACCTCAAGGGTTATTCTGTAGTTTCCCCCTAACATTATGCTTTAGAGTGTTGTAGATAACTCACAGCATGTTAGAGTGCTCTGACACGTGGATATGCATACAAATAATCCACACTCCACCTGAGTTATATACTTATATTCCTGTCACTCTGAGCTAATTCCTGACTGAAACAGCTAATGGGGAGGAAGCTTTTATTTGGGATGAGCCAATCACAAATGAGAAGGCATTAAAAAATGCATGGTTGTCGACAATGTGGCAGAGACTCTGACTCTTCACAATACTATAGGCCAGGAAACCAAGAACAGCCAGAAAAAAGAGCTTGTATGTAATTCTCAAAGTCACATCCCTAATGACTTCTGAAAGTTTGTATAGGCTTGTATTGCAGCAATACCTCTTGGATAAATGATTATGGAACAGGAGCCCATGAGGGACATTTTGTCTCCAATCAATACAGCATACTTCCTTGAAATTAATATAAAATCTGCCTTGTTTTCTCCTGTTTACTCTTAAAACATACATCCAATATCATATTACAAACTGAACAGGTTATATTTATAAGTGTGTGTGTGCTTATATATGTATACATGTATGTGTGTATATGCAGGTAACAACAGTTAATGAAAAAGAGCCCAAGAAGTTTGAAAGAGAACTAGGAAGTTTCCTTGGGAGTGGGTGACCAAAATGAAGGGATAAGTAATGTAATTTTACTATAGTCTCAAAAATAAAAGAAAATGGGTTTTAAAGGAAAAAGAAAACAAAAGTTTAAAATGTTTAAACATCTAAGAGAACATGAACTGACTTGTATATTTCCTGTACATATTAGAAATGAAAATAAAAATATTCAAAGGAGTAAGGTTTTAGCCACCAACATTATTTTTAGAAAATCAGAGTTACCCTAAAGTTTAGTGAACCAGAGTTATCACAACCATGCTCCATTCCCCATGACAAAAGTAAACTTTCTCTGCTACCTTCTCAAATGTACATACGAACTTTCTGTACACTCTAGCCATACTCATACTGGTTTTTCAAATCTGTAGGCTAGCCTACAGAATTCTCAAATGGCAAAATTTGAATCCCAGTAGACAAAGGTGCACTGATCCTAAGATGATATCGCTGTGTGGAGGTCTGATTCTAAGACATTCTTTAGAATCCCCTTGAACACAAGAAGAAACAACGCATTGTCGACATGATAAAGTCCACTAAAGGGAAGATGAAGTTTGGCAGCTCACAACATGTTTAACAAAATTGTATCACTGACTACAAGTCTATCTAGGGAAAGGGTTCCTGAAAGTATCTCAAGGTAGATTATTAAGTGAATGTGTATTTTGTCAATAATCAGTGATCATTCTCTTTAATAATGTCAGAAGCTTTCTGTTAATGAACCTGAGTATATCCAGCAAAGCAAACCTTGTTCTCAGTTATCTTGTAGGCATAACAAGCTCTTCTCTTATTTCACTGAGGAAAAAAAAAGAACAAAACAGCAACAGCTATTTTTTTTTAAGTTTTTCAATGTTAATTTTCTCTACTTGCAATAAAATACTTTTTATTTTCCATGTATGTGAATGCACAATAAGCCTATATAATGCTCAAGCCTGGTGAAGGCTGCCTTATCTAAATACAGCCTAATCTTAAGGTGTTTTTTTTTTTTAAATCTCAACGTGAAAGTGATGAGTAAGACCTCACAGGGTGTTCTGAATAACTCAAGCCTCAGCTGGACCTCATGCCACATTACAGCTCCATGTTGTTTATGATGCATACTGTAAATGACTCATTTCTTGATGTTTTCTAAAAGAACACAATCAAATTATACAGTGAAGTTCTTAGTGTTCCAATGAGATCTTACTCGGCAGAGCAGTTTTACATATCGCAGCATTCACAGGGAGGGGGAAATGTTTGATTGACTTGATGTGCATTATTTTACACAGAAAAGCACAGACTGGCATATTTATCTTGTTGTGATAGCTTGCTTAATTCTATTTTTGGCCCAAGAAGTACTTTTATTCTTTCAAAAATAAAAGCAATCTGAGAAAGCATCAATCAGTTTCTAAATTGTTGAGGGATTCTGGTCACTGGACCGTGAAGGTGGACAGAAAGAGGAGCAGGATTGCCAGCTACGAAGGTATTCTGACACAGTCTTAACATTGCTCATCATGAGTGAAATGGGAGTCGCTTAATTCTCTGAACTTAACACTAGCAAAGTCTAGTAAAGAAGATGGAGTTGTTAAATACTTGTGTTGATGTTATTGTTTTAATTACACCAGTTTCAAAGTTCCCTTATTAAGACATTCAAGTCATCACTCTCTAGTGAGAGCTACCAGTGAAATTTCTGTTCATTTACTTACTAACTGGAAGAAATTGCCTTAGAATGTATGTTTCTTTAAAAAAAAAAATGTGTATTCAAAGGAAGTTTAAAAATTGTTTGAAGTACTTCATTTAAGATATGAGGATTTTTTAAAAATCCCTATTTAAGATCTTATAGTTGATTTTACATTTTTAATATCCTTGTTCTGTTTTTCTGATGCTTTGAAGGTCAAAACCAAGCAGAAATCACGAAATTCTAGTTACTAAAATAATGCTATTATACTGAGTTTAGTGGATATATCTGTGAATATTTATAGTCTGCACCAACAAAGAATTTTTATAAACTTAAGAGCATGAGCTAAATCTGTTTAAATTTAAAGATCAGCCACCAAGTTCAAGGGGAGAGTGGTCCCAAAGTCATTCCAAACCTTAGTGAATCTCAAAGATATTCGCACATATTCTGTATATTGAAGAGTATCATTTAGAAAAGCTAGATAATAAAAGTTGTTTTACAGGGTTTCACACTACCTAAATACTAGTGTATGAAGTGCAAATTATCCACACAACATAGTCGAATATCAGCTAGCATCAACCTATTGCACTTGGAGGAGCAATGATCTCCAATTAGGCTCTCTGCTTTGTATTTTTTTTTAAAAAACAATTTATTCTTTATTTTTTTTTTCTGGCACAGAAAAACTCACAGAAGGTCAAGGTCACGTACACACACACACACACAAAAAAAAAATCTCGTTCTAAAAATGTTCTCAGTATACCAAGTCAAATACAATACGAAATTTTTAAATCTCCTGGAAATCAAATGAAAGACAACTTTGAGTTTTAAACACAGAGCTCTTTCACCTACTAAAAGGTTGGACACAATTTACAGTTCTTTCTTCCCAGAATTCATTTTCATAATGTAAGCTCATTTTATTATGTGCACCTAGAATCATTTGCCGCTGGGTCTCCCTCTATCTCATGAACACTATGTTTCCAGAAAGATGTATGGTAATCTATTTTTGTTCTTCTATTCTAAAGTACAAGTGGGTTTAGTTATTAAGTGTTGAGATTCGTGGTTTAATCCTGATTACACCAGCAACATTCACTTTGTGAGAATTCATCATAGCAACATTAAAAATGTATGTCACATTCATTATCTTCACTGGGGTTTCAGGTATTACCTATTGTGACCAACATATTTTCACACCTCAACATAGAGATGTTGGTATTTTCCTTAAAGAGATATCCAAAAAATTTTTCTGCCCATGAAAGTTATAAAGAACCTGGTTCAGAAATCTTCTGGACTACTCAAAAACATAAACCAGCAGCAGCAGCAACATCAACAACAAAATTCTACTGAAATTACAAAATTAAAAACATCCCTATGTGTAGGTTATAATATTACTGATCAGAGTATTGCTTAAATGCTGTTCATTAATTTTAAAAATACTTTTTATTTTCTAAACATATTAATTAGTGACATGCTTATTGTCACTGTCTTTTCAGTATTCATCACAACACAAATTGAGGCATGAGAAAAGTGATTGCTGGATTTGGGGATAAGTTAGATGAAAGGGAACCTGGCAACGCTTAGAAGGTTGTTTTTACAGCAAACCAAGTTCATAGCAGAAATAAAGGTGAAGGACTGGAACAATGTCCTCCTAGACTATGAAACTAGTATGGCCCAGGGTACCAGCAAGACTGTAACACCTCAACAGAGCCAAGAGGTACACGAGAAACTGTGACAGCTGAAATCCAAATATCTCTGATGCAGTGGCTCAAAGCGCCCAGATCATTTATGGGGGTTCTTGGAAAGCATAGCGTGCAAAGGCCTGACAAGCCAGGCTGATGTGGGTGGCTTCCATATGGGTGGTACTTTTCTCATGCCTCCATTTGTGGACATCATCAATGTCAAACAAAAAACGTCTATCTCCCCTACCCACCTGCTAAGCTAGGACTATGGTGTCAAGAAGCTTGCTAGCTGTTCCCACCAGTCACATGATTCTGATGATGTCATCATCTGCACCATCTTGTGTCCTAATCTACATGGGAAGTCTCTGAAAGTTTTAGACCTTTCTATAAAGGTAGGAACCAGGCCAAGCCTTTTTGCTGCTTACTAATATGATTAAAATAAAGCATGTCACCAATGTGGCTTCCTGACTGGAAGAAAAGGAACAGACTCTGTTCCTTCAGGCCCAAGATTTGTTGCGCAGTAGGACAAATCCTTTTAAGAGGCCAAAGATACTCCCCTCTCCCGCAGTTATGGAACCATTGTGTTGTATTTGTGAAGCATCCTACATGTAAAGGAAATGAATACCTGCCACCTCCCCCTCCCATCACCGAAAAAGCATCTCAGTTGGCTAGGGAAGACTTTTCATTGAAATCTGAATTTGGGAATTGCTGCTGATAAAGGCTCATCATGAGGTAAGAAACAATCATGTTTAGTATTAGATGAAGGGTCATCCTTGCTCTTTAATTGCAGAAATATTAACCAAATTATTTCTCGAGATGATGACTGGAAATTATAAACAAAAACATGGCCTACATAACTAAAGAAAATGCCAAGAAAAGACTTGCAAGTTCCAAGAAGTTTTTCTACCCATTTCTTATGATAAAATGTAAGGATTTTTATTGTAGCAAAGGAAAAAAAAAAGCAACAATACTGGGTAGTTGCAGTGTTCTCCTTCATTGGATGTCAAATAAATAAATAAGTAGGCATCAGAAATTAAGTCAACTACTATGATCTAATGTTAAGTGTGGAGATATATATATATATATATATATATATATATATATATATATATATATTTACTAAACTTTCTATTGTCCCTGACAGTTTGAATATTTTGTTGCATAAAATATTTTACAGAACATAAGGTATTCTTTAGATCACAACTAAATCTAGGAAGCTTAAGGATACTGTACTCTATCCATCTATGGAAGAGATAATATCAAAAGGAGGTCAACTTGAAAACACTCATGGGCAGGCTTCTTCTATTAAAATTCAAGTGACATACAGGCAATACCCACAAAGCTGTTGAGAAATTCATGTCAGCTGAAACACTGTTAGCTTGGTCTGAGAGAGATAGAGAATATAAAATGAAAATAATAAAAAGAGTATAAAACAAAATGAAAATCTATCATCCAGAGGTGGGCTGGACTCAGCTGAAAGCTCCTGCTTTTACAGAAAAATAAGTTTCCTAGCTAACAAAATGGAGCATAGAAAACAGACTGTGGACCCAAAAGTGGCCTGATGAAAAGATGTGGGCATTTTCTGGGCTAGAATTCAGGACAGCCTTGCTTTCCCTGTGACACATTTGTGCCATCATTTTTCCTTTGTTTATGCTGCCTCGTCTACATTGCCTGGCCTTTTATATTATGTGTGTTAAATTCAAATACTTGGCTCTTTGATTCTTTAAGTTAGAAGATATTGCTTGAATTTGGGGTATGTGGTTAATCACACATTGAAATTGCTGTGGGGCTGGAGAGGAAGCATGACAGGAGAATAAATAGTAGGATTATTAAGTATGAACTTACACTCACAGCCCTAATCTTCACAACCACAATGAAAAGCCACTGGGGTGGGTGTGATCACTTCTTTTGATCACTGAATCTTAGAAGACTCCAAATGAGCTGAGCCTTTGCACAGTTCCCTCTCTCTCTGGGAAAGGCTGAGACAGCAGCTTTCTCCAGTAGATCTAATGTAGTAAAGATGATAGGTTTATCTCCCATCATCAGTTCACACTGTGTGTGTGTGTGTGTGTGAGTGTGTGTTTGAAACAAGGTTGTTTTACAAGTCAATCCCAGTTCCCTCACCCTCCCATCCTCCTCTATCACCCCCACCAAACCCCAGCTCATTCCCTTTCTGATCCCCAGCAGGGGTGAAGCCTTCCATGGGGATCTTCAAATCATTTGGACCAGGACCTAGGCACTCCCCCATGTGTCTATGCTGAGAAAGTATCCCTCTGTGTGGGATGGGCTCCCAAAGTCCATTCCTGCACTAGAGGCCCCACAGACTGACTGCCCAGGCCTCCTAAATGACACCCACATTCAGGGGGTCCAGGTCAGGTTAGAGCAGCCTATGGTTGACAGATAGCAAGAAAATTGGGGCTTCTCCCTCCTGGAGTTTCAAGTAACTAGTTCTGTCAACACTTGTGAGCTAGGAAGTGATCTGAGGAGGAGGGCAGTTGAGATAGCCCCTGGAGTTTGACATGTTTGGTCAAAGGAGCCAGGTAAGTCACCACTCCTGTGGCAACTTTGTCTCAATTTCTTAAGTAACAATAGGAAAATAATACATCCTGATAATCACAAATTTGTAGTATTTTGCATAGAAAAGGCATGTATTTGATTTTTGGTAACATTTGCATTTTATACTTCTTATTTTATTTCAATGTATAGACACTGTCTCATTTTTCTTAATTGTAAAGTGGGCCAGTACAGGACTCAGGAAGTTTCGCAGATAAAATTGTTAGATACAAGATAGACATGAGAGTCTTTGCTGGGAGAAGATGATCAGAGAAACCAGGAAAAATCCCAAGCCTTATTCCTGCTTCTATAGTTTAACAAGCCACCGTAAGACACTGAAAGTTTCACGATTTTAAAAATAAATTTTAAAAATGCAGAATACCTTAACACCAAGACAAGAAACTGTCAGTCATAATGAGCATCCCCAAAAAAGAGACAGACCTGGGGAATCCAGGAACACTACAGCCCTATTTTGGCAGTGTTATGGATTGTGCCAAACATTAGTTGGCTTTTGTGGACACTGAGGATGGACTCTTCAGATTTGATAGATTTTGACAGTACCTCCTCCGGCCCTAGTAACACACTCAGTGTAAGGAATTGAAAATGCAAAATATCCTCTGAGGCTAAGTGGCGATGCATACCTCTACCTTTAGCATTTGGGAGAGAAAAGCAGATTTCCCAAGTTTCAATACTAGCAGGGAGTATAGAGTGAGGTGACATTTCAGGAACAAAACAAAACCAACCAAACAAACAAAATTGAAATACTTTGTGAAGTGAAGGAGGAAGCATTAAACCTGCCCCGTTCAAGGTTTGAAGTATTACACGAGAGGAAAACAGGTGAAAATAGGAAGACAGATATTAAGGTGTGTAATGGAAGGCAATTTCCTCCTGATAAACCATGGTTGTTTAAAAGAATTTTTTCTTTTCCTTCATTTTTTTCCCCATCTATGTTGTTGCATGATTTTTGAACAAAAGAGTAAAAATCTTGTCATACCTCCCTCCACGGTTGGAGGCATGACAAATCCTCCAGAAACCTATGCTTTTTTATTAAGAAATAATTCAATACTCTAACAAATAGATTGGGCAGGTGCCCTACTGCCAGAAAAACCATCTGTTCTACCTGAAGACATGCTAAGACTTCAGGGGGCATTTTTAACCTCAGTGAAATGAGTGCTTTTGTACCAGAAGCCCTGTCCTGGGTGCAGCTGAGGAAGGACCCTCACAGCTAAGCACCTCCCACTTTCTGAAGTCTGGCAAAGCTTAACCTTTTTTCCCCATATTGTAATGGGAGTAAATTTTAGTTGCTTTCTTCCCTGTAGAGCTAACATTTTGTTGTTGATGATGCTGTTGTTGTTGTTTAGTTGGTTGATGTATTTATTAATTTACTTAGTATAGATATTTACCTGAAAAGACTACCAGGATTGACCAGCATGTAAAGTGACATGCTATCACACATGAAGACCTGTGTTCCATCACTGGGGAGACCAAGGTGGAAGGAGAAGGAAATCCTCAACCTGTTCCTGACTTCCACATGTGTGTCACTTCTCACACATACACACATACAAAACAAATAAAAATGTGATGATAAAAATTCATAAAGATATTAAAAATTAAACCATCTGGGAGCAGGACTTAAAGTCAAATAAAGAATACAATGAGTTTCAAGTGTTCTCTGAAATGCTTAAGAGAAACTGAAAACAGAACTCAGAGAGTTCTTTCTAACCCCAGGGGCCACTCCTAGCAGGAGTATGTTAATAGATAAAAAGATGTTTGCTTAACTCCTTTGGCACTTGAGTAATATAAAAGTTTTCCTTTTGCTTCAAAGTCAACTTCAGAGTGAATTAATGATTGCTAAATAAATGGTGTTTGGCCTAATTTTGTTAATTTTATTTAATTTTTTTTTAAAGACAAGGTATTGCTTTGTGGCTAAGCTACTTAGAACTCATTATGTAGCCAGGCTTACTTTAGACCCACAGTTATCTTCCCAAACAGCCTAAAGAATACTAGGATTAGAAATATGAGACACCAGGGTTGATCTTTACATTTTTATGTCTGAAGACACTTAAAGAAAAAAAAATTAAACAAAATTTTAATCAATAAACTTATTCTTGAGCTTCCAGTGCTGCATCTGCTTCATTAAAAAGGGATTGTATTAAATGCTATTAAATACACTAAGTTATGGTAAATGTATGCCTTCACAGTGATAATGGTCATTTGAAAAGCAAAATATGTAAGTTGAATTCATACTTTTTAATAGAAGTCATAAAAATTACTAGTGAGGTCTTTTATGAGCCAGAACCTTATGAGATTCCCAGTGGTTTTGTAACTGAGTAAAGACTTGGAATTTTTTTTTTCCTTATAGAAGGCAACCAGTCAAAAAATAAAGCAAGGAGAGAAGAAACTTAGTTACAGTGAGCAGCCTCATTGGAAGATGGCTCTTTTCCTCTAAAAACATCATATTCTAAGAAGAGTGGCTATTACAGAATTGGTAATCTTAAACCTGCTCACAAGAAGTGGTATGCAAATAAATGTCACATAAATGTCACACATTGATCCTAATCTGATTGCCAGTCACAAGATGTATCTCAATCCATTCTTTATCAAAATTGACACGCTGTTTCTCTAGGATAGTGTTCTTACTAATTAGTGTGCTATATGTAGTTTCTGAACTCTTCTAAGAGAGAGAGAGAGAGAAGGTGCCGGACCTTCTTGCTGATCATGACCCTCAGAGTAATGAGAGACAGCACATTTTACCTGAGTATTGTGGAGGATAGGAGGACAAGGCTGATAAAAGTTTCTGTCCAAAGGTTTGGACTTTTATGTTTGCCCTGAGTTGCAGATTACTTTCCATATATATATATATATATATATATATATATATATATGTATGTATGTATGTATGTATGTATATATATATACACACACACACACACACACATATATATATGTGTGTGTGTGTGTGTGTGTGTGTGTGTGTGTGTGTGTGTGTAAACAGGATGACTTCCTTGTGGAAGTCAAGGCAGGATAACCACATAGCTAGTCATTATATCCACAGTCAAGCCCAAAGAGAAATGAATGAATGCACATTCACCTGTGTGTTTACCTATGTAACATACGCATGGTCTTTTGTGTGTTTACTTGATTTCTCTGCTTTTTATATTTTAGTAATTGTTGCCTAGGTAATTGTGCCACCTACAGTGAGGTGAATATTGCAACATTAATAAATTTAATTAAAAGCATCCTCATAGACATACTCATAGGCCTACCAAAACAAGAGTATGTCTAATTGAGATTCTTTCCCCCAGCTGATTCTAGGATGTGCCAAGTTGAAAATTAAAGTGAACTATCCCAGATGGTTAAACTGAAAACTCTCATCAATACAGACTACATAATTTTCCTACAATCATGACATTTTTGTTAATGAAAACATTATCTTCTTCAAACTGACTTGGTAAGCATGTATGTATGTTAATAACTTTCAGATTGATTGGATCATTACTTTAATATTCAGGAGATGTTTGATCTTTTACCTATGCCTCTAACTATCTAAAATGGTTGAGGTGAATGATTTCTTCATTTAAAGCATATAATAATTTAATTTTTTTATTTATTCATCTCTCATATATTACATCCCAGACATACTCTCCCCACCCTCCAGCCTTCCACTGTCCCCAAACCTCCTCTCTCCTTCAGATCCACTCCTCCATTACCTATCAGAAAAGAACAGGCCACCCAGGGATATAACTTTAATAAAGCTTAACAAGTTACTATAACACTAGGCACAAACCCTCATATCAAAGCTGGATGAGGCAACCCAGAGGGTTCCATACACAGTACAAAGAGGGAGACGCCCTCGCTCCCAATGTTAGTTCTATAAAATCCCAGTCTGACAACCATAAAATATATACATAAGACCTAGCATGACCCCTTGTTGGCTCCACGACAGTTATTCCAATCCCCGGCAGTCTTATGAACCTTGCTTAGTTGATTTTGTGGGCTCTTATCCCTGGTGTCTTCTTACCCTCTTCCTCTAGTTTGGCTGCAGAGGTCTGCATCACTTTAGTTGCTGATGAAGCCTTTCTGATGACTGTTGGGCTAGGCACTAATATATGAGTACTGCTTGACATCATTAGGAATCATTCAATTGATACTTTGTTGTTGTTGTTGCCTTGGCAGTCATGTCGGTTCTTTCCTAAGCCTCTGGTTTGTACATCCTCTGGTTCCTGGTCATGCAGGCAGTGCCTGGTGAGCTCCCTGAGCACTCATTGATTGGCCACTCCCACAAATTCTGTGCCACTGTTATCCCAGCATCTTTCACACAGAACAAATTGTAGGTTGTACGTTTTGTGGTTGGGGTGATGTCGAAGTCCCACAAGTGGGAGCCTTATTGGTTTACAAAAGATGACGAGTTCAGGCTCTATATCCCACATTGCTAGAAGTTTGTTGGGGTCTCCCTCCAGGGAGTCCGTACTGCACTAGTTTCTTACATGGGCTCCAATGTCCCACAATTACTGTAGCCTCTCCCAGCACTCTCTCTCTCCAGCTTTCTCTCACTCACACCCCACTTGATCCCTTCTGTTCTCATCACCACCCACCCCATTTCTTTAAAATCATCAATTGGGCTTCCACACACTTTAGAATGTGTACACTGAGACTATTAAGCCCATAAGAAGTTGAGTGAATTCAGGAAGTACATAAGCATTTGTTCTCCATTGTTAATTTTAAGATATGTGTCTTCAATTATTTTGTGTTTGTATGAAGAAGGGGTGATCTTTCCACTGTCAATACAGAAATGTGGTAAAGGAAAAAGTGAAATTTAGGTTAAAAGATGAAACACTCGTTCATTGGTATCATCCTTGTTCAGTTTAAGTAGTCGTGTTGGTGACATATTATGGGTGTAGTTACTTTATTACCGGGAGAGAAAAATCTCACAGCAAACTCCCTGAGTTCCTGGCTTTTACAATTTTCCCACCAAGAGCATACCAATTAGTTTCCAGTGATAAATAACCATTCCTGACATTATACATTTAGGTACCATTATACAAACTGAACACATTATATTTAGGAATATATATTTATATGCATGCATATATAATTTTGCATGCAATAACAACTAGTTTTCTAGAAGCTCAAGAATTTGAAGGAGACTAGAAATGGTTTTATGGAAGTATTTTCAGAGAGAACAGGAAATGAGTAAATTTTGTAATTAAATTATAATATAAAATAAAAAATATTTAAAATTCTAAAGCAATTTGATTTGCATTTTACCAATAATTGCTTAATAGTTTAATAATTTAGATGTCTGTTGTCTACTACTTGTTATTCGCCATGAAAGAATTAAGATGTACAATGAAACAACCTTGAGATTATTTTAAGTTAAAACATCTCTACAAATGACAACAAATGGAATAAGTATACTGGATTTGGATTTTATTAAAACAAATATAAAACCAACTTATAAGAGATATCAAAGAACTTTTGAAAACAAGAGCATTTTCCTAAAATGCTAAATAATTTCAAGAGGGAGTCAATGCCTGCAATATATTTTCAGCATTTCCAAAAGATACGTTATTCATTCTACTCTTCCCAGTATATTCTCACAGGTTGTTCAACTCACAGGTTGTTTACTCAGTACTATGTTCACCACTAATCAAAATCACTCTTGAGCACAACTATAGCTCAAATTGTGGAGAATAAGAATTTCTCTGATTAAATTATTGTCCCTATTTGCCAAATTTGTTGCTAAACAGAGATGGTCAGCCATTTACAGACTCACATGCTCTATGCTGAATTGATTGACCATCACAGACACATTCAGCTTTGGCCACCATTACTGTTGAAATTTAATATGTATACATGGCATAATAAAAACTCACAGTAGAAGGAAAACAACATCGTAGGTGAAATTCCAGGCTTGAACACTTTTCACATAATTTTAAGGGAGCTATTTACGTGTTTTCTCACTGTCTCAAAATAATGGCTTATGTGTGAGTAAAACAAAAACATACTTAGTGTTACCTAACTACAAAATCAAATATTTCAAAATATCTTTTGGTTTATTTAATCAGGACTGCCCCCATGGAAATTTTATTTAAGATTAGAAGAAACATAATCACATATAATGAAATGATATACTATGATGTGGGGTGTTGGATATTTCAAAAGAAAATACTAAAATTAAGTTGAAAAGTGTAGCTTTGCTTGAATCACTCATTTGGCGATCACCCAAATTTATTCAGTGACTTTTGTGTTCTAACCACAATAACAAAGCAAATTTAAATAAGTATGCCTTGTCACAAATGTGATTTAGGAAGTGTGTGTGTGTGTGTGTGTGAGAGAGAGAGAGAGAGAGAGAGAGAGAGAGAGAGAGAGAGAGAGAGAGAGAGAATGTTGCAATGGAGCATTTCTGAGTGTTAGCTGTGAATTTGGTAAGTTACCATTTAATAACCATTTTTTACAAGCTTATTAGAGTTCAGTTTTTGGAGTTCTAGTTTAAAGCTAATCTGTGTCTTTGCTTTGATCCTCTGGTGAGGCAACACATTGTGATGGGAATTTACTGTGGGTCAAAACTCTCTATCTGGTGTGCACAAAGTGTAAACAGGGAAGAGGATAGACCCTCACAAGGACCTTCAAGAAAAATACACAAAAATATTAAGAGGTCTCACTTTGTACCACACTATAAAATTCCTACCATATCCCAAAGTTGTCATTCTAGTGTTGAGCCTCTAACTCATAGTCTTCTTGTAGATGTTTGACATCCTAAACATACTACATTATTACTGGGGGAAAGAAATGTGAACACAGCTTGATACTACTCAAGAAGCTTGAGTTGGATCCTGGAATATGAACAGGCCTATCAATGGTTTAACTTCAGGAAAACCACAACTGATAATGCCTATTTTTTTTTAAGTGGCTTCGGGTCAAAATTCAAAGGAACAATGTTTTATCTGTGGTATTGTTAGTATATTATTTTGCATCCAAAGCATACTTTGTCTCTAAAGTAAACTCTTACCAGTAATGTAGTAAAATAATAATACTAATAATAAAAGAAAAGAAAAAAAGGAAGGAAGGAAACAAGGTAGAAAACATGTCATCAAGTCATTTCTTAGACTATTATTTGATTACTGGCACTCCCTTTCCACAAAATCATATAAAATGAAAGTTACAGTATTACGTAAAGAAGGAGAAGTGATTTGTTTAAGCCTTGCAGGCTGAAGTTCCCTTCACTTTTTATAGTCAGAAATGTCAGCAGGTGAGATATCCAATTCCTTCTAGATTTCTACTTAGGGCTTGGGAGCTTACTTCTATCTAAAATCTCATAAGGAAGCTAAGGACAGTTAACAAATCCTAAAGATAGCTCATGTCCCCTCGTCTCTCTACCCATGGTAAATGATCTTGATACGACAACGAGTTTAATTCCAGTTCTACCTTGTTTTTCCTTATTGTATTTCACATTTATCTCATAATCATCTCTAAGAGAAACACTACGGAGTATTACAAAATGTGCTTTACAATTATGCTGAGCAATTTGGAGTGTGCTCTGTAATAGAACAGTTGAGAAGCAGGGACTCCTAAGAAAAGGCAGCACATTAGATTGTCTCAAGTATCACAGTTCATTTTGGGATGCTCTGCTGCCTGAGCCTGAGACTGAGTGGTGTGGACAGACGTTCCTGTCCTGCCCCATTATGCAGCCATTCAATCACAAATAAACACTTAGAGGCTTATAATAATTATAAAGTGTGTAGCCAATGGCTCAGACTTCTTATGAGTCAGCTCTCTTTTAATTACTAATCTGTTTCTATTAATGCATGTATTTCCAGGTGGTCTTAGTTTACCAGAGAATGCTGGAATGCCCTACCTTCTTGGTAGCTATGTGGCATCTCCCTGGTGACTACTCTTGTGTTCCTCTTCCCAGAATTCCCAGAGTCAGGTACCCTCTCCTTTACTTCCTGCCTGGCTGCATCCTGCCTGCCCACTGGCCAAAACATCTTTATTCATCAACCAATAAGAGAAACATGTATTCACAGTATAAAGAAGGTCAGCTACCATCAGGATAGTTTATAATGAGCAAAAGCATATGGAAGTCAGCTAAGACTAAGACCAAGGCTGCAGTACCTGGGAATTGGCTTAGTGACTAATCACTGTAATTGGTTGGCAATGGGAGAATACTGAAAGGGAGTCCTCTTTCTAAAGCTTTAAATTGAGGCCTTAATCCCGTGTGTGACTGCTGAAGTTTTGTGAGCAGATGAACTCTTTCCTTTACACTCCTAATTACATTTCCATATGAGGTGCACACAAGACAAAGATAGAAAGGATGACTCTCAGAATAATAAGAAGTTTTTTGAATGATGTGTAATGAGATATTTTCAGTTTTAATTTGTGTATTAAGTTTCAAATTACACATAAGCCACAGCAATTAAAATTAAATGCTTAGATTAAAAAAATGTCAAATGAAGGAACACATTTATTTTATGTGTTTTTATGTTGCGTTCAGAAAACAAATAAGTTGAAAGCAATAAAAATGGTGATCCCCCTGTATGTTAGGCAGCTTTGTGTCCCTGTTACAAATACCTAACATGAATAATTTAAATGGCATAGGATTTAATTTTTGTCATGTCCATTGCCTTAGTATGGACTAGTATAGACTTACTGTACATGCCCCAAAGATGGGTAAGGCCACATTGAAGAAAGTACAAGTCCTATCTACTCTCTAAGAGCAAAAGTGACGTAATTTTGAAAATTGCTATTAATCAATATAGTTTTTACTCACAGTCTGGAAAATCCCTCAGAAACTACAATATGCATTTTTTTCTAATGCCACCATAATATTAAAACATAAATAACATGAAGTGAAAAATGATTTAATTCCAATCCAATTTTTAATATTCCAAGAGCAACAGTGTGGGCCCTAATATGATAAAAACTAATAATAAAAAAAGAAATGCAATAATATCATTAAAGATTAATGAAAGCCTGGGGATACAGCTAAATTTATAAAGTACTTGCCTTGGTAACACATGAAGACCTAAGCACATTCTTTAGAATCACATTAAAAACACAGAATCTAGATTTATCATCCCAACCATGAGAAGGCTGATACAAGGAGATGCCTAAGGCTTCATTGGCTAGCAAATCTAGTCAGCTTAACAAGTTGCAAATCACTGAATTAAGCCTTGCTTTTAAAAAAGTGGACAGCACTAGAGGAATTATAACTTGGATTGTCCTGTCTTCCTCATTCACTCATACGTACACATGTCCGACACACATATACCTACTTGCACTTGCACATGAACATACACACACAAAAAAACATATGAACACGGAAAGAAGTTAATACAGACTTTGTTCATGCTACTCTCTGTTGGGTCATGTGGACACACTATGTTCTTCCAAACCATCCTGTGCCCCGTTTTTCTCTAATCATCAGAGAGGCAGTTATTTAATTTTTACTGAGAAGACTGGAAACATTTATCATGACATAATCAGAAAATACAGGAACATCTGATGAATGTCTGAAGTAACACATTGCAATGTTAAATGTATTTTCTTCTAAATGAATATTCTAATATACTGCTTGATTCTTCTCTGCATCTCATGGGACCTTTATTTCAGCTGGTTAGACATGTTTTCCAGTACACTATATGGATGGTAAATTTCATATTTTTCTCACGGTAGTTTTTCACAGGATATAAAATTAGTCAAAGGAAGAGATACATATGCAATAGAATAATGAACCAAATGGCATAATTTCCCATTCCATTTTCTTATGGCATCCAACAGTGTTTCATTTCCAAAATCAGTATATTAAGAGTGTTATGAAAGCAAGCCTGATGCTGGTGTTTTTTTCAATTTAGAAGTGAAAATGTACATGCATACACGCATTTAAAATACTTTTACTATTTAGCAACAGTGTGGGGTTCTGGGGTTTTGGTACATTTTCTACTTCTTCATGGTTTAGTCTTTGTCATAATGTTGTTTTAATTTAGTAAACCTCCTGATGTACAATAGCTTACACTCACCACTATGATGCAGAGTATTTCTGTAGTGTCATTTGTGAGGCATGCTTAGTATTATCGGTGTGGTAGCAAGAAGGTGTAGGTGACGAGTCCAATAGAATGATTGTAAGAACACCTGAGAATATTCTATAGCAAGAAGGATAAAAAAGTCTCTGTATGCATACTCAAGCTCTTCAGTTTATTGACTAGGAAGCAGTATTACAATTGGAAATATTTGTAACGAGTCCCTGTAATTGTAGCTACCTCATGTCAAAGTCAAAACTGGAGTTTTCAGATTCTTGAACACTGGCAGAAAGTTGGTTAAATAAAAATGCATCTCAAAAATTTAAGACAGGCATGGCTGTTTTATAGCTAGGTTATAAATTATTTAGCATAATTATACAATTTCTATAAAGTGTCAGCCAAATAAAGTCTGTAACGCTAATTATTGATGTATCTATTACCTAAGGATGACCCATTGAAAAAACACACATTTCCAGAGGCAGGCATTCTCAGACACATGTTGGTACAGTTAACCAATGCTACTTGGGGGCACGTTAAACTATGAGAAAGTTTAATTGGGAAGGTAATTTATGGACATGATTTCATTCATTAATAGAAAGTACTTAGTATTTCTCCCTCTCGGTACAAAAGGAGCTAACCTATAAAGATCTATAATAACAGTACCATTCAATAATTAATATTTGTATTTAGTGACAACCTACAGTCCCATCCAGATTCAGGCTATGTTGTAATTGATTTAAAACTTTTTTCTTAGACACTCCACCTAATTATCCAATGCATTATTAAAATGATTTAGCTGGTTTGGGGAAAAGAAAAGAAAAATAAGACTAGAAAGTAGAATTCCTGGATCAATACTTCATGTTGTTAATTTCTATTAGAAGTACAATAGTCAGCATCAAAGAACCAAAAGCCAGTTCCTATGTATATATGAGATCCATGGCCAATATTTTTGATACAATCGTCTTTAACTTGGATGTGATGATACATCAGCTCAAATTGTTGGAAGGTGGAGGCAGGAGTCTTGCAAATGAGTAAACAATTTCCGTAGACCCTCTATCAAAATAAACAAGGAACAAAAGGTGAAAAATCTTAAAATGAAGCCAGTTCTGTCTTATCAGCTCTCAGGAATTCCAGTGTCATGGTCACACACAGTAAAACGTTTTGTTAGGATGTGAATGGTATGGTGTGAAAACATTGTTCATATTACAAGCAGAGAAACAACTGCTGTTCACCTGATCATACCGGAAAACAAAATGTACACATAAGTAGTTTTTAAAAGTTTGCACATAGATACACAAACTTCCTCTGTTATTTCGAATTTACCTCAATTTATTTTATGGAGAGTAAAGGGTTTATTCCAGCTACATTTCCATATCGTAGTTCATCATCAAAGGAAGTCAGGGCAGAAATTCAAGCAAGACAGGAAACAGGAGCAGGAGATGAAGCAGAGGCCAAGTGGAGGTGTGACACATCTGGCCCTCAGCCTCCCAACCCTCCACTCCTTCAGGCTGTTTCACATCACCTCTGCCCCGATCCATCGCTATTCCATTTCCCTTCCGAAAAGAGCAGGCCTCCTGGGGAAATCAACCGAAAAATGGCATACCAAGATGCAATAAAAATAGACACAAGCCCTCGTATCCAGGCTGGAGGAAAAGGGTCCCAAGAGGAGGCTAAGAGTTGGAGATAACCCCACAAGCCCACTGGTAGGGGGTCCCACAAAAACTGCAAGCTAGCATCCACAGCATGCACTCAGTATCTGTGATCTCTGTGATCCCCTGTGATCAGGGCTTAGCTGATTCTGTGGCCCATAGTCTCCTGGTGTTCTCCAACCCTCTGGCTACCGCTCTTCTTCCTCCCCCTTTTCTGTGGGCTTCCCTGAGTTGGCTATGAGTCTCTTTATCTGCTCCGGTCAGCTGCTGGAAGAACCTTCTCTGATGACAGTTGGTCGAGCCTCCAATCTGTAAGTATAGTTGAATATTGTTAGTTAACCATTTCACTCACTTTATTTATTTAGTCAGTCACGTTTGGTTCAGTCCACGGTCTCTGAGCCATCCAGGTTCAGGTTCATGGAAAGAAGGTTCAGGCATGGGCTCCCTCTTGTTGTGTGGGCCTCAGTTTAAGCCTTTCCTTTGTTGGCCTCTCCCACAAGTTCTGAGCTACCATTGCCCTGGCTCATCTTGCAGGCAGGATAGACTGTGGGTGAGGGATTATGTGTCAGGATGGGTGTAACAGTTCCACCACTGAAAGTCTTGCTTTGTTAGGGAATACGGCGGCTTCTGGCTCCATACCCTATATGTCTAGGAGTCCTGCTTGGGCCTCCCTCCCAGGTTCTAGGAAACTTACACTGCACTAGGTTTCCACATTGCCCTGCAAACGCCCCACTATTCCAGTCATCTCACTTTCTCTGCCCTCCTTTTCCCATATGACCTCTCCTATCCCCATCCACACCCACACCCAGGCTACCACAAAAGCTATCCTAGTTCCCCGTCCCAGGAGACCCATGTTCCCCTCCACATACACCCCTGAGTGAGCCCTCCTTGTTCCTCGGCATCTCTGATTCTGTGGATGATAGCATGATTATTCTTTACAAATAATATCCACTTCCAAGCGAGTACATGAAGTAAGATATGCGCCCCGCCTGTACCTGCTTCCCTGACCACCCTCCTCTGCCTCCCTAGACTGAGATTAAAGGCTGATGGATGTTTATTTGGGGAGAAATCACTTACAGCAGAAACAAAGACCGCCAGCAGGTTCCCATCCCAAAGATGCTTCCAGATGCTCCCTATATTTGACCAGGAAGCAAGAGAGATATGGGGGTCCAGGACCCCAGACCTAGTCCCCCTAGGTCACGCCTGCCCTTGTCCCCATATCCCAAAGGGCGATGGTCAGGGAAGCAGGTACAGTTTCTGGCTATAATGAATAAAGCCTCTATGAACAAAGCCTCTATGGACACTGTTGAGCAAGAGACCTTCTTATGGCTCCTGTCGTAGTAAAGTCCTGATATAATTTTAGCAACAAAGTAACATTTAATGTATTTGAAAATATATTAGGTCAAGAAATTACATTTTCAAATATATAATATCCAATAAAAGATATATACAATAATCGAAATTTGCATTTTTTCCTGTAAAAACCAGATTATTCACATAATGTCAGCATTTTTAATTGTTTGACAGTGCATGTGTATGAAAATTAGTGTTTGGTAAATTATAAAAGAAACACAAAATTCTGTATATTATTGACATAAAGGTTAATTATACTTCTTGCTACCTTCTGGAACAAAGAGAAATGAGGCAAAGGTAACAGCTGCCAGTTTGGTTGAAGCTGTGCTTTATAGACTTGAATGGTCACATTGTAATTAATGGCTATGCCCTACATTTACTAGAAGGAGTGAGAATTAATACATAAGGCATTTATCATGCTTTCACAGTAAATGAAAATAACCGGATAGTATAGAGAGCACAGTATATTCTCAGGAGCTGGGCAATTTGTCTACAAGGAATGAAGAAGGGGTTGTGTTCTCAGGGCTCAGAGTTGTGCAATCCTCTGGCCATGTTGCAAATGATACCAATTCAATTGCCGTAAATGTTGGCTCAGGGCAATCCATCTTTATGCCACTTAATTGTCTACACTATAAACCCTTGGCTTTTAACTAAAACAATTACATAAACGTACTAGTGAAAGAACAAGCTGATTGCATGATTTGAGGAAAGAACCAAGCACCAAGGATTATTGACATTTTTAATTAATGATAGGAACTATTGGAGCAGTTTGTTTTGATAGTGTGTGAATAAGATTTTTAAAAACTAAGCAACCAGTTTGCAATATTTTACGTGACTGAACTCTGAAGTAGATTGTATTTGGCTCTCCTATGCACAGAGCTGACATTGCAAATACACAAATTCTTAAAGAGTCAACTTATGTTCCCCCAATATCTATTTTTATTTTACTTTGGGGACACATTCAGCATTTGGAGAAAAGAGATAAACTTAACATAAATCAGTTAAAATCATTCTGTTTGATTGGTGGGGAAAATTGGACTAATTACTCATGAGTCAACTCTTGGACATTTTGACTGTTGTCCTCATCAAAAGCATCTTCCAATGATCCCACGTCCTCAGGCAGCTGGAAGAGGGCAGCTGCGAGGTCAAAGCTTATGAAGATCCTGCCTCACACAAAGGAACAAGCAAATAATAAGCACGAACTTAAACTGAAAAACAAATGTTGGATATACAGGTCAGTGGTAGAACTTGGCATACTTGCATGCGTAACAGCAGTAAGCCTTAGATTCAGTCCCCAGAAAGGGAAAATAAATACAAAAATCAAAGAACTCGACCAATAAAATCAACAAACAAAACTCAACAACAATAAAATTCAACCATTTTTCATCAGGGACCAAAAATTTGAATGTGAACCATTAGTAACTGAAATTTTCATCTCCTGTGGAACAGGGTTATCAGACCTGTTATCAGACAATTCACACCTGTTAAATTATGTATGTATGTGTATGAGACAGAGATAGGCAACAGAGGAACAGTGTGTGTGTGTGTGTGTGTCTGTGTATGTGTGTAAAAATGTGCATGTGTGTATGTGTATATGTATGTATGTATGGATATGTGTGACTGCATTTTCATGTGTATGTCTCATGTGTGAAGATGTACATATGTGCTCACCTGTAGTGGTGAATATGGATATCTGCATATATTCATAAATTACAAAAATAAAGCAAACACTTAAGAATGAATTGAGTTTGTTTATAAACACAGTAATGATGGGAAGTATCTCCTTTAAGAGTGGCTCTTTCCCACTGTTCCTCTGAAGGGGCAGACAGGACTTTTTCTACTTCTCTCCTTATTTCTGCCTCTCCCTCCTTCTCTTCTTTCCCATTGCCATTTCTAATAAAACTTCTCACTTAAAAAAGGACCTATGCACATGTATTTCTGTCTATTCAATATACAAATCCTATCACAATAGTGAATGTATTAGTTACTTATTCTCACATTCTCACTCATTGAATTATTCTTAAGCTCGCTGAATTAAATTACTAAATGCTATCTCCTCATAAGCCAACTGAGCTCTGAGTTCAGTGTTTTTTCTGAGTGTTCTAATTTTAGGCCTCTCACAGACTGTTGACAACCCAAGATTTTACTTAGAAATGTCCTTATTCCTTATTTCTCTTTGAGTTGTTAAAGGTTGGTAGGGTGATTTCCTAATCACAAAGTTTTGACTGGTGGTCTGTGTATGGTAATTCTTGATACAATTTATATTCAACATAATTTAAACACATTGAAATTCTTAATAATCCCAGTAGCATATGTGAGTTCTAAAACCTAAAATTAATTAACATTGAATTTTCTTTAAAAAACAATATACTAATAGATTTTTAACATCATGAATGTAAATAAAGTTAAGATTAATTTGCATCAATACAATTTAGCTCAGTTCAAAATCCATTTAATTGAATGAATTTTGGAAAGTAGCAAACATCTTTTAAATAAGATAATCATTTCAACTGTAAACACAAAATCAATGAATTTTTTTAAGAGAACAAAATCACTTGTTCTGAAATATAAGTAGAAATTTGCTTTTCAAAACTTCTTTCAAATAGACTTGGATTATACAAACAATGCAGTGATTATACCTGCAAAACTAGTTTAATGGTAAAGTATATAGATATTTAAAGCATTTCACTGTGCATTTTTAATATGATTTATGGCTTTGCTTATAAAGTTTGTGAGGATTTTTACTTACATTGTATAACAACATTGCCTATGTGTTGATCTAGCAACACACTAATTCAAAATAAAAGATTATTGTTAGTTTTCCAGTACACTTTGCATGGTGGATTCTTTTCCTTTAATAATTGGTTTTCATGATCTGCTATGATAGAGAATTATCACCAATTGGCGCTTTAAAAGTAAGAGTAGTAAAGGCCATTACACAGAGGCAAAGCATTAGAGCTTCATGGTTGAGCAATAACAGAAAGGCCCCAATGGCAGATAAAAAGCCCAGGTTTTATATCATTTTATTAAGAGCCACTGAATTTAAAATGGGAAAAGGGCCAGCAACAGATTACTCATTACAGCCTAAATAAATTAAAGTGTTAATTTCATATTTCTTTAATCACAGATTCATTCAAGGTTGTTCTCATTTTGCTGCATTTCAGACTGGTATATATAATTTCACTATGTATCATAAATATGTAAGGTTTTGGCAAAAAATCCACTTTTATTGTAGATGAATCTATAAAATAATAATATCCAGTTTCCTGAAGCACTTAGTCCATAAAGTAAAAATTGTAGATGGTAAAACTCACAATATTAGGTCTTAAATTGAAATGAGAATATAGCAACTTGCACACGGGGATCTTCCTGCAGTAACCATGTGTATGAATCCTGTGATAAGACCCCAAAGCAGTGATAGGGTAGTGCAGGAAAAAAAAAAAAATAGATTAAAAGTTCAGTTCCTGTTGCTAACAATTGTGAGCCTGGAAGGAAGAGAAAGCAGCAGTTTTCACAGAGAGTAACATAGTAATTGGCTTAGTCACTGTTCCACCTGGGAAGAGAAGCAATGAACATAGTAACTCTTACACTCAAAAGAATCCAACTGGCGCTTGCATTCAGAGGTTCCATCTATGTTAATCATGGCAGGGAGCATGGAGGCATGCAGGCAGACATGGTGCCAGAGAAGCAAGGAGAATTCTGCATTCAGATCCACCCATAATTAGCAGGAAGAAGGAGACACTGGCACTGGCTTGGAATTTTGAAACCTTAAAGCCCGCCCCCACGAACATTCTTCCTCCAACAAGGCCTCACCTTCTAACCCCTCTCCAGTAGGACTACTCCCTTGTGGCCAAGCATTCAGATATCTGAGCCTGCGGGGGGCGTTCTTATCCAAATTACCACAGGAAGCAAAAGGAATATTCATGGAAATATATTTGGTGCTTTCTTCATACTTAGTTTCATCAACTAAAAAGATTGACTTCATAGTGCAATGTTCACTGTTTTCTTCAATTCCTGTTTTGAAATTGTTTATGGAGTACATATAACATGCTCCTTTTGTTCCAGATGCTTTGTATATGGTGTAGCTATGATTCACTCATGTTGATTCACACTGAAATCTTGTGCGTGTGATTATGTCACAATTCCTTTTTATTTTTGCTCTCGTGAACAGACTTTCTTTATGTCTTCATATTTTATTTTATATGTATTAGTGTTTTACCTGCACAGACACCTGGGCACTGTATGTGTACACCTGTGCATTGTATGTGTCCTGAGCCTCTGGATACCATAAGAGGACATCAGATCTCCTCCAAATAGAGTCACAGACAGTTGTGAATGATCATGTGGGTGCTGGGACAAGAACCAGGGCCCTGCAAAAGAGAAGGACTTGCCGCTAACTACTGAGCTGCCTCTCCTACCCCAGAAGAGTAGACAGTTAGTAGTTTTAGCTCAATCTCTTATAAAGAGAGCTGTTAGGAATTCATTAGTTAAATAGTTAAATAGAATGAATGCAAATGAAATAGTGAATGACATTTTATATGAAAAACTATAAAACTACATACTCAAATGTTTACATCATTTCATTCTCTATATACCAGAAATGTGGTAACATTTTAGTTGTTTCATAACATTTCATTTTTCTGCAGTATCAATGTTTTGCTTTCTCACATCTCAATATTACAAACGGATATTGTAACTTACAGTAGTTTTAAAATTGGTAATTTACATGTTACATATTGATTACTCACCTAAGCATAAAATAGGTGCTGAAATACACAGTAACTAGGTGCTTTCACTCTTAAGGACAAAGGACAACATTTAGAAGATTCCTACATAAAACAGGATAACTTCTCATCTCAAAATTCTTGCCTTGAACATGTTTATAAAATATATTTTCCAAATAAGGTGATACTTAAAACCTTAATGTTTAGAACTTGTTATTTTTTGTGACCACATTTTAAGTTAACAGCAATACCCGTGGTGTCACAGGGTTAGAGTATTCTATATTTTATTTTGTTTTCAGCTGTACCGTCACATGTACAGTTATTCTCTTTGACGTCTAGATGTCCCTATCAACATTAATAATTCAAAATAGTCTCTTAACAGTTGTTATGGCTATATGGTCATAAATTATTTCACATTATTGTTAAGGTATGACTTAAATATTTAATAAAATAATTAATTGTTAATGGTCCTATACTGTACAAAGTAATAAGTGTTGGCACATAATTTAATATGTATTGGGATTCCTGTGAAATTATTACTTCAAGAGTTCAAGTTTGCAACTAAACTCAAAGGTGGTATTTTTCACATTATTTGTTTGTCCGTAAGGGGCTATGGATTACAGATAAAATTACTTCAGGGGCCTTTTGATTCTACCCACGCTTTCACAATCTGTTATCTTAAAATTCAAGCTGATTAAATTCACACTCTCAGCAGTCTCTGACTTTCAGAGATTTTGTGCATGTATAATCATATATATTTAAGATGGTGTGTTAACCAATAGCCATATTTAGAAGCCTAAGCAATCTAAAAGGGGGGATTTTCCTTTTTGTTTTTTTAGCAAATAATACTTTGTTTTAGAAATTTTATGCAATCCAGCTTATGCCCACTCCTTTCCTGGTTCATACTGCAACAGTCTTGCACAGACCAGATTCTTTCAACACAAGTCTGTTTTATGAGCTCTGATTTTCTTGCTTTTCTGCTGCAAGGAACCCTGCAATTACTCTGACCAAGAAGGCTCATCCAGAATCATCTTCCCACCATAAAGAAGTTAGTCACATATGCAATGGCTTTTAATTGACAGGCTTAGCGCTGGATAGGATTAGTTACCTCTAAGACTTGTTCAGTCTACCACAATTAATTTATAGTGTATGTGTAAAAGACTATACATACATACACACACACACACACACACACACACACACACACACACACGTACATATATTTTATATACCTCCTGTTGCAAAATTATTTAATTATTTGTTTTTCATATTAATCACATTATTTCGTAATTATCTCTTTTTAATTTTAAAAGGTTCAAACTCCTTAGGGTACCTCACAATTTCCTTCATAAGCATCATGGTCTTTAGAGGTCCAAGTTTCTGTCATCAGATATCCCATAATTTCCATAAGAAATAACTTTGGCTATGAGCAGCAAGCATTTATTTTGAACATCCGGATCTTTATATAAGTTATTTTCTCTGCTGGAGATCCTCTAGATTGAACTTTTTCCAGTCCATAAAATTCTATCATCTTCCCAGATGTCCAATGTTTCCCCTTGAGTATGCTCTGCAACTTAGTTATTTTTTTATCTCAACTTTTGCAAGTGATTTGCACTGTAAAGTGAGTTCTTCAAGGGTATTCTCGGCATTCCATTCATCTTTCACATTGTTGTTTGGACAGTGAATGGCCCCATAGAGTCACATGTTTGAAAATTCGGTTCCCCTCTGGTAGAGTTGTTTTGGGAGCTTATAGCACTATCAGGAACCAGACCCTCTTGGGATGATGAGGATTACCAAGAATAGCCATTGAGGTTTGGTACCCTGGCTCCACTTCCTGCCAATATTCAGCTTCCTGTTCCACCAAGATGGAGGGAATGAGACATCCAAGCTTCACACTGCTACCGTCATAGCTCTATTTTCCACCATCCATGCCTTCCCACAGTGTTGGACAGATCCCCTGAAAGCAACCATGACTTAAAATCCTGTCTCCCTTCCTTGTCCTTGATTGCCAGGTATTTAGTTACAGCAACAAGGAAAGTCATTCATATATATATATATATATATGTATATATACATATATATATATGTGTGTGTGTGTGTGTGTGTGTTTATGTATGCATTATTAGATATAAATACTTAACCAAGGCATCTGTAGCCATTTATTGGCACCAAATCCGTCTGATGCTTCATTCACTACCTCTAAATTACCTTGCCCATTGCAACCATGGTGATATGTTTTACCATCTGTTGTTTCTTCTGGATAAGTATACTCTTTCCTTATAGCTGTGGAAAAATACTAGTCACAGGAGAAACTTAGTGAACATTAAATTATATATGTGTGTGTGTGTATTTTATATATATATATATATATATATATATATATATATATATATATTTTCTTAAGGAAACCTAAAAATTTTCTGAACTAGTACCAAATTTTAAAAGTCAAATTAAAATAGAAAGGTTCCATAACTGAATTAATTAACTTCATTAATTCAAAACACTTAAAATATTAAAAAATAAATAATTTTTAAAATATTAAAAATTAAAATATTAAAAATTAATATTTTTATATTTTAAAATTTTGTTCATTTTACACACCCACCACAGTTATCTCTCCCTGCCCTCCTGACCCTCCCCTTTCCTCTCCAAAACGCAATCCCATCCATTCCTCAGAAAGGAGTGGGGAGTCAACAAATTCTTCATTAAAAAAATTTAACCTCAATACAGACTTAAATCTATAGTATATATTTACCAGTAAACTAAATAATCAATTCAGCCAATTCTTCCTCCTTTTATTTGAATAGAAATATGTTTTGTTTTTATTGTATATTAAGAATCATACTTTGCATTTCATGATCAAAAATCTTTATAATCATTGCAAATATCATATTCTGTTATGGTCTCAAGTTTTCAAACTGAGATTTCTTCAGTTCTCTTCAAACTTGTTTTTGAACACATTTTTCTTTCTTTTTTTTTAATTAAAACTTTGCAAAATGGTCAAAACTAGGCTGGAGAACCCCACAGAATCAGCTGACCTGAACAAGAGGAAGCTCATAGACCCCAGACTGATAGCTTGGAAACCAGCATAGGACCGACCCAGACTCCTTGAATGTGGGTCTCAGTTAGGTGGCCTGGGAAGTCTATGGGACCTCTGACAGTGGAATCAGGATGTATCCCTAATGCAGGAACAGACTCCAGTAGCCCATTCCCCATGGAGGGAAACTCCCTTCGCCTAGAGACACAGGGGACTATTTCAAATGACTTGAGAGACTTTGATGATCCCTCACAGAAGGCCTCATCCTCCCTGAGGAATGGATGGGGGATGGGATGGGGAGGGGTCTATGAGGGGTATGAGAGGATGGGAAGGAGAGGGAACTAGGATCAGTATGTAAAATAAGAATAAATATTTTAAAAAGGAAAAACTTTGCAGGCAAATGGATGGAACTAAAAACAAAAACAAACAAACAAACAAACAAAATCCTGCGTGGTGTAACCCAGACTCAAAGACAAACACAATGAGTATTCACTCATAAGTAGATATTAGATGTAAAGCAAAGGATAACCAGACTAAAATCCACAGCTCCAGAGAAGCTAGGAAACAAAGAGGACCCTAAGAGGGACACATGGATCACGCGGAGAAAAGAAATTAAATGATGTCTACGGGGCAACCTGGGGGCAGGGCTGCTGGTGATACAGGGGATGGGAGAGGGATGAGAACAAACGGGAACGAGACGACCGAGGCAGGGAGGAATGCAATGGAAGAGCAATGAAAACGGTATCTTCATGGAGAGAACCAGTGTGGGCTTAGGGAGGAACCTGGCGGTAGGGTAACTCCCAGAATCCACAAGAAAGACCCCAACTAAGACGCCCACCAACAGTAGAGAGGATGCCTGAGCTGGCCTACTCCTGTAATCAGATTGATGAATACCCCAACTGTCATCATAGAGCCCTCATACAGTAATTGATGGAACCAGATTTAGAGATCCACAACCGAGAACCAGATTTAGTGGTATCGCACTTGCATAATAAGCAGAGGAATTTGAGTGTGCATGTCTTCACCTACATGAAAACTAACCTTAGCATGGACATAGAGACAGGTATGTCCTAGGCCTGGCCAGCTTAGCCAAATAGGTGTTCAGCGAGAGACCCTGTCTCAAAAACTAAGGTAAATACTAATGGAAGAAGACACATGACAGGTACTTCTGACCTCCACTGCACATGCAAGCATATATCATACACACCTACATATGCCCCTACACCCTCAATATTTGCTCGTTTTTTTTTATTTTAATTTTCTCCTTTAATTTCGTTTGAACTAGACCTCTTACCTTTCATCGAAAGAAGCACAGTAAGTTTCAGATACTTTAAAATTTTATTTGATAAATTATTAAAGATTAGATACTTGTGTACTTACATCTGTATGGTTTCTTTTTTTCTGAATGTTACTTTCACCACAAAGTATATTTTCAAAATAATTTTGAGAACTTTATAGTCAAATATCACAAAACTCTCTCCTATAAAACTGGTTGTTTAGACATTAAAATCCTGAACTCAGGTCTCTGGAGGAGGGGTTTAAGTCCTGCCTTAGTCTCTTAAGGAGTCCATTGTATATAGACTACCTATACCTTACTATTATGAGAGTGACAGGCTGATATGTAATTATGGCTGGTAGCCCAGAGCCTAATGCTGGTCTCAAGTGTTCTAAACTCTTGAAATGACCTACTTGCTGTAATTTAGAATTTACTGCCTGGAGACATTATTTTGGAAACTGACATCATTTTCCATGTAAAAAATGTAGAGAATAGGTAATTATATTAAATGAACTTTCTTTGCCAAAGACATAAATAGCTCAAGGATAAAATTTCTTAGGCTATTTTCAGATTTTGAATTATTGGAAAATTATGTAGTGTTGCAGATTGCAACTTGAACTGCTTGCCACAAATCTTCAGAAGCACAATGTTTGTCTTTGCTCATTTGACAGTTGGATGACTATGAAACATAAAATGCAATTATATTCTGCAAATTCTAAGGGGTTGCTCAGTGACACTTTGTTTACCCGACTAGGTTACGTAAAAAGGACCTATGACCATACCAAATTCTGCAGTTATGTTGTACAAATTCCAAAGGGTTACTCACTGGCAGTTTGAGTATCAGACTAGGTTAAGTAAAAGAACCTATGCCCTTATCCAGTTGCAGCAACTAGCTGAGCTTAAGTTATATAGTATACAATGTGTCTATTAATATCAATGTGTCTATTAATATCAATGTCATGGCAACAAGATGGTACACTCTGACCCTACTATAGAGCATATTAAGTTGAATGATTTATATATTTTAGGAATTAATTTTCAATATTTCTATATACACCATGATCAGAGTTCTATATTTCCCACATTTCCCACCAGATTTACCACACTCCACACTGTTTTGTTGTTGTTGTTTGTTTGTTTGTTTGTTTTTCTGTTAAGAGTAAGGTTTTTTTTTCTTGCCAGTCTGGACCCACCACCTCACCAGCCCCAAATAACACAGAGACTCTGTATTTGATATAAAGCTGTTGACCAGTTACTTGTTTCTTATCAGCTAGCTCTGTCTTAATTATTAACTCATTTCTAGTAATCTAAGTACTTCCACGTGGTCTCATCTTACTGGAGAGGGGCTGGCGTTCTTCTCCATCCTCCATCTTAGATCTCCTCCCTACTACTTCTGTAATCCTCCTTGTCTCCTAGCCCCGCCTATCTTGCTTTCCTATTGGCCAACAATGCTTTATTCATTAACCAATAAGAGAAACATATTTACAGAATGACATCTCCCATCATTTTTCTTTCCTGTGTATAGGTCCAGACTTCCTTTTCTTTCAAAATATATATTTCCAAAACTTTCACCAAATATGCAATCCTGAAATGTCTTTCTTTCTTTTCTTTTCATTTTCTTCTTCTTTTTTTTTTTTTCCTATGACATAGGGGCCATCCTGTTGAAATACAATCATCTGGAGAGATGGTATCAAATGCCCCAGCCTATGTAGAAGGTTAAGGGCAATTAGCAAACCCTGTGGTCCCTTCTATTGACCACACACATTCCTATTGTTCTCTGATACTTTTCCCTTAGCTTATCCCAGGGCTAGAAACTTTCCAACATTTTCTTGCAGTGTAATTTAATTCAGTTGTTCTACTCTAGTGTAGGTCTCTTGAATAAAATGTCCCTTGCTTGTCTGTTTAATTCCATCTGGTGCAGTTTTTCTTTGGCAACTGAAGAATTCATAGCATTTAAAATTCAGTAAATGCTGCCACAGTAATTTCTGCAAACTTGGATGCATTTTCTTATGCATTCTTCTTCCCCCACGTAAAGTGATGTGATACATTATGTCTAAACATTTTAAAAGTTAATTTTATTTTCAATTATACATATACCAACAGCTCATTAAACAGTACATTTTTTTGTTTAAAATAATTTTAATAAATGAAACAAGCAGTAAGCTAATATTTCATAAATTTTAAAATGGTTATGTATTGAATATATAGAGAAAACAGAGGAATACAGCCCATTTTCGTAACTTCAAAAGATTCAGAGTGAAAACTATTTCCAATTGTGTTGTGCAGGACTATGCTGTCAAATGTCACAGTGTTAGTCTTGCAAACACTAAGCCTAAAGACAGAGAATCTACAGTTATAACTCAATTGATTGCCTAACCTGGGTAAATCCCTGGATTCAGCACCGCAGAAGGACAAACCAAACACATTTTGGGGGGAGTGACGGGAAAACAGAGTGGAAAGGAAGACTTCAAATGCAGCAAGATTAACTTAAGAATGTAGCCAATTGGGCAACTGAAAATTTATATATATTTATATAACAAATTATATAACAATTTATATAACAAAACAGAAAAGCAAAATCAAAAAGTTGAAGTAATATAAAGAGATTCAGACTCAGAATAATGCAATTTGGGGAAAATATATCAAAAAGAAATAGGTGTATGGACTCATATTCTATGGCACAGAGACACTGTCTCCATCTTTTTTCAGACCTTACTCTGTCTCGTTAACTTTACACTTCTGGATTTGTTTGCATTGTGGTATTTCTAAAACAGTGATGAAATAAAGTTGCTGAAAGCAGTAACAACAGTTATGCTACAGTCAAGAGGGTCAACTGAAAGCAAATGGCTATGCATTAAGCATTAAGGCTAATCTAAATGCAACATGGGCAGGAGGCTATTAGTGAGCTGCTTTTGTTATTTTAAAGGTTCTTATTGAGAGGGAAAGAATACAACTATAACATAAATATAAATTATGAGGACTAAGCATTCTTATAAGATTATTTACCTAAGCCAAATAGTTATAAAGAAATAGTTGTTACTCTTTTCTGAGGAGTTAAATAGAGTCACCCTAAATCAGACAAAAATATTCAGCAATATGAATAAATGGGTGGCTGAAAATATATCAGCAAGAAGAACTATGTCTTTTGTAAAAGAAATAAAAAATATCAGTTTAATAATAGATGTACCACAGTGAACGAAAACCAGCTGCATGAACATTCTGTTGTAAGACAGAAAGGCAAAACTGTAAAATAAAAATATTTAAATATACTGAGCATTGATACTACATTAATCATATGAAGATCATCCACACAATTTTATATCAAAAGTCAGAATGCTTGATTTAATTGGCCTTACAGAAAAGTCATTGGGCTTCACATTACAACAATTATTTTCAAAGTAAATCATATTTACCTAGTTGGTTATTTTGTTTTGAACTGATATGTGTTTACATAATGTTATATTTGTTTTTTACTACAAGCATGCTTGACACATAGATGATGTTGTATATTAACAAAATATTTGTTGAAATGTGGATAGTTGTTCATAAATTATGTTGAGAGGTCCACTGACTTTTGAGTAATGTCCTAGGGGTATATTTGTATATTTAAATTTTCAGGAAAACTATATTTTTATATTTTCACATGCATGAACTGATGCTATTAAGTTCCTTGATAATAAACAAAGACATTTTGTTTTGTTGTCTTGAAAATCTTTTTAAAATACTGAGAATTGAGGCAGTATAAATCTTTAAAATATATGATCATTGCATGTTTGACCAATTAAAAAACTAGAACTAAAGATAAGTTTAGTTGTTGGAACTGTAGTTTGTCTAATGGAATATTTTCCTTTTGTTATTTTTTAATTTTTTTCTTATTTTACATATTGATCACACTTGCCTCTCCCTCCCAGGCCTCCCAACCACCCTCCCATTACCCTCCTCCCTCCACAGGGAGGGTGATGCCTTCCAGGAGGGATCAACAAAATCTGTCAAGTCATTTGGAGTAGGGACTAGGCCCTCCCTCCTGCCTCTAGGTTAAGGGAGTATCCCTCCTGGGGAATGTGCTCCCAAAGTCCTTTTGTGCACCAGAGATACATCCTGGTTCTACTGCCAGAGGTCCTTTAGTCTGTCCAGGCCTTCTAACTGAGACCCATATTTAGGGGGTCTGAGTCAGTCCCATGCTGGATTCCCAGCTATCAGTCTGGGTGTCCATTACCTCCCCCTTGTATTTTCATTTCTCCAAATTGTGTTTATTAAAACCTTGATGTTGCCATTTCCTAAGGAATGTAATTGAATTTTGAAAGTTATTATTAACATGACTTCAATAAAATGTGTTTCAGAGAATGAAGTTTCCATGTGAGTATATGTAGATGGTAAATTGAAGGCATTAATTAAAAAAAATATCATATGTCACTGGACCAAAGGAAATACTGTAGGGATTCAATGAGGTCACTTTATTTAAAGGGCAAATGTCCAGAATGTATTTAATAAATTTAATTATAATTTATTTACAATCCATGATAGAGGAAGAATAAATTAATATGGAGGTACATATAAAGAAATACTGTGCTGACTGTGAAAAGAGTCTTGTAGTCTTGAAATTAACAGAATAGCAAAGTCATGAGAAGAAATATTATATAGATACAGGGACCTTTTAAAGATAGGTTTTCTGTGGGGTTTCAATTTGTAGAGAACATATTGGCTACTGGTTAGACAGTTTAATTTAAAAACATCTCCATATTTTCCCCTCATCCCTCCTAATTTTCAATTCTGAATGACTCTCTCAGAATACTCAACTATGTCATATACATTCAAAAATATCAAGACAGAAACCCTAAATCCATGTTAAGCTTAAGGCCCCTTAAAAACCATGAGAACTATATTAAGCCTATTAGAAATATTCTTGGTTGCAACATTTTAAATGGAAGTTTTCAAAAATATGTTTTATTGATTGAGTCTCAAAGATGACAGAATTGAATGTGTTTATAATCTAATTATAAAAATAATTCAAGAGTGCATGTAGACCAATGTTCTCATTTTACTCTGAAAATAGCAATAAGTAAAAAAAGAAACCACTACAAATTGAGATATATAATTTAGCAACATTTCTATTTTTTATATAGAAGAGAACAATATGTACAAAAACATAACTTTTGTGGCTGTCTTTTACAATTATGACTTGAAATCATCATTGGAATCTAAAACAGAAAGGAAGGGAGACCTATTCCTGAGTTAAGAAAGGAAAACTCTTCAAATGTCTTGATCATACATTTGACCATAATAGACAAAGAAAAGCAGTAAGTATTTGTTACTCATTTACGTGATATACTAGGTTTTAATTTATGAGCCTTGGTATGTGATTTTGTGATAATAAGAGTGTAGAATATATCTTTCCTCCCTAAATTCATTTCAAATTTAATGAGTTCAAATGATGTTTGAAATTACCAAATGATAATTAAAATATAGACATTTTCTTCATTTTTAAATCTTAAAGTGTTTATTTTAAATTTTTTTCTAAAGGAAATAAAAAGTGTGGAGTCATATTATCAATGTTTTTCAAATATTTGGATTATTATTTAATCCATAAGAAAAATGAGAGACTTGTAATCATTATTAAATATCAATACCAGATAGCAAAACACAGCTAGTACTAACTGAACCATAATGAAATGTGTCATGTGATTTTACTCACATGTTAATTAAAATACCATAACAATTATTATGTTGTTATTGGGCATGCAATGCTTGGAGGAATGGAAGAGGGTGATGTTCCAATCAATTTAAGAACATTTGGAATTCACACATTTAGAGTGTGGGCTGTGACTAGATGTTAAAAAAAAAAAAGTATGTCTGAATGAAATTTGTTGCATTTTTTGCCATGTTTTTCAGTATTATCATCATTTACATTAATTCAAATAATACTTCTAAAAATTTTAAATTTTCTTAACCTATTCTAGTCTAGTTAGAGTTTAATCTATAAAAGCAATACATGCAATATTTGATCAAAATTTGAATTAACCTCTTTAAAAATATTTATCTACCTATTTACCTATTGGTTTATTTACTGCAACGTGTTCTCACTGTGTATCACGGGCCGATTTTTAGACCAATTTGGCCTTAATCTCATAGAGACCTACCTCCCGAGTTTGGAGATTTAAGGTGTACAGCACCATACCTGGCTATTATTAGTTTTATGAGTAAGAGTGTTTGTTTACATATATACATGTCCCCCATCCCCAGGCTAATAGAGACCAGGGAGGATATCTATCATATTTCCGTTAAGTACAGTTTGGGATTGGAAATTAAATCTGGGATGGTTGTCAGTGGCCATGTTGGAGCTGGAAACCATACCTGGTTCCTCATTGTCTTAACCATTGAGTCATCTGTCCACCTCTCGAATTAGCTTTGAGGGAAACAAAAAAGTAACTGTATTCATGCATGGCTCTCATATGAATCATTGGGTGTTCGTGCCATTTCCCACTGTATTTCCATTCCCAATCACTCTTGTCTAGATTTGATTTTGTGCTTTAGAGTAAGTTCATTTTGATGATAGTACTTTCCTCATGTATTTTAAAGTCAATAATCCTACAAATTATTACCAGTATAACCTTGTTCTTGGCTGTTTCTAGTTACGCAATGATTATGAAGACATATTTTGGCAATGTTCCGTAACCCAATGTGTTAAATCATAATTTGTTTTAAATACATTTCATAGCATACTTAAGTGCCCAATACTTTCAAATATAAATTGAACAAAACCCAACAACACAGATTAACAGGCTATGTAAGGAAACGATATTTATTAAAGTTTATTATGATAAAGACTGAGCTGGAGAAGAGGACTTACATGTCTGCCTGGGATTGCCTATCCCGGGTGAGTAGGAGAGCAGGCCCGCCTAGAGCTGGAAGGTGCCCGGCAGTCGGGTGCCATTATGGTGAGCAAACACATGATGAGGCATGGGAGAAAAGGTAGACTGGTTCACGTCCTGTGGAGAGAGGCAGATCAGAAGAGGTGAAAGTCATGAGGAGGGAACTGAGGTGGGTGGCCTCTGCCACCCAGGTCCGAGCCTGGGTTGATACCAAGGGCCCATGTCTGAATCTGGCTCTGCCACAGCTGTGGTCTGTGTTCATGTCTGTGGCTCCGCTACTACCAAAGGCCAAGAGGATACAGGGCTGCACAGAGTTGGTCCCGGCCCTCACCAGCTACAGCAGTGTGGAGAGTAGGCCCTTACCTCATGTGGGCAACACAGTAGAGTTGACGCTGTTTGCTGGGGTGGGGGCAGGGGACAGGCACAGACTCACATGTGAGCTGACCCTGAGAACTGGAGTATGGAAGAGCTGTCCCCACTACCCGTCTTACAGTGGTATGGGTCAGGGAGAGATGCTGCTTAAACTCCCCACTCGTACCTCTTAGCCCTCGACACCACCTGATGCAGGTGGCAAACTTGGCCTCAGAATTAATAGAGCAGGAGAGCTGGACCAGACCCCACACATAAACCACCACTGTCTGCAGGAGAGCAGATCTAATTCATTGCCAGGGAAGGCGCATAGAGGTGACTGTTGGTCAGGCTGAGGATGAGCCAACCCGGAGGGTGTCAGAGTGGGAGATCTGGCCCTTTCCACTCTGTCTGCCATGTAGTGGCAAGGGCAAGGAGAAGATACCATAGCCACCTTGCCCCTTGCTGTCAGTGACAGGTAGGAGAGCCGAACCTGCTACACATCAAATGCAGCACTTGGGACAGTGAAGCCTGCACCTCATTCGGGCAATAGAGGGATTTCTGTTGGTGGGTCTCAGGTTAGCAGGCTCCGAGAGCATGAAAGTGGGTGAGCCAGCCCCAGCACCCTCCTCTGCCATGTGGTGCTGACGGTGAAGGAAAGAGCCACCCCCACCCTTTGCCCCCAAACCCCTGGCAGGCAGGAGAGCAGACCTGGGGAATGAGAGAGGGAGAACTTGCCCTGTCCTTCTCTACACCTTTCTGGGCGACACAGTAGAGCTGCGCATGTGTAATGAGCCAGTCCCACTGGTGTGAGAGCAGGAGAAACAGGCCTTCCCTTGCTGCATAGGGTGAGCTAATGAACCCATCAAACACCCAGGCCCAGAACCAGGGCCATGCATTGGTCTAGTCTAATATAATAGCAGAATGCCCAAGAGGATCCCCAGTGAGGACTCAGCAGAAGCCAGAGACCTCGAACCAGACCAATGACTTACCGCGGTGAAAACTTGCATGAAAATACGTATGAGATAAAGGATATTCTGCGTGACTTAACTGTGTCAAATTGTGGATTCTACAATGAGATTTTTTTTTATTATGTTTTTTTTTTTTCTCCTTTTTTCTAAATTTTATTTATTTTGCTTTGTTGGAGAGGGTACAGGTGCAGAGGACACATGCAAAGGGACAGGAGATGAATGGGACAGGAATGCATGGTATGAATTCATGAAAAATAAAAAAAAAAGGAAAAAAGATCATGGTGTACTACTTTATCATAAACATGCCTGAGATTTTACTCAGAGTTCAGACATCTCTGTTTTTTCAACTTATATTTTGTCTCATACAGATTATTAGATGCCAGGTATATTACTATTCGATTAAAAACTTTAAAACCATGAAGGACCGGTTCTAAAAGAAAGAATAACATTTCTACAGAACTATTATTTTCATTGATTTCAGCTGTGAACTCTAGGCAGAATATAAAAAACAATGCCTCTGAAAAGAGCCAATGGATGATCACATATTGTAAGACTGTGGAGAGTTCTTTGATATCTATCAAACTTCCAAGTGAATGAAGTTCCCATTTTTGATAAATAATAATTTTTTGCAGATATAGGACAAAATATAAAGCTTTAAATAGCAGGTCAACAGGTACTAGCCTTGATATTTGAATTAATGGAGGTAGCCTACTAAGTAAAGCACAGACAGGAGAAATGCTAAGTATGTTACTCAATGCTTGCTGAAATTTTTGGTAGGTCTTAAACCACACTGGAAGGTAAAGTACTTTTTGTGTAGTCAGCAAAGCTCTAAGATACTTTTCTTTGCAAAAGTGGAATAATTTGATAACCAAAGCTTAAACATTTAAATAAATTCGAGGGTCTGTAGCATCTTCTTATATTGGTACTCTTCATAATCTAAAATAATAAAAAGAAAAGGTAATTTTTGTGGGAAAATATTTTGTAGACAAGAAAACTAGAAGCAACTATTCGCTGTGCCTTAATCAATGTTCTATTGATATGATGAGGCACCATGAACACATTGCCATAAAAAAATAAAGCTTGTAGTTGGAACTTGCTGACAGTTTTAGAGTTTTAGTTCATTATCGGCATTGCAGGAAGCAATTGTGTCATGCAGGCAGGCTTTGTGCTGGAGAAGGAGCTGCATGATCTATATCTGGATACTTAGGCAGAAGGAAGGGACAACCACTGGCCTGGCTTTGTCTTTAAAAACCTCAAAGCCCATTTTCAGTGATGTACTTAACTTCAACAATTCCACATGTCCTAACTCATTCAAATAGTCCCACTCCTTAAGTGTTCAAATATATGAATTTATGGGAACCATTCTTACTCAGCCCATAACAGACTGCTAGGCGAAGGGGGATGTGGTGATATATTGCTTATAATTTATTAAAGCTTGACTGAGGATTCAGAAAACCAAGTCAGCCATAAGCCTTAGAATCCAGGCACAAATCTTTAATCCCAGCAGTCTGAAGCTAGGGAATGGTGGTACACTACAGGTACCTAGGACTTTTTTAAAGAGACGGACAGATCTCTGTGAGTCCAAGACCATCCAAATCTACACATAGAGAGTGATTAACATGATTAACATTATGGAATCGTCACTTGTAAACATTCGTCTGCATTACACCCACCCTTCACTAGGTTCAGGGACTCTTGATGAAAAGGGGTCGGTCACAAAGATTGTTGAAGCCACAGACGGTGGATGAATCCCAGAGAGTCACTATTTTCTGACCACAGCAGGAAGACTGCACAAGTGAACTCTAAGTAACTGAGTAAGCGCACAAAAGACCTAGGCAAGTACAAGGCAAATAAAGCTCAAACTGGAGGAGGGGAGGTGTACGAGATGTCCCCACCCACTGCTAAGGAATTATTGACAATAGATAATGGTTTGGACAGGGTAGGTTTGGAGGGGGAACAAATTTTCTTTAAGGATGGAGTCTTGGTTGATTGAACACACTTCAATGAAGACCACGAATCTGAGAGCACATGAGCAGCACCAACTGTACTTGTTTTTAGGAACAAAAGCCGTGGCACAACATTAGGTGAGTGGGAAAACGAACCACAGGGTAGAAGCAAGTGGATTGAATTAATATGGGGCAAATAAACTCTACAAAATTCTAAAAGAAACTAGTAAAATGTAAGAAAACATAGAAACAAACCAGAAAGTTACTCCTTGGAATGACATATACTAGAAATATTGTAAATTAAGGTTACCTTTAACATTATGTGCAAACCATTTCATGAAATGAATTGCATTCAGGGCACATTATATATTCCACAGAATGAAAAGGATCACAGAGCACATGAAGATTTCTTTAGAAGATAAGCCTCCTAACACAGCTATTCCCCTAAGATTCATGCATTCTAGGGAGCAATGTTCAAATTGAATTCTCAACTTTATACTATAACATGCTTTACTACATTTTGGCTCAAAATTGTAGGTTCAAGAAAGTAGCCATTCTATGCCGTGCTCTTATGTTGCACAAAAATTTTATAAACTAAATTAACACCACTTAGGCTGATTAGAACCAAAAAATTACTGGCATTCAGATTCACTTTTTAACATAAAATTACAGCTAAAATATTAAGTAGGCTATAATAGACATGAGATGTGTGTGGTATCTGTCACACTGGGTGATCTGCAAATTAAGCATTGGTGTGAATGTCATGCCAGTAACATTGATCTTCTAAAGGCTTATGCACCAGGAACAAATAAGTTACAATAGACACATTAGGGTTATAGAGTCAGAGGTAAATTCTAGCTTTGACAAGTCTTACTAAGTCCAACCCAGGGGCAAGGCATACATTTTCACCGAAAAGAGTGTGATTGCTTGAGATGAAGGCCGTTCACCTTAAGACATGTAGGAGGCATCAGCAATGCCTTAATTCATTTGCTCTCTGTATCTCTCTTTCTCTCTGTCTCTTGCTCTCACTGTGTTCACCTTTATATGCATATTTATCCAAATAATTTTTCTTCCTTATGTTTTACTGTTTTAAATATGCAGGTTGAAATTATATGCAATGATCCTGGTGTTTTGAGCTGCCATAGAACATTTTTGTCTACATCAGCTACTTGCTTGTACTATTTTGCTTTGAGCTATCATTCATATCTGACCTATATGCCATCCACAGGCCAGCCTTTCATGCTGTATCTTTACTCTGATTTTGACTTTTGAAATTTCCACTTGAAAAATGGTTTTGCAGCAACTATATATTTCAATGTGTGTGTGTGTGTGTGTGTGTGTGTGTGTGTGTGTGTGTGTGTGTGAACGCTCCATATACACTCTTGCTAGTGAATATAGGGAAATGAAATCTTCTTTTGAATGCTATAAACCTGAGTTAATTAAGATTCTTTAAGTAACATTAAATAAAATAATAATATGTAGAATTTAGTCATATTATATAAGAGCGATTTCTCTTTTCTCACATATTGGAAAGATGGTTATATATCAGGAGTCATATTTTAATTATTCATTCAATGTGAAACATATTTAAATTTGTATTTAATCAAAATGTATTATTTCCATACATTAACTGCTCAAACTATAAATTAAAAAAAGAAACAGTCATATTAAGAGCTCTGAGAAAGACAAAGTTATTACATAGATTGTGGTTAATCTAGAAAGAGTTCATACGAAGTAGCCCACATTCTTCATCCCAGTACTTTGGAGGTAAAACTGAAGTATCAGGAGTTCAAGTTCTGCTTCCAAACACAGCAAGTTTCAGATCAGCAAGTAGACATTAAATTGTACCCTAAAACGCCAGCAACAATCACCTAAAGTTAGAAATAGAACTGAATTAGTCAGAAAATATAATCAATCCATCTACAATTTAAAACACACTAACATAACAGTTACTTTTTTGCGTGAATTAAATGTGTCCTTGGTTGCCACATATAAATAAAGCAGAGAAGACAGAAACCTGAATATAGGAAAACCATTTTTACTTGTTAGTAACAAATAGAACACTGACTATTTGGGAAATGTGTATTCATCAATAACTTCTGTAAGGATGTCAAATATTCAAGTTCCTATAACTGTCAAATTTTGATGAAAGCTGTTTTTATTTCTCACAGTAATGAAAGTTAAGATGCAGAACAAAAGTTAAGATAGCTTAAACAAACAAACAAACAAACAAAACTAAGACAAGCAAGGAGTGAATAGGACACTCTGGGGGAAAGCTTTATCTTAGAGCTCAATACAGTCATATGCATTCGATGAGTACAAATAAATCATATCATAGATTTAAAATAATTTGTTTATTGATGAAAACATAATAAGAAACAATTAGCTTTCTGTTATGCTGACTCTCAATTTCTCTGGCAGAGCAAATGTGGAGTGCAGCCAATATAAATACAATGCTGGAAGAACCAAGCAGAGGCTGTCCTTACCAGATGTCAAAACACAGAGCAACCACAGTTAATTAGGTCTGTTTGGCAGCAAGCAGTACATTTCCATCCAAAGTTTACTCTCCAGTTCTTATTCAGCACAAAGAGTTCGACTAGGATGTGCAGTCGTTCAGATTGGTTAGCATTTTTGCATAGCTCCTGGATAGTCTTATGATCATAGCTCGAACTAATGTCGTAACTAGACTTTGCCTGAAGAAGTATGGCACTCACAGCTCTGGGGCCAACTACCTAAATGCAGAATGCTTGGATGGCCCTTCTAAAAACTGTTGTCTTAAACTATCAGGATGAAGCTGATTGCTGGGGTTGGAAGGGCAGTGTAATATGGAGACTGTTTTCTGAGCTCTGGGGATAGATAGCACATCAGAATTAACTGCTGATGTAAGAAGCCTAGCTTAGAACAGCATATGGATGGAATGAAGGATGATTTCACTGATACTTTCCCTTAAGTAAACTACTTGGCAAACAAGAAAGCTGAATCCATATGTACTATCAAACTTTCAACCAATTCTGCTAACATGAATGTAAATACAAAATATATAGAAACAATAGAGGTCACAAAATTTCCTAACTCTCAGCTGTTTTAAGACATTGATGAGTTAAAATGATTGACACAAACAATTTCATAGATATTCAAAACTTGACATGAGAGTCCATACCATTGTCTTTGCATTTGAATAACAGCCATTAAAGATAAAGGAAGGTAGATCTCACTACAGGCACATGGAAATCTCTACTGAATTTCAAAGGCACAGTCTGACAACTTTTTAAGAAATATTTGGTTTAAAATTTGTAAAATTCTTCAACTTAGTATCAAGTAAATATATAATTTTGAAATAGAGAAAAGAACATTAAGAATTTATGCAAATTTTAGGCAATATGAAGATTACTTATAATTGACTTTAGCTTAAACGTTGTCATACAATGTGGAACATACAAAGGCCGTCAATATTGTCTCATTTCCTAGATGAAGAAATGGCAGATATGTGTAAACTCTATTGAGCAAAGTCTGTGGCACACTTTGTTTAAAGAACAGACGTTAACCTGTCTTTGATTACATTTTACCACTTAACATTTGGAAATTTTCTGGAATTTTAAAAACTTTTCCAAAATACATAAAATCATTTATATGGGATCTAAAGATTTATTCCCTACCCATGCATTACGAGTTTTCATGTTTAAGCCCAGCCGACAATGATATATTATTTTTTGCAAAACTTATGGAAATGAAGAACTTGCTCAACAGTATGTTGCTTTCTTCTATTTATAATTACTATTTCATTTTAATTACTCAAGTTTTAGAAAAAAAAGAATCAACATTCTTTTGTATAATTTTAATTTGCACAATAGCAAGATATTAGAAACAACAACAAACAAAACTAGTGGTTTTAACTTAAAAGCCCATTGCTTGTACCAGGGAGATAATCCAGTGGGGAATGGTGATTCAGGCCAGATTTGGTAACCTGAAATTAATCCCCAGTTCCCCCACAGTGGAAAAAGATAACTATCTGAAATTTTAATTATGCTTTGTGTTCATATCTGAGTAGTATCCCTATCAGTGGTACTGGGAACAAACTCTAGTTCTCTATAAGAGCAGTATATTCAGTTAACTCCTGAGACATCTCTCCAGCTCACAAAACCAACAACAATTTCTGTAGTACGTCCTCTCATCTCCACATTCATGCTCTGGTAAAAGTACACACAAACACACACACGTGCACAGGGACACACTCACACACAATAGATGAAATAAATAATACATAAATACATAGATAAGCAAATGTCTAAGAAAAGAGAAATTTCTTCTAGTGAGTCTTCTATTTTTAGTCTTTGATGTGCTCTTGAGTATCATGTCATATGGAAGAAACAGTGTAAGAATTTCCACTAATACCTAGAAGACGAGAGTGCCTAGTTTTATAATTCCTATTCAATATACAGCTTGAAGTTGTAAGTATTGCAATGAGATAAGAAATAAAAGCATCTCTGTTTTATGGTTATGTTTCTTGTATGTTTATGGTATGTTTCACGTAAAAGGTCCCAGGTACCACATCAGGAAATCCTAGAGCTAATAACGCACTATTAGCAAAATAATAGTTAATAGTAAGAAAACTACCCTTGGCTTTGGTCCACCCTCTGCTGCACTTTGCACTATACAAACTCTGCTACATTCTGAATATCTGATGAGAAGTTGTTAAGTGTCACAACAGGGAACTAAAAAGTCACAGTGAAATCCTGAGGACAGTGAACCTCTGTCTCTGTCTCTGTCTCTGTCTTTGTCTTTGTCTCTCCATCTCTGTCTGTCTCTGTCTCTCTCTCTCTGTTTCTCTTTATAGCAGGGCAGTCTATCTACTCCATGATTTCTCACTACTGTACTGATTACTCTGTTTAACTCAGATGAAACACATATCTGAAGACTCAAAACTAACATACACAGGTGAGTGAGTGAAAGCATATCACTTTTATCTTCGTGGATCCTGATAAACTCACACATGATAATTACTTTTCCATGGTGTCTGTCCATTTATCTAAGAATCTCAAATTTTCCTTTCCTTAATAACTTGTGTAATAGGAATAATTAAAACTAAAAAGAGAGTTATGCCAATAAATGCCTGAAAAATATATCTAACATTTTTTTTCCACCAGAGAAAAGCAAATGAAAATGATTTTGAGATTCATCTTATGTCAATTATATTGGCTGGGATTTCAAAACCAAAATCTGCCAAGGGCTGGGGGTATTGTAGGGAAAGGGAAACACTTACTAGTGCAGCCACCATGAAAATCAGTATAGAATTTCCTCAATGAGAAAAATAATCAAGAAATAGATCTACTACAATACCCAGTTATATTACTTTTGAGTATATGCCAACAAATTTCTGTATCCTCTTATAAAAATATTTGCTCATTCGTCTTTATAGATGATCTATTGACCTATTCACAATAGGCAACAAATAAAATAACACAGATGTCCTTCAACTAAAAAAGGTGGAGGATGAAATGGTGGTATTTTTCATATTTTTTTAAGGTGAGCAGGGTTTCCTTTTTTACATAATTTTATTGATTATTTATTCTCTTATTTCTGTAATGATATAACACCTTCCCTTGTGGTCTTTCTGCCTTATATTGAGGAGTTTTATAATGCATGTCCTCAACCCTTTCTTCACACTATATCTAGAAGCTAGACTGAACAAAACAATCACAGGCTTTGGTCATTGTATAATCAAGGTTGTTAACGTGAAAAAATAAAATGGAGTTACTGAATGACTTCCCATAAATAAGCTGTTACAAGCTTGTTCAGATATCACAAACAGAAAATCCTTGCCTCCAGTCCTACTCTGAGCCTGAGACTGTTCTCATCTGACACCACTGAGCACTGAGCGTCATTTCTGCTTCCCATAACCATCAAGGATTAACCAGGAGTGCCACTGTTTGAATAGCCCCTTATTTACATGACTTATTTGCACTACTTCACTCTAACTCCAATTCCCAGAACTGGATACTAGAAAATCCAAAATGCCCTCATGCACAGCGTAGTAAATATATTTGCAGAGACTGTACACAGAGTAACTTACACTAGCTGATAAAGGACTTCTACAAAATGGAGATGTCCCTATGCAATCACACAGTACCTTAGCCAATGTCCTTTGTGTCCTAAATAATTTGTCTTCTCTCTACTTTGTATAAAGCTCTTTTTTTTCTATGGCAGTCCATCACCTCTATTGTGTCCTGTCTGAGTTCTGTGATTGGGTGTGGTTAGGAAACTTCAGTCTTGCCCAACATTCCTCTTGCTTCAGTACTCATTAACAGTTCATTGCTCTTTGGCTTCCTGTAGGAAGGTATCAGCAGACTTCAGTAGGCTTCTCTACTGCCTTGTATGTCTGCAGAATGACTTTGCTTTCTAAAATCTAGCTCATCTCTGATGATTTATTAACTGTCCTAGAATCCCCAGCTTTTATAAAGCTACAAGTAGAACATTCATTTTTTCCTCTATTTGGTATGTTTTCATGTCACCAAAACATAAAATATAAAATAACAATAATAATAAGCACTTTAGAGGAAATGGTAGATCTTGACATCAAAAACACATTCTTTCAAGCCTTTACTTGGCTTCAGTAAACTATATGAGTGTATTCTTTGTAGAATAACATGCCATTAAATACTAGAGCACTGCCTCTGTAATTACTGTCTCTATATTTGTGTGATATAAAATATTTTTAGTAAAAAGATGATGGAAGTATTGCAGATTTTTTATTATTTTACATTTTTTACTCTGTTCTGAAACCAATCCAAATGTAACAATATCAATGTTATGTCAGTACACAATTTTTTTTTAATTTTCTTTAAGTTTATGTTGTTTCATTCAAAGTTTTGGTTCAGTTGAAAGGTTTTCAAGATTATGAAACTTAATATCACAGCATGTTATATAGACTAAGATCTTACTAGTTAGAGAAAACAACGCAACTTAATATAACTTTGCAAAAAAAAAAAAAAACCCTAGGTTTCTATATTTACAAGTGTGTTTTAAAATTCACAAAAAAAGTCTTAAGAAGATTTACTTGCTCATTATTAAAATACACACTTTGAAAACTATTGATGCCGTGTTAAAATCTTCAAAGTTCTCCAAGGACCTAAGAACTTATTTAGCCACCACTGTGATGGAGAGATTTTCCTCCAGACATCAGGCGACTAGGAACTGAGATTATTGTGGCCACATATAAAATGCTTGACACCATCCTCAGAGCGAATAAGCAGAACAACATATACCAACATTAGTGGTGGTACCAACACACCATAACAACGAAGTGGAAGAGGACAATATCCCCCCCCCCCCTCCGCATTCCCTTCCTTCCTCCCTCTGGCTTGTACGGAGTAAACAGTTACTTGTTTACACCCTCTCAGGAAATCTAATGCAAAATCCTCACACATGAAGAGTAACGTAGGTCTATAAACATACTATATAGTTTCCCAGTGTCTTGTGAAATAGAAATTGACAAGGAAAACTTATTTATTTAAAATTTGCCAAAGAAATGAGCAGAAAAATTCCCACTTTCTTTATCTCAAGTGATAGTGATACAATTTTAAAGGAAATAAAGGAGAGAATTATTTGTTTGTGCAATAAGCATCCAGCAATTAGCAAAATCTCTAAGTAGTGCAAATACCTCTGACTGATTCCAATGCTTCTGTTCTGCAGAAATACTCCTGGGGAATATTTAATTCTTTAGTATCATTTTTTAAGTAGTTTATGAGAAACGATTGTTTTCTATAAAAGATGCCGACATCAACAGCCAATTCTCCGTAAATTTCATCCTTCCTATGAAGTTCTTGCATACATGCCTGCTTCTTAATCCCCAGACACCACTGAGACCCCTCTCTCTCACACCATTTCCACTCCTGGCCAATTATGAATTAGCCAACTTCTGACAGGGTTTAAAGCAGAACTTCCATCAATGTTATGAGTCACGGCTACTCTCTGTGTGGGAGTAAACACCTAAGCTGCTTCAACTTCCTAGCTATTGGTAAGATGCAGCAATGAATATGGGTATGGAAGCATGTAGGAATATACATATACAACCCCTTTGTTTATGTTCCGGAATTTATGCAAAGCTTACACATGGCACAGCTAGGTCACAGGGAAATTCTGCTCTTGTGTTTCTAAGAGACTGCCCAAATTATCGCCGTCGCTGGCACAAGGCTCATACTGTTATTGACACTGAGTTAGGTTTCATCATTCTGGGCACCAGCATGATGTTTTTATAAAAAAAGATAATTCTATGAATAATTATGGCAAGATCTAACATACTTACTAACATAATGGTTGTGACGGTAGAAATGTGTTTAAATAGCTGTGAAGGGTTTTCAATTTACTAAATTATCCAAACTTTGCAGAACATTATGTTTGACCCTGAAACGTCCCCGGAGTTGCATGTTTTCAAGCATTAGCATGCACAGGATCATTGTTTTTAGAAGTTTTGAGAAACCGAAGAGGCACAATTTAGCTGCCTTCAGGTGGCACCCGGGGCAGCTTCCTGAGGAGCGCTGCTCCTGGTGTCATTGTATCTGTTCCCTTTGTTTGTCCTTATGTTCTACTTGAGTGCATTGGGGCAGGGATCTGCATAGGAAACCCCTTCAAACAAGGAGCCAATGCAAACTCTTCCCTAGCCCCCTTATGCTAAATTTTGTATTTCCCTAATAGTGACACATTGCAAAACATCTCTGGATGTCTCAAATTTCCTTTAATCTACTTCATTTGAGATAGTGAGTTGCTTAGAGATGAATTATTTACCAAAACACAAGGATGAAGAATGCCTGGAATCTTTCCTTTTAGATGTTGCATATTGCTTCCTATGATTTAAAAAGATCCTTATTAAGTAAAAGAGCAAGTACTAAACATTTTGTTACATGAACAATGCACTAATTATCTTAAACTATGGAATTTAATTGCCTAATGTAATTAAAGGAATTTATTAATTTGACCAAACAGTAGTTTTGTAATTAGTGGCAAATCAGATATTTAATATGTAATTACATGACAATATTAAATTCATTTATCAAAGCCTGTTCTTTTTTAAAATAACCTATGAATGTTGCTTAATCAGCTCACTGTGTAATGGGAAATAAAACTTCAATAATTGGCATCCACAGAGATTTTTTTAAATTAGATCACATGTTGTTAAAATCTATGTATTGAGATTTAGAAGAAATTATTAGGGAATAACAGATCATCATACTAAGTTAATACCTATAGTTTATAGTTACGAATTTACCCACACAACAAATCAGGTGGTGAGGTGAGTCAACTCTGATTAGATGATGTCCACTTAGTGTCACATCTAGCTTTCATGTAAAATCTGTGACTTACAACAGAGGAGAGGGAAACAGAACCCAGATACGACTGGCTGAGCCTATGAACACAAGAACAAAAAAAATTGAACTTAATTGAGTCTTAGTGGGCTCTGCCAATTTTCTTTGTGCTCATCAAATATCATTCTTCATTACAAAAATATGGAATGTGCATATTACACCACAAGGGAGAAAAAATAAAGTATCAACAATTGGCAGTATGGTCCAAGAACCATAGGAATTCCTAACAGCTCTACTATTATAGAAGAATAGTGGTTTTCTTAGTTTAATATATCCATGAACTAAAGTGCTCCCAAACTACATCTCATTCAGTTGTTCTTCTGGAATATTATAAAAGGATAATTTCATACTAAAGCTGCATTAGAATGCAGAGGTGAAGCTTCTCAGGAATTCCTTTGAATTATTCTGTTCTTGTTGGGTAAGCATAGGTCACCTCTCCTGCAACAGTAGAATGTGCTTTAATTGGGGCTGTTGCTGTTTGAGCATAAGAGCATTTTTTTTTTTGACACTGTTTTTCATAGAGACAGTCAGTATTTTTTTCATTGTGATAGATATGTGGCCCAGATAACATAGTTTAATTTTTAATGAGTTTTTTAAAAATGAACCAATATATCCTTTGAATATATTCTCCGTATAACTAGGGTATTTTTTACTGTTAGTTCCTTATGCATGTATGCCCTATGCTCATGTATCAATGTATCTGTTGTCATGCATATTAAATGTGTATCAGTTCTTTGTATCTTGTCCCTGCATTCATATCTCTCTCCTTTTTCTCTGTTTAAAATGCAAACTTTTTTTTTCCTCTGAGAGTTCATAGTCACAGATATTCATGTTCTTTTCTTTTCCGGTTTAGTTTTTCTTACTCTGAAGTTCTCTCTTTTGGTGGTGGAATCAGGAGATGATGAAACCCATTCAAGATTGATACTTTCCAACCTAGGTTGTCTGCATTAGTCTCTCTCTAGGTTACTAGAGCTAACACTATCCTTTAAAGGAAACACAGTGCAACATGGATCACTGAATTTAAGCAGGTCTTTTCACTTCTGATTGATGATACTGATATTGTGGAAGATTCCAGAGACCCATGTTATCCCTTTTCCAGAGTAGCTAGCGTGAATGAAGATATGGCTATTTACTCAAATATCCAATAAAATTAAAGGTTCATGTCTTCTTCTGTTCCAATACAGAGAATCTTAGTAATCACGATGTTCTTATCAATGTACCTCCATTTTAACTCTGGAAACTATTCACCTTATCCATCTTCTTGCCATATTAGGGCACGTTCTGAACTCTGCACTCAACTCTTCAGTAAATATGAAACTTGCTGCTCCTCATAATTATTCTTATTAAACAAATAAATACATTCAAATTTTCATTATGTGTTTATGTTCCAGTACTCTATTCCTTATAAAGCTTCCAATTATGATTTATTGATCATAAAGAATGACTTTTCTATCTCTTTTCTTTCTTCTGTATTAGACACTATTCTATATCTCTAACTATATTTTTCTTATCTTCTTATACATCTCCTTAATATAAATTTGCAAATCACTGAGAATCACAGCCACATTTTATTTTTCCTTTCATCACTAGTCCTTAGTATGTTATCAAGGACACCAATTGCATGCAATAATTCTTGCTGAAGGGTTATATTAAAGTACATTTTAGATAACTATTTTTTACTTCCAAACAGTCACTCAAGCCATTCATGTAACAATACAAACTCTGTAACTCAATGTTTTCTTTTTTTACAAGCATCATTTCTATGCACGGCATACATGCTTTTCCAGTTCAGAGGGAAGGTACAGGTATCTCTGAATTTCAGGAATACTTTGAAGTACATATTACAACCCATATTAGAAGATATCCTTAGTAATTTGCAATGAATTTCTACTGTAATAAATACTTCATAGTAGAATCTGCTAAAGTAGCAGAGATGATTGATTTTATTTATAATTCACCTTGTTTTTTTTTTTTTTTTTTTGAAGAAATCTTCCAATACGTGGACAGAAAACGTTAGTAGTCCTTTCTACCTTCTTCAAAAACATTATCATTATACTTTAGAAAGTAGTGAGATGTGGATAACAAAGATAGAGACCTCAGTACAAACAAGGCATTTCAGAAACATGTATAATGCTAGGGAATCACCCCAGAGGATGAAAGTATCATGGTCAATTTTGTAGAAATTCTGATGCCTTCCTTGCCATCCAAACACACCACGCAGAGGATGCTATTCTTATTTTTGCCAAAATTTGTCTAGTAAAAAACCTAGCAATATTAAAATATAATTTTATGTTAATTTTTATAGAGAATGGGGCTGAAGTCTTAAGTTTATCTTCATGTGTATGGATACCAAAGCAATGCTTGTTGCAAAATTTGTATCTTTTCTACTGCATTTTTCAAACTTGAGAAGCTGTCGAGCAACAATTGAGTTCTTGCTGCTGAATGACCCTCTTCTCCACCAATCTGATGTGGTTATGATGACTTAAGTTTCATAGACGCCTTAATATTATCTAGAGTAGTTCCTATCATTGTACTCTTATTTTTCATGACTATTTTACTTATTTTATGGCCTGTGGCTTTCCACATAAATTATGGAATGAACTTCTCTGTATTTACACAAACCTTCTGAGGACATTGGTAGGGATTGCATGCATTAATAGTGTAAATCTGTAGGGTTGTGATTGACATACTTATTATAGTGAGAGTCAATCAATGATTAAGATGCACGTATCCATTTATTTAGACCATATTTTTATTACTTCCAGGAGCATTATATAGTTTTCAGCTTTCAATCACATTCTATAAATATTTTATGCTATTAAAAATTCTTATTTAAGAGAATGAAATACTAGTTTTAATATCTTTTTCTAAGATTATTATCTTACTCCTAACTTAAAAATGTAATTGTTAATTGTGAACAGATTTTGCAATTTATAACTTTAAAAATCCATGTATTAGTCCTAGGGGGTGTTTTCTAGGGAATGGAATTTCAATGTAGACTATCGTGTTCTTTTTTTTCCAAAACAGTTTTGGTATTCTTTTCTAATCTACCATTGTTAATTTCAGTTTTATAGATATGAATAAGTAAATAAATAATCTAAAGACAGTAGATGTCTTTTTTTATTACTGTTCTTGGGGAAAGAAGTTTTATCTTTATCTTCAAAATAATATTAGTTGAGGTTTTTTTATTATTTTATTAAATTCATTTTCTTAAATGGAAATAACTATGATTCCAGTCTGACAGCTTGGAAACCAGCATTGGACCAACCCATTTTCAACTTCCCAAAGACTTTTTTTTATGCTCAGGTGCTGCAATCTGCAGAGGATAATTAAATCACATGGTTTTATTTTTTTGTTTGTATGTTTGTTTGTTTTGCTTCTTTAGGATATTCATATGGAGAATTACATTGTGTGATTTTTTTTTATTGAATAAGCATTATGTTCCTTTGAAGATGTTTTTCTTTTTTACACACTAATGGCTTCTGTTTGCTACTATTATGGAGGAAATTTTACATCTAATTCAATGAGAGATATTGGTCTGTATTTACTATGCTGCTTTTTGTGGTTCCAGGGTGATGGTGTTACTGGAATGAATAGGGAGAATTGCCCATTCTCTTGTTTTCTGAAAGAAAATACATGCAATTACCACAAATTCTTGAAGGCTGAGATTATTTATGAGATTTTAAGTTACAGATTGAACTCATTAATGTTTACCTGGCAATTCACCTTGCTTTTTTGATCTGTACTGAGGTCTGGTAGGATGCGGTCTATTTAGGTTCCTACTTGTATGTGTATGTGTGGTGTTGGAGGGGTTTGTGGGGGCATAGTTGTGCCTATATATGTATTCCCGTGTGGGTGGAGGTCTCAGGATACCCCCCTTTTGCTTCCTTAGGTGACTCCCATTTTTTTGATACAGGATCTAGAAATTGCTGAGAGCTCTTCATATGCTGTGTCAGTGAGCTCAATTTTCTGTCCCACGAGGCATAGTTTTTCTATGTAGATTCTGATGACCACATTCAGGTCCTCATGCTTGTGTAGCAAAAAAAGCTTACTGGCTGAGCTCTCTTTCCATACCTTGATTTCCAAGCTTTCACAAGGTTAAAAACCAAGCTGTTTCTAGTGATCTTTCATTATCTTTATGTCTCTTCAGAATTTGTGTTTGTATTCTCCATTTCGTCCATGAGCATGAAAATGTGTGCCTTTTTATTTTTGTCTGTCTAGATATGGGCCTGGAAATTTCAATTCATTTTTGAGAAAATAGCTCTTTAGTCTCCTTTCTTGTTTTCCTATATAATGGTTTTATGATTTTTGCCCTTTATAGTGATTATCGCCTTTTCTTTCCTTTGAATTTATTTGAGCATCATATTCTAGGGTGGTTTTAGGGTGATACTTATATTAATGAACTAAAACTTTTCCATACTTGGTTGGAGATATACCTCATGCACAAACCTGGGGTTATATTGCATGTCTATGAGCCTAGCACTCAGGATATGGAGGGGAGATGATCAGAAGCTCAAGAATATTTGGTTTACAGGAAATTTCAGAAGAGTGTAATCTTTATGAAATCCCATCTGCAAAACACCAAAATCCATCTCCTAATGATGTAGTTATACCCCTATATCAGTCAGTCCTTCAGCCCAGAGCAGAGAAATATGTTTTTCAGTAGATGGAGTTAACCACAAGTCCCACATCTGATCAAGGTACAGAGAGTAATTGACTGCAGAATTCACAGTTTTGAATCAGACATCAGTCACACATTGTGATGGTTGGTTTTTATTGACTTGACACAACTCTAGACACATCTTGGAAATGAGAATCTTAATAGAGAAACTTCCACCATATATTGGCCTATAGGGCATTATCTTGATTATGTTATATATTGCAGGGTCCAGGCCACTCATAGTGGTACCAAGAATATCTACCATGACTTCCTTGTATTATGAACAGTGATGTAAAAGTGTAATCAAATAAATCCCTCCTCCCCAAGTTGCTCTTCAGCACAATATTTTGTAACAGCAATAGGAACCCTGAGATACACCATCTCCTTTCACACTCAGAGATCATCCAGAAGAGGGGACAGAAAGAGCATACGAAGCATAGGCTTTGAATGGTTACACAGGATACACAGCAGGAGAGCTGCACATATGAATTATAGCAGCCCAGAGAGCATGCATGAGACCTGTGCAGGTTTTAGTCTGACAAAATTCAAATATAGTGAATGGACGTAGGCAGAGAATCATTCCCTATTTAAGGAACTATTGGTGGTTGGTTGCTGAAGGGAGGCTGAGAGCTGGTTTTCTTCACAGTTACAACCCCTTGTATGTAGAGCACCCGCAAATGAGAATCATCCATCCAAGAATATATGGGCATCACAAACTATAATTGATGAAGGACACAAAATTGGTGGGAGAGAAATGGGTATGGATCTGGAGGAGTGGTTACTATCAAAATCCATTATAGGGAGTTCTCAAAGAATGAATAAAAATATGGAAAACAAGAGGTACACAAACAATTCCCTCTTACTAATACAAACATTGATTTGAATTTCTATCATTGAAATACTTTAGAAACACTCCACATTTTGTTTTCATTTTCACTTTTCTTTTAGTTTTGTGTGTTAGCTTCTTTGGTATTTCTTTTGTACATGGATTTATTTAGATACATACTGTTTAATTACCTCACACTTAGTAATCACTAGTGTATATGCTCCTCATATTGTTTGATTCCTTTATTTCCAAGTGAAACTACCCTACTTCTTATGAATTACATTAATTTTTGTTGTAACCATTCCATGGTCAGGAATATGGTTTTTCTTTGGGAGTTTTTCACGTATGCTTGGAATATGTGGGCTATGTATATTCCTATTGAGTAGGAGGGTGAGCTAATATGAGATTAGAATTTGCTAATCTTGTACATTTTTTTTTAACTTTTGAAATTTTTTTTTTATTTTTGTTTAGAGGTGCTATCCATTGATGGGGGAAAGATGTTTAAATTCTTAGTTACAATTGTAATATTTTTCAGTCACAATATATTTTGTTTATTTAAGCACTTTATTGTTTCAGGACATATTGAAGATCATTATTCTAATGGATAATGCATTCCCTTTGTCTTCACCTAATAATGATTTATTTGTCTATAATTAACTGACCTTTGGATTATATATTAATGGTCATACTGAAACTCCTCTATTATAGTTTCTTTTCTTTATGTTTGTATATGGTCCAGGTCACCAGACACAGAACTGCATTATTTCTAGGCAACTTGACCTATCACTGAGCTATGCCACGATCCCTTTTGTTTTATTCACATTAATGTACATATAGTTTATCTTTTCCTAATCTTTAATTTTCAAACAACAAAAATGACTACATTTGTGTTGAGCTCATTCAGAATTGTACACTACTGTATATACAATAGTACAATTATATCACAGAATTCTCCCAAAGAAACAGGAAGTTAGAATCATTATGGTTCAATACTTAATGCATTGTCGATTATTCCTTTTACAAATCAAGTTAATAATTAACTTTGAAATCTGAGACACAAAATTTTCCTCATTGGTCCATAACCTAAGACATGACTTCTTATCATCTATCAGTCAGGTTACAGATTTCCAGCCATTGAAACCTACCTAATAGACCCTTTTGGAATGTCAGAAATGAAGAAGGAAATAAATAAATCCAATCTACTGTAACTTGAGCCTTTATGTAAGCATTATTAGAACAAAAGCCAATTGCTTTCTTGTGAACTTTTTCCAAAAAGGATCTGAGAGTTCAGTTAAGTTGGGTACATATGAATTGTGGAATTGGTTTTAAACCAACCAAGCTCAATCTGTATTCCTAATATACTTCTGCGTGTGGGGTCTGCCTACAGAATGGTATACGTATGGGGATCATTCTGTTAAAGATAAATATCTCTTCAGCTAGGGATGTAGGGATAGTTTTACTTTCTTTTTCATTTTATTTATATATTCTTCTTTCCTACAATACAGCCTCACCACAGCCTTCTCAACATCCACTCCTTGCAATTCTTTCCTTATACTCTCCCTCTCCCCAAGATCTACTCTTTTCCTGTTTCACTTCAGAAAATAGCAGGCCTTCCAGTGATATCAACCCAACTAAGAATAACAAGATGTAATCAGACTGGGCATAAACCCTCATGTCAATGTTGGACGGGGCAACCCACTAGGGTCAGAGATACCCCAAATTCCACTGTTAGGAGTCCATACAGCATATATGCAGAGGGTCTAGCATAGACCCACACAGGCTTTAGGATCGCCGATGCAGTTGTGTGAGTCCCTAGGACTTCTAGCTGCCCTACCCTTTCCACAAACTTAAGCCTGTACTTGTCTTCTGCAAGCTGTCACAGCTACTTTGAATCTAAAACATATGTTGTGCCTTTTTCAGAACACAGTTTTGCTTATGTTCTTCACCACCTCTGCTTTTGCACTCTTTCTGCCATTTCTTCCACATGAGGATCCACAGAGCCTTGAGAGGAAAGAGTGTAGTGTAGAGTTCCCATTTAAGGTTGGACATTCTTCAGTGTCTTACACATGAACTTTGAGCTTCTGTGGATCTCTGTGTTAATCAACATCTACTGCAAATAAATCTTCTCAGAAGAGGCTTGAGACATGCATTCATCTATGGATATAATACGTTATTATGAGTTGGTTTAATTCCAGGTTCATTTTGCAGAATAATAATAATAATAATAATGATAATAGGTTGAACTTGAACCTCTATATCCAAAGCGATAGAGCTAATATAGCTCTGGGTTTAGTGTTCTCTGCCAAACATACTTAGTTTTAAAATCATGACCGAAGTATGTCTTCAAAAATATAAATACAAGTCTGGTACATGGTAGTCATTAGGATATAAACAATGGCTAATAAAGATAAGTAAAAGAAAAGAAATTCTTAGTAAATTGCTGTATTATTGATCATTTCATTTGGCTGATGTTGGTCATTTGGTCACAGATTTAGGGACATAAAATGACAGTGTTTGATGAAAACAGTAGATTTTTTCATAGACTACAGTGTGTTTACAGGTAGAAACATAAATCCGATATGGTGGCATGTACAAATAATCCCAGCACACAGAGTATGAGACAGAAGAATCACTTTTAGTTACATACAATCTTAACAACATAGGAATATCTAGGTCAAACCAGGCTAAATAATAAGATCTTGGGTCTGTTTCAAAGGAAAAAATCAGAGCAATTCAAGATAAACTAATTAAAATTTTCTAAATGCCAATATATAAAGATTTTTACTCTTTAAAGAAAGAATTTATTTATTCTTCTAGAAGGAAATCTAATACTATGATAGATACCACATGAGGTAAACAATTTAAAAATGAATTATAAGTAAACTATAGATTATTCTCATTTCATAAAACTTGGCTTCTGACAATAATAGTAAATAATGTCGAGGTGTGCTTGAAATTGAAAACTGGAGATGATAAATGATTCATTTCTTAAGTAGAATTCTGTTAGTTCAACAGTTAAATTTATAAGCAAATATCTTAGGAGTATCTTGTGACCATTATTTATCATAGTGACAAGTTCTGACAAAGGCTTTTAGGCTAGGAAATATGATATGACTTTGACAATATGCAATTTATTTAGAAACTATTTCCAGAGAAAATAAGGAGAGTGTTTATAGAGGAGATCTTATATGACAACAATATATCTTAAAATATTTGATTTACAGCAATTTTCTCCTGATTTCAAATATGTTAATTTTACCCTAGTGCTTAGTTTTAAAAATTATCAGCCTTTCCTGTGCTTACAAAGCTCAAAGGTAGCTATCTATGTGAAACTGAACCTGGGATGCATCAGAAAATGCTATTTATTAAGCAAACAAAATGGTTATCCGCAAAGTATGCTAGAAACAAATTCATAATATCATATTGAGATTTTATTTCCTTGTTTTGACATGAAAACTGAATGGAAAAGTCATACTTGTAGAGTGTCATGAAATATTCTGAATAAGAATGGATAAATAAATCAACAAGTGATTAACTAAAAATAATATTACTTAAATGACCTGAAATATATTTGATGAAAAAAAAACTGTGATAGTTTAACATGTAAATTAATATTATTTCTTTTAAATATGAGCACAATGCTTTTTTCTTTTAATGGATTAGAACCAGCTTGCATCTCAATGGTATTAAACAGTTCAAATCTGCTAAGTCATTAGTTAGTGTAGTGATTTTGATTTTCCTCTTTCTCAGAAAAATTTTACACTGTGAAGAAATTGGAGAGAAATTACCAACAATTATTCACTTTCTAAACATCAGAGTAATGCAGTAGTGTGTAAATGTACCACATTTTAGGGGAAAAAATCTCAAACTGTTATAGGAAAAGACTTTACAACACGAATAGCTGTAGCACTCAACTTTATATGAAAAAAAAATACAAAAAAAACCCAAGATAGCCAAAACAATTCTGTACAATAAAGAATCATCTGAGGGCATCACCATCCCTGACTTCAAGCTCTACTATAAAGTTATAGTAATGAAAACAGCTTGGTATTAGCATAAAAATAGACAGGTGGACCAATGGAATTGAATCAATGACACTGATATCAACCCACACACCTATGAATGCCTATGTTTTGACAAAGAAGCCAAAAATGTAAAGTGGAAAAAAGAAAATATATTCAAAAACTGGTATAATTGGTTGTTAGCATGTAGAAGAATGCATATAGATCCATATCTACCACCATGCACAAAACTCAAATCCAAATGGATCAACAACCTCAATATAAATCCCTCCACACTGAACCTCATAGAAGAGAAAGTAGGAAATAATTTGAATACATAGTCACAGGAGACCATTTTCTGAATAGACCACAAGTAGCACAGACCCTGAGGGCAGCAACAATTAATAAATGGAACCTCCTGAACTGAGACTCTCCTGTAAAGCAAAGTACACAGTGAACAAGACAAAACGGCTCCCTACAAAATGGGAAAAGATGTTCAGCAACTTCACATCTTACAGGACTGATGTCCAAAGTAAAAAAAAAAACTCAAGAAACTAGAAAACAAACAACCAAATAATCCAATTAAAAATGGGGTACAGATCTAAATAGAGAATTCTCAACAGAACAATATTAAATGGCAGAAAGGTAGTTATAGTATGTTGGTTATATTTTAGTTATATATGGTGTGTGTGTGTGTGTGTGTGTGTGTGTGTGTGTGTGTGTGTGTTTTGTGAGTATGTGTGTGTGCTTGTGTGTATTTCTTTTGCTCCCATCTTACCTCCCACTGAGCTTTCCTTAGTCCTGATGAACGGAACTCAGCAGCATATTTGTTACTAGGTTTCTTTTGCTGTCTGGAAGTTTTTGAGGAATGCAACACCTTAATTTATACACTGCAACTATTATTACAGTACACATAATGTTTCTGAAAATGTTTCCAAATATATGATATCATGTTTTATATGCAAAACCCGTCAGCCAGACTTCCGAATTACTGGATTAGAGGGGTGAGCCACCACACCCCCAAATTTTTTTTTTAAGTAAAAGAAGAATTTTAGCATGTATGTTTTCCTTGTTAGACATAGAATACATCTCTTTTTATATTTAGACAGATTTGTGTATGTAAGTTACTATTTTAATTTTAATCGTCCACTCCTTATTAATTTTTTAGATACCTATGGATTTTTGAACAAAATACATGATTGGCAAAAGATTTCATGAAAATAGTCAATATAGAAATTGGAAGAATATCGGGGCATTGGAAGGAACCTGCTATACAGTGTGGCTGTTGCTCTGCCAGCTTCCCTGCAGCTGCGAAACAGGCATTCCATCATGCCTCAGCCTGCAGGAAGCAGGCAAGAGAATCAACAACCACTCTTACATGTAAGGAACTTTATCATTCAAACACATCTCTCAAATACTTCACAAAACCCTACAATGACTGCAAGAAAGGACTATCAAACCAAGCAAGCTTCTGAGAGCTAAGTAGGGGGAATAGCAATCTTTGTGGATTTGATTGAAGACAGCAGAACATAAATAGTCCAGGTATGTGGTCCCACCACAGGAGACACATTCAGTGATCGCTCCCGGAGATCTGTGAGCAGATACAGTGCACAGGACAGAGAAACCTCTTCCCAGACTTTATTTTGTATTTTTTCTCCTTAAAGGTCACAGATAAAGAATGAAGTGAATCCATTAGAAGGGTTTATGACTATGGGGAAATAAACAAATGTTGCCTTTATCTTTTCATTACAGTGATAAAAACCAGCTTAACAAGCTATCTTCTTATATGTTACTTCACAACTTATTATTTTCCACTGGTGACAAAATAAAAATTTTGATTTTTCAGTTTGCTGTGCTTAAGACTTCTTCTCAGTCTGGATATTAACATGTGTTAGGGGGCAAAGGAGACTACTTCATTATAAGATGTTTGAATGTTTTGTTGGTCATCCCTATTGATGTAGAGCAAGATATTTAGCATTATGTCCAAATGTCACAAATGACTTCATTACTCTGGTTTGGGCTTTTCTGCTGGAAGAGCTATCATACCTTGTTGAAAAATCACTATTTAATTATCACAGAACATCCTTAATAAGAGTTTCTATCATTCCACTTAAAATGATACTTAGAGGTATGACCTCCCTTGTGTTGCCTTGACTGGACATTAAGAATACGATGGCTCAGCATATAGCACTTAGTGAAGAAATATATATAGAGAGAGTAAAGTACATAAAATTCCTTAAAGAATTTTATGAGTTAAACATACAAAAACAAAGAATCTAGAAAAATAGTTGATAGGAAATAGTTAATAGTTAAATAGGAAAACTAGTCAATACAAATAATAAGGAATTCAGTAAAAAGTATTAAATAGGAAAAAACTAGTTCTAAAGATGAAGGATTTCTTTCATAGATAGGCAACAAGAAGGAAAGTCAATGTATGGTCATGATGAAGCTAAATATAGGCTGGATTTATCATTTCTTGGTTCCTATGCATAAACACCATATTGTCCTGAAGAAAGAGCACTGGAACCTCCAAAATTAAGTAATTTTCAATAGACATATATTGGTCATATGCATGCTATTAGAGATTACAAAAGTACAGTGTTGTAGGTATATTAACCTCTTTAATAATGGAATTCACATCACAACTCACTATGGTGCCATTCCAATCATTTTATCAAGATTATAGAATATAGTCCAGAGGGAAGTATTATAAGTTTAATGTGAGATTCCAAGTCACAAAAAAATATAGAACTGTATGTCTCCAGTGACATATTAATTTCTCTGGTTCTTTCAGGGAACATGAACAAAAATGAATCAGTACACATTTTCTCTTGTAAAACTGTAAAACACAATGAAATACAAGGATCTTACTGTGAAATTGCATTTCCAGGATGAAATTATCACCAGAAATTCCTTGCTTTCCTCCAGATCTATTTTCCTGATCCGGGGATGAGTGACTCTTCATGGTGTGGGAATTTGGCATGCAGGATGAGTGCTTGAGAAGTTGTTTCTTGCAGAATGGATACTCTGCTAGATTGCTGTTTTTATTCTAGCCTTTAGGCAGGTGAATTCAACTACTCTAGTTTGTATTTCCTATTTCAATTCTTCATGTGATGTATGTATAACCATAGCATTAAAACAATGCAGGAAGCTCTGTGGTATTTGCAATGAATTTCTTTTATTTTCATTTTCACTTTCATACCTTTATAGCATCCATAAACAATGCAAACTCTCTTAGGATAGATAAAACCACCAAGCACATCTTTAGACCTTTAGTTGCTATTAAGTGATTCATTTATTTGCATCCTTTTTTCACTTTAAATAAGTTCATATATATATATGTTCATATATATATATATATATATATATATATATATATATATATAGTATTTTTATTTCAAAAATTATCTTAGGTACCTGTTTGTCATGAATTATTCTATCACTATGTACATTCATGTCCTGAAGACAAAGCTCTGGGCCCTCATTATAGTGATGTTACTTCTTACAAAGATACATAAAACATGGCTTTGTTCTACTTGGCATGCATATCTACTATTTTTACTGAAGGACAAAAAAGGAAAAGTAAAAACTTATATTTATTAAATGACCAAATGTACCAGAAACACTGCTCTGTGTATTGGATATGTATGAACAATCAGGCAGATACTAAAGCCTACACAGCAATATCTTATTCTTTGTTAGTGAACTATTTGTACTTGTAAACATCATACATCATTTATTTTTGAGACAGCCTGAAAGTCTTAGCCAATTCTGGCTTGTAATGAATCAGGGTAATTTAATAGCATTGGTAAAAAAATACCAGTGCCTGTCCTTTGAGTTTGCATTGGTGCATTATCTAATACACCCACCACTGCTTTGTGTCTGGACAGAATGAAGGAAGACTAGGGATTGTTGTCTATCTGGAAGACACAATAATTATTTGCTTGATTTTCTAAGTTATTGTGTTTTCTGAACTGATGTCATTAACATCATGATTAAAGTGGACAGAACAGAGGAATTCATACAGTGTGAAAACAACCATCAAGGAAAAAAAATTAAATGGAAGTTAAAAGAATCAAACTTTATGTAAGGAAATAGAATGACAGACGTACAAAGGAAGGAATAATCAACCTCGTGGAAAATTCATAAAAGAGTTCTCAGAGGTGATGGTACCAGGGTCTAGCATAAAAATGGGAATGCATTTTGGTGCGAAGGAAAAGATACTGGGATGCATGGATGAGGGCCTGGGGAGCAGAGACCTAAGCCTGCTACAAATAACAAAACGACACGTCAAAGAGAAGCATTTATGACCTATAAAACCTTTTAATAGGCTGAGTTGTGAGTAAAGGAAAAAATCCTTTTGCTGGTCTATGTTGCAGTGCACATATATGTGTGTGTGTGTGTGTGTGTGTGTGTGTGTGTATTCACAGTCTAATATTGACTAGATTTTAACTGTACAGAGCAAATTTTAAGGGTACAAAACTACACAGATTTGAAATCATAGATACAAAAGAGTGATGATAATCTAACAAGGATATGCTTTCCTTCTAAGATATTTCTCTATCGGAAACTTGTAAAACTTTCTTTTAGCCATCAGAGAAATGCAAATCCAAACATACTTACACCTGTCAAATGGCCATCAAAAGACTAATGAAAACTTATGCTAGAGAGGAAGTAAAGGAAACACTCCTCCATTGCTTTTGGCAGTGCAAACTTGTACAGCCATTTTGGAAATCAGTATGGCAGCTGCTCAGAAACTTGGGAATCAATTTACCTCAAATTCCAGCAATACCACTCTTGGGCATTACCCAAAGGATCACACCCATACCACATGCTCATTTGCTTAGCTATGTTAATAGCAGCATTATTTGTAATAGCCAGAACCAGGAAAAAGCCTAGATTCCCCTCAATTGAAGAATGGATAAAGAAAATGTGGTTTTACACAGTGCAGTACTACTCAGCAGTAAAATACAATGGCATCTTGAAATTGGCAGGCAAATAGATAAAACTAGAAAAGCCCATCCGGAGTGAGGTATAACCTAAACACAGAAAGACATTTACCATATCTCCTCATTCATAAGTAGATATTGGACACAAAGCAAAGGATAACCAGCCTACAGACCACAACCACAGCGAAGTCAGGAAACAGAGGACACTAAATGAGACATACAAGGAACCCCCTCCCCGAGAAGGGGAGTCACAAAATGTCTGTAGATTTCTGTAAATGAGAAGCATGTGTAGCGATATGAGCTATGAGGAAGGACCGGGGAGCCCTGAAAAAACTCATATTTTTTTTGTAGGAATGTCTACTAAGAATGATACTGTCCCAGACATCGAGGAGAATCTGATGCCATTCACAGTATGTGTACTTTATGAATCAGCATATTATCCAGAATTTGGTTTGGAACAATTCATAATTAAGGAATATAGAATGTTCATTTTAACAAATTCAAACAATCTAGACTCTTATGACAAAGCACTTATAAAAAATAGAACAGAAATCGTCCCCATCCCTGAAACTGGACCTCAAAAAAATCTGATGCCTATGACTTCTGATGACATTTGTAATCATGTGGAGACAGGCAGACAGACAGTCAGACACACACACACACACACACACACACACATACACACACACACTTAAAATAAAAATATACTTTAAAATCTGCAAAAATAATGATATATTATTCTAGGAAGGGTACGTGAGAGTATATACAGTCATATTCTATCTGTAAGCTCAAGGCTATATGATCAGAGCCCCCTTCAGCGTAAATTTTGGCCTCTCCCTACTGAAAGCTCCTTCAGAGGGAGATTCTATATGTGTTAATAGAAATCTTATGTGAAACTTAAGCATGTTGTATCCACTGCTTTATCCTCCTTGTCAGTATTACCATAGCATTACTATTGTTATTTATAAATACAAAAATATTTATGATATACATATACTGCATTGCAGAAGATAGAAACATGGGAATTCATGCCTGACTAAAGGTAGAAGCCGGATTGGATTATTTTCTGAGGGGAACAAAAGGAGGCCTTGAAGGAAATCTTTCACTTTCAACATTGTTAAGAACGTAAATAATATCCTTAGCATATAACAGCTGGATGTCCCCATGCTGAGAGTGAATGCATTATGCAGCTTTGGAGTGCAAATACATGTTGATCACATATCAGACCACAACTGAGAGTTTTCCAAGAGCAGACAGCTGGAAAGAGCCCTTGGAGAAATAGGAAGTTTCCTCTGGGAGGAAACTGCTTGCAAATTGTTTGTGACAGAGGCTACACAGCATTAATATGCTTAAAGTGTGTTGCCATCTGTGTATTTGACCACCTTGTGATAAGAACAAAAGAACAAATGAACTAAATATTCTGATCATCTCGTTTCACACTATAAGAGAGAAAGGGGACGATAATCTCAGGTAAAATCAATAGTTCCAACATTTATCTGAAGCAATTCTCCACAGAAAGGAGCATAATTTAAATTCCTGCTGCGGTGTTCTGTTCCCGAGATTAATTCATTGTAAGAAATAAAAATTCTGTGACAGAAACTTTAAATGTTCCCTCTAGGGCTGTGGTTCTCAACCCGTGGGTCACAACCTCTTTAGGATCCAATGACCTATTTACAAGAGTGTCCTTAAGACCTTCAGAAAACCGAGATACTTTTACAATTCATAACAGGGCCAAAATTTCAGTTATGAAGTAGTAATGTTGGTGGTCACGAAAACAGGAGGAACTGTATTGAAGGGTTGCAGGTAGTTTGCTCATCCTAGGCAGTAGACAACAAATGCCCTCATTCACCCGTACTTCCTATTTCAATATAAAATTTTGATAATGCCTCATGCCTGTGTTGATAGTTATGTTTTCTTTTCTTTTTTTTTTCTTTTGATACACATGTCTTCAACATTCCTTTAAAAGGCTTTTAACGTATTTGCAGCAATGCAAAGAAAGGGACTTTATATTATGTCTATACCATTGAGGACGCCATTGCAACCATAAAGTGTTTTATCTCATGAGTCACACTACCCTTAGATTGCTGTTGACAGTACCTAACTGTAGTTCTGAATGAACTAGGCAGAAATAAAGAAAAATGAAGCTTATTTTCATGGGCTTGTCTGTCCCTACGTTTTATAAAATCCCACTTTTGTTTGTTCATCTTAAATTACAAGCACGTTTAGGATATTAGACATACTTAGGTATGTTAAAAGTATTTTCAAATGTATAGAACCTTGATTATTAGTAACTACTTATTACAGTGTTAACTTACTACTGTGGATGGTATAATGACCATATAGACCTGAGAATTCAGCATGATTATTTCTATTGTCTTTGGAGACAGACTTTTCCATTCAAGTTTTATTTCCCCCTCATCCTTTATCAGTCAGTTCTTAGCATTTATAGAATATGCCACATTTATGAAAGTCCTGTACCTCATTTCTGTTGTTATTCATCTTGATGAGGAAATGTCCTCTAGAATTTACATCCATTAATTAGTGATCTTATGAAAAGGCCGAGAAGGAATTATTATTACATCTATGATATTATTTTGCTCCTGGATGGCCTTTCCTTAATACTGTTTCCTACTTGTAAAATGTGTGTGTGTGTGTGTGTGTGTGTGTGTGTGTGTGTGTGTGTGTGTATACATATATATTCATTCCTTGTGCTCTTGGTATATACCACAACTTTTCATTTTGGCTTTTAAAGACAGAGTTCCCTTGTGTTACCCTGGCAGTCCTAGAACTCACTCTGTAGACCAGGCTGGCCTCAACTTCCACCTGAGTGCTGGAATTAAGACATTTGCTACCACTTTCCAGCACGTGCCACAAATCTTATACCCTAGGCTACCAAAGTGTGCTGTGAATATCTTGTCAATAGAGACAAGGAAAGGCATAGAGAGTCCAAAATTCTAATTGATAAAATATAGAATAAGATGCTCCAGTAATCTCTGCAGGAAGAAAGTATACTCTACTCATTTATGCTTCAGGTTACTATTTACCCTGCTTTGTCCATATGTTATCTACAGGTTAAACTAGGCAGAACGTTATCTCTCTATTCTTACAACGTACCCTTTTTGTGTCCCCGTTGACGAGATAGATTAAAATTAGTGATAGGATCTAGTCTTGACATGAAATAATTTGAAGGAAATTTGGGGAAGGTATATATAACTCTTAGCTTTCTAACAATGCAAGAGTAATAAAAATAATTGGAGTTTTCTGTGTTTTCATTTTGCAGCACTTAGAACACAAAACTCCTCAATAATAAAATACTATGCTGATTTCCTGTCAGCAAACAGTGTATTTGTAGCTCCCTCATGAAAATGCTTTTGAAGAAAATCTTATTGGAAAGACAGTAGTTTTGAATTTGTGATTCACATAATATCATCTTTAAATATTTAAAAGCTACCATTTTCTTAATATACCAATTTTTAACAGTTTACCAAATAAAGCCCTACAGGTCTTGTATTATTCCCACTATGAAGTCATTAAAGTCTAATTAATAAAATGTAATTGATAGATAAGTGCAAGAATTAATGCAATTGAAATAGAGTACAGTCAGTCATCATCAGATAAGAAGAATGGACGATACACTTTGAAGCTATCACAGAATATGTGAAAGTAATCTAAGGCAACATACCTTTCTTCTATGTGTGTAGATAATCTTAATTCCACCAGGAAGAAACATGCCAATATGTCCCCATGTTGCAATGAGGATGAACTCAGTCTTCTGTGTCCACTCCCTTCTTCAGCTTCTGGCCATTAACAACTATTTATGAACTTGTGAGTAGAATAGGGTTTGAAGCTAAGTAGCAGACTGTATGTCTTCATGTTGTGTCATATGGGACAGAACCCTTCATCTTAACCTCATTAACATGAAGCTCTAATTAGCTGAGATAATGGGCCCATATTGTTATAACAGAAGGTATCAAATTAAATTTAATTCCATTATTCTTTCTTATCACAGAGCCTATTTCAACAGTTTAATATTCAAGAATATATATGTATATGTGGAATATATATATATATAATAAACTAAATATTCACACTGATGGCCCAGACTAATAGTGAGTATGAGTGAACTGAGCTTATTAAGGACATTTCACCCCTTATTGCATTTAATGGTAGCTGATTATGAACTGATAGGCAAAAGAAAAGGACAAAATACACAAATAGATGAGGGAAATAGAAATTGTGACTTTGGAAATACAATTAAATAGAGAAGTTGAAATATCATATATAGTATTTATTCTTTATTTGCTGTTTTTAGGAAGCCAAAAGTATAACCTATTACCCCAAATAATTGTGTGTGTGTGTGTGTGTGTCTAGGGTGAAAAATAACTTTTGACTAAACTATGAAAATGAGGTTCATAGCTTACATTTGTATGCAGTATGGAAATATCACTGTGTGCATTTATTTATATGTGAACTCTCTTTTGAAAAAATACTAACCATGTGTCCTTTTAACTTGCAGTAACTTACTGGAATTCCATTGACTTAAAAGAATTAGTTTTATCAGAGTGGCTAATTTTGTCCGTGTAAAGAGAAATGAGTGCAAATACAGTTAAAGGAATTCAGTGTTGGTCTTTTTACTCTGTGTCTTGAGGATTATTGATTTCATTCAGGTCAAATTACTTCATTGGTGATGCATTCTAAAGTCTCTAAAGTATGTTCTGTACTATGATGCAATACACTAATTTTGAGATATTTAAAAGTGTATAAAAATGTTCTACAATTTCTTCTTTCTTTCATTTTTCTGTTTTTCTCTCTAACACTTTATTATATAATATCTTGAGAGAAAGTTTGACACTGTCTCTATTACACACACAACAGAGAATGGATCTCTGTTCCAAACTTAGAACTGAAGTGAGTGTGATAACCAATGTGTCAGTTTGGATGCTCTGAACTGGATATGGCATCGTAACAAACAGACAACCATCTTTGATAGTCTGGATATCTCCACTCTACTGTTTCTATTGACTCTTGCAATCACACTTGTTCCATAGTGATGCCCAAGCATACGCTAACAGACACCCACCTCCTGTTCACCTCCTAAGCATCTCCGAGTTTTCAAATGTGGAGATCAACAGCGCACAGACTGGATAATTATCAGAGTCCCTTGAGAGAGTTATCAAGAATAATTCTTTTAGTGTGTTACAATGAAAAGTGATTAGATTAATACACTTTTATTCTATGCTATGTAAAATATTTTATAAATTATAAGTGTAGGTAAATATACAGGAGCCATAAAGCCAGAAGTAATTTTCTAGTAGTTATGGCTTAGGTACAGAGAGGGCAGCTAGGTGTGAAGTAGAAAATGTTTACTGATTTTTATAGATTTTCTATTGTGGTAGTGAAAACCTGTCCAAATTGATTGGAATTCTTGTCATACAACTTGTTGAACAGAATGAAAAAGTATATTGGAATATACAATTTCCATTTGGTGAATTACACCCTCACAAATGTTTTTAAGAAAAATTATTTTTGTACACCTTAGTCCTTCCTTCTGTTACATAATGACAATTTCACAATATTTTAAGGAAAGTGTTAAGCATAATTTAAGAATGACAGTTACACTGATATTATCAAAAGAAGAAAATAGCTAAAGGCTGCTGGGATTAAAAAGGAATGGTGTGAATAGAGAGTCAGCAAATGTTCTACAAGATCTCATGTGGTAGTGATTTCTTCTACACAGCTACATTAGAAAGAACAGATCAATAGACAGTTCTCGTTTTAAAATTACTAGAGATGACAGAAAAACATCATATGCCAGTTTTGAAACTAAGAATTTGTTATTATTGTGTGTTATGTCTATAGAAATAGCAAACTATAATTGCTTTCCACTACATGGATTGGTCTTTAAAAATCTAAACATACTTCTGCTTTTCATGTGAACTATGGTCATCTCTTTAATATTTCTAGTTATTTATACTTTTTAATTTTTGAGTATTCAGCACCCTAGTTCTGTTTAAAAACATTTGCTTCACAGTGTGAAAGTCAGCATAACATGTATGCTTTATTTCCTTAAATCAGCCATATGTCCTAAAAGTTAACACTTTCATAATCACTTCTTTCAGATTTAAGATATTACCACTACATTGATTTTAGAAATAGCTGCCATAGTGTGCAATCTCACCATTAATAATTCTACCTACCTGTAACTCAGTGCCTACCCATCCACATTTCCTCCAACACAGGCAATGTGTTCACCTCTGATTCAGCATTCTGCTCTCTGATTCTCTGATAGTAAACTTCAAATTCTATGTGTGAGTGATGCCATGTGGCCACATGTCTTTCTGTTACTGGCTTATTTTAGTTAACCTCAATCTCTATCTCCATCTGTGATGTGATAAATGACTTGGTATTACTTACTTTCCCAGCCAGAATTCCAATTTGTAGGCAGTCACTTATTGTGCATATCTATTGCATTTCTTTACAGATTCATCAGTTGATGACACTTAGGTTATTTGCACCTTTGGCTAGTCCAGGCATTCCTTAATGAACGTGACAGTGTATAACAGAAAGCAAATCGACGTCTCGGTCCTATGCTAAAAAGGACAGGACACTTTCACCCATGGCCTTTGCACAGAGTATGATATGTACTTTAGAGCACCACAAAAATTTCCTTTGTATGGATCAAAGTCAAAACCTCAAGAATTGGTATAACTCAGCCTAACATGTTCGCAAAAATTTCTGGGAGAGTTTTTTGCTATTTAGTACTACTACTTAAATACATGTATTTGTGATGGCTGCATATAACTCTCTCAAAGAGTATGAGAATTTGACAAATGGTCCTTTCTTCAGTACAAAAGTACAAGTTGACACTAATCCGGTGCTCTTGTGCTTGTGTGTGTGCGCGCACACGTGTGTGTGTGCATGTACATGTGAGTGCATAAGCAAATGTATTTCTCTAAATGTAGACTGCTTGATCCATATATTTCTTCTCTCTATATTTTTATGGCTGAGTGTACGGCACTGTGCTCTTTCCTGGGGAGTGACAGATTCTTTAGTTAACCATAGTTCTTTCTGTAGGGTTGAGAGCGTGTGGACTTTTTGCCATCCACTTTGGGATTTCCGTTAGTATCATCCTTGTTCTGGTGCAATTGTATACTCATATTTCTGAGGCCTTATGGGTTTGTTAATTTAAATTTTTTTGCTTTGTTGGTGATTAACCTGGATATATATATATTTCATACTGGATATGTTAGGTTGAACACCTTTATAGTCACAATAAGAAGTACTATGAGAACACAATTTTTAAATTCCCTTCTTTGAAGCCCATGCGTACATTTTCTATCTTGATTTATGACATTGGTCATTGCTCTACATCTGTGGGAAATGATCCATGTCAGTCTAATGCCTGCTACTGTCTGATTAATTGTCCCCATTACAGACACTAAGTGATGTGGTGTCAGCACATCTTAACCTGAGAACCCTTAGTGGCTCTGACACCAATATTGATATGTCCCTTTATGGCTGTGGTGAAATTTGCCCCAGTTTGCTCTGTGAGTTGTGCAATACCTATAAGACTCCTTTCCCACAGCTCCTGAGAGCTACCTTCTCATGCGTTGCTTGTGGTGATGTTTACATGCAGGACAAGTGGCCAGCTGCTCTGCTTATTGGTTGGATTTTGGGTTTTTTGTTTGTTTGTTTTTGCCCTGTTGCATTGATTGCTTACATCTTTGTGTTTGTAATTAGATTCCTGATAAAAAGGTTTCAACAGTCTCAGCTTTAATAGGGCTTTCCATGATGAAAACCTAAGCAAACTATACAACTAGTATTTGATCAAGGACTTTTTCCCATGACACCAGACACATTCACAGGCTGACATAAAGCAATGTTCTTCTTTGTATGTATGCATATATCAAAATAATTTAGCATAAATAGAATGCTAAGATATTTAAAAAAAAAGCCTCAAAAGTAACTTTCAAGATTAGTGGTGGAAATGATAAGATATATATATATATATATATATATATATATATATATATATATGTATGTATATATATATATATATATATATATATATATATATATATATGCACACACACACACACACACACAAACGATTAGTTCTCTTAGGATCAGAAAACATTTTTAGGAAAAACATTTTGACAACTGAAAGGACTCCTACTCATTGGGGGGAAATGCTCTTTTATTTTAATGAAATACCATCATCTGGGAAATGGACTTGAAGTTACAAAAACCACTTACCATAGATTTTGGCATCTTAAAAATTGTTACTTGTTATTTTATATTTAAAACAGAAGAAATAAACCAAGTGGTAAATAGTATCTCTGAAAAACTGACTTCAAGCCTGGAAAGTAACTTTCAATCCTCTGAAAGCCATGGTGGTTCATCTTGCCAATGCTGGCTAATTTCAGCATTAAACTTCATTCGGTTATAACTAAGAGGTGTGCCTGATGCCTGATAGATATTTAATGAATAAAGGAATCAAATACAAACTAATACAGGAAGTTATACATCAATAATAATATTCATAAAACATACTAAGAGAAAAGTCATCATCTCAGTATTTCTTTCCAGTGAATGAGGTATTTTGTTCTTAACTACTTCTGTAAGTGTTTCAGATTTTATACAATGTACTTTGATAATACTTGTCATCCCAAAATTTTCCAAGAATACCTCATTTCCCTATATATTCAACTTCATTTCCAAAAAAAAAGGTTATAACCAATTTGAACTGCCCAAAATATATATTCTTGCTTTTGTGCTTTCATTGGAATGTGACCAACTCTTGTCTTATAAAATAATGCAGCTTATCTAGGAAGCATTTAAACATACATGACAAATGCATTGTGTTTTATTCATTCTGGTGCCTTTTGACATAGGGCTGATGTCTGTTCCTTTCTGTGTAAAATAAAGGTCACAAGGAACATTGAGTGTAGATAAATTGGGGTAACAATTTCTGTTCATGGTTTTCATATTTTAATGTAATTGAAAATTAGATGCAAATTGTAGACTATCCACCAAAAAATTCACATCTCTTTAATTGTTACTTTAGAATGAAGTTGATTTTTATTGTCTCCCCCCCAAAAAAAAACCTGTAGTTTTACAGTTATAATTGACAAGATAGCAAAATAAAGATAGCATAAATAGACGTGTTCTAAGTTCATTTATGCCTCTCACTTGAAAATATGTGATTTTCTCACAATTTCAACATATATGTTAGAGGACAAGAATTTTATAATTTAAGTTGAAGCCAAGGACATGGCAGTATTACCTCAAGACTGTGATCTTTCTATACATTTTGGAAAATTTCCTCTTCAACTTCAGGACAGTCAATAAACAAGAACATCTTGATAGTCTGTCAATCTTCTTTCCCCTTAGACAATGATTCTTTTTATTTAACTATAATTTAATGGAAGAGAGTTCTCATTCATTTGTCTTTCAAGATATTTTGGTTTTAGTGAAGTCACTTAATGGAATGTTCTCACCAAGTTTCCTTTGGTGATCCAGAATTGACTATGAGGTCCAGACTGTCTTGTTTGCCTGAGAATTCTCCTGGTTGTATTTTTGGTCAAGCGCTTCTTTGAATATGGTAGAACCACAATAGTAAGAAACTCTTCTTGATGCTTTATTTGAGAAAAAATTTGCCACGGCATCGATCCTTTTGCTTGTAATATTACCTGTGATCTTTTAGATAAAGCATTGCAGTGGTTGGTCTGGAACACTGAATTGATGAGAGACACAGCACCCCAGTTCCATGCTGCGTAAAAAGGATGATGTGAGAAGGAGAGCAGCATTCATCTCTCTTTGATTTCTGACTGTGGATTCAATGATCAGGCACTGTTCAATCTTGTTGCCAAGCCTTCCACTCCATAATGAACTGAAACTCAAGCAACGATCCAATATAAAACCCTCATCTCCTATGTGGCCATTGAGAATATGACATACAACAAGAAAAGTAACCAATGCAGGTGGTGTCCACCAGAGTTCTTCCTTGTGGGGCTGCCCTTTGCCCTTTGAAATCAGTTATTGATTTCATCAGTATATACAGTTACTTTTATCCCATCAAAATTCAACTACATATGTTAGTAACTATTAATGACAACTAATTCAAACAGAGCATTTCACTAATTTACTGTCCAGCAGATTTACAAAAAGGGGTAGATTTATGACAAGTACTATATACAATATAATATTGTAATTCTTTATGAGCAAAAATGCCACAAAATATTGGTATGATTTCTTTTTTAAATTTTGAGGTGGGACCTCACCATGTTTCCGTTGGTGGTCTGCAATTCACTATGAAGTCCAGCCCAGTCTTCAAGTAATAGAAACCTGCTTGCTACTACTTCTCTGGTCCTTGGATCCACCTGCCTGGGCCTCTCCAGTGCTGAGATTAATGGTGTGCACCACGATCGCCCTGCCATTGTTATAATCTTTCATGAATAGAAACTTTTACAAAATTTCGCATTTATTATTTGCCAATTCCCATCACTTTGTTTAAAGATGCTTCATACATTTCTTCTCTTTAAATTCATAACACACATAATAACCAAGAGGCAATGAAAGCATGGATCATATCATAAGTTATAATACAGCAATCGATACAGACCTGACTGAGCGGCGTGTGCCCACCACGTAGTCAATGGTATAAACACAAGTAATAGTAAGTACAGGAGAGAAAAACATGGATGAATTTGAAGGGGGAAAAATGCTCAGAATGACCATTTTCAAAGTTTCTTTTTTTGTTTCTAGTTTTGAGAGAGTGTGTGTTCATTTTCCAGTTCTTTCTTCATGTTTCTTTTGAGGCCTATATGTTACATGATACTTAATACAAGATGAAGAATGGCAGCTTCCCATATGTCCTAATGGCTACTTCCTGGGTCAGCTAAGGGGAAGTCCTTACACCTCCATCTCTTGCTTTACAAATCTAGGACACAGTTTCCTCACGGGACTTCTAGCGTTCTCTCCTGCATGGTGATCACGTATTTCGCAATTAATTCGGGGGATTGTATCAGGTTAAATAATATTTTAGAGCTCCTGGTATGGTGTGGCATCCCAAGAGCATACAAAGCACGGACAGGGAGAAGATAGCTTCGTGTTTATTGCAGTTCAGCATGCCACAGTCATTACAGCTTGTAGCAATTATTGAGCATGAATGCAAAATACTGTGCTTTCTTTCCCAGTATGCCTTCCAGCAGACTAGAAACTTAGTGTGTCCATTAAGTTAAGTCTGCTGTCAAATTTCCATAAAATGTTGTGGTACGGAATAGCAGCTTAAATATTTCCAAATTGGAGCCAATCTTCAGAGTTTATACTCTAGTGTTTGTGCAAGTAATTTGTTTAAATATTAATAATCATGATAAACCGGCAAAAGTCAGAGACCATCGCATGACGATTTAGACTTTTACACCTGGAGAAAATAGGTAAAATATTTTATAACATTGGAAGCTGTTTTTTAAATTCAGTGTTTAGGGAATTTATGGAGATTTGACATATTAAAAAAAAAAAGGAAGAAAAAGAGAAAGTGAGGAAGGAAATTAAGAGAAAGGATTTTAAAAAAAAGCATAAATACAGAAGGACAGAAGGATCAAAAAAAAAAGCATAAATACGGTAAATGTAGAAATGTCAGGAAAATGTGACTCAAATTTTCTACTCTCTTACATACCATCACAGGAATAGAGGCAAAATGAAACTGTAGCTGGAGTCAGGACTGTGTAACAATGTAGTGATATCTTGTTTATTCTTTAACAAAAAAAGCTTACCTGAATATCTCAGAGAAGAGCTAGCCACTAGTTAACTATAGAGGCCTGGATGTCTGTACAGGCACGAAGTAGCATGGCTGGGCAGAGAGAGGAAGTTATAAGTCTGGAGGAGACAGGTGCTCAGTCTGTTTTTGGCTGGGAAGTTAATGAAGTAACTTACTCCTTCGTCTCTCTAGTCTTTCAGCATTTTCCCTTATACCTGACTCTGGGCTTTTATTGCTAAGGCCTATTAGAATTCATGTCACATAGCAATGCCCTATCAACAGCATCAAGCAGAGATAAGCCAGCACACCCATCTGTAAAAACAAGAGTGATTTTCTGCCCGTCACCATGTCTGAAAATTGAGAAGGTGACTTAGCTTCATTGTAAAAACTGGTCTTCTCTACTATGGAGTGTGAGCTGCACTGTTACTGTAGGGAAGGGATACAGCATGCTTATGACACTGCTTTTACCTATGCCCTAAAATCATTAGTCACCCATAAGGACAAAGACTCTAAGTGTCCATTGAATCCTGAAAAGAGACAAACCACACCTCTCAACTCTCTATGGATTCCTGTAGAACGCCTGGAAACAGTGATCTGTAAAAGTCCCAGCTCTGGACCTTGCTTCTTACTATGGTGGTTCATGTTGTTCTGACTGCTGCCTCATCATGTACTGTGAAATTTTACACAGCCACGTTGTCTTCGAGGCAGATTTGATGCATTGATATGCATAATGATCTTACAAGGTGGCGTACAGTAAAATGAAATTAAATTCATCACATTAAGGTCTGACTGTATTTGACAATGTTTTTCAAATACTCACTGTGGCAAATTTCTAAGCATCAACACACAGGATAGCAGGGAGATGGACTATTAATTAAATTGAAACGTCACTCTGAATATAAACCTAATCTCACACAGTTATGATTCCTGGACTGTCTTGACTTAGATAGCACAAAGCTGTCCGACCAGCATGTACTATGGGCCCTCTTAATATATGTGCAATCATATTGCCATTTCTGCAAAAACACACATTCTATTTGTGTGTTTCTTAGGTTTGTTGTTGTTGTCGTTGTTATTTTTCTGTACAACAACGTATCTAAATTGGGTGAGTTTTAAAGAACAAAACCTTCTTAGAGTCCCATAGTCTGAGAAAATCAGGGATGACACATTGCAGGGACTGAAGATCAGAGGAATGCTGGAGCCTCGAAGTCAGCAGTGTGGGAAATTGCCTGATATTGTTCATGGCCTGATCAAACCTTTAAAAGCTTCTTGTCTTAATGTCAGCACATTAGAATCACCTTCATTTTTGAAGAGACCCATTTAAGGCAAAACAATGTACAGAGGAAGGGGAAATAAAAATCTAGAGACCTGTGTGCATAACAGTTCATACTAATGCTGCCGTAAGAGGATAATGATAATGTTCTTGATAGTGTTCAACTACCTGAGGCCAGGTTTTGTGTCACCGAAAGATTAATACCGATAATATGTAAAGTGTGTAGAAAACTGTTTACATATTTAAGTGCTAATATTACTGTTATTATTGTTATTCTCTATTGAACACAATAGAGAGGAAGTTTATAAAGCTGTTATTATGACGTTCATTATCACCTCCACTGAATCTTTGCTAGGATGAGAACGCAGCATTGTGGAATCTTTTTTTCAATGTCGCTTTAAATGGGGATATCTATGAGGTACAATAAGAGCATGTCAGAAGGATAACACCCTACCAATACTTCTCCCCTAGAATCTAAGTCACTGCTAATAACACATGACTTAAAGGCAGGTCTTAGCCAACTCTTAAAATTTGGCATCACAGAAAGAATAATGTAGCTTAGGCTATTATTGCAGATATGAAAGTCCACTAGACTTCTACTGAAGCAAATAATAGTATTTACAGATTGATATTCATTTATTTTGTAGAAATTTATTTAACTCATGATGGCATGAGACAATCTAACATGCAATCTTCTCTCCCAGAGCTTCCGTCCTGATTTCATTTCTTCTAATGAATAAAACATATTAGATTTGCTTACAGCAGAAAACAAAAAAAATGTAAGAATTCATAACATTGAAAATGATGAAATGATTATTTTTTATTTGGAAGCAGTCTTTCTAATACTAATTAAATTTATATATGCTATGGTTATGCAAAATCACTTTCATTATGTAAACTGTTTTTTATAGAAATGTTATAAAAATGAAATCACTCAACATAAATAGCAAGTAATGGGTAGTCATTGCCAAAGGGTTAGCATTTAGACTGTATGAAGAAATTCAAACACTCATTAGCTATGCAGGTTTGGAATTTCCCAAGGAACCGCCTCTTGCCTGGTCACTAAACACCATCCCTGCCCTTCTTGAGACCTGGACTTAAAGCCCCAGTTAACCCACAACAAAGAATCTGCTTTTGCACCCCATTCAGGCTCTTGGTGGTATTTGGGGGTTCTGGACTTTGGGCATAACAGGAAAAAAAATAATTTACAGATTGAAAAGCCCACTCCATATGGTGGGGTACCTTGCTCAGCCTTGGTACAGGGGAAGGCTTTGTCCTGTCTCAGCTTGGTATACCAGACTTGGTTGACTACCCAAGGAAGGCCTTACCCCCTCTGAGAAGTGGATGGGGGTGGGAAGGGACGAGGTGTGTGGGGGGGGACAGGAGACAGGGAGGGTGGGAACAGGGGTTGGTATGTAAATTAAAAAATATTTTTAAAATAAAAAAATAAACAGAAAAGTCACTGATGCTCCCTTGCTTATTATAACACTTCACACAATAGTAAAAATGGAAATAGTGTCAATGTCTATAAGTTGATAAACGGCTAACAAAGTACAACCATATGCATATTAGAATATTCTCCAAACCCAAGAATGTTGGGTGGGGCTGGAAATCATTATGTGAAATTAATTGTACAACAAAGACAATTACCCAGGGTCCCACGATTCTGTTTGCATATATTATCATAAAAAAGGCAATACCTTTTATTTTACGGTACAATAACTGATATCATAGAATTTTCTCTAGTATGGATAATAGAATTTACACATACATACATATGTATGTATGTATACTATTTATAATTAGGACTTAGAATACTGCATTTAACTTCATTAAAGAAAGAAGTCTGGTTTGGGGATTTATACTAGAGTGACTGTAATATTAAGTATTATAGTATGTCTCAAAAAGATGAAAGAAGTTTGAAAATCATTCTGTGAAAACGTCTTTTATACACATATCACAATGCCACATATCATCATGTGTTTTTTGCATACCCATGCATATTTGGGGGTTTTACTTTTTGGCAAACATTTTCTGAACCAGAAACTTACAGTATAGACGATTCCTTTCTTTCTATTAATGCCATCTGTTATCTTTACTTTCCCAGGACCTTATTATGGATGTAGAACAAAGTTGAACATTTTGTTTCAGATTCTCTTTTTTGTAGGCCAAGCATACATTGGCATTTTAAGCAATTTAACTTTACTTGAATAAGTTGTGGAGATTTTCCTGAATAAGTTAATCAAGTGGAAAAGTGTGGCAGCATATTTTGAAGAGTTTAAATATGTTAACTATGTTTGAAATTGAGTCTATATATTTAACAAAAAGTATTTATGCTTCTTTTCAAGCCAATCTCATGTCAGGAGTAAAAAGCACTCCTCATCCCTGAATGAATAGGAATCCTAGGAATCCTCGCCTTTTTTCCCTTTAGGCATTCAAATAACATTAGCCCTTAAATGTGGTAATTTGCCCAAAAAGTTGCCTGAACTCCAAACAAAATACTCTGCAATTTCACTTTATTTCCTTTTATTAAGTATTCTTGAATAGTATACTAAAACAGTAAATGTCATCTCTCTTTTATCCTGGGTGAGGTAGACTCATTATAGCTGAGCCTCTATAAGTGAATGAGATGCGATTCTGAGCTTTGGAAATGCCCTGAGCCCGAGATGTGGGCAGGTAATCATTATCTGTGTTCCCTATATACAAAATCTCTGGCACCACTAATTGCATTTTTTAAATTCATTTTCTCTCTCTGTTCTTTTCACCCCCTCTCTGGTGTCTGTGTGTGTGTGTGTGTGTGTGTGTGTGTGTGTGTGTGTGTGTGCGTGCGTGTTTGTGGTTCCTTTCATGGTACTCTGTCTCTCATCTATGCAAACTCCAATTACACATTCATTTGTCCACACGTGTAACTTCTGAGATCTGCTGTGGCTATTGACTTTATGGGACAATTGATACATCAAAGAACCGAATCAGGAAGTCAGATAAAATTTCTCTTCCTAAGGCTCACATTGACTTTACAGATTGGTGAGAGGATTCAAACATTAAGCTTAACCAGATAGCTTGAATAAACATTAGTATTCAAATTCATGCTGTGTATCAAACTATTGCAAACCTTTTATTCTTATTAGATCACGTGTGTGTGTGTGTGTGTGTGTGTGTGTGTGTGTGTGTGTGTGTAACCAAAGAAAGTTTTCTGCACTAAATATCTGAGAAGTAAAATCATCCTTGTCTAATGTTTACTATAAGGGATAATTAAATCTTAATTAGCTTCATCACTGGTGAGTCATTCAGGAAATATACAGTATCCTTTTTGATTGCTCTATATACAAAATTACAACATTTAGTCTTCTCATCCATTTTTAACATTTAAAAATTTGGTGCTGAGTTTAACAGGGTTAAACACACATCTGATGAGATAGCAGGATCATCCACAGAAATATATTCAAATGATCACTGAAGTAATTACTTTGAATTACAACCTGCAATTACTTTCTCCTCCAAGCCCAGACTTCTGTCTGTCCTACAGAAATTTAAACTCGGCAAATCAAAAATGCTTATTACTAATTAATTTCTTTCCCCTGTATTCTGCACTTCAGATTATAAAAATTCCATCCATCCCATCTCACAAGCTAGAAATCTTTTTGCTTTACATTCTAATTTAACTTTGACATTTGGCAATATTTGTGAATTTCCTAAAAATTAAATAAACAAAAGTAAGGTGTACTGTTATAGAGTAATTTCCCAGCATGTATGATGTCTTAGCTAAACATCTGAGAACCACAAACCACAAAAACATTTAAATAGGGACAGGATGTTTCACTCAATCAGCAGCATGCTTGACTCACAAGCACTGAGTTCCATTAGACATATTCTAAAATGCAGGTAATGGTGGCTGATGCCTGTAATCCAAGAGCTGAGAAGGTTGAACCCAAAGCGTCCCATGGTTCTCACTGACTACCCAATATGGCCTACCTAATGACTTCTGAGAGTCATTGTCTCATAGGAGGCAGATGGTGTTCCTAAGGATAACACCCAAGGATGACCTATGACCTCTCTTTCTCTGTCTGCCTCTCTCCACACACACACACTTCAAAAATAATAACTTAATCAGCAAAATTATGTTTCCTTAAATCATAGCCTTCCCAAACACAACATAAGGGTTTCCCTTATATTGAATCCTGCCTCTCAAGTCATAGTTTTGTACACAAGAGAAACTGATCTGAAATGTATCTAAATCCAGACAGTTACAAGTAGTTCACTCTTTGTCTAAATATATATGGCAACTTTTATGTTTGTTTGCAAAATAAACCACGGTGTTTCCTGCCTAGACTCATATCTTACCATGTATCATCTCCTTTCTAGATACTCTGCATACATACTTTTATGCCATAGACAGAATAAACCTTTTTACCATAGACAGAATAAAAGACAATGGCAGACTTAAAAGTTGGATCATTGATAATGTTAACATGGCCCTTTGGGATGTGTTCTCTGATGGACTTTTTTTGGAGTGATGCAATACATGTCTATTCCCTTCAGAAGGAAAACCTACAACAGACCGAAGTAGGAATACCACCTAGTCCAATTTGGTAAACCAATTAGTTTTATTGGGTTTATTTAAGAGAATATGGTTGAAGAGCAGAAAAGTCTCACAGATAGCTGCAAATTACCAAACGGCAACCCCAGTATGGGTGGTAGTTGTCAAATGCTTAAAACCAGAAGCATATTTCATAGCCTGCATGCAGCCCAGGGTTGGAAAGTTTCCATTCCTCATGGTTTAATTAGTCTAAGCCTCTTCCAGTCAGCTTGGCTGGTCTCTACATCCTTCAGACTTCTTCATCTTGTCTCAGAATCTCCTTTACAGTTTGGCTCATCTGAGAGTAACTCTCAATACTTTTTATTGTTTATTTTTGGGTGGGAGTTGCCAGTAAATCTGGTTTGTTTCAGGGACTTCCTTAAACTATGTTGACTTATTTTCTTTCTGTTTTAAGGAGCTTCTGGGCAACATGGAATGTTTCAGTCTTGAAAGAAACGGTTACACAAGGAGCTAGCTATAGAAACATTGTTACATGAAGTCTGAAATCACATCTTACAAGTCTATGAATGTGTAAAGGATACTTCTCACTTTATAACTCAGTACAAAAATATAGATTTAATGAAGAATGTGAATGGATATGAAGTACTAGTAACACACCATGAAAAAAAAATCTAAGAATTATTATTGAAAGTCTTTAGTAAGTATCAAATGAATGAATGTTCATTATAGGTAACATGGTTGAATAATGGTGATGTCATTTTGTCTCAATCCAAAGAGTTGATTACCTATCAATTATAGCTTTTCATTCCTCCAACAGATTCACCCAACCCAGGAAGAGTAAACCTTACCATATTCTGCATTTCCAACTTTGTACTAGGTGTGTCAGACAGCGTAGCCCTTGGCCTTATTTGGAAATGTTTATTCACTGGGACTTAGCAGCTAACATCAAGCTTGCCTCTGAAGTTCACTGCTCCAACTCTTCCCAGGCTTCAGCCTCTTCCCATCCCTCCTGAGTACAGTCTTCCCAGAACTTGGTTCATTTCTTCGGGAATATTCTCCTTCCTTCTGGAAGTGAACGTGGTTTTTGGTAGATAAGATTTTATTAGGAAATGTAATTTTAGTTTGTTTTCTTTTCCCTTTTGTTGCCCTAGAAGAATGTTTCAGGGAAGGCAGGTTCCTTATTACCCCATAAAGAGATACAAACAAACAGAGACTAGTGATGCAAAACTCTAGAGATATTAAATTTTTTACTAAAATATGCTGAACAAAATGTTGGCAGGCAGAAGGTTTCACCTAAAGATAAAGATGCAGTTATCAAACAAGGGTTATCTTGAATTTAGCTAAATAGTGAAGAATCACAAGGCTTGAAATAAACATGGCATTGGGTAGAATGAGAAATGTTAAGTCTGGGAATATTAGCAGCATCTTTTTACAGACCATCACTCTGTTATTGGAATAAAAAAAGTTCCATACTAAATTCTATTCTGAATTGGCAATATTGAAACCCATCAACAAAACCCCAAAATATCAAATCACCTTTTATTGCAAAGCAGAATAAAAACTAGCTAAAACTAAAAGTCTGTGTGGGTTCAGTGGGAGGGAGTTCTGCCTGTTCGCGCTCATGGTGTGCTTTGTGGAGAAAGTATGGAAATTTCATTGATAACTCTTCACCAAGGAAGGAAGTGGTGGAATGGGTCACCCTCATTTAGGTGGAGAATGTGAAAGAGATGGTGAATTCTGGGTTGTATGACTTTAAAACAACTTAAAAACAAATATCCTGAGAAACTGTTTGTGGCTTGAGCAGGTGCAAACAGTTGAGTTAGTGCGCTGAAAGGCTCCAAAGAAAATGACTGTGAAATCCCTGTGCCTGGGGGTATTTCAGTAACTGATAAAAATGGTAAAGTTTTAGGAGAACTCAATAAAGAAGAAGATAGAATTCTGGTTTCTAGAGGTGTCCCTTGGTGGTAAATTACCTACAAATTTCCTGCCTTTGAAAGGCCAGAAGCAAGTAATTCACCTTGACCTAAAAGTTATAGCTGATGTAGGTCAAGTGGGGTTCCCAAATGCTGCAAAATCTTCCTCGCAGATTATGCATTTACAACGCTAAAGCCTGAACTTAAAAAGATTACAGACTATGATTTCAAACAGATTTCAGTAGCTGATCTCTCAGGTTTGATAGAAGGAGCACTTAAGAGCAAAGGAACCGGCCACAAATTCCTCAACATTTTAGAGAGAACCAGACGACTGCCTTTTGTTGTTGACATTTCTGGATTTCAGCTCCTTTCTGTAACTCAATACATAACTGCCTTTGAAACTATAGTACTTCTTTCAAAAGAGCTGGAGTTATACAAAGAGGAACCGAAGACAAAACCTGCACTCTTGGAAGTTAATAAGGTGGACTTGCAGGTGCCCCAGTTAAACCTGAAGGACTGATGAAGTAGCTCCAGCACCCTGCAGATTTTCTGCGTTTATTGGAAAAGAGAAGGCAGTGGAGTTCCAACATATCATCCCCATCTCAGCAGTTACTGGGGAAGGGATGGAAGAGTTGAAGATCGGTGTGAGAAAGTCACCGAAGGAGCAGGACAGCAAAGACAGCGATGCACATATAGGAGACAATTGCTTAATTTGCAGATTTCCAATACAGCAAATGCAAGTGGAGATTATTAATGATAGGGAAATAAAGGGTAAAGAGATATTGCTCAAAAGATACAAAGTTTCAGTTAAACTCTGCAGATATGTTGGATAGCTTATTGTTAGAACAGTGTATTATATTTTAATAATTTGAAATAAAATAGATTTTAAGTGTTCTGACTACAAAAACCGGAGAAAATATATTTTAAATTAGTTTGACTCTGTATTTCAAAAGACTCTGTGTATGATAAAGACACATGTGTAATTTGCATGTGTCAGGTAAAAATGATACGTCAGTTAAAAAATAGCTAAAATCTCAAAGTTTAGTATCCCCCCAAATAAACTGTACAATTTGTGAGACAAATTTATAATTGTTACTCATTTAGAGTGGTAAATAACTAACTGCAACTAGGAATAAAAGTACTCAGTAAAAAAAAAAAAAAAAAAAAAAAAAAAAAAAAAAAAGAACCCAGAAACTTAGGAAGTAGATATTAGAAAACAGGATTAGTAGTAGAAGTAGAAGATAGGGGGGAAAGCAAAAATTAAACCTTAAATTAATAAAGACTTATAGAGTATTATTAAACTAAGATTGAATGACTGGTTTGTTAGACATATCAAACTAAAGGATTCCATAGTCTACAAAGGGAAAGTCAATATGTGCCAAATTTAGAGCTTCACTTTTAAATTTTATTACTTACATCTAGTGGAAACATATTTATTCTATATCTTAGGCAAATAATGAGCTGAAAAATATTTGTACCAGAGAAGGAGATGAAATCATGCTGAGTCATTAAAAAGAAGCCAAGTAAAGCAGCAGACACAGAAGATATTTGTACATGACTAAATTTTGGGATCAGAAAGAAAGTAAAATTGATGAGAGAGATCAAAGATCAAAGTACAGAGTAGAGAGACGTATTATATTCATTTCCAATAAAAAAGTGATAGCTTTAGGGGACATTCACTAGCTAGAGTACTACTCGTGGTGTACTGCACTGAACACGGCCCATTCATTTCCAGTGGTCCAGTCATAGAGGGCAGATACAAATCAGGCAATATACTAAGAAAAAACACATAATGCTAAAGAAGTATCAGGCTACACAATTACAAAAATTATGAAAAGTAAACTGAACATTTATGAGTAGAATAACAATAAGGTCATAAGGTTAAAAAACTATTATTTATATTAAAAATGAAACTGTATATTATGCTTCATGTAAACTAAGATACATCCTGTTATCTTAGTTATTTAACAAAATTTTATGAGACTTTTAGCTTAAAAATTATCTCCCTACAGTGAGTAAAGCTGTTTTATATTTAGCCCATCTATACTACTGATGTTTCCAATATAGTTCTTGGCATATGAAAAACTAGTCTTTCTTTGACTCTTCATACAACTATCAAATCTTGTTGTGGCTGTCTTTTTAAATTTTGTTATTGTTAATATATTAGACATTATATGCTATTTAGAACTTACTTAGAAAACTATTTCTAAATAATACAGGAGAGGAAACTAAATGGATTAGTAAATGAAAAACAGTATCTTTATTCATGTTATTCTCAAACTATGCCATTCACTTGTGACTTTTTACTGATGGGCATATTTGATTTTCAATGAGAAATGTTTTAGACAAATATTAGTGTCATTTCTGGTTAGAAGGGGCAAGTGTCCACAATTGCATTGGAGATTGTGGGCTCCAAGGAGAAGACTTCTTGACTCTAGAAAGGCAAATAGGTCAGGGGTGAGAGGAGACAATGGCCTTTCTGTTACTAGTGTTCTTAGACTCTTCCAACTTCTACTGGAAGGTCTCCAGCTAAGTTTTCTTTTTCACAACAGCCTCATATTTCATCATTTTCCACATGGCTATATTGTAGTGTATTCTTCTAGAATAAAGAGGCTAGTGAGCTGGATCAACAGTTTATTCCTCCTTGGGCAACGGAAACAAGTTTATTTCTGAGCCTCTGTATCCAGAAGCATGAAAATGCATGTACCTAACACAAATCCACAAACACACAGAGAGACACACATACAGAAACACTCCCACACACTTAAAGTATCCAACACTCTACACAGTCTCCCAGCCAACTGCTACTGCTTAAAGAAATGGGAGGAAATAGTAAGGCCTAAGATGTAGAAGTCATTTGTCTTTACCTTTTTTGTCACCTTGCAAATATATTATTTTCTGCCTTGTTCCTGATATCCCTCGTGGAATGTGACTCTCCTGATGTGTTATTATGGCTTTGTATTCAGAGCTGTGGCATTCTCTTGTGTCTCTACCTTGGTATAACTCGGTTCATTGCGATCAGAGGATTCTTTTCTTGCAAAACAATTTCACCCACCGATTTGCAGGTATTCCACTGTGATTGTTTCGTTTCGTGTGTGTGTGTGTGTGTGTGTGTGTGTTCCCCACAAGCTTTTTACACAAATAATTAAAAGAACCAAGTAGAAGGCTCAGAGAGGGAATTCTGAAGGGGGTTGGGGGAAGTTCATAAATAAATGGCCTAATCTCCAAAGTAATTGACATTACACTTCCAAATGAGGCTATAAACAGATATTTTCTAATTCCCTTTATAGGTAGGTATGCACCAAGCATGGCTCAAATAAAACTGTTGTAGTAAAAGCCTATGGGAATTGTAGTCTTTGAAATATCAAGTTTCATAAGGTGATGGGCTTTGACAGAATTTTAGATAGAATGCATTTTTCACTAAAATTTAAAATAACTGTCATGATGGTATTAAAGCCATAGTCATTATTTTAATAAATCTTGCATATATGAATTTAAATGATACATTTTCATAGTATGCAATCTTACTGTGGAGGGAAGTGTTCCATCTTTTCCGGGTGTTTGTTGATATCGTAAAACCATTTTAAGAGACTTTTGTTTTCAAAGAGGAAATAATATATACTGGAGTCTAAGGTCTTCTACTTCAATATGTTGATAACTTAAGGAAACACTGGTCTTTCTCCCACTTGCAAAGAGACTAGGAAACTTCATTAAACACTGGCTGGGCTCAAGGAAAGTGTCATCAACTCAGCAAGATATTTTGCTGAATCGTCGAAATACACAGAGCTAAAAGCATTAATTTTCCCTGAAAAGTATTCTTGAAATCTGTGCTGTTATGGAAACAGAAGCAAAGTCAGCTGAAAAGGTACAGTCAAATCTACCTTTAAGTGGAAATATATATAATCAATTTTGAGTGAAGTGTTGTTATTTATTATAGGACAAAATTTGATCCAACTGGGTTTTTAATGGAGACAATTTAATAAAGTACTTGATCAAATATCTCTTTCATATTGAAATGATAGCCCTACTTCTACAGTTCTACTGCTAGACCATTATTTTTTCTCAGTGGTTCCAAGAAATGCATTCCAGAAGCCATGGCTCGCTATGTAATATGAAGACAAAACCAAACAAAAATGAGAGAGACAGAGAGAAGCAACTTTTATGTAATAAAGAAATCAAATCTGACAATATTCTCATTAATGTGAGTCACAAAGCTTCTGTCCTTGCTTGCAATACAAAATAAGTGAAATGTAGTTTATGCTATAGCAATGAATGTCTCTGGTGGATAATTTACAGCACTTCCTCACAGCCCAAAGGACAAAAGTCACACACACCATGTGAGCTCCTGTGTATGGAAATGATGGCTCTTCCCATCCTATATTTTACATTGCATTTTCCCCCATTGGATCATAGTAGATCTTATCATTGATTCCATATGCTTTGTGACCAGAACACTTACTCTCAATAGTTGGCACTATGTGTATTCCTGAGACTTTTCCCCTATTCTGTGTATACACTCCTTACTCTTCGCTCCAGAACTTTGAAACATGGTTAATGTTTCAAGTGCTTTTTTTTTTTTTCTCACATGTACCTAACTATTTCTATAAGTCAGAGAATTTGGGGATTAAGGGTTGTAATTAGTAATTTCAGATAAGAGATTTGAGAAATATTAGCCCCCTATTGAATCTTCAGTGAAAATATTTAAGAATCAATAGAATTTCTTGGGAAATTTTCAGATATCACATGTGTGACTGAGAAAGCTAAAATGTGCCCAAAGAATCACCAATATAATGAGAGGAATTTTCCAAATTCCTATGCTGTCCTGTGAACTGCTTGGTCCTTGCTAAGTGAATGTATGATTCCACTGGTGCTTATCCCAGACTAGGGTTCACAGCTCTCATCACCTAAAATAGAATATTTTAAATAAATCTGTGCTTGTTTATCTCATTTGTTCATGACCATGAAGTAATTCTGTATTTATATGCAGATGGAATATTTAACATGTTAATATTTATCACTGACACAATTTTCAGCCTAGATAAATTGTAATTTAAATTATTTTTGTATGTCATTAAATGATTTTCTTTATTTTATGACAATGTGGATTACTGCATGGGTATCTCCCTTTATCTGTGAAACACAGTCTATGGCAATCCCTAAAATTTGGATGAAGTTCTTGAAAAAACAGTTTCAATAGCAATTCAGACCAAAATGTTTCAAATAAATCACCTACTTTACCTTTTCCTTAAAGTTCTGTGTAACTTTTTCTAGCGTATATGTAATGAATAGGTTTGTAATGAATACATTTGAGGTATGAAAAATAAATCTTGAGATAGAAACTTAGCCATTAGTAGAGTGATACCTTGCAAGCATGAGATTCGTGGTTTGACTCTTACAACCCAGCTAAAATTGCTTAGATGGTGATTTGTGATTGTCATTTCAATGCTTGGCAGGGGAAGGAATAGTTGATCCCTGTAATACACTGGTCTGTGAGTCTAGCCTAATAGGTTAGTAGCTTTGGACAGTTAAAATCTCAATATCCCAAATGATGTGAATGGGTTCTCTGAGTACAACACACTAGGTTGACTCTTGGTTTCCATTTTGACAAGTATGGACACAAATTCACACACACACACACACACACACACGTATAACCACAAGTATTAAAATGTTTTTAAAAGAAAATAAATGCATGAGGGTCTCAAACTAGAATATATCTTCTTTCTTGATTTGGAAATATATCTAAGAGAAATCACTAATTTTAATTCAAAAGACTTATTAATTACCGTAGTTCAGCCTCAAAGCCATCGTAAGTTACATTTGGTTAAGATTCTGTTGTTGTTGCTTTGTTTTTTTTTGTTTGGTTGGTATTTTTTTTTTTGAGACAGTGTATCTCTGTGTGACCTTGGCTGTCCTTGAACTCACCCTATAGACCAGGCTGGCTTCAAACTGAAAGAAATCTACCTGCCTCTGCCTCCTGAGTGCTTGGACTATGCTAAGATATATATAAATGTTCAGAAATCTTCTTTCACTGTTGAATATTCCCTCCAAGTGAGGGACTGGAAACTTACCTCAATCAGAGTAGAAATCCTTCTGTGTTCCATCACTGTATACCCATATTGCTGGCACTGTAGATGTGCTGCTGTCCTGTTATTGTAATATGAATAAAGATGACTATGTTGTACATATACTTACCTATCTTATATTTTAAATAATAACATATTTATTGTTTGATAAATGCATTTACACACATAGAACTCTATTTGATCATACTTGTCCCCTAAGTCTCAATACCCCCACCCTCCAGCCTACTCTTTCCTTTAAACTTTGTGTCCTTTCTGTGATGAAGGGAATCCGATTTGTGTTGGCCATATACTCATAGGTATGAACCCATCCACTGGAACATAGGAGATGCACCAAGAGTTGCATCTCACTGAATAATGAATGTTCTGTCTCCGAGAAGTCTGAAACTTTTATAGCTACGCAGATTACTCAGGTAGGGTAGATTGTGTTCATCAATATTTATGTAGACAAACTAGTGAAGTACACACTTAATATTATCTAGAAAACATCTCGAAATACAAACATACTAACAAATCAGCCAACTAAGAAGTGATTATAAATAGTTGTTGTATGTCTGGAGATTACCCAGGTAGGGTGGATTGTGTTCATCAATATTTATGTAGACAAACTAGTGAAATACACACTTAATATTATCTAGAAAACATCTCGAAATACAAACATACTAACAAATCAGCCAACTAAGAAGTGATTATAAATAGTTGTTGTATGTCTGGAGCTGGCAGGACAAGACAGTTTTACAAGGCAACAGAGCTTGGTGTTTTGGGGGTTTGCTTATGTTTTTCTAGATGCTAAAATATCTGTTGAAGCATACTGACTCTCCACCCTCAAGATCCAGTGCCATTCTCCTTCATCTGGGTCTGTGAGATTCTGATTGTACCAACTCTTGGAACTACCTGACATGTTCTGAATAATTTGATTTTCTGAAATAACTACCTAGTGTGAGTTTCGTGTTTTCTAAGATCTATTTGTTCCTGGGGGGGGGGGGGAAATGAGCACATTGTGATAGAATGTAATTTTACTTAATATCCTTTAGCAGTTTTTGAACACGTAAGCTGAATCTGACTTTACCTTTGTAGCCACAGAAATTTTACCCAAGTTGCTTTGCTTGGTATTATTTTAAACTTTAAAATGCATGTCATATATGAGTTGTAATGTATGTTAATTGTATACCATATTTTATTAAAATATAGCAGAAAATAAAGTCTGAGGAAGTTAAGAACTTGCCCTGAGGAATATGCCAAAGTTATAGTTGAAATTCTTATTTGTTTCTGGCTTACTTTTTCATAAAAGCTGAATTGATTTTTGTATGTTTTCATCATATTTTTCTCTCTGATGACTCAGTTTCTTTTATTTGTCATCATTATTATTTAACTTAGAAACAATATTGTTTTTTCAATTCCAGTTCCCACTTCCTCTCCTGCCCCTCCCCGACCCCATATCCCATCCTCATTCTGTTCCCCAGGGAAAGTGAGATCTTCCATGGGGGATCTACAAATTCTGCCACATCAGCAGACTGATTCCCAATTTCCCGAGGAACCACCATAATAATTTCCACAGTGGCTGTTCATGCTTGCACCCCCACCAGCAGTGGAGGAGAGTCCCCCTTTCTCCACATCCTCTCCAGCATAAACTGTCTTTGGTGTTTTTTATTTTAGCCATTCTGGCAGGAGTAAGATGGTATCTCAAAGTTGTTTTGATTTGTATTTCCCTTATGGTTAAGGATGTTGAGCACTTTCTTATATGTCTTTCAGCCTTTTTGATTTCCTCTATTGGAGAATTCTCTCTGCAGTTCTGTACATTTTTAAATATGGTTATTTGATGTTTGGGTGACTAGCTTTGCAATTTCTTTGTATATTTTTGATATCAGCCCTCTGTCAAATGTGGGTTTGGTGAAGTCATTTTCCCATTCTATGGGCTGCCATTTTGCTTTTTTGACTGTGTCCTTTGCCTTATAGGAGCTTCTCATTTTCAGGACGTCCCATTTACTAATAGTCAATCTCAGTGTCTGTGCTATTATATTCAGGTAGCAGTCTCCGGTACCAATTCGTTCAATGGTTCCTCCCACTTTCTCTTATAAGTGATTGAACATGGCTGGATTTATGTTGAGGTCTTTGATGCACTTGTAGTTAAGGTTTTTTTTTTTTTTTTTTTTTTTTTTTTTTTCATGGCAAAAGACATGCATCCATCACACACCAGCATCCATTTACACAATTTGTTGAAAATGCTTTATTTTTCACTGTATAATTTTAGCTTCTTTGTCAAAAATCAGGTGTTCGTACCTGTGTGGGTTAATATCAGGATTTTCTATTAAATTCCATTGGTCTACCTATCTATTTTTGTGCCAATACCAAGCTTATTTCAGGACTATAGCTCTATAATAGAGTTTGAAGTCAGGGATGGTGATGTCTCTGGAAGTTCCTTTATTGTACAGGGTTGTTTTGGCTATCCTAGGTTATTTTGTTTTTTCACATAAAGTTGAGTATTATTCTTTCAAGGTATGTGAAGAATTTTTCTGGGATTTTGATGGGAATTGACATTGAATCTGTAGATTATTTTTGGCAAGATTGCCATTTTTACTATGTGGATCCTACCTATCCAAATCATGGGAGATCTTTCCATTTTCTGGTATCTTCTTTAATTTCTTTCTTTAAAAACTCAAAGTTCTTGCTATAAAGGTTTTTCACTTGTTTGGTTAGTGTTACTCCAAGATATTTTATGTGGTTTGTGACCATTGTAAAGGGTGATGTTCACTCATATACATGAATTATACAAAATTAAAAAGAAGAATTTTTGAACATTAAAGCTAGGCAAACATGAATGCAAATGCTGGTTCTAACCTGTGTATGAAGTTTAAAACTGTTCTGATTCATCTCACCCCCCACCATGGAAAATTGTATGCATTTTTTTATTTAGATACAATCTTATTTTACATATGAATACAAGTTCCATGTCCCTGCCATCCTCCCTTTCCTTCATACCAACATTCAAATCCCACCTGCATGCCTTCCCCAGGGAGAGTGAGGCCTTCCACTTCATCAAAGTCTGTCACATCATTCTTGTAAGATAATACACTTCCTTGTCTGTATCATGAATTTTATGTTATTACAACCAAAGGCATTGTAGCAGGAAGACAATTACTAGATATTTGCCAGAGAATCCTCATTGCCTTAAAGGAAATAGAATTGTATTTCTTTTCCTCATTACAGATGTCTGTGGTGAGGCAGATCAGGGCAGATCTGAGGTGTCATTAATGATGGACTTCTATCTGCTGTATGCTCCCACACCAAAATCTATTGGTTTTAGAAAGCAAAGCTTTAAATGATGTTAGGTAAACAAATGAGTAACAGTACCAACAAAAAAAGAAAAGATGAAAAGATTCTGTGTCAAGAGACACTTTGAAATAAGGCTGTGTCAAGTACAGCTTTGGTAGGAAAAAAACAGCCATTGTTACAAATGATGTAGTTCCAAGACATTAAATTATCAGTGGAAACAAACTAAACCATAACAAAGCATGATGGTATTATTAAATTTAAAACAATGTGCCTGAGTTTCAATCTTCCTATTCCAAAAGCTAAACATGATCGACTATTTCATAGGAATACAACCCTATATAAGATTTTAAAGCAATTGCCCCAGCAACTGATTTTGAAAGCAAGTTCTGTTGTTATATTACAGAAAATAATATATATTTTTTAGACCTTTCAAGACTGAGAAGTACTATGTTTCTTACATTGTTGGTCTCATTGGGTGTACTGAAAAAGCGAATTTTATTATTTATTTATTTTCTTATTTTAAATATTGATCACAGTGCCTTCTACATCCCTCTCTCCTTCCCTCCCATTCCCCATGACCACCCTCCCATTCAATCACTACTCCCCCACTCCACAGGGAGAGTGGTGCCTTCCAGGAGTGGTCAACAGGGCTTTTCTTGCCCAGTTGGCTCACTGGTGGATCCCTGCTCTCTGAGATCTCACATGCACACTTGGGGAGAGTCTAATTAGGGCCATGGGAGGCAACAGTCTCAGACCTTCTCAGAGGCTGGTTAGAGGCTGGGTAGAGGCTGAGTAGGGCAGCCTGTATATATCCCATTGATGGTCTTCTTCTTCCCTTGATTGAATTTGAGATCCCTTCCACTGGAGGGAATTCATTGGTACTGTAATGTCAGTCAAAAACTCATGGTGGAGGAGGTCTTTGGCCATAGGTAGGAACTTAACTATTGAGTAGCTAAATGGACATGGATCCAAATGGCCTTCTAAGTGTTTATGTCTAGGCCTATAGACAGATTAGTACTACATGCCTTAATCAGAGAAGGTTCTCTTTGCAGTGAATGGTAATTAACGCAGAGACCCATGGCTGCTTAGGTGCTGAGATTAAATCATAGTGGATGATTTCTCTGATGTGTTCTTGGATTCAATTTGCCAATATTTTATTGAGTATTTTTGCATCAATGTTCATGAGGGCTATTTGTCTGTAGTTCTCTTTCTTAGTTGTGTCTTTGTGTGGCTTGGGTACCAAGGGAATTGTGGCCTTGTAAAAAGAGTTTGGTAATTAACCTTCTGGTTCTATTTTGTGGAACAAGTTGAATTTCTGGTAGAATTCTTCACTGAAGCCATCTGGCCCTGGATTTTTTTTTGGGGGGGGGGGCAGGGCAGGCTTTTGATGACTGCTTTGTTAAGTATCCAGAAATTTGTCCATTTCCTTGAATTTTCAAATTTTGTGGAGTACAGGTTTTCAAAGTATGACCTGAAAATTCTCTGGCAATTTTAAAGATGAGTTCCTGTTTTGCAAACCTCTTAAAACAATAACCACTGGATGTGATATATTTGATACATTTAATTTATTTCTGAGAGAAAACAGGATCTCTTAGGAAAAGGTTTGTGCTGTTTATACAGATGGTGCTCCAGCTCTGTGAAGGTACAATCTTTTAAATAAATAACTATAATACTCCATTCTTTAGATATCACAGAAAGCAAACACATCTTAGGCTGTAGAGAGTCCATTACCTGTATCAATTTACTGATCGCTTTCAGGCCTGTAAGCATTCTCCATTTTCCACATTTCTTTTTAATAGCAAATACAGAATTCCAAGGGCTGGCAGATTCTTCAATATGTCTAGCATTTAGTTATTCCTGAACCAGCTTTTCTAGAGCTCCCAGCTTCTCAGAGGTGATATGCCAATGCCCCATCCAGACAGGTTTGTCAATCAGGCGCTTTCAGGGTAGGGCTCTTGGTTCTTCAGTTAGTTTGGCACTTATATTCTGTTATTGTTCAGTATAGATAATTGTTATCTCTTTTATGTAATGCCCTACAATATTTTTTCCCACAAGCACAAGTTTGTTTATGGTTCATATCTGATACTGGAGAAATGTTAATCTGGGTATTCCATTTCTGCAATAAATCATGACCCCCCAAAATTTATTGCTATATCAGTCACATATGGCCACAGCCTTCTATTTGTCCTTCAGGCCCTGTACATTCAACCTATCTCCTGCTTGGTTTTACCTGAGACAGGACTTCAATCCCTTAGAACTCTTGTAGAGGCCAATTTGGATGCCAAGATTCTTGAGGTATAATGGTAATGTCTGCCCCCATGTCAAGGAACACCTCAAGCATAATGCTATTTATTTGTACTTTTAATTTTTGTCTTTTATCATTTATTGAAGTTGGCCAAAATATATGTTTTTATTCCTCCATGAATATTTGATTCATCCTTCAAAAGTTATCTATCATCAAGAGCAGTATGACTTTTTACTATAGGCACTGAATTTTCTAATTGTTCTGGGGAGGATTGTCCTCCACAGTGACTGGTAATGACTTATGACACGGGGGCCTTCCAGAGACCCCCACAAGGAGTACTTTTATGGTAAATGGTTTCCTTGCATGTCTCTGATTGATCTACGTTCATTGGTACAGTGTTTGCCTTTGCTTCATCATCTATATAATCCAGAAGTTTGGGGCCTTCTGTTTGAGTTAATCCTGGAAGAATCATTATTTCTGGGATTGTTTTGTCTATAATTTCTTTTCAGATGTCCTATTCTACCACAATTAAAGCATTTGGAGATTGTTTCTCCTACATATGCCACTGTGTCACAACCAAAAGATTCAATATTGGCTGTGTGCACTTTTTTGCATTCTAAATTAGCACTCTCACAAGCTAGAGTAAATGAATATTCATCTACTGTTTTGATCTGCTACCCCTATTTGTACTTCTTTAGTAGATCTTTGCAAAAGTACACCAAAACTTTCCTTGACACCTTGTAACAATTTAGTATAGGACTCCATTCTTTTCCCTTGTTCTTAAATTTTATCCCAAGCATTCAAGGCTGTTGTTTGGCATAGAGACAAGATATGTTCATCATATTCAGCTTCAGTCTACATCAGCATAAAGACCCTCACCAAGAATTTTATCTTAGGGAGCCTTATAACCTTCCTTTTGGCCTTAATGTTCAAGTGGTTTGTCCTCTTCCCTCCATGTTGCTCACCACTCAATTTGAGGCCTGATATCAAGGGCAGCTGAGACTAATTGGCTTCAGTCATTCTGGGTTATCTTATATCTTGTAACCCATGACTATACTTGTTGCCTCACATATGGTGAATGCATGCCATAAGAGACTACTGCTTGCTTAATTACTTTTAAATCTTTTATACAGATTGGCTCCCGATGACATCCAACGAATCCTCCTGGATATTTTTGGGGTTTTGTTTGTTTGTTTGTTTGTTTTTCTGGATTTTCAGTAACAAGATATACCATAGGAGTTGGTGTTGCCACCTTTGGTGAGTCATGTCTGACCCTGAAAGCTACTGGTAATGTTAAGTCCATTTCATTCTCTTTTGATTGTACCTCTGCTTCTGGTGTATCTGTTTTAAAGTTTTCTACGGCCTGTAATCTATTCACCATTGTTTCTATGAGCATTTAATTTTCTTGAACAGTACACATTTCTATGGATTTCATTAAATCAGTCAGTTTCTTGTTCTCTCCATTTATGTATGTTTCTAGAGATTTAATATTCTCATCCCTAGAGATTATCTGGATGGCATGTAGATTGTCTTTCAACAACAATGTTCTATCTGCTATCTTGTCAATAGTGTCAGACATGGAACAATTTTTTTCTGTTAGTATTTTAATCTTATGTTCCATTTTTTTGTTGTTGTTTTTGCATTCTGTTTGCTGAATCACCATTGCTATTTTCATAGTTCTTTTTGTTTGTTTGTTTTTTTAAGACAGGGTTTCTCTGGGTAGCTTTGGAGGCTGTCCTGGAACTCCCTCTGTAGACCAGACTGGCCTCGAACTCACAGAGATCCCCCTGCCTCTGCCTCTTGAGTGCTGGGATTAAAGGCTTGAGCCACCATTTTCAAAGTTCTACATCCTTTTTACTAAGCTTTCATCACTAGTCTGTAAAGTGTTTTTAATGGCATGAATCTTTTTTACTAAGATCTTATTACTAATCTGTAATGTCTGTATGATTTCTATAATTACTTTTTTTTGGTCTATTATTAAACCATTTCTTAAAGGATATTATATGGATTATCAAGCTAATAGCCACCATGGATAATATGTTCCAGGTAGGTTGTAAACCTCTCCTAAAATCCCATCCATATAAGAAATGGGAAGGTTTTTATACTTCCTGTATACTAATATTATCTGCCATTGCAGTGGGGTGGTTAATTGCACCTTAAGTAGATTCCTGGAACATGGAGTTCTGGGTGATTGTTGGTTCATAGGGAATCTTGTGGCTGGGCAAGCAAATCTGAGCAGAAAGAAAAACCCGCTGCAACTCAGAAAGCTTTGGGCAACTTTTCACAGTTGTGAGCCTGCAAATCCAAGGCACGCAAAGTGCACAGCAAAGTACCGCCTTTTCCCTGGACAGGTTGCAAAAAATGTGCAGCAAACTCAGTGGCCGGGGGGAGGGGGGGAACAAAAGCTGTGAGCTATACAGCCAGCCACGTGGAGTAGTTACGGGACCTCCCTCCCCCACCCCACCACCCTTCCACCCCACCCCACCTCCCCAACCCCACCCTAACCCCGCAAGGGTGGGGTGAAATGATTTCACTAGACCCAAAATATTGGTAAATGGGTGTTTATTGGGGACCAATTACACAACAAAATACAAAGTATCATGGGAGCATTCCTCTGCCCTTCTGACTGGATCGGCCACCAGGACCCAGGCCAGGGAGACCACGCCTTATGCTTCCTTCTTTCCACTCCCATCCAACTGAAGCCACACCCAAAGGTGTGGGCCACATGCAGGTTCGCAGATGATGCGCTTGCAATTATTTTCTGTATTGTTCCCTTTGACTGCTCCAACACTTTGACATATTTTCATGTCTATGTAATGTAACTGATATATTCTTACAGTTGGTCCTTTCATATTGCTATATTAAGTGTTTTCTCTCTCACTTTTGGTACTTTAATTGCATATTCTTTAGCACATTAAGCTAAACCTGAATCGTGATCTTTAACATTCATCTCTTTGTTCATTTGATATTTACCAGACATATACAGAGACCTCATCAATTCTCTTTATGTTTGTTTTTCTTCTGGTTCCTTCAAACATTTTTTTAAAAAATCTATCCTTTAATTTATTATTTTTGTTTTATTTATTCTTCTTATTTAAAATCTCAGTACCTACATTGTCAGCTTGAATTTAATTTATTTAAAATGCTGTTTTGTCCCTTTTTTACACTTCTGTGTTAGAAATATTTGTTGCTCTCACTTTCTTTGAAATATGTTAAATTTTTCTAATATTCCTCTAAATTACTAATCTGAGAGTTCACTATGTGATCTTTTCTAGAACTACATTTTGTACATTGAGTTTATAGATCCCCAAAATGTTTTTTGGATAGCACATAACAGCAGCTAAAATTTGAATGATTTGGTAATTTTTTTTTTTTTTAGTCTTCCTAATTTTGCTTTCTTGTGTCCATCTTGTGGAAATTCCTAGTAGGTGCTATGCTACCACACTATAAACCTTAGCCAGTTCAGTAGTAGATAGCTCCATGTATTCAGGATTGCTATGTCTACTATTGATATATTGCCTGTATTCCCAACAGTATACCAAGTTTGTCCCAAATACATAGGTCTTGCTTCAACTAAGTAACAAGAAGGTACCTATAAAAAGCGTTGTCCACTATGCTGAGTGTGCCTGAGGCAATCTCTGGAAGATGGTCAGATACTAAACACTTCTGTCTGGCTCTATAATGTAAGTGGCAACAATGTTGCAATAGTGTATCCAAACCTCAGTTCACAGCCCTTGAGGATAGTAACATTTGAGGACAGTAACATTTCTAGGGAAGTTAAAGGACTGTAGTAAAACACTGTTAACAATGTTACAATGGTGTATCCAAACCCCAGTTCACAGCCCTTGAGAAAAGTAACATTTTTTACAGTAGAATAAATAGCTGTAGAAGAACACTGTTAACAGACAGGTAACAGTAACTGGAAGAATAAGAATGGGGAATGTTACCTCCAGCACTTGAGTAAATACTGATGTGGTGGGAGCTTTTAGCAATGTTACAGTATTACAGTGGACCTGCCTAGATATAATTTCTATGGAAAATTCCCAGTAAGTTCTCCTATTCTACTCGTAGAAGGTGATCTTGTTCAATGTTATGCTATGAAACATATTACGGTAGAACTGGTGACAGTAGTCCCTTGGCCACCAAAGTTATTATGCAGCTTGTAATTCCTGAGCCTCATAGCAATAGGATCAATAATGTATCTCTGGTACAGCCAAGTCCATGCTGTAACTGGCAGGATACAAGTTAAAAAAAAAAATCTCCCATGAGGAAAAAAGTCCCTGTCTAGTGTTGAAGCAAACTGAGAGCCTCTGTTTGTACCTCCAAAAAGATCTTGGCTTTCTAAAACCATAACAGTAAGATACCAGACATAATCCCTCACTCACCTGACAGTCTGGTGCAGGAACTTCCAAGGATATGGTGATAAGTAGCCAAATCTTTAAGACTGTCTCTTTTGCTGATAATAAACTCTATGGTACAGCAAGATTAGAAATCTTCTCTGTGGACACTGACCTTAGTATAGGGGAGCTGCTTTTTGTTTAGTGCTAAATATCACCAGAATGGATCCAGGGCTGTATTGAAGAAAAAATTCATGCAAGCATGCATAGTAATATTATCCATGGTCACCTTGGTCTGGCTTAGTGGGTGTACTCCCTGCCACTCTACTCATCAGGTAGTTTCATGTCTAAAGCTTTGTACCACTTAGCTATACTTTCCTAATCAACTCCACATTGTTTGGAATTCACGCGAGATGACGTTCTCATTTATTTCTCACCTTTCTTTCTCATGCCCTTTGTCTTTCTTGTCCTCCAATGTTATGCACTGATGTTTGAAGAATCATTCCAGGCTCTTGTGGAGAGTTTGTGTAAGCTTCTATATAAACAAACTGTTATATAGATAAAATTTCAGGATTTCATTTACCTATTATTTGGCTAAGAATTTTAAAATCTAGTCATAAAAAGACTTCCAGTACTCCACTCTCCGTTTTTTAAAGAAAACTGTACCATTTTTTTTTTCTGAGTTTCAATTTATACACATTGTTTGTAATTTTGATTAGTATGGAAAACCTGCAATTGGTATACATTTGAATTATAATTAATACCTTCTTGTAGGATTAGTAGTGCACAAAGTAATCTATAATCCATCTAATAATAGACGTGTGTGTGTGTGATAAACTTTTATGGAATTTTTGTATTTTGAGTTTTGTCTCGTTACTATTTATTAATTTTATATATCTTATTAAAGTATGAATGAATTTTTAACTGTTATTTTCTTAATTTGGTTTTTGAAAAACTATATCCAATCTCTTTGTGTGACTCTCTGTTTCTATGTCTGTCTCTCTCACATCACACACAAATACACACATGTGCATGCGCATAAAAACTATATATAATATATGCCATACATACGTATATGTGTATAAGTATATTTTGGGAGGGTTTACAATCAAATTCTTTTTGAGCTCTGTGCAATGTGAAAATTATTTAAATTAGATTAATTTTTATAGTAATAATGCATTTTAATTACTTTTTCTTACAGAAAAAAACAATAGTTCAGAATTTTAAAAATAACACCACATTTTATAAAACTGTCATTACATTATTTCACTTAAATTAAATGACGCAGATATTCTAACAAATAAATATGTAAAGCAATCCAAACTCTATTGTAGACAATAAGCCTTAGAAACGTATGTGATCTGCCTTTAGTTCCCATTGGTTTCATTCACAGGAAGCTAGAAAACAAAAGTTAGAACAAAACACACATAAAGCAGTTGTGAGTACAAACAGACATAAATACTACATTATCTAATGAAATAATTCTGTTTCCCAGGCCTCAGTTTTCTTCTTTGTTAGTTTGTGACAGCTGGAAGCTATGAGAGAAAGGAGACAGGCCACCGGTTACTCCTGGGTTTTTGAGATGTTTTGTTTTTAGTGCCGCTTGTGGATAGGTAAATCTACAGGTGAAATGATTTTAAGTATTTCATTATTAATCAAAAACATGGGTGACAAATCCAGTTTAATGATTCACTGATGAAATCTGTGTATGTTAGAGACTGAAGCATATGGCCTTTAGTTTTAGGTTCACCTAAAACCAAGTAAACTAAACACAAAAAGCTATGCAAACAAACCATATTATGGGCATAACAAACAATTATATCAACATCTTCTAAATATGAAGCACATGAAGGTAGTGACCCATAGAGCAGAGGATCAAAGATAAAATATGTCCACATTTCTTGTTCTGAGACTTATTCGGTTTTATGTGCATGAGGGTTTCACACGCATGTATATGTACCATACTCATGCTGGCCCCCACAGATGTCAGAAAGAGTATCAGATTTCTCTAAATATGGTGTTTATTTGGTTTCTGGTAATTAAACCAACATCCTTCATAAAAGCTTCAAATGCCCTTATCCACTGAGGCGTCTCTTTTATAAGGATAAAGTTATTTCTTCATTGCTTTTTAAACTGTTCAATTAGGAAATGTGTATTTTTTTTTAAATCATATCAGTTCTAAAACTTTTTAAGTATAGTTTTCACTATATGATTGCAATCCCTGATGTAGCTTTTAACTTATTAGGAACTAAGTATCTCAAGTTCTATATTTTTACAAATGCTAAGGCTTTCTAACAGTTCATGGGAATATTTTTAAAAACTTGCTAATATCTACATAACAATCACTAATCATATTACTTTGTCATGCACTGAAAATATAAAAGTATTGATATCATAATGTTATTTATTTTAATTGTAAACTCTAATGTCATAATTAATCTCTAATTTCTATCAGCAGTAATTCATTTTGAAAAAATGAATAATTTGTATGTCCGGTGCAGTATTTATTCATAGTTTATTTTAGCATGAATTTTAAATTAATTTCTTTCAATTCTAATTATCTGAAAATATAATTAATTTGATTATTATCTTTTGACTAGCTAAAATCCATTATTATTCCAGGAAACACTCATAGGCTTCTTATAGCTTTTGATAGAAATCTGGAATGATTTGTGTATAAGACTTAGATATTAGTTTTAGCAAAGTTCTGCCCATTTTTTAGACTAGATTAAGACTTATGTCTTCATATCCTTTCAGCTCAAGACTAACAACAGTAGTGTGACAGTTTTGAGCTACAGCAAGAGAATGTTCCAATAGCTACACAAACATCCATAAACAAAAAGTGCACATGTCCACTTTGCACATTCACCTAAATCAGGATCCTAGTTACCCCAGTTATGAGTGATGCAAGAGATAAAATGATTGTTCAGTGATATCTATGGATGTAAATAGTAGACTAGCAACCTCAATCCTCTGCTTGTATTTCTGTAATGCCAAGGTGTGTTCCATGTTCCAGCAGATGTTGGCAGTTTCAAATGTTGACCAAAAATGAAATAAAGTAAATTTAGAGACATTTCCTTTTCTAAAAAAAAATCATCAAGAGCCAAGGATTCTAGACTGTCAATGCCATATTTATTATTTTATTCTCTCTCATAGGTTACCTCCCACCTACAGTTTCCCCTCACTCTCCTCTTCTCAGCTTCTCTTCCCTGCCCAGGTCTGCTCCTCCTCCATTTCCCTTAGAAACAAACAAACAAACAAGCAGCACACAAACAAACAAAAAGCAGAGCAAGCTTCCCAAAGAAGGCTAAGTTTCTTATCATTTTGTTATCATTATCAGAGTGTGGGAGATTGGCATTTGTATCAGTCCAGTTTTCTGCAATTAATATTGTTCATGAATCCTCATATGCAGAGACTTAGCAGTCATCCAAGCAATGATTACTGGGAAATGCCCTTTCTCCAGGAAGCAGCCATATCAAGCATTGTCCCACAAAGTATAATGACATGACTAGTATACTCTACCTTAGATGTTTTAAGATAGATCCTGTTTGCTCCTTCCCATGCATCATGTGCCAGATTCGTATTAAGTAAGCCAGTACTGTAGTGCTGGGCACCAAGACAGACTGATGTAAACACTAAGGCATGGAAATGCTGTGTTCTATGAAAAGAATGACATTTGTGATCACACATGTCAGACATTCATCCAGATTATGTATGGTGGATTCAGCTTGAGAGAGGTTAGCAAAGACATTTTATTTTCAAGACTGTTTCTATAACCATATTGAAAATCCATAGGTTTGTGACTTATTCTGATGTACTTTGGGCATGTTAGATATTTTTTGAATGTCCTAAAGGATTAAGATAAATTGGTATATCAAATTTCTCTTTGGTCTGTTTGGCAGTTTCTGTAAAAATGACTATTTCAGAAAAGGTGGTCATATTTTGTAGAAAGTGGTGTAGGTAAAATATCACCAAAAGAATGAATAGATAAGTTTCCTGTAGTCCCTCTGGAAAGACTAGGGTTAAGGAAAGCCTTTTTATATAATTATAGAAATAAGGTAAAGATGCAGAGAAACATAACATTTTCAAGCTGTTTGAGGAAATACAAATATGTGCAATCTTCATGCAGAAAGATGCATGATTCTTAAAATATTAAAAATGAATAAACTATGATTTAGTATAAATCACTACAACTGTATTTTCAAAAAATGAAGTCAGTTGATGAAACAATATCTACACTATTAAATACATGGCAGCATTGTTCAATATAGTCTGATAGCTTAAATAAGTCAATATATTGTTAAAAAATCATATGTTAAATATACCTAGGAAAGATAAAGTATAGTTATTTTTATAATACATAGATTAATGTATGTCACATATGCTATTATATGTATTTAAATAGTGTTTATTGGATAGTTAGTATGTATATCTATATAATATCTGTTGTTGAACACTGAAATAATTATCTGTTTTAAAAATGTATATGAAGCTAGAGAATATTAGTCAAAGTGAAATTATCTAGGCACATGAGTGTAAAAACTACTTGAATGCTTTAGTTGCAGAGCCATGACTGGCATAACAGATGATAGCAAAAATTATCAATGGTTGGATCAGAAATGTTTGTCAAAGTCTACAAGTTTTTAGCTATTCAAGGTGAATCATTTACAGCAGTCTCATTTACAGCATGGCAACAATAGTTAACAGTGACACATTGTATAGTTATTATATACTAAGAAAATACAGGTGCTATATTATATTGTCACACAGGAGAGAGACAGAGAGAGAGATGGAGGAAGGGTGGAGATACTGAGGGACAGAGGGAAACAGACAGAGACAGAGTCACACATCAAATAAGTAAAATGTTGAGCACTGTTCTAGTTTAGATAATGGAGAGCATTTTCATTGTAGTTTTGATTGTTTTACTTTCGAAGCATAAACTATTCTTCAGTACACTTTATCTGTTGATGTCTGACTTCCTTCTTTGTTAGTAATTGTGTTCTGCTTTCCTTCATTAGCCTCACTGGCCTGCAGCACCTCCATTCATTTTCCACATTGTATTGCAACAAATTACCAAAGTAACCGCTTCAGGCATCAGCCTGACTTATGGCTCTTAGAAAGTTCTTCACATGGCCTCTGTGTTTGGTCTTTTCCTTCTGGTGACTGCAGTTTCTCTCATTCATACTGTCCTTACATCTTCTCCTAATCGTTAGAGTCTATTTGAGCAGTTTTATTCACTTTCATTTCAGTTACCCTGTATTCACTACTTATTTTTAATACATACTGTGCTTTTATCTAGCAGCTGTTTACTAGCTATCAACCAATCTAACTAATTATGTATCTTATCTATTATCTACCAGTCTACCAGTTGTACATATGCAAATATGAGCTTATATTATTGTTGTAATTTAAAATTTTTATAAATGTTTCAATTACAACATACTGATATTAAAATTCAAATTTACCAAATGAATTTCTTTGTACAAATTTTCTCTTAGATAGCTACATCATATTCACATAAGCCTATTATCAAACTTTGAATTTGTTTTCCTAATGTCTCCTTGCAAGGGTCTTCAAATTCCAACATTTAAATGAACTATTTTGTAATTAACTCATAATTTTTCTACTTTTCATTAATATTTACTTAATTCAATTCCTCATACACAGAGGAAGATGATAGCAGATTAATATTAAGACAAATACACCCTAATAGAAGTTAATATTTAGCTCCAAATTTTGTGCTCTCTAACACACACACACACATACACACACAATTCATATTTTTGGTAACTTACATAGAAGCATCATACAAAAACAAGTCTTCAAAATAAAACTGTGAATGTCTGCAGACTAAAACTAAAATATTGCAATAAAAAAATTAGAAAGTGCATTATTTTTTCAAGTGCATTTCATATCTATTATTATGATGATGCATGTTTCAATCACCAACATCAATGGCAAAGGAAGATAGTTTTAAAGTAAAATATCATTTATGAGAGAACAATTCAAAATCATAACTGACCAAATTGGGCCAGTTCACTTATTTACACAAAAGAATTAAGAGTATTCTCAACATTTTAGATTATAAGATTATTGTACAAGAGAGGATTATACATTCTGAGTAGTATTTTAATTAATAGACACTAGAGACCAACTACTATTCCACAGAAATTAATAGCATTAAGTGAAAATTCTTTGCCTATATTTTTTAACCTTTACCTATAACTTTATACTAATTATAAATTTGAGAAATCAAACAGAAACTATATTGCTAACAATATATCCAAACAATAAAGTAATATATCCTAATCCTCTAAGAATCCCAATGATAACTGAATTTTATGTCTTAGCTAGTTGTTTTATTAAAGTGAGTCACAATACATCTCATATATTTAATACATTGTTTAGTAGGCCTACATGTACTGTTTAAAGTAGTGTTCAGTAATTTTTAAGGGAACTATGTAAGTATGTCCTAGAAAAATTCCATGTTCAGGTTCTATCTCATAAATCTCCTTTATAATCACTGAACTTTAAGACTGACATTTTGTTTTGTTTGAGACACATTTCATCATGTAGTCCAGATGGGTGTAGAAAAGTTCATCTGTAATTTGTAATCCTCCTGCTCTTTCTTTCTGATGCTGGAGATTACAGGCTCATACCAGGCTGCCAAACTGTTGCTTATTTTTACTTTAGAAAACATTCCACTATACATAGCAATATGTTTTATATGGTTACAATCTTTTTTTTTTTTTTTTTTTTTTTTTGGTGGGGCTGGAGTGTTTCAAAGCAGACTTTCTTTGTGTGACACAGGCCATCATGGAACTTTCTCTGTAGACCAGGCTGGCATCCAACTCAGAGATCTGCTTGCTGCTCTATTTCTCAAATGCTAGGATTAAAAGGCATGTGCGACCATCTCGTAGCTAGTTACAATTTTACTTATTTCAATTACTGAATACTGTGAAATAAAGAACAATATCCAAAGGAGAATACAGCAATGCCACATTTGAAAGCATGATAATTGTTTTCCATTATATTCAGAATTTATATGAATGCTGTTGAATTTTATAGCTGAAATATATCACCAAACAATTCTTATATTTAGTTTTGAAAATGTACTTTAGCATCTACCTTTATTGAGATTTGGCATTTTCTCAAACTAAGTTTCCATGACACCACTATTTAAAAACATAAGTATGTATTTATAACTACAAATACCACATACACATTTATACCCATATAGATGTGTGTGTGTGTATGTGAATGTGTTTAATTTTTAAAAAAATTATAATAATTCCCCCATTGGAGGTCTTAGACCTGAGCACATCACCCTGCCTTGCCCACCAAATCCCCTGAAACTGGGGACAGGGGACAGGCCTGAAATAATCCAACCTTGTATTTGCCTCCACTGGAGAATTGTCCTAGCTAGCCCTGGGAGAAGAAGATCAATTATCTAAGCCACAGTTTCTACCTACACCAAATGGAGTAAAAGAGATACCATGAATCACAGGCCCTACCTGCACCCCATGGAGGAAGTCATGGGTAGATGACAGTATAAGAACACCATCAACGATGTAAAGAGTAATATGATACTGCCACAGATTAGCAGTTCTACACCAGAAAGAACTAAACATCTCAAAGCAGATGAAACAGAAGAAAACAACCCTAAATATAACAAGTGAGGCCCTTTAAGAGGAAATAAGAAACCCCCTTAAAGAAATGAAAGAAAAGACTGATGGGAAATGTCATTCAGCAAATATGTTTCTCTTATTGGTTAATGGATAAAGCAATGTTGGCAAATAGGAAGGCAAAATAGGTGGGGCTAGGAGACAAGGAGGATTCTGGGAGATGTAGTAGGAGAGAATCAAGATGTAGGGACTTGAGGAAGAGATCTAGATCCTTTCCTGGTAAGATAAGACCACATGGAAATACATAGTTTGATAGAATTAGATTAGTATTTAAAACTGGGCTAGCCAATAAAAAGCATTAGTAACAGGCCAACAACTTGATATCTAATATAGCATCTCTGTGTTATTTGGGGCTGACACGGCTTTGGAACCAGGCTGGTGGGAAAACTATGTGTAACAAAAGACAAACAAAAAAATTGGGAAAAAATGGAGGAAAGAAAAGGCAACCCAAAAAAATTGCAAGAAATCAACAAATCTCTTAAAGGAAAGCCAAGGAAAAAAAATCAGACAAGTAAAGGAAATATTCGAATAGTTTAACACTTGAACACTGAAGTGGAGGCAATAAAGAAAACAGGTGAGGGAATGCTGGAAATAGAAAATCTGGGTAAACAATCAGGAAGTACAGATTCAAGAATAACCAAGAGAATACAAGAGATAGAAGAAAGAAATTTTTCCAAGCTAAAGAAAGGCGTGCCTATGAAAGTACAAGATGCTTACAGAACACAAATAGAGTGGACCTGAAAAAAGAAAAAACAGTCCCCTCACTACTACATAATAACCAAATCACCAAACATACAAAATAAAGAAAGAATATTAAGAATAACAAAGGAAAAAGGCCAAGTAATATATAAAATTGCATTATATAATTTATAAAATAAAAAGAATTACACCTGATTTTTCAATGGAAACTCTGAAAGCAAGAAAGTCCTTGATAGATCTTCCACAGACACTAAGAGACCATGAATGCCTGCCAAGATTATTATACCCAGAAAAGCTTTCAGTCATCATAGGTGGAGAAAACAAGATATTCAATGACAAAACAAGAGTTAAATAATTCATATCCACAAATGCAGCCCTACAGAAAGTACTGGAAGGAAAAATCTAATCCAAGGAAATTAGCAACATTCAAAAAAATATAGGCAATAGATAATTCCACATAACCAAAACAACAAAAAAGAAAAAAAAAATAACACAAACACAATGACACCACCACCACCAAACCCAAAAATAACAGGAATCAATATTCAATGGTCATTAATATCTATTAATATCAATGGTCTTAATTCACCTATGAAAAGAAACAGGCTAACAGAAAGATTATGAAGACAGAATCCATCATTCTGCTACATACAAGAAAAAAACCTCAACTTCCAGACAGACACTACTTCACACTAAAGAGTTGTAAAAGATTTTCCAATCAAATGGACCCAAGAAACAAGCTGGTATAGCTGTCCTAATATCTAACAAATTAGAGTTCAAACTAAAATTAACCAAAAGAGATAAAAGCTTTGAGCAGCTAAGATATGTGCTTTAGATCAGCTGTCAATATATCTTATAATGAGGGTTAGATATAGAAGTCTGTCCTTGTTCTTCCAAATCTTTTGCCAGTATTTACCCTCCATCAACCAGAGTCTCCAAGTAGATTCTCCCCTACATATCAAACTCCACAAAAAAAAAAAAAGAGAGATTTACTACCTCAAATGACATCATACAGCCTTCATCCAGTAGCTGATGGAAGCAGAAATACACAGCTAAACACTGAGCTGAACTCCTCAAATCCAGTTGTAGAGACAGAAGTGTGATGAGCAAAGGGGTCAAGACCATGCAGGGGACCCACAGAAATAGCTGATCTGAGCAAGTGGGAGCTCAAGGACAGCAGCCAGACAGCTGGGGAAGCAGCATAGACCAAACCAGGTCCCCTGAACATGAGTGTCAGTTGGGGAGCTTGGGTAGTCTGTGCGGTCTCAGGCAGTGGAACCAGTTTTTATCCCCAGTACATGAATCAGCATCCTATACCCTATGGAAGGATACTCTCTCAGGCTAGATACAGGGTGGAAGGCCTAGGTCCTGCTCCAAATGATGTGACAGACTTTGATAATCCCCCATGGGAAGCCTCATCCTCCCTGAGAAGTGGATGGGGATTGGGATAGGGAGGAGGTAGGGGGAGGAAATGGATGATAAGAGGGAGAGAGTACTGGGATTGGTTTGTCAAGTAAGACTGTTTTTAATTTAAATAAACATTAATTTAAAATTATAATAATATACAAACAGACATAAAATGTAGCACGAAAAAATCAAATATATCATTTCCAGTAGTATTCACAATTAGTTGCCAAGGCAGGCATAACATCTTCTTTATGTAAGACATATGCAAAGTTCACAGCCCAGTAAGTCAAATTTTGATAATTACCTCCAAATTCCCATGCACTAAATCTTAGTAGTAATATATGATCTCCAACCATTGAAGTGTTCATGTTCCTGCAACATCTCTTGAATCCAAAGTGACTTAGCCTAGGGCTTAGTGGAGTAAGAGAAGCACAATCCTTTAACTGTAATTTTGCTGCAAAGTTACTGTTATATATTATCAAAGACTACAAGGATCCCAGGATGTTAGGAAAGCTGTGGAGAAGAAGACACAGAAGTGCAGTTGGGGCTTGTGAACAGATAAGACACAGGGCCCCGAAGACAAGCTGATCTAAATGCCTGTCAGTTTGTGTAGAAACGTTTGGAAAGTCAATTGCTCTCGAGTTTCACTTTTGTTCATTTGAAATCAGGGACATGTTGATACTCACTTGGCCAGATTACTTCCTGTCACTCTTAATATCAGAGTCCCCTTACACTTCAGGAAGATATGCCTATCTTGATCAATTAAAACAAAATGTTCATATGTTAAAAAGTCTGCTGGAAGCCTGACTCTTTCCAGGATTTCTGCTCCGTAAAGAGCATTAATTACCATGTTGGTACTGATGAATGGTACTGAACCTTCCTGAATCTTTATCAAGATATATTACAAGCCTTCCCTACAACTTTTGTAAGTTTTTACATTCACTGTCTTACACAAACATGCTGTGATCCCTATCTCTACCACTTGATCTGTAGTCATGGAAGTTATTGGGAAGGTGGTACTGGATTTCCTGGGGCTGGAGTTACAGTACCAACATTTGGGCCTCTGGAAGAGCAGTAAATGCTCTTAATTAGTGAACACTCTTTCCACCAACCCACCCCAACCTTTTCAAAAATAGGTTTTTTTGAGAATCTCTTAGAAGAGTATAGGCAACTTGTGGGTTACCACACCACTAAGAAAATCTCTATTCCTTAGCAATTGTAAATCACTCACATGTCTTTATCTCCAGTGGTTCCTTTGTTTGCTGTCATCTATGGGGGAGCATTAATAATCTCAATCATGTGCGATTTTCTTGTGCATAATTACACCTGTGCTGATTTGAAGGTAACAGAAGCCAAGCCTAAAAAGGAAAAAGTTCTAGAACTGTATTAAATAATGAGATTAGATGCTACAGTGTTCTTCTGAAAATACCAGTGCCAAGATAGGGATATGTAGTAATTAAGCTCTAATAAAGTAACAAAGGTTATTTTAGTTGAAAATTTAACAAGAACACTGACATTAAATAAAATATATTATCACCCAATCAATTCTAATTTGCTTCAAATATGCTTAGTTTGATGGAAGTTTTAATAGTTTTTTACATGCTTTCATCAATATTAACAAATTTAAATTGGTTTTGATGTATCAAGGCTTCCCAGATTAATCCTGTTGGTTTAATTAGTTATTTATATCTAAATATGTAAGATGGATTACACTATTATATTTTATAAATACATGCTCACTATTCAAAATGTAAAAATATCCCCATAGTACTCTGTGGTTTTACCCAGTTATGTTTGAGGGACAAGTGTTTAAATGACCGCAATGTGGGGCTCCATACTTTGTTTATTTTAACTTAGTTAAAAACATGAGATACTTGCATAGTGCCAGCTATGAGGGAAATTTCTTTTATATCATTTATACTTTCTAGATGGGATTGTATAAGAAAAAATGTTGTCCTTTACAGCACTTTGAGATTCAGGTCTAATACCAATTCTTTAGGTCATGAATTTCCTTGTCACTGACCGGAGGTGTGAGTGAAAATTACGCTAGAGATGGCATCTCTGCTTTCCATAGCAGCACTCCCATGAGAGTAACTGTACCTGCTTTGCACTTTCTGTGAAGTTTGGGAAACATGAGCATTAGAGTATAAGCACATCTCCTGTGCAAATGATTTCATTTTCTGTATCAAACGAGAGAAAAGGGGTTATTTCAAAACACTGTTAGTAAAAGTTTCAGGGATTTCATCAGAACATGATAGAGTGACTGAAAATTATTGTGGTTACTAAAATTCTCAGTGATAAATAACTATTCTAATTTATGGGCTAATTTATATTGATGAGTTACGTAGCCGGTTCCACCTAAAATCTTATGAGAATATCAACAACATCCTGTTGCTCAGGGACACATTCTTTCTTCCTCCTGCTGGAAAGCATTTGAATATGTGTTTAAAGTCACACATTCTATTTATTTATTTTTTTTATTTTACCTATTGATCCCAGTTTCTTCTCACTCCCATCCTCCCATGCCACCCGCAAACCCCCATCCCATTCCCCATCCATTCCCCAGGGAGGGTGAGGCCATTCATGAGGGATCATCTAAACCTGTCAAGTCATTGGGGTAGGGCATAGGCCCTCCTACTTGTCTCTGGGCTAAGGGAGTATCCCTCCATGGGGAATGGGCTCCTGAAGTCTATTCATGCACTAGGGATACATTCTGCTTCCACTGCCAGAGGTCCCACAGGCTGCCCAGGGCTCCTAACTGAGACACACATTCAAGGGGTCTGGGTGAATCCTATGCTGGTTTCCCAGCTATAGGTCTGGGACCCATGAACTTCCCCTTGTTCAAGTCAACTCTATCTCTGGGTTTCTCCAATCTATTCTTGACCCCTTTCCTCACCACTCCTAACTCTCTGCAACTGGATTCCAGTAGTTCAGCTCAGTGTTTAGCTGTGGGTGTCTGCTTCTGCTTCCATCAGCTACTGGATGACATTTCTAGGATGTCATATAAGGTAGTCATCAATCTCATTATGAGGGTAGAGCATTTAAGGTAGCCTCTCCACTATTGCTTAGATTGTAGGTTGGGGTCATCCTTGTAGATCTCTGGACATTTCCCTAGTGCCAGATTTATCTTTAAACCTATAATGGCTCCCTCTATTAAAGTGTCTCTTTTGTTGCTCTCCTCTCTTCTTTACCCAACTCAATATTTCGGCTCCCTCATGTTCTCCTCTCCCCTCCTCTTCTCCTCTTCCACTTCTCCTGAACCCTGGCCCTATCCTACTTGCTCCCAATTTGCTCAGGAGATCTCGTCCCTTTCCTCTTCTAGGGGGGAACATGTATTTCTCTCTTAGGGTCCTCCTTCTTTCATAGCTTCTCTGGATGTGTAGATTGTAGGCTTGTAATTTTTTGCTCTATGTGTAAAATATGTATGAGTACATACTATGTCTTTTGTGACTGGGTTACCTCACTCAGGATGGTTTCTTCCAGTTCCATTCATTTTCTTGCAAATTTCAAGATTCTGCGGTTTGGTTGTTTGTTTGTTTTTGTTTTTCCATTGAGTAGTACTCCATTGTGAAAAGAAAATACCAGAACATGAAAGATCTCCCATGCTCTTCCATAGTTAGGGTCAACACAGTAAAAACAACAATCTTGCCAAAAGCAATCTACAGATTCAATTCAATCCCCATCAAAATCACAGCACAATTTTCCACAGACCTTGAAAAGACAGTACTCAACTTTATATGGAAAAACAAAAGACCCAGGATAGCCAAAACAAGCCTGTACAAGAAAGGAACTTCCTAAGGCATCACCATCCCTGACTTCAAGCTCTATTATAGAACAATGGTCCTGAAAACAGCTTGATATTGCCCCAAAAGTAAAGAGGTAGAGCAATGGAATCAAATTGAAAACCCTGATATCAACCTACAGACCTATGAACACCTGATTTTGGACAAAGTGGCTAAAATTATACAGTGTAAAATAGAAAGTGTCTTCAACAAATGGTACTGGCACAACTAGATGCTGGTGTGTAGAAGATAGAACCGTATCTATCACCATGCACAAGACTTAAGTCCAAATGGATGGATCAAAGAACTCAACATAAATCCAGCTGAACTGAGCCTCTTAGAAGAGGAAATGGGAGGTACCCTTGAAAAACTTGGTACAGGAGAATGCTTCTTGAATATAACACCAGTAGCACAGACACAGACATTGACAATTAATAAGTGGGACCTCCTCAAACTGAGAAACTTCCATTAGGCACAGGACACAGTCAATGGTACAGAACTGCAGCCCACAGACTGGGAAAAGAACTTCACCAACACTACATCTGACAGAGACTGATCTCCAAAATATACCAATAACTCAAGAAGCTACTCACCAAAACAACAAATAGCCCTATTAAAAAATGGGGCTGCAGAACTGAACATAGAATTCTCAATACAGGAATGCAAAATGGCTGAAAGACACTTAAGAAAGCGATCAACATCCTTAGCCATCAGGGAAATAAAAATCAAAAACAACTCTGAGATAGTTCTTATACCTGTTTGAATGGCTAAAATCACAAACACCAATGACAGTTTAAGCTAATGTGGAGAAAGGGGCATGCTCTTGCACTGCTGGTGGGAGTGCAAACTTGTACAGCCACTTTGAAAATCAGTACGGCGGTTCCTCACAAAAATGGAAATCAGTCTAACATAAGATCCAACAATTACATACACTCTTAGGCATATACTCAAAAGATGCACATTCATGCAACAAAGACAGAAGTTTAACTATGATTATAGCAGCATTATTTGTAATAGCCAGAACCTGGAAGCAACCTAGATGCCCCTCAACTGAAGAAAGGTTAAAGCCATGATTGTCCACTGATAAATGTGCTTTGAATTCTAGCACTGTGCCTACATGACTTGGCAGCTGATCAATCTCCTCTGAAACCTAGGGTTTTGGTGTCCATTTTTATTTATTTATTTTTTCTTATATTACATATTGATCCCAGTTCCCTCTCCCTCCCTCCCATACCCCCCGACCCCCTCCCATCTCATCCAATCCTCACTCCCCTGTACTCCACAGGGGAAGTGATGCCTTTCAGGAGGGGTCAACAAAATCTCTCAAGTCATTTGGAGTAGGGACTAGGCACTCCCTCCTTTCTCTAGGTTAAGGGAGTATCCCTTCATGAGGAATGTTCTCCCAAAGTCCTTTTGTGCAGAGGAATACATCCTGGTTCCACTATCAGAGGTCCCTTAGATTGCCCAGGCCTTCTAACTGTGACCCATGTTCAGGGGGTCTGATTCAGTCCAATGCTGGTTTCCCAGCTCTCATTCTGGGGGCCCATTAGCTTCTCCTTGTTCAGGTCAGCTGTCCCTGTGTGTTTCTGTAGCCTGGTCTTGTCCTGCCTCTCTGCATCTAGATTCTAGTTTGGCTCAGAGTTTAGCTGTGGGTGTCTGCTTCTGTTTGCATCAGCTACTAGATGAGGACTCTATGATGGTAGATATGTTAGTCTTCAATCGCATTATCAGGGAAGGGCATTTATGGTAGCCTTTCCACTGTTGCTCAAATTGTTAGTTGGGGTCAGTCTTGTAGTTCTCTGGACATTTCTCTAGAGTCAGTTTTCCCTTCAAACCTATAATGGCTCCCTCTTTTATGGTCTCTCTCTCTCTCTCTCTCTCTCTCTCTCTCTCTCTCTCTCTCTCTCTCTCTCTCCTCTCCTCTCCTCTCCTCTCCCCTCTCTCCTTTATTCCTTCCCTGGCTCAATCTTCCTAGTCCCACAGGAGTACAGTATTTGGTGTCCTATTTAAGCACAGGCACTGGAATGCATTTAATGCCCTTTAGTTCACGTTGACTTACCTCTGATCTAGAGTTTCATGCATGCCATCTTGTAATATCATATCAAGTCTTCTTATGACAAGAAGAAGCTGTTTACCAGAGGCTGTTTTAAGTGATACTAATGGCATTGTCATAATCACATTCTACAACACAGTTAAAAAAATATATATATATATCAAATAAAATTGCCAATTATAAAATATGAATTAATATAGTTTTATGAAATTGAAAGATAAATAACAGCCTCCTGTTTGTGGAAGAAACTAATAAACAAATGATTTCATATATTAAAGATAAATTTGAATAAATGTATTTGCACAAAGATGAGCGTGTGTAATCATATCAGTCATAAAGAAACTATCTGGAATGACAATTCAGCTCGCATTGAATTGGTCAGATTTGTGTTTACTGGAACCTCCAATGTGGACAAACGGTGAAGGCATGCTTTACAAAATAAATATTTCATATGGCAAAACAGTTTATAGCATACCATGTACCTGGATTTTTCAGTACTTTGAAGTCTGATTTCTATGTGAACTTGCTGGTATTTCAGACGTTTATGATATCTACATTTTTAAAAACTTTAGTTTATAATCTAGGTATGAATAAAAATATTTATGATGTTACTTAATTTTTGGTAGATGATATATTTCTCTTCTATCTTTTTCTGGTTTTTGTGTTTGGCTAACACTTACATATGGTTTTGCCCTGGTCAGAACATCCCTTAAGTTCACATGGAGAAAGTAACATATTCCTTTGTAAGTGAGTCTTGTCTCACTGCACTGAGGCATAAAATTGCAGAAGTCCTGAAAATAGATTGAACTTCAATGTTTTCTCCACCAGCAATTTAATCTTCTGGTCTGTGGTAAAGTTTTAATCAAGTCTAGATTCCAAGAGTAAGGTTGCCTTCCCTCTGACTCCTTTGCTTAATGTCAAAGATACTTTTAGGCAATCTACTTTTGTATTCTTAGTTTATTTGTGAGTCAAGGAGACCAGATTCTTAGAAGGAAAAATTTCCTTTTGTTTAGGGAAGTTGAATTTTTGGAGACATCTTTTCCTATACTCCCTGTGTTTAGTCAATCAACTTTAGTTATTGTTCATGCTTCATCAGATAATACATAATTTGAAGATGATAAGGACCCATAAAACTTCAAATAACCATATCTGTACTGAGATAGTGGCTGTATTTTCATAGGCAGGGCCCCAAAGATGAGAGAAATAATAAGTCTCTGCCTAGGAGAGATATATTTCTGGGGAAGATGCATATCAGGAGAATTTCCAATCACCATCTTCTGAGAACTTGGAAACTGATCTCAAAGTATTCTTCTGCTTCATCAGATGGCTTTTAAGTGAACTTCTTACTATAATGTTGAATTTTATAGCCAAAGAAGGAGCAAGGCAGGGAATGTAATCCACTCCTTTCTCCCACTACTAGCTCTCTCTTGAACCTTGTTTCCCACTGAACAGATGTTGAAAAGCTGATATATTGCTTTGCTTGAACAGAAAAAGATCCAGAGTTCTCAGAGTAAATGCTGGAACTCTATCTTTTCTTATGCAGAAATGGAACCCCAGTTACTGAACTCAATCTCTGCTTCCGTATTTGATGAGAAAGAAGCAAGAGTTCCTTTTCTTTGTGGACACAAACAGCATCATAGAAATCCAGAGACTTTAGGGATGAACACATACTATGGAAAATATTTATTAAGTTAGGATAACCTACTTAAGATTCACCAAGGTAAGAGATTAAAATAGGTGCCAATAGAGCCAGAGGAGAACCTCAAGTTAATTTTGGGATAACTGCTGCAAACTGAATTTACTGCTTTTGTTTTCTTACTTTTGAGATTTGTAATATAATTATATCATTTCCTTCTTCCCTTTCCTCCCTTCAAACCCTCCTCTATATCCTCATTTCTCTATTTCAAATTCATAAAACTCTTTTCTGCTAGTTGTTAGTAAATGGAATATATGTATATGCATACACATAGGTATGTATAAATATAACTTGCTCACCTTATATAATGTTACTCATTTATATATTTTCAGGGCTGATGGTTTGATATTGTATAACTGTTTGGTGTGTTCTTCCCTACCTGTAGTTTTTTAAAAAAGTGGCCCCCAAAGGAAGTATTATTAGGAAGTGTGGCCTTGTTGAAGGAAGTGTGTCACTGAAGGGTTGTGCTTTGAGGTCTCTGTTGCTCAAGCTTCCGTCGGTGTTATGGACAGTAGTTGACTTTCAGTTGCCAAGATGTAGGTAGTATCGTGTCTGTCTGCATTCCCCATGTCCCCCACCATTGTGACAATGGATGGAACCTCTAAAATTGTAAGTGAGCCAACCCAACTAAATGTTTTATTTATAAGAATCGCATTGGTCTTGGTGTCTCCTCACAGTAATAAAAAACCTAAGGCATCTACTTTCTTTCCTGTAAGTATTCCTTGTCTTTCTGTAGATCTTTTTATAGGTTAAAGAAGCCTCATGGGCTTTTCTTCATCTATGGCTGTGTGTGTATTGGTGTCATTTTTGTTCAGCACATATTTTGGCAGTCATTTTTGTGAAATTTTATGCTTTGAGTAGCTTCTTGTTGTACTAGGATACACAGTCTCACAAAATATTACCTGGTCCTTTGGGTCTTGGATTCTTTCCATCCCATTTTTCACAATGTTCCCTAAGCCTAGGCGTGGGTGTGTTTTGTAGATTTATTCGCCGTGACTACCAGATTGATTTGTTATGGTTTTCACCTGCTGCAACAAGAAGTTTCCTTGATGAGGGGTAAGAAATATATCTGTGGGTGTAAGTGCAAATGTTTAGAATGTAGTTTAAGATTATGGATGCTTAGCAAAGTGGTGGTTGTAGGTTTGCCCCCGATATCCATGACCTCACTAGTACTGAGGTGCCTATGTTTTTAGTACCAAGCATGGCTTCCTGCTTGTTTAATGGGTCTTGCATACAGAGAGGGTTGCTTACTGCCAAAGTATGTTTACTATTGCACCCTTAGGTTTGTCATGTCATGCTGGTGCTGGTTTTATGGATGTTGTAGCTGAGTGTGACTGTTAGCTGTTTTATCCTTCTGAAGTTTTCATGATACATTCTTGGACCTGGAAAGCTAGACCTCAGAGAGGAGTCATTCAGGTAAAATCTGGCTCAACGCCTTGCTTCAAAACACATGGTGTCATCAGCAATAGGGACTTGATTCCTCCTCTGGGTTATAATGTTTGTAAAACTTGTAGGTGTTACATCATAAAGAAGTGAAATTTAAGGCTTATTTTTTCCATTAGCGAACTTTGGATCTAGATGTCTAATTTTATGTCTGACCTCAACATTTGTTACCTAGGTAGGATGAGCCACACTGTGACCTAATTTCCTGATATAGAAAACATGTGTAATGTAGTCATTTGCTTCATAGGCTGCTGTGTTGCTAGTGAATTAATTCATCCAAAGAACCCACTGACTGCTCAATCAATATTTAACTGTTAATATTTTTGAATGGCATATGCTACCAACTTTTTAAAGATATATTGAGTGACTTAGGGGTGAGAATTGCCACAAAAGCCCACCCATATAAACAAATATTTTAAGCATCTGAAACTCTCCCAGAGTGCTGAATCTTCGCCAATGAACAGCATATAGAATTACTAGAGAGTAACTGTGTTTTTATAGAACTAAGGTTAGACCAATCCTAATTCTTTCTCACGCACTAATTTTAACCTCAAATGGAACTTGGGTCTAAGCTGTCATTGCAAAACACTGTCAGAGTTCATGAAAATAACAAACTGTTGAATAGTGTAAGCAATGAATAACTGACTAACTTTGAACACTTGCTTTCCACATTGGAATCAACACAAAACAAGGAGAAAACATGCAACTACTCATAACAGACTGGTGAAATTATTTGATATACTTCACTAACTTGCAAAGCCATTTACTGATTTCATGTACTTGCACTCATAAGGAATTCCCCATTTTTTTAGTTGAAAGTATCAGAAAAACAGTGAGTTTATATCTGCTTATTGATTTGCTGCAATTGTATGGGGTGCTTTTAATAATAATTTTTGAACCAGAGACATGACAAGATTTCAGCTTCTAAATCTGTTGGGTTTGGTATAGTGCTTTACTTGTACCTTATTATATGAGCCCTACAATATCAGCCTATTTATCTTGTAATGAATAAATGATTAATAATTCATAATATGTAGGAATTAATCAGGAACACTGATTTTAGAAATAAAAAGTCAAAGCTACCTTATTGATTATGAGTCTCACTTTTAAAATAATAGAATTATTTTGTGAAAATTATTCTAAAATGCTATCTAGCCTGTAAGTTCAAAAGCTATGCATTAAGGAAAAGCATCTATCTGAATGGACACATTAAAATATGTATGGGTTTATGCACAGAACTCATTATGGTGATGTACAAAAGGGCAATATTGCTTTACTACATTTCCATCTAATTTTAAATCACACTAAAGAAAAGAATCATTAGAACTGATGACTTGTATTAGGCCCCGTGCTCTTTGGGGGAAATCACGCTACTTCTTGTAAATGCTATATCCTTGAGAAAGTGCAGCAGTGAACAGCTGGGTGGACAAGATGTTTTGGCGTACTCTGTGTGCCACTGTAAATGCCCAACTCTGAAAGACAGAAGGATTTCTTCTTCATAGTCGATCCAAATGTCACATCCCTGCAGAGCTTCTTCCTTACAAGGAGCACCCAATATAAACAGTATCCCCTTAAAATTTCTCTTTGGAACTTAATTCCCATCGTAAGGAATTAAATCAGGAGAGCGTTAACAGACTATCCTATTAGTAAGCAAAGCTCTTCTTGCATAGTTAAGATCAATGCAGCTGTAGATTGGGGAAGTACTGTGAAGAGACTGGAGCTTTATGAGAACAGGAAAATTCCAAACTGAGACACTGTCTGACCATGTGAGGCTGTTCACTGTCTTGGAAATTCTAGAGTCCACACCAGGGAGGAAGACCCCAGAAGTTGTGTCTGCTAAGAAACATTCCTCTCCTTCTGAATTGTGAACCTAGTAACCTTTATTCTAAATAAACTATTCATATTGTGACCTTCAATTATTGTGCCAGAGTACTAAGAGTCTAACTTGAAGTGGAACTGTGTAGTTCCTGATGAGGAATGTTCTTTTTTATGTGTTTCTCCTGTTGCTTAATGAATAAAGCACTATCTGCTGATTGGCCAGACAGGAAGTGACTTAGCTGGGCAGAATCAGGATATTAGCAGGGACTAACAGAAAATTGCTCTCTTCTCTGTGGAGACCCTTAATAGTCACCATGTGAGCTGCCAAAGGAGTTAGAGTTCTGGACCCTTCTACAGTAAGATAAGACCATGTGGAAATACATAGATTAATAGAAATGGGTTAATAATTAAGACAGTGTGAGCCAAATAAGAAGCCCTGGTCATTGGCCAACAGTTTCATAATTAATATAGCATCTGCGTGTTCATTTGGGGCTCAAGGACCAGGTGGGACAAAGCCTTGTATTACAAAATGGCACTGGCAATGTGGGTTGTAAGAATTTCCACATAGAACTTGACAAAAACTTAAAAAGGGATTTTAAAAACAAAAGATCAGAAGCAAGCAGTTTCTTGGTAGTAGAATTTTCTTGGGTGAACTCTGTTTGCCAGAGACAAGGAGAGACTTGTAGCTCCTTTAAGAGCAGTTTTCTGTATCAGTATTGCAGAAAAAAAAAATTCAGGGTTCTTTTACCAACCAATCAAGTGATGTTAATGAGCAGATAAGATTCACATGGCCAGAAAAAAATAAATAAATAAAAAGCTACAGTAAGGACAGATTCAGATGAAGTAAAACCTCTAAAGGGATTACATTGTGTTTAAAAATAAAATGGGCTTGTGAGAGAAAAGAAACCGGATAAAGTAATTAAAAAAATAGAGTAGCTGAGGTGGGTTGTGGCACACACCTTTAATCCCAGGACTCAGCAGGCAGAGGCAAGCAGATCTCTGTGATTTCAAGGTTTATAGAGTGATTTCCAGGACAGGCAAAAATAGACAGAGAAACCCTATCTCAGAAAATGAAAAAAAGAACAAAAGGAAAAGAAACAAAGCAATAAAAAATGCCACATAAAGATAGGAAACACTCAGAGAGTCTGGATACTGTGTGTTATAGTGTAGTCTTTAAATGGTTTGATTTCTGAGGAAAGAGCTACAGCTGCTAATAAACATTCAATTATAAAAGCGGCTGAATTAATCCAACTTACATGTTTTGAAAATGCTTTGACTTCCAAATTTAAGTCTAAGAACAGGTTACTTTGGGAAAGAGGTATTGTTTGTGTTTCCTCAGAAAATTAAAAGTTGTAGGTTCATTACAGACTAATATGGTTTGCTCAAGCAAGACCCCCTGAAACAATGCCCCAGGTAATTCAATATCTAACACAGCCAGGATGATGCAGCCTTGCAGAGACTACTATAGCCAAGATTTGGCTAGGCTTCTGTGTTTATTCAGGATCCCATGGATTGACAGTGCCCTAAACCAGCAGGAAGCAGTTTGGAATGAATGATGCCTAAATTCCTAAATATTTTTAATAAATGTTTGTTTTCATTTAAATGGGGTCATTTATTAATAGCTAATAATCATAGCCAATCTCTTTTTAAAGGAAAAAAAAGAGAATGTGACATAGAAACTAATATTTTGCATTGGTGTGGATTTGGTTTATTGATACAAATTTAAGGTCACTTTTGTTATATGTATATTTATCCTCTTGTTTAGGTATTATGATTAAATAACTCATTTAAAATGTAATGTATAATTAAGTACAGATTATACATAGTCACCCATAATAGTAAAAACTTATATTAGTTAGGTTTTCTATATATACAGAGATGTATTTGAGACAGATATTTAGTCTTCAAACCTTTCAAAGACTTTCACAATATGGCATTTAAATTGTTTAGTGTTTGTCATGACAGTGACACACAGTTGCTCCTGGTAAAACCAATTACTTCAGAGAGGAAGAACTCATTATGGTGTTTGCCTTCCACATGGCAAGACTAGCCATTTGGGCAAGAAACTGTTCTTGCTTGTACATTTGACTTTATGCTGTATAAACTGGACATGCAGGACCCACAGGAAAGTGACTGCTGATACAAGATGGACACTGCTACATGGTTCCTGATTCATGGAAGTCTGCCATACAGTCTGCAGTACACAGAGCAAAATGACTGACAAGCTGCCAATACAGGTAGACAGTTTGAAATTTCCTACTTTGCTGAGAAGTCTGAAATACACATTGTGGCCTCTGGGCTGAAGATGAATGCTCCAATGTTACAGAGGAACTTTGGGTGACGACAGTCCAGGCAAGGAGATGACTCTGTCATTTCTACAGTTTATATATTATCCTTCAGAGGTCTTTGATGGAGTTGAACACAGATATTTATGGTTATAGTTTTTCTTAGTTATGATAATACACACACACACATACACACATACATATAAAAGACTTTAGCCTCACAAAGATAGGGTAGATAATAGAATATCTATTGCTCAATATTAATGGACTAGATGCTATTAACTATATTTCTTATATCATAACTGTTTTGTTATATATTTTACTATGTTAAAGTTAAAACCCTTTTTTTAGACAGAAAAGAGGAGATAATGGGGTATGTTCTTCTGTGGCTATGTTTCTCTTATTGGTTAATGAATAAAACACTGATTGGCTGATTGGCCAGACAGGAAGTGACATAGCTGGGCAGAATCAGGATATAAACAGGGACAAACAGTAAATTGCTGTCTTCTCTGTGGAGATTCTGACCAGACATCATGTATCAGGCAAAGGAGGTGCAGGTCCGGCATTCTCTGGTAAGCCAAGACCATGTGGAAATACTTGAATTATAGATTTGAGTTAATAATTAAGACAGAGCTAGCTAATAAGAAGCCCTATCACCAGCCAGCATTATTATTATAATTAATGTAAGTCTCTGAGTGTTTATTTGGGCTGAAGTGGCATTGGGACCCTGTGGGCCAGAAAAGTCATACTTACAGTTTCTTTCTTGTTTTTTTTTTTTTTCCCTCCTCCTTGTCCCTTGCATTTTCACATGAAGAGCATTGTTTAGTGTGTTGTCTCAGTGAAGGTTGGGACACCTTTTATGGGTGTATGTGACACTCTCTGTTTAGTAGGTGGCAACCTTCAGAGCTTTTCATTTATAACCGAAATGTTCCATGTGTACTGGACATCAGCACATTGTACTGGTCCACATTGTCCGGGTCAGCTTAGGTTGCAAATGCCTCTATAATGATGAATTAAAGTGTCTTCCGTAAACTAGGTAAGATGGTCATTTTCAACCAGCTTTCCGTCTCATGGAAAACAACCAGCTATTGAAAACGATTTCTTCATTTTCATTTTATGAGATGGCTTAGCAAAGAAGGGCAAATACCACACATTTTCACACATGGAAGATTAAAAGTTTGGCCTGAGAGAAGGAAGCTGAGTGTTAGTCGCTAAAGGCTGGGAGGGAAAGTTGGAAAAGAGAGAGAGGATGGGTGGTTATGAGGCACCACAGCAAAGATAGGTAAGAGCATTAACAAAATGCTGCTGTGGCGAGGCCGTACTTTGCATTGGTCTAATAAAATGGTTAACGAGCCAGAAGGGAAACCCTTGAGTATCTAAACATAAAGAGATGCTAAGGAGGCTGTGAGGCTAATTCCCTTAATCAGACTAGCTATATACACATATGAAAGTATCACAGTTCTAGCCTTATTTATGTACAGTCATGACATGTATATTCAAAAGAATACAGCAGCCAGACTGTGAGGCCTCCTTCCCGCATGATCACTCTTGGTTCTGGTGTTTGTATTTGTGAATTCTTGTTTCTGATACAGTATATATTTTTTTCATTTCCTTTTAGAATTATATGTAAGGTTGCATGCATCTAAACAGAGGGAATGCTTTAATTTTCTGATATTTTTATTTGAATTTAAGACAAGCTTGTTTTACATGTCAATCCCAGTTCCTTCACCCTCCCCTCCTCCCCTACCCACCCCTCCAACCGCCATCCCATCCCCTTGCTGCTCCCCAGGGAGGAGACTTCCATGCAGAGTCTTCAAAGTCTGTCATATCATTTGGACCAGGTCCTAGGCCCTCCCCCATGACATAGAGGGATACTCTCTCAGCAGGAGTACTTTGTAACACACACGTTTACATGCACTCGCATATGCACATGCACACACACAGAGAATGTGAAATAATTGTCAAGACAAATGGCATGTTCATTGCTGCAACACAGTTGTCATTTTTTATGGTAAGAACACTTAAAAATCTATTTTCTTACCCCTTTACAATAATACATTATATTATTATGAACTCTACTCTCTGTGATATACTTTAAATTTTAAAAATTTACTCTGATTTCATTTTTGACAGTGGTAATTAACTATAATACCCTAAGTGAAAAATGAAGTATTATAATTATCAAAGATTTTTTTGAAACTTAAAATGAATAGATAAAACACAGAATAATAGGTTCAGTAAATCTAGATTTGGGGGATGATTTATTAAGACTGCACTCACTTGAAGATGAACTCCCATCTGTGCAGATAAGCTTCCAAAAGAGACCTTAAAGAACAAAAGACAATCTGCTTTCTCAAAAGTAGTTCAGATCCATTAAGTACTAACCATTTTTTGATAGGAAATGTTGTAGAAAGCACAAAATAATGAGAGAAAATGTATCCAAACATATTCATAAGTAAAAATTTATATCAGCACAAAACATATCCAGCAGCAACGTTTGTGGGAAGATAATGGAGTGTTTTATTGTGAGCAAGGACAGGTTTAAGGAAAAAGTTCAAGATAAGAAAAATTGAAAATGAATGTTATCTACTCAAGTAATTCTGCTATGACTAAATGTGGACAAATACGAGTCATTTTGGGAATGTGCAGATGAATCAGTAGATTAAATATTACCACAAGCACATGAGGGACACAGTTGGAATCCCACTTCACTTACAGTGAAACAAGAGTTAGAGATCGGAGCTGACCTGGCATACACAACACCACAAGCCTTCTGGAGCCTGGTCATTATATTAGACTAAAGCCAGAGAAGAGGCATGAGGGAGATGCTGAACTCAATGGGGTTTGCTAGCAAAGGAAATAGAAAACATCAAATACTTTGTTAAATAAAATATGGGGAAAAAGTCAAGCACTACATTTAATAACTATAGCTTTTAAGCCATAGTAGTGCTTAGACAAAGTATTGATTAAAGGTGAATTCAGAAATTTGTTTAGATGACAGAAACTCATATTTGGGTAAAACATAATACAGGCTGTGAAGATGACTCAGCAAATGAGGGCTCTCTGACACAATCCTTTCCACCTGAGTTCAATACCTAGAACCCATGGTAGAAAAAGAGAACATTGTCCCCTGACATCCACATAGACACTGCAGTACACACATTACATACACACAAATGTAAACAATGATTGTAACAAATACTTTAACTAAAAAGGAAGAAAATGATAATTTATAGTCATTTTAAATGATGGTTAGCTTAAATCATTACAAAATTTATTTATAAAATAGTATAGACATTTTACTTGAGAAGAAATGAATGTAGAGGAACTTATCCATTGACTAAAGGAAACTCAACCATATATAGTGGTGTATGTGTGTGTATAGAGTACACATGTATGTATATACACATACATATATACACACATGTATACATACATACATATACATACACATATACATACATATACATACACACATACATATTCATACATACATACATACATATCTGTAGAGAGAGAGAGCTTGGACTATGATTCAGTCCCTGCATTATAGAGTTATACATTCATCCCCTGTAGCTTGCTTGCTACCATGGAAAAATCAAGTGCATTTCTTTACTCAAGGTTGAATTTGGGCTCATTATTTTGCCTTAGCACTAGCTGACTGAACAGGTTATATTTAGGAACATACATGTATATTCATATACACATGCTAAAAGCAGCTAGTAAAAATATTATGGCTTACATATGAAGGAAAGAGATGAAGTGTAAATAGGAGAGTTTGACTGGAGAAAAGGGAAGGAAGAAATGCAGTCAAATTATAATCAATAAAGCTAAAAAATCAAAAGGACAGTTCCAGATAAGAATACCTAAAATTTATAATGTATGAATTATTATTAAAGTTGTTGTTGTTAAAATGCCTTGACTTGGCAGTGTTTCTTGAACTGCTGAATTTTATTTTGAAAATACCAGTTCTCAAATAGACATTGTTTCAAGAAAAGAAGAGGAATTTAAAAAGTGAGCCTAGTCCACAGCCTAGCTATACCAAGTTAGTTTTCACAGCCCAGTAAGGTTAACATCCACCTGAGGATCATTATTTGAGACTAGAATCATACACATCAATAACTCAGGCACAAATACATTATCTGAAGTATTGCATGGATCCAATAACTAGATATTGACTCTTTTGTATAAATTCGAAAGTAGCTCTTCATTCTGGGATGCACTGAGAGAATTCCTGTTGGAACTAGAGGTCTGGGATCATAGCAATGTGATCTCTCTATTTTGCAATATTCTATGACATTTTGTGTTATTTTATTTCATTTTTATATTTTCTTTTAGTAATAACCAGTCATAAATATATAAAAATTAAGTATATATATACACATGTACATATTTATTATATCATATTAATATGGACTTAACTTAAAAATGAACCATAAAAACCTAGGTGAAATGATTCATGCCTGTTTTCTCAGAACTTGAGAGTTAGATATGGAAGGGCCAAGAGTTCAGAGACAATGAGTCCACAGCCAGCCTGGATGCACCATAAGTAAACTCTTCAAACTATACTAATGCAGGCCCTTGTCATGGGTAAGTTGCATGCTTGCCTATCAGAACTAGTCGATAAGATCCTATATTTGAAAAACCCGTATATTTTGGGTGTAAAAATATACAGAAAATATACAGAAAAGCAGCTGGAAACATTGGAATCTTTCTCTCTGCTGACTAGCTTTTACAACTTCAGATGGCTCCTTGAAGGCCTCGATTCTTAGGCATCTATGAACTCCAACAAGCCAGTGAAAATGTTCCCAGGATGTGAATAGTGGCACAACTTTATGGGAGCAACCAGTCACACTTTAATAGTAATTGAGACATTTTCCACAACAGAGAATACATGCCTGGTACTAAAATAATAGAATCCATGACTGAAGAGACCTTAGGCCTTCATGGGGAATTGACTATTGCTCCTTAGCTAAGTTAGAATCACAACAAAACATCTTCTAAACAACCATGCTCACAACCTAGACAAAGGTTATCCAAGCCTTAATCATAGAAGCCTTTCCTTGTAAATGGAGCTGAATTCAGAAACTGATGCCTGACAAAATCTGAGAATAATTGACAGGTGTGGCTTTGGTAAACCAGGCATTTTTTCCATACACTTCAGGCTCAGTGTTAAAGAAAGAATATAAAAGATGATTAAGGGAAGAAAGGTTGCAAAATGTCATCTTTTAAGCACAAGCTTGTCCATGGATCCTACCAGTGAGTGCTGAACAATTGGCAAATAACAGATCCCTAGAGAGGAAAAGGCTTAGTACTGAGCTATGATGCTACTGATGACAGATAGTTCCAGAAAATGGTTACACACACATGGCTTGGTGTTGTGGGATAGTGGGATATTTGTATATATTGTGAAGATGTGTCATCGTGACTAGTTTAATAAAAAGTGGCACAGCCAATAGCTAGGCAGGATAGGATAGGTAGGACATGGAGGAAGAGATATGATTTCTGGATTAGAATGTGAGGCCCACAGATTTCACCGGGGAGACACAGACTGTGAAGATATATTGTTTATTATTTAATATAGCTTGCCTGGAGATCAGAATGCAAAGCTGGCCACAGCCATAGCTGTCAGGCAGTGGTGGAATAAAAAGCTTTAGTATCAGGACTCAGGAGATAGAGGCAGATGGATCTCTTTGAGTTCTAGGTCACCCAGGACTACATGAGAGTTGAATCAGTCTAAAAGAGAAACATGCTCTCATTCCCTTAATCCCAGCACTAGAGAGGTATATAAGATAAGAGCTAGGCACTAAATATTCAGTCTTCTGGCATCCTGTCTCTGACAATTTGTGTGAGGATTGCACTTTTAGTCTGATATAGAGGTAACTGTGGCTGACTCCCTTGCTTTTCTGACCTCTATTTTGAATCCCACTATCTGTCTCTGGGTTTTTATTATTTTACAAGCCACATGACAGAATGTAGATTAATAAGAATTGGTTACTGTAAATTATAAGAGCTGGTGGGAAACAAGCGTAAGGCCAAATCTTCATAATATTGTTTTCATTTCATTTGGGGTGGGGGGAGGGCTGGTACACAAAAGAAATTCCACCAAGAAAGACATTTTACAGACTGGGTTTAGTTCATTGGGACACAACATAAAATAAAAAGTATTGAAAAAAGAGACAGAATTTTGCATGGCAGAAGTAAATGGGAGCAGGCAAGCTGGCATATATAAGAAAATTCTATTCAAAAAATCTATTACTATGCACTATGATATTAAAAATTACTAATTAATAATGGATATTAAAATATTTGACCAACCAATGGTAAAGATTACACACCCATGTGAATATATACTTTTCAGCTGGTGATCACTATGTAAATCAATGTCTAAAGACTACTTTTTCATATATATTTGATTGTATTTAATATAAGTATATAAATCTCATAAAATTTTATTGTTAAGTAGTACATATATATTTAAGGTGCTATGGCTATATGGTCAAATTAAAAGGGTTTTTTTTAATTCTTCAGCATTTTTTAGCATTACGCTTTAGAAAGGGTGTCTAAAATTAATTTTGGTGCATTAAAATTTTTAATAGGCAAGCTCTAATTACAATTAGTAAATAACATATGAAAAAAAGTTTATACAGGAAAGACTCATTAAAATAAACCTTAATTATTTTGCACCCAAGAGAGTGTAAATAAACAGTGTTTGTGATATTAAATCAACTGAAGAGACATGCCACTCTCAAATTAAACATTACTAAGTAAAAATGCAACAGAAGTTTGGGAGGAGAAATAATTAACAAGGATTGGACTGTAACTGTAGATTGCAAAGAGGAAATTTTTAACAATACTCCAAGGAAGGAAATCTGAAAATTACATACAGAGAGGAACCTATTAAGTTGTCCCTGCTTTCACATTAGTAATGTAGAATTTTAGTTATTCTAGTTAGTATTGCTAGCTATTTCCTTTCCCTAACATAGTTTAATTATATACGGGTGTGTGTGTGTGTGTGTGTCTGTATGTATTATATATGTCTAAATTTTTTATGAAATTTACTAAATAAAAATCTCCATGAATTAATACATTCCCTCTAAGCACTGAGTCTCACTTGGATCAAGGTGTTCATTCATTCAAGTAAATATGAGATATAGAGCAGAATCCAGAATAATATCAATGGGCCTTTCAACAGTATTGGGAAAGAGATTGCTTCATTTTTCCTCCAAAGTTGATTTATTTATTTATTTATTTATTTATTTATTTATTTATTTATTTTTCTTTTCTTATATATCGATCCCAGTTCCCTCTTCCTCCCTCTTTCCTTCCCTCCCATGCCCCCCCAAGCACCCTCCCATTCCACCCACCCCCACTCCACAGGGAGGGTGGTGCCTTCCAGGAGGAGTCAATAAAATCTGTCAAGTCATTTGGAGTAGGGATTAGGCCCTCCCTCCTGCCTCTAGGCTAAGGGAGTATCCCTTCATGGGAATGTGCTCCCTAAGTCCTTTTGTGCATCAGGGATACATCCTGGTTTCACTGTCAGAGGTCTCTTAGATTGTCCAGGCCTTCTAACAGAGACCCTTGTTCAGGGGTTCTGTGTCGGTCCATGCTCGATTTCCAGCTGTCAGTCTGGGGGGCACATTAGCTCGCCCTTTTTCAGGTCAGATACCTGTAGCCTAATCTTGTCCAAAGTTAATGTTAAAGTTCCAAACTTGTCATACCCTTTTCATAGGAAAATGCCTTATAAGAAGTGTCCAGAGAAGCAAAATAATAAATGGGCAGAGAATTAGACAAACAAAACCCTAAAATAAATAAGGTAAAAATTAGTACTGATGATAATTGCTCATAAAGGAAAAAAGGATGACAAACTTTTGATTAAATTTACATGGAGTCCTTGGATTAATTTTATGTGGAACCCGAAATCCTATAGCATAAATCTTTAATAATCTAATAGATGAGCTTCAATATGTAACAGAAAACATTAAAAAGATCTCAGTCAAAATCTGTCATAGTCTCCTTAACATGATATGAGCATCATACAAAGGGCATGAAATAAAAAAAATAATAAAAATTGCTGAAATTGATAGTAAAGTTATAACATTGTGGAAAAAGCTAGAACATGGAGAAATGGATAGTTTATACTGTTCTTACTAATATTACTGTTTAAAATATACAAATTATTAATAACAATGGGTGGGAAATAAAAAAATGAGTTTATTATAAAAAGTACAATACTCTCAGGGTAACTCTTCCACCCAGACTTTCTGATTGGTCTGTTTCTGTTCATTTTTTCTCCACCACTTGCTAAATGATTTAAATATTACTACATAGACACACTGCATAGAATAGAAATATTATATGGCCAATAAGAAAGAGAATACAAGCACAAACCCCAAACTTAATGAGGTCATTCACAACCAAATATATTGGAAGTATATGAATTTTAGTGCACTAAATGATAAAAAGAATACAGAATAAAATGAGACATTGTCTAAGTGATTTTTGTAGTTCACATTCATAGAACACTTGGAAAATGGATTAAATTTTGAAATTTCAATAGATTTTATAATGCATTGTTATATTCAGAAGTAAATACAAGATAACTGCTGTCTGGTATAAGGAAGAGTATATTGTTCCTATTCCTAAGTGCTACTTGATTTTACAGAGCCTGAGTGACCTTGTTCTTTGACAACACTTACCTATTAAGCTTTAATAATCCTTTTGAATATAATCCAACAATTCTGGTTATGTAGGAATAACTCCCAGAAGGAAACATCCTGAAAAAGGTAACCCAGACCCACAAATATAAATATGGTATGTGTACACTTACAGGGACATTAGTCATTAAATAAATGATAACAAAGGTACAATCCATAGAACCAGATTGGTAAATAGAGAGAGACTCAAGGGATACATGGATCTCTCTGGAAGGGAGAAATAGGAGGAGAAACAGAAATTAGTTGAGAGGGGATTATATAGGATTATGTTATAGAATTCAGGGAAAGATGCAGAAAATTAAGGAACAATTGAGGGGTGGTATGGAAAGCTAATACAGTGTAAACTTCCTAAAATATATGAAAACAACCCTAATAATGCACTGCTGTACTCAGATATCAGTGCCTTACTCAGTTATCATCAGAGAAATTTCTTGTAGACAAGGAAAACAAATACAGAGCCCCACAGTCAGATGTCACACACACACACACACACGCACACACACACCCACACACACACACACACACAAACACACACACACACACACACACACACACACGGTGTGAGCAGAAACAGGGAAAGAGATCTTGGAGCACACAGTTCTAAATGGGATGTCTCCTCAGCGTTCATGGAATCCCACAGGAGTCAGAAAACACTATAGAGGATGTAGGGTCCCAAGAGGTCAACCCCATCTAATCAATCTTTCTCAACCTGTGGATCACGACGGCTTTGGCAAACCTCTGTCTCCACACACATTTACATTAAAATTCATAACAGTAGCAAAATTACAATTTTGAGGGAACAAAAATGATTTGATGGGTTGAGAGTCACCACACTATGAGGAACTGTATTAAAGGTCACAGCAACAGAAAGGCGAGATCCATGGCAAGTCAGCTGATGAAAGTTCATATAAACTCATCGAAACAGAAGCAGCAAGCAGGGGCCTGCACGGGTCTGCACCAGGCGCTCTGGGGATATATATAAAACCTTTCAGTTTGGGGTTTTTATGGGATTCCTAAGTGTGGGAATGAGTCAGTCTCTGATTCCTGGTGCTCTTTTCGGTCTGTTGATTTGCTTTGTCCAACTTCAATGTGATGATTTTTGTTTTTATCTTATTTTATACTTCATTTTGTCTTTTGTTGTCTTTTGAAACCTATTCTTTCTCTAACGAGAAACAGAAAGGTTGTGGATCTGGATGGGAAGTGAGGCAGGGAGGAGTAAAGTAAGAAGAAGATTTAATCGGGGTATATTATGTGAGAAAAGAATCTATTTTCAACAAAGGGGGCAGGAAAAAAATAAATATGACTTTCCTAACACTATATATATGAAAAAATTTAGAAGTTGTCAACTATGCAAGAACTCTGAAACATCAACTAGAGTTAGAAAACAAAAAGAAGTGCATGCACTAATATATCAGCCTCTACACACATTTTATAAAGCATTTGTCATGGTTACCTTAGAAAATCATAATATTTTCAGAAATCTTGGATATGATTATTTTTCTTTATTTGAAAATATGCATGCTGTTTCTGAGGCATGGTTTGAGCTTCTGCTCCTTCCATCTCCGTCTGCCCACTGCTGGAATGACGGACGTGTACCACTGTAATTGAGGTCCCATTAATACTTTCCATAAATTAGCAAAGTGTCTTAGTCTACTTTGTAATGCAGTGATAACCACCATGACCTTTACCAACTCCGGGAAGGTAGGCTCTATTGGGTTTGCACACCCCAGATCACAGTTTATTATGGAGACAATGCAAAGGAGGAATTAAAAAATGGCAAGAACTTGAAGGCAGGAACAGAAGCAGAGGCCAAGGAAGGATGTTGCTTACTGCCTTCTTCTTTATGGCATGTACCATTAGTTTCTTATATAATGCAATGTCATCCACACTGGGGTGCTATTGCCCTCAGTGGATTGCATCCTACCATTTTAAACAAAATGCTCACATGCAAATCAGATGATGACATTGTCTTGCTTGGTGTTTCCATTTCTGTGATGATCCTAGCTTGTGCCAAATTAAAAAAAGAAAAATATAACATACAAGCTAAGGTGCAGAAAAGTTAAATTGCACAAATGTCTACAGCTTCTAAGTAGAATGATGCTCCAACTGCTATGACCTGACTTTGTTAACAGCTCCAATAGACTGTCAAGATCTGTTCCCATCTGTCCATGCTTTCACCTGAGAATCACAAGTACTTATATTAGACTCAGACCTCAAGGGTATTATTGCATAACCCATTTTTAGGATCGGTAGAGGCTCAGAAGGGGTAAGAAGCTCTTAGAAAAACACCATGACACCTAGGACTTCAGATGATTATTAAGTTATTAAAATAGCACCATCATCTTCATTGGAATTAACTGATCAAATTTTAGGAAATCCAATTCGATTTCTCAAATACATGACATCTGTTAATAATATGCTCAGTTGACTACCAGTCTAAACAGGCCTTGCACTTTTCAATATGTAGTTCAGTTATATTGAATTTAAAAGGAAAAAACATAACTCTATTGCTATATATATTAGTCGAGACAAATTGAATTATATCTAAATAACATATAAATTGAGTAGTAAACAAAGAGCTAAAGAATTGAAATCATCATCCCAATCCTAAGGCATTGTTTCAAAATTTAATGTCATGACATATGAAAAATTACTGTGTATAACTGTGTATTGTTTTCTTCCTTGTGTTTTCTAAAACCTACTTGTTTTTATCAAAGTGCAATTTTTTTTTACATTTATATATACTTGAACCAAAAGTATCTTTCCTCTTGAATTGGCTACTACTATAAATGTTGACAAATTGCATTTCCTTTCTTCATATTAACGATAAAATATAAATTTATTTTCATGGAATAATACAGTATCTTAACAAACTAAACCTACTTAATGCAGTATATGACCCCAGGTAGCTTTTTCAGTGAGATAATATACTAGATTTCAGAGCCAAGTTTGATGGAGTTTATTCAGGAGGACACCATCCCAGCACAGCTCAGAGGCACAATTCAGATTCACAGCATGATACAAATTTATTGCAGCTCCACTTTGAGACACAGAGGATAAAAAACATTAGGAATTATTCTGTTATTGTTACTGGAGTTGCATGAAAATGCAGTCAACAGTAAAATGTAAGAATGTTAGAAGATACAAAAGATTGAAGTATTCTGTGCATTTGTTTCACTGCCATGTAGTTTTAATTCTGCAAATGTCATACGTAAATATACAGCTAGTGTTTTCATATAGACTCAGTTAAGAAGATGTCTGTATTACAAAAACTTATCTCAAAATAGAGCTCGATGAAAGAAGTATAAATTCCTTCATAATTTAAAAAGACTATACCTAATTATGTGAATTAAGTGCACCAATTACTTATTTTAGTATACTGACAAAATTTCCAAAGGTTATATTATATACAGGAAACAAACCTGCCAGGTGTTTAAAATATCTTAAAATCAGTATAAGCATTTATGTATTTCAGATAAGATTTTATTTTAAATTATATCTCTTTAATAAAAGTTTTATGAATGCACCGCACAAAATTTCCATTCTTGTAAATTCAATATGTATAAGTTTCTATTTATTCATCACCACGGAATCATATTACTAGTAAATTCCTCTATTTAGTATTTTAATACTATCTGCTCCCCCCCCCTTTTTTTTTGCAATTTATACAGGGGTGGTTTGTATTTCCAAACATTCCTTATGGACAATAAATAAGAGAGTGTGATAAACAATGAAAGCAAAGGAAATAACTTATATCATTCTTTCCTTAAGCTTTGTGTGAAGAAAATATTTCCAATTTATAATTTGAAATGTTACATGTCTATTTTTATATGGAAGGATCACATAGAAGAAAAACATTCTTTCCCTTTACTATAATGCTAATGCAGTAAGAAACTAAGTTAATGAAAACCGATCATGTTCATTGCAAGATATTAGTTGAGCCAAATAAGAATTATGGCTAGTACAGGAACTGTAGGATAGTTGAAAATATTTAATGGAGAAGATCAGAGAAAATTATGACAATAGATGTTCAGATATAACTGTAGAATAAGAATGAACAGCTACAATGTCCAGAAAAGTAAAGAGCATGGATTCTTTCCTTACCCCTCCAGAAGAAGCCGAATGCATCGTTTTATGCTTTTGACATAGGGACTGCTCAAAAGAATTAATTTGCCCTGTCTCAAGCTAATTATAGTTAGTTATACTAGCAAAATAATTCTACATGAATTATATTTATTGTCACTGTGAAGCAATATTTAGCTGACGTCGTTTTAGACAACATTTCATTTTGTTTCACAGATTTAGGAGGAATGAGTACATATCATAGGGCTGGCTTCTTATTTTTACCTCTTTTTTGATAATATTGTTTTATTTCAGTTTTCAATAGACTGGTTTTACATGTCATTCCCAGTTCCCTCACCCTCGCCTCCTTCCCTGTTCCCCCCATCGACCCCTATCCCATCCCCTTTCTGCTCCCCAGGGAAGGTGAGACCTTCCATGGAGGATCTTAAAAATCTGTCATATCATTTGAGCAGCGCCTAGGCCCTTCTTCATGGGTCTAGGCTGAGACAGAATCCTTCTGTGTTGTATAGTCTACCAAAGTCCGTTCGTATACTAGGGATAAATACTGATCCACTACCAGAGGCCCCATAAACTCCCCAGTCCTCCCAATTAACACCCACGTTCGGGGGGGCTGGATCAGTCCTATGCTCTTGGGGTCCATGAGCTCCCCTTGTTCAGGTCAGCTGGTTCTGTGGGTTTCTCCAGCCTGGTCTTGAACCGTTTGCTAATCACTCCTTCCTCTCTGCAACTAGATTCCAAGAGATTGGCTCAGTGTTTAGCTGTGGGAGTCTGCTTCTGTTTCCATCAGCTACTGTATGAAGGCTCTAGGATGGCATATAACGTAGTCATTAATCTCATTATCCGGAAAGGGCATTTAAGGTAGCTTCTCCACTACTGCTTTTACCTTCTTATTCTGTCTATGGAATTTCTAGTCCATGGAATTTCAGCTCCCTCACACAGGGTGTGAATGTCCCTCTAAGTCAAACCCGTCAAGTGTATCTGCTTGGGGAGTCTAACTCCAGCCACAGTAATAACTGAGATTAAAAGTAATAGCTTACTAAAACTAAAACAAGCTATTCAATCAGATATTAAACTGTAATTTATATTAGTTTTCATTTTCCTCATTTTATCTAGAATATAGAAATTGGTTTGTGTAGGTTCCTAATTATTAAAACTGTAACATGTAATCCTATGATGATTATCCCAAGAATTCTAGGCTGGATCAAGAATAGATGATCCCCTTCACAGTTTTTTATAAATATAATGGGTCAAATATATTTCATTATTTTAACAGCAAGTGGTTTGAGTAGAATATTTAACTTGATAAACTTTAAAAAGTAGAATTAGGATCTACTTGCACTATAAAATTTCATAGGCCAGTTATGCTTAAGTATCTCAAAATGTCTACTGAATTGCTTCACTCCAAGAAATGTGTTTAACCAATTTAAGTGTAATGGAGAATAATGATTTGGGCAGCCTTTTAGATAGAAAATAATGACTGTAATCATAAGCTTCAGTTACATGAAGGATTTGTCTTACATCCCCTAGGCAGGGCACATGGGGAATACCAATTTCTTTACTGTGCAAAGAAAGGGTTCTTTTGTTTGAAAATTTTACTAATTTAGATTTGGTCTAAGTTAGTTTCTATAGAAAAACACAGTATAATGCTTCTCCTCCCAGAACTGAAACCATTATACCACTAATTTTTTTTAATTTTTAAACAATCTGATTGTGTCCAGATTTACCCCATACAAAATCAAAATGGCAACAAACAATCCTTTACCTGTTAGTGATTGTTTTCTGTGGTGGAACTTTTCCTTGGGTGATGCAACACACATGTCTAGTCACCCAGCAAGGAATGGATACTACCAAGTTTAACTTGGTGAACCATTAGTTCCATTGGGGATACTCACACGAATATGAGTACGTGGTTTCTTACAAGAGGAGAAACAAATGACTCAAAAATAACTGCATCACCAAAAAGGCCACTGCACGCAAGTGAGAGCTCACAGAATCCGAGAACCTGGAGCATAATGTAGTCTTCCACGAGCTCAACAGGATAGAGAATGTCCTGTCAGATGTACTTTTTTATATTCTATAGTTGATTTAAAAACCTAGTTTTTTTTTTTTTTGTTAGTTTGTATTTTGTTGTTGTTTTTGTTCTTTCAGACAGCAGCTCTGATTTCACATTCTTCTTTGAAACTTTTTTTTCTGAGAGAATCTCAGTTTTTATTACTTAATTTTATCAGGGAGGTGCCTAGTGTAGTGGTTCTGGTCTAGTTCAGGGACTTCCAGAAACTATTTTGAGTCGATTAACTTCCTGATTAAGGGGCCTTTTGGAGGATGAAATGTTTAAATTTGAGGGAAAACTGTTACACAGCAGAATGACAATTCTGGTCACAAAATATTTACTTTAATATCTAAAATTCAGAAAGTTAGGTTTTTAATCTTATTGCAGTTGCAACTGTTTAAAAAGTAAATACATATAAGTAGAGACTTACTTTTCCAATCACTAATGAAAATAAATATATTTCTAGATGAAAATAGAATTACCTTTCTAAGTTAAGGGTAAAAAGTCACCAGGTTATTGATTAATATGGAACTGAGAGATAAAAAGGACAATATGGCATGCCACATTAAAAGTACTGAGTGAAACATATGGTTGACATGAGTCATAACCTCTATGCTATCAATATTACTGCCTTAATGAGAAGTCTTGCCTGCTTGTAAAATGTTTCATGGTATCCAGTTAACATAAGCCAAAGATTCCCAACACTCTTATGTGGATGCTCAACACTGAATGTCTTCACACTCTACAGACAATCTAAGTATTGTCTAACATGGTAGAGCATGTTTTTATTCCCAAAGAAAGAAGAAACAAAGAAACAGAGAGAGAGAGAGAGAGAGAGAGAGAGGGAGAGAGAGAGAGAGAGAGAGAGAGAGAGAAGGAATACAAAGAGAAGAGAAAATTCATATATGACATTTAACTTTAATTCTTAATATTAATTCATCTTTTGACTTCCCCTTTTCTTAAGCTTATTTACCAAAGTAGGCACAGAGAGGTTAAATATGGCCAATATGCATTAAAAGGTTAAGATCAATAACAGTCAAAAAAATATATAGCTTCAACTCCTCTCTTTTGTTGTTATTTTCTCTTTTTGGTTTTGTTTCCCACCAGTCTGGTCCCAGAGCCATATCAAGCTGTTAGCCTGTTACTAGATTTTCTATTGGCTAGCTCTGTCTTAAATATTAACCCATTTCTGTCAATCTAAGTGTTTTTGTGTGGTTTTGTCTTATCAGAGAAATTGCCTGGACCTCTTCTCTCATGTCCTACATCTTTACTCCTTTCTACTACATCTCCCAGAATCCTCCTTGTCTCCTAGTCCCACCTATCTTGCTTTCATATTGGCCAACAATGCTTTATTCATTAACCAATAGAGAAACATATTTACAGAATGGCATCTCCCACTATCTACTCTTTTCTGTCTAAAACAAAAAGAAGGGTTTTAACTTTAACATAATGAATATATAATGAAACAGTTATCAAATAAGTATTATAGATAACAATATTTGTTCCATTAACATTTAGCAAGATTTAAAGAAAATATTCCATCATCTATTCTATCTTTCTGTTACTAAAGTCTTATATGTAACTTACCTTTAATCCATCTGTCTTCAAATCCATCAAAGATCACAGAAGGAAAATATATAACCAAAATATAGTAACAGTGTAACTTTTCTTTCCACACTTTCTTTCCTTCCAAAAATTTTGGCATATTTTCAACACACACACACACACACACTCAAGCTGGAATTGTTAGTTAGCCTAATTTGATCATTCTACATTTTAAACATAAATTGAGGCATCATGTCATACTCCATAATTACATATAATTATCATCTACCAACTATAAATAGGATGTTAAATTAAAATGTGTGTTATCTCATTCTGTCTTTGGATAGAGAATATATTGTGGAGTAACTAGGTTGAGACCTTTTGATATAGGGTTAAGTTGTAAGAAGTATTACATCAGCTGTTATAATGCTGAATTCTAAAGAATATTCATTCCTCCAAGATAACTACCTCACTGTGTGAATCTACTTACACTCATTGCATATGTCATCTTAGGCTTTTTTGTTCTCAATTCATCATACAACCACAGATAGTAATAAGATCTCAACATAATAATAGTAATATTTGAATATACTTCTTTCTATGTTGTACTAATTGTTCACTGTCACTTGAAATCTGTCATAGTTTTCTACCCGAATGATGTTATTCTCTGCATCCATCTCTGGAGTACCAATTAGCTAATGAGGTTTTTCTCATAGATCAGATTTAGGCCAGACATGACACCAAATTGACTGCAGATCCTTGAATTTCTTTGAAAGGATACACCGAGGAGAGTAGGACATAAGCATATTTACTATGAAGAATAAACAAACTCTAACAGTGAAAGGGAAGGGAGAGCATAACTTGACCCAGAGGGTTGCCTAGGAGACACTGCCAAAAATGCGTGTAGCATATCCAAGGGCCTTATAAAAGTAGTTTGGAATAAATGAAGTGGCTAGTCACACCCTTGATCTACTAGTAGGATCCAAATTCACAATATTACTGGTTGTAAAAACTTTTCTACCTATCTTTCTCCTCCATTCCTGCACTTGGAACTCATTAAGGTGTCAGAATAGAAGAGTAGGTAAACTACTTTTCTTCTCTCATCACAAACTTTACTCTAGTGGGCTGAATGAAGGGAATTATGGGAGTGACTGCTTTAAATTGAGTACAAAGTAAAATTCTGACATGGCATTATACTTAAGTAAATGCAACTTAAACTACAAAAATGTGAGGAAGTAAGTCATATAAAAAAAATCCTAGTTTTTATCTAGGAGCAGTGCAAAAAAATGAGCCACACTCAGTCTATGAAATGGAATAGTTAGAATACAAAATAGAATTGCTTTTATGAGCATATCCCCAAAGTCATATGTTTTGCTATAAAAGTATAATAGTAAATATGCAAAATTACATAGACGCCCAAATAGACAACAATTTGATTAATGCAACTAGTACCCTAAAACCTGCAAGCTAAAATAACTTTTTCTAAATGCAACTAAACTGAAGTAACATATTTTATTAGATTAAATCGCTGGTCATGTTCTTGCTTTATTTTGTAAGACTGTGTACAGCCCAAAGAATGAATGTTTTGCTTTCTTTCATGAATATAATTGGTGGAGTTTGATAAGCAGACATAAAAAAGCTTTGTAAATATTCTCCAGGCACATTCCACTTTGCTGTATTTCTTTACAGTTTTCAGTTACATTCCGAGGGGGATAAATAGATGCCTTACCTCATTTGCATAATGGAAGCATAGAGTCAGCATAGTTCTTGCTGTAGCTATCCTGTTACTGCCAGTTTAGAGCCTCAACAGAGGTTTAGGAAGAGACCCCATATGCATTCAAATCAGTTCATTGTCATACTTTAAAAATTTTCTAATAACAGCCTAATGTTTGAAGTAAATTGATTTCCAGCCCAAGCTAACTTGTTTAAATTGATTGAACCAAAGAAACACGTAGTGTACAGCATCATAGTTATTTCAGTCTCTTGCTCAATTTGACCCCAACTAAACAATCTGAGCAACAGTGGAAAGGCTACCTTAAATGCCCTTCCCTGATAATGAGATTGATGACTAACTCATCCACGATCATAGAGCCCTCATCTAGTAGCTGATGGAAACAGAAGCAGACACCCACAGCTAAACACTGAGGCGCGATATGAAAGGCAGTTTTACAATAACAGTTTTGTTAATATGGAAAAGTGCAAGATTTCTGCATAAATTAGACCCAGAGTCATTAACTAACTACGATTTTCATAATTTAAAGAAAAGGGAAATAACTTGTAACAGTGTGTATATGTTGATGACTAAAATTCATTTGCTCAAGAGACTTTGTGGAAAAAAAATGAACAAAGATGAACTCCCAAAAATGAAGAATATGATTCTAAATTCCCATTAGAATTAAATTTTCACATGAACAGAAAGAAAATAAAATCTAAGTAGTAGTCTGCTCTCTCTCTCTCTCTCTCTCTCTCTCTCTCTCTCTGTCTGTCTGTCTGTCTCTCTCTCTTCTTTTTGAAACAGCATATGTTTTTGCATAGGCTGCCCAATGCTTGGGTATATATATTTAGCCTTAGTGGATGATCTGGGACTCCTGACCCTCCTGCTCCAAACTCCCGCATTCTAGGATTACAAGCATGCCTTTGGCGTTCTGAGTGCTTACCAAGCAGTCTTCCAATTAGGCTTCTTGCACAGCTAGGGGGTTGTTCTAGTTTGATTTTTGTTTGGTTAGTTGGTTTGGTTACACACACACACACATGTGCGCACGCGCGCACGTACCTCTATGATTCGATGAATGGCAATTATTAAACAAAAATGCAATTCTCTTCACGTGATAATTATGTTTGATATATAGATTAAAGTGAAGAGTTATTTTTACATTTTTATTTACCATGAAGAAAATTTTCATCTTTAAAAGAAAATTGAAAAATTTAAAATACCTGCTTAAAATTCTTGCAAGTACTCTGAGTAAATTCCCATTATTGTTTCTGTATGCACAGCCAATTTATTTAACTTAAAAAATGAACGTCTCCCTTTAGCATCTGTTATCCTCAACATGGCCTCTGTTTAGCAATTACATATTACTTTAATTTTAAATTTCATCTAATATCAAGCAATAAATTTACATTGTAATAAAAATGCGAAACGTCAATGCAACTGTAACTTCTGTTACTATGCTTAGATTTAAATATAACACTCTCTATTCTTTGTTGGGAAGTAAATCACTATATCCTGAACTATAGGGTAAAACAATTTATTTGGTTAGAGATCCTCACCCCATCTCTGCTGAATAACTAATCAAAGGTTGGGAATTAGACAAGAATGCAAAGTTTTTGTATGTGTCGTTCACTTTCAGCTCACACAATGCAAGCCTACATACACAAATTCAACTATTACAGACAGATGATGTGACAAAATTTAGTTTCCCCTCATAAGTACGTTTTCAATCCCACCTATCACCCCCTTCTGTTCGGAACTGGATAAAAATATGGCACTGCATAGCGCTGTGCTCACTGTTTCTTCTGCTTGGTAATAATAACGACAGACGGATTCAGGTCAGATTCTGCCACTGGTGGACCACCATCCTACCCATGAGCCACTCCTGTGCTCAGGGAATCTTGTAAGAAGGTGCAGTCCTCCCTGGGGGGAGGGGGTCCTCATCACGTGTGTATTTCCTCTGCTGCTGTGTGTACACAGGTTTACTACTAGGTTCAGCGTTCTGCCCTTCTACACACTGACCGTGAGTCTCGATTTGCATAGGCTTCATAACTTTCCCTCTCATTTTTTTTTTTTTGTGGGGTTTTAAAACCCTTGTCTTTGTTTCCCTACCACTCATTGTATAGAACACATTATTCAGTGAGGGCTGACCACACATTTTTCTTTGACCAACTCAGACTTCTCTATTCTTCTAGAATATCCATTCATCCATTGGTCCGCTGTGCATGTCTGAAAGTCTCAGCTATCACTTTGAAACGCCAGATTTTAAGTCCTAGATTAATGGGCATCCCAAAATGGTCTGGGAACTTACACAGCTAAACAATGTTTTAGTTCCTCCGACTCATGCAAACAAACAAAAGCAGGATACAGTACTCCCCCAAAGAGGTACATATTACTACCCTTTATAAGTGTTCTCCAAGGGTTTCAATCCTTGCTTAAAAAAATACTTTGTACCTTTTTGTTGACCTGGTATTTGGAACACAGAAAGCTAAATTTAATTTTATTAACTGAAAGGCAAAACTTACTGGAAGTGATTGTTTTGAAAAATTCTCGTAAGTGTATGGCCTTGCAGTCAAATTTGAAATTGCATTTCAAGACAGTTTCTGCCCTGGTACTCAGCAATTTCACATAGTTCCTAATTAGATTCTTTTTGAATTCTTTGTTCCCCAGAGAGATGAGACTTTCCCCCTTCGGGTCAGTTATTAGTCAAAGAGAGATTACATGAAGGAGTTTAATTACAAACCTGGAAAATGAAACACATGCACGCGTCAATTAGAACATGCGATTTCACTAAGTAAAGTGGGTATATTTGATTGAACAAAACAGAATAATAAAAGCAAACATTTTTGTTATGTAGATTCTATAATGTTGACATTTTTTCCCTATCAACAAAAGAGTGACAAGGTAAACTGGATTAAGGAAACAGTACTCTCCATAACTATTGTAGCAAGTCAAAGCATAAGCAGTTATGATTGGTGGAGACATGGCACTCCTATGCCTTGCCCAAATAAAAACTAACAATTTAGAGAGACCTGTGTCCTCTTTGCTGCCATCATATGGATGATCTAAAGCATATAGGAGCTGAGCTAAAGTATGTTGAGTACTATTTGTAAAGCAACTCAGCAGGAGCAATCTAGTTATAAATAGCTGTTTTGAGTTTTCAGAGCCTTTAGTATTTTCAGACCACAAACACACTATTTACCACATGCAAATATAAATTAAGACTATTTCAACGCTCTAGAACATTGACACTGAATTCTGTCTTTACTAAAGCACCGTTTCGTTTTTCATTTCCCACAATAATAAAAGTAAGTTTCTTATCTTCTGTCCAGTTGTCTAATATCCTCCTGGTTTGTCTAATCCCAAGCACGTCTATTTCAAAGCATGTTTTATTGTTGAGAACGTGATTCATATAAACAACTGTGTTTCACCAATAGCATCTGAAACCAAGGCCAATGAATTGAACCCAACTTTTCTGCATTGTAAACTATTTCTACAAATATGATCAGTAAAATTAATTTCACAGTATTTTAAACCAAGTATAATTATATAGTCTTGCAAAACCAATTTTAAAACAAACATTGCAAACACAATTATATTTTTTTCTCTAAAATCTCTAATTAGGTAGAAGGTTCCTTTATATATTCAGAACCCATTCAAATCAGTACAGCCTAGCTTACTACTTGTGGTCATGGGACTTTTCAAACCTCTGTCTACATGCTGAAAACTAGAGGTTTGTGTATGGTGGATCATAAATTCATGTCTCCTATTGAGATAGACAGCACCCTTAAGCCTTTCAAAAGCAAAAAGTACTTGACCTACTTAACAACTTAAAAAGATCCTATAGATGATGTTTTTGAAACAGCTACCTGAGCTTATAGATCTCTGTCAGCTGAATCTCTGACCTCAGAAAACTGATAAGCCTCTAACAAGAAAATGGCAAAAGCATTTTTATCCACTTTGCATTATCAGTTGTATGTGAATACAATAAGATGAAATATATTACAGCTCTTTAGAAATAAGTAGTCTTTGTACTCCTCAGGTATTACTAGATAAAAGAATCACAAGATAATCTTATACATCCACACTATCCTCTGACCAGAAGTTTGTCAGAGACTCCTGGATCTTCCAAATTCAGGAGAAATTCCTTTATCTAGCATTTGTTACCATTAACATAGAGTTAAAAAGCAATATTCTGGACACCTGTACTATTATTACCTAGGCAGATATAGTATAGCATTTGTTATACAAGCTTCAACTGCATGTCTCATGATTTGTCATCTCAGAAGCTCATTGTCCTTCCTTCATTCTGGAATATGTCTTCCACCTTCAAACAAAGGGAGCTATCTCCTTGCTCTGGTATTTAGTGAAACTTCGAACATGGGAGGAGAATTTCAGCAGACTTGAACAAATGTAAGCTATTAATAGTAGTCATTTAACATTGCATCTACCTTTTTGATTGATTGAGATGCTCAGAGACTGTACAGTGTTCAGCTCTAAGTCAGACATTTAAATCACAGTCCATCCTAGCAAGGCCAGAGGCAGTGAACGCATGCACTGAATCAGTATTTGCCAGATATATAGAACAATGTGCACATATGAAGTCATAACGGCTCTGACTGCGGGCATAAGGTGTGGAGAAGACAACAAAATTCACAGAGTGGAAATAATGGGATCAACTGGCACCCATAGCTGAGGCAGGAAAGGCACTTGGTCTCTAAGGATGTGGCTAAGAGGCTACACATTTTCATGAAGATTTTCCTCTATTCATTCACCCTTAGGTATCACTAAGGGGGTTCAATAGGTATAAAATCAGAAAACACAAGAAATTATAAGGAAAAAAAAAAACATGTAGAAGAGCATGGGAAAGAACTGGAAGGGAGAAAACAGAGGTGTGGATTTTATCAAAACTAACTTTATTATTCATGTATGGAACTTTCAAACAGTAAAGGTATTTACATTTAATAATACAGAAAATGGCAAACCAAACAAAATGAACCCAAATGCTCACCCAAAAGAATCACAAAACCATGAAGTTAATTTTTTGTTTGGTCACCTAGAAAGGCATAGGGCCTGCCCGGGGTGTAGTTTGTTTTGATATTGTATGTGTGGTGGTGGGGGGGGTTTGTTTGTGATTGTGGTGTGTGTGTGTGTGTGTGGTGTGTGTGAATGTGTATGTGTTTGTGTGTGTGTGTGTGTGTGTGTGTGTGTGTGTGTGTGTGTGATGTGTGCATAGGCTTTAAAGAATAAAAAGAACCTAAAGTTAAGTTTTAGGGAGATGGAAATGATTTGAGAGGCATTTCAGGAAGAAAATGTGAAAAAATATATACTTAACAGTATGGGAAACATTTAAAGGAAAAAGAAATAAAAACAAATTCTATACCAATTTTATACTGAATCTGTTATGGTATATTAGTGCTGCACCAGTTTAGTTATTTATTTATTTGCTTCTCGCTTACCAATTATTCCTCATTGTGTACAAAACCTGAGACAGTGAACATTCTTTAACATACATCATTCCTTAATGAAGTTAACTTGGCTGGTTAACTATTTTACCGTCTTTAATTGATTTAGTCATTCATCTGTGTGTTTGTGTCATGGCACATGCGTGGAGGTCAAAGGACGATGCGTCAAAATCATTGCTTTCCTAATGCCATGCGTGTCCCAGGGATCTTAGCTTGGCAGCTTCGCAGCAAGTCTTCTTGCCTGCTAAGCCATCTTGTTAGTCCTCCATGCTTTTGAATACTTTGTTGCCTGTGCAAGATTTTATGGGTGTCAGTAAATAATTGCTTGTTCCACATGTGTGGGGAGTCAAGAGATTGTCCCCAATCCGCTGGAAACTTCTCACTCTCTTTTGCTAAATATCTCCTGCTACATATTTGTTATTTTCTCACACATGATTCCACCCTTTTTCTCACCCCATCTGAGCAAATCTTTTAGATGAGTTGCCACATAATTTTACTGGTCTGGAATTAGTATGTGTTTGACCCAGAATCTGTCCTCTTAGTTTTTAAGGGTATAATTATTGAGCCATCATATTGTTCTTTTCATAAACTATGAATAAAACTATGTTAGTTGGGCCGGGTGTTGGTGGCACGCGCCTTTACTCCCAGCACTTGGGAGGCAGAGGCAGGAGGATCTCTGTGAGTTCGAGGCCAGCCTGGGCTACAGAGCTAATTCCAGGACAGACTCCAAAGCAATGCAGAGACACCCTGTCTTGAAAAACAAAAATAAACAACAACAACAAATCTATGTTAGTTGACTTCACCTCAGAGTTCTGAATAATTTTTAGTTAGCACTTATCATTGCTTATATCTCTGTCTCTTTCAGAGTTTCTGTATGATTTCTGGAATTTGCTTCCTTAATCTACCTCACTTTAATATGCTTTATATTTTGAAGCTTAGCCTTTGGATTAATTTTCCAAAATTAAAATTTAGACGTTACAAAGAGTAAGTTGGGCAGTGATTTTATATGCCCTTAATCCCAGTGCTCAGGAGGTGGAGGGGATATCTCTCTGAGTTCAAGGCCAACCTGACTACAGAATGAGTTCTAGGACACCCAATGCTATTACTCAGATTAACCCTGTTTCAATGAAAAACCAAAAACACCAAAACTAAGTGAGAAAAATGAAAGTATAAAGAGTAAGGGGATGGCTGACAGATTGTTGGGGATCATTGCTAGCGATACATTGTACAAAAGGTTAATATCTGCAATCTATAAACACTAAATAAATAAATACTGACCAAGAAAAATGGGAAATGGGGCCTTGAACTAAACAAAACAGTCTCAAAAGAAAAAATTACATGTTTAACACCCTTAACCATCAAGGAAATGTGCATTTCTACTTTGGGATTTCTTACCCTAGTCAGAATGGCTAAGATCAAAGTACATCAATATCCTGTAGTCTTGGTCTTATCACAGAATATATACAATCTTGGGAGGTATTCACTTATTTTTCTGTTGAAACTCTTCCCTGTCCAATTATCATTGTTTTAAAACGGCATGTTTCTTCCTTCATCTGAAGATGTCAACAGACATTAAGTAGAATCTTGGGCATGTCTTTTCTTAGTAGCGGATAGTTTCTATGGAGTGGCTGTTGACACTATCCAGGACACCATTTTTCACTTCCCACAGTGGTCAGGACTCAACCCTGAATCTCATCACGTGGAGGCTTCCCTTGTGATCCTTCTCTACCGTAGCTTCTGTATTTGACCTATGGAAATCTCCTTCCTCTTGAAACGATATTCCCACTTCATGTGCCTCTTTGGCCTCAATTCATAAATCAACTGTGCATACATTTGGTGTTTTATGAACATTGATGAATCATAATAACATCTGTCTAACTAAAGATAAGCCCATTTCTACCTTGTGCAAAATAAGAGCAATCACTAGTGGTCCTGCCTTTCTGTTACTTTATTTTATATATTTCCAAAATTCTGTGAAGTGGCTATGTGGCAATGATGTTAAAATCAGACTTTGCTGCTTTGGTAGTCAATATCCTTTGATTTCCTTAATTACCTTATCCACATTATTTCATGAACATAAGCAGTATGTCAATGGTGTTCAATTGTATTCCCACAGCTTAGTAACTCCTCTAAATGGTAAGGTATCTAACAGTCTGTCACCATGACCTAGTATTTAATATAAAAATCTAAAATTATGTATATATGTATATGAATATTAACAAGAATCCTTTATATTTTATCCTTTCCCTTTAAGAACAAACAAAACTTTAGTAAACTAACATCTTTCCCATATGTAATTTATCAATTGCTGTTATCAATTCTGTTCTTTGTTTTATCTGACTCAGCCCTTGGTGACTATAGTATTTATGTCACATTGCAGTCTATCCATTACCCAGTATTGTTTATTTCACCTAACTAAAACCAAGTGTCATGGCTAATCTAATCAATTCCACTCCTCTCCATCTTGTTAATTAATAGAATCACATTAAAGACCTCCCTTCTTTTCAGTAGTGTGTGTGTGTGTGTGTGTGTGTATGTGTGTGTGTATGTGTGTGTGTGTATTTATTTTATATACATAGAAAATGTCAACTCCTAAAATGCATTGAATACTGCCATCTTCGTCGGTATTCAGCGCCAAGCAGTTCCAGTCTCCTTACTACAGTCTTTCCATGGCCACCTTCAAAACTGATGCTACGACTTCTTCCTTTGTGTCCTAGCTAAAATATTTTGTTTTAAATCATTGAAGTATAAATGTTTATCACACCATATTTACATATAGTGTTTATAAAAATCTATGGGTTTCTCTCAACAACTCTTTTGTGGCTAATAAAGAGCTTTAATTCCTTTTTGTAAATAAATTTTCATTTAAATGAAAAACAATCTTATTTACATACCAATCTCCCTACCATCCTCCCATGCCCCCCACCTATCCCCCATCCCATCCCTCATCTACCCTCCGAGGAGGGGGAGGCTTCCCATGAAGGATCATCAAAGTCTGACACATATCTAGGAAGAGAGCGTATCCCTCCATAGGAAATGGGTTCCCAAAGCCCATTCTTACACTGGAGATAAACACCAGTTCTACTGCCAGAGTCCCCATAGACTTCCCAGGCCTCTTAGCTGACACCCACATTTAGAGTCCTATGTTTGCTCCCCAGCTATCAGTCCTATGCTGGTTTCCCATGAGCTCCCCCTTGTTCAGGTCAGCTGTTTCTGTGGGTTTCCACAGCCTGGTCTTGACCCCTTTGCTCATCACTCCTCCCTCTCTAAAACTGGCTTCTAGGAGTTTAGCTCAGTACTTGGCTGTGAATCTCTGCTTCTGCTTCCATAAACTATGGGATGAAGGTTCTATGATGGCATATAAGTTAGTCATCAATCACATTAGTTTGTGGAAGAACATTTAAGGTAGCCCCTCCACTGTTACTTGGATTCTTAGTTGGGGTCATCCTTGTAGATCCCTGGACATTTCCCTAGTGCCAGATTTCTCTTTACACCTATCATCCTCAGCTGTCAGGGGAATGCAAATCAAAACAACTTTCAGATACCATCTTATACTGTCAAAATGGCTGAAATAAAAAAAAAAAAAAAACACACCAAGAACAGTTTGTACTGGAGAGGATGTGGAGAAAAGGGAAAACTCCTCCACTGCTAGTGGTAGTGCAAACTTGTACAACCACTTTGTAAATCAGTATGGCAGTTTCTCAGGAAAATAGGAATGAGTGTCCATCAACATCCAGCAATTCTACTGTTAGGCATATACCCATAGGATGCACATTCATACCACAAGGACATCTGCTCATCTATGCTCATAGCAGCATTATTTCTAATAGCCAGAACCTGGAAACAACCTAGGTGCCCTTAATCAAAGAATGGATAAAGAAAATGTTATACATTTACACAAAGGAATACTACTCAGAAGACAAAAACAATAAAATCCTGAAATCCGAAGGCAAATGGGTAGAAGTAGAAGAAACCACTCTGAGTGAGGTAACCCAATCACAGAAAGATGAACATGGTATGTACTCACTCATATATGGATTTTAGACATAGAGCAAAGGATCGCCAGCCTACAATCCATACTTCCAGAGAAGCTGAAAATCAAGGAGGCCCTTAACTGAGACGTTCAGGGTCCCCTGGAGAAGGGGAAAGGGAAAAGATCTCTGAGTAAATTTGGAACAAGGTTTGGGGGGAGTTGGGTGGGAGTTGGGCAAAAGAGGGAGAAGCAGAGCGGGGGCAGAGCAGGGAGGGGAACACAAGGGATCGAGGGCAGAATAGAGAAGGAGAGCAAAAAAAAAAAAAACAACAACAAAAAAAAAAAACAAAAAAGAAAGAAAGAAAAAGAGAAAGAAAGAAAGAGATACCTTAACAGAGGGAGCCATTATAGGTTTAAAGAACTTTAATTCCTATAACTTTTATGAGTATGGGAATCTTTTTGACTAACTGAGCCATAGAAATAGATTAAAAGTGAAATGGTGGAAGCTGTTGTAAATTCTAGACACTGCATAACAGATCTGATTATTATTGACTTTGACTAGATTATTATGGCTTAATAAAAGGAAGCAAACATTCAGCTATATTTTTCTCTTTCATATATGAATGTGAAACATTAAAAGTAATGGCTTCACTTAAGTATATATGCACTTGACTTCACGTATCTAGCAATTTAATCATATACTATGAGTCAGCATGATGCATACACGATTTATGTGTTACATTCTATGAGTTTGTTAATGGGTGTCACAGACAGTTTACTAAATGTCTTAATTCTGACTCTGGTGTAGTTTCTCTAAGTAACCACGAGTATCAATTACATATTATCAGTTACGTTTTGGATGAAAAGTGGACTGAAAGATCCTTAAGTATGGTTGCCAATTGCCAGGCATTTTGTGAGGGCGTGGACCACAGAAGGACTCACTTTATCTATGTATTTATGTGTACTGGTAACTTCATGTTTAAATGGAGTAGGGCCCCTTTGGAGGATGAAGGTCATTGTCCTAACTTTGAAGGGCATAACTTGTTCCCTGACTCTTCCTTCCTGCTCTGTTTCTTATGCTGAACAGACTGTCTCCACATTCTTCTGCCATTATACACTGTTTCACCACAGTCCAGACACAATATAGCCAGTTAACAATGGACTGATAGCCCCCCCCCAAAAAAAACTACTAGGCTTCTTAAAGAGTTTTTTAAATCAGGTATAGTCTCACAGTGAAGAAACACTGACTGGGACAGGCCTGGAATTTAAAGCATCTGATTTGGATACTACATCTTGGCTGTCATCTTGTTCTCCTAGACTCCTATCAACCTAGCTCATTGTGATGGTGTCTTCAAGGTCATTTGCATGGGTGACTAGTAAATGGGACAGTACACTAACGTGTAAATTATCCTATGAAAGTGGAGTGTATCATCTAGCACATGGAGAAATTAATGTAACAAAAACAAACAAAAATAAAACCAAAAACCAAAACAAAACAAACAAACAAACAAAAAAAAAACCCAGCAGTCCATGAAGCACAATTCTTGTGTGTGTGTATTTTTTTGACTGCTCCTATCACAAACATCAGAATCCAGATTCTTAATTATTCAACTGTGATCTCATACCAGTGACTATCCCAGACACTTCAATGCTTGTTCTAATCCTTCTGGAGAACCATGACAAATGCAATGGGATTCTGTGGCAGAGCCCCTTAATGTGTACATTCAATTTCAATCTATCACAAATCAATTTTAGTAAAGCATAACTACTAGCTGAAATCCATCAAGCTTACCTCTCTTAGAAACATGTCAAAATTGGATAATGTACCCATCTTATGCCATCTTCATTGTGTTATTAGCTGACACTAATTTGTCACATTTAGCCATAATGTCCTCACATACAGAATTCGATTCACTATTGTCAGCCAACATTTCCTATTAAATGGGTATTTTAATTACACCTAAGGATAAAAACAAATATGAATATGAACAAATATGAATAGTCTCTAATTCTTTCTTTGTGTTCTGCAGGACTGTAGACATTCACTGATTAAGTATAACCACCCAAAGAATGCTGTTTCTAACATTTATAGGTATCCTTTGGCTTCTGGTAGACTTGGAAGGGCTGAGGAAGAAAGTGCTTGTAGATACGCTGCTGTGAGCTACCACACACCACAGGCAAGTGTTAAGGTTCTTACAACAGATACCAAAATAACAGATAACATTCCATTCTTTAAAACAGATAAATGGGGCTCTTATCATCATGGCAGTCTTCCAAAACCAAAGCCTTTGACCAAGTATAAACAACTTTTTATAGCCCCATTATATTTGCAATAACCTAGAATAATATTTCAGCCTAATTTGGAAAAAAAATCATTCCATTTAATTTCCAAGAAGAGAGGATTGACTACTGTAATCACTAGTGATTTATTCTTCAGGCTCAGAGAGTGCTGAAGTTATGATGTATCTTTGTTTAAGACAGAATTTTTCATAAAGAATACCATAAACTTTAGAATATCAAGTTTTCTCATTATGTTTGAATGCATGCAATATATACAAGTTTCACATTGTATATAGAAGCAAAGGAATGAGAAAAGAACTAAAAATGCATTCTGCATACTAAATCTTTTATTGTTTTATTACAGTTAGAAACTCATGTTTATTCAGTGGTAATTTGCTTTAGAGCTTATAGAACAGAGAACTAAACTAATTCCCTTTGGGTTGTTTGTTTTCCAGTAATTAAATATTTGTGTTTTAGCTCCGCAATAGTTACATATTATCAATCCACCTGTAAAATGAAATTACTTCACCATGTAATTTCTCAAAGAATGAAAAACATTACTAAGTGATTAAAATCTTATATAAAAAATTACTCTATCAGAATTAGTTTTATTGACATTGACCTCTGTGTTTCCAGAGGAATGCCAACGTCATGGTTCTGCAAGCTTAGCTCTCTTTGCCTACCTATGTGAATCCTAATACATTCTATTAAAAACATCTAATACAATGTGTTTCTCTGTAGTCTGTTTCAGAGTAAAAACTACTTTTTTTCCCTTCTTTTTCGTTTATTTGTGTTGCAAACAAACATTATGCTCAAATGTTTTCTAGTTTCATCCCTGGGCATTTGAAAATTGACTGATATGAGAATGGACAAAGGATAATCTGCATTAAAATTTTTAATTAACATACTTTATCAATCTTGTTTTTGCTCACACCTAGTGTAACCATCTCTAAAGACTAATGAAGTATGATTTTGATAGCTTTCGCTTCTTAGCTCTGTCTTTGCTACTCACAAACTGTCCAAAAGATCCTGTATAGCTAAAACAATCTTGAGGGAAAAGAACAACATCAACAACATCACAGTACTTGATTTAAAAAATATACATCAGATTCTACTAATATTAACAATAAAATGTTGAAATTCAAACAAATACATAGAGGGCAATTTTAATATATGAAATGCAATAGAATAGATAATCCAACAATAAGTTCACCCAGCTACACTTATTATTCTCTACTAGTTGGCACTCTTTTTTACTAGAGAAACATCATGTCTTTAACAAATAGACAAATGATACTGTGAAAACTAGATAAGCATGTGTAAAGAATGATATATATCACCCTGTATAAATAACAAATCTAATGTTCATGTGTAGATATATGTATATACATACACATATAAATACATAAATGCATACACACATATATATTTATATATACTAAAACTTGGAAATCATTAAAAATGTAAAGCAAGCATTTCAATGTGTTAACAAAGATTGAACTTTTGAATATGACTAAAGAAATGAGAACAAGAATATACAAGCAGAATGTGTATAAAATTAAAAATATTCTATACAACAAAGTAATCAATAAATGGATATAACAGTCTACATATTTCAGAAATGTTTACCAGTTCTTTATCTGACAGACTATTGGTATCTAGAATATATAAACATCATGAAAATGTTAACAACAAAATCCGCACAGGGAATACAATCAATTAATGAACAAAAGACCTAAATATACATTTGCAAAAAAAAAAAAAAAAAAAAAAAAAAAAAAGACATGACTTGTAAACACAGGAGATGATGAGATGATTCTCAGTATATTTATATCTTGAGAAAATACAAATCAAATCAAAACTACATTCAGGATTCCAACTCATTCTGTCTGTAGTGGCTATCATCAAATCCAAAAAGAAACAAAAGAAAGAAAGAAAAATTAAAGGCTGGTGAGGAAATCAAGGAAAGAGATCTCTTTGTTAAACACTGATATTCGAAATACAGTGAGTCCCTTTATCCTTCATGGAAGGCCTAACTTTCCCTGGGGAGCAAAAAGGGGATGGAGGGGGGGTCGGGGAAAAGAAGATGGAGAGAGAGGGAACACGGATTGACATGTAAAACAAGCTTGCTTCAAATTTAAATTTTAAAAAAGGGTAAAAAAGTGGACAGGTGTATGTTGAGAAATCAGTAATATATCTACTACATACCACATAGCAGTACCTCTTCTGTATATATATATATACCTGAGAGAAATGACGTGATATAACAAACAAATACTGCCATAGCCATGTCTAGGGGTCACTTCTGAATCACCATGTAGCAAACTCAGCATTGCTATTCATTAATTAGTGATTTGATTTGAAAATTCATACTATTATGCTAGATGTAAAATATGACATTATGTCCTATACCAGAAAACGAATGAAAGTACATTTATCACACTTGATACAATAATCCAGAAATAGAAAGATCAATGTCCTATTTGCTATGATAAGCATTATGGTCGAGGCACCTTGGGAAGAAGGGGATTTGTTTAGAAATCCTGACCATACCAGCACTCAGTGTAACTAAGGAACCAAAAAGTGATGAAATGTGGGTATAGCAACTGAAATGTAGTCCATGACTTCTTACTTACTGGCTTTCTCCTCATTATTACCCTGCCTGACACGCAGTATAGGACTACCAGCTGGCCAGGAATTTCAACAACCAGAGTACAATTGGCCTTCCAAGGCAGTAACTACCAAAAAAAAAAAAAAAAAAAAAAAAAATGCAGATTTGCCTACAAGCTACTCTGACAGGGTCATTTTTTTTCAATAGAAATTTCCTCTTCTGAGATAATCCTTCTGTGAGTAAAGCTGACAATAAGCAAACAGACTGACAGATTTCAGATGAATTATCTCCTATGTTTTAATAATAACAACAGTGAGTGCTGAGACCAAGCTAACGCTGAGAGATTGGTAAATACAGACCAGTAAGGCTCTGGTGCTCCTTTCTCCACTAGTAATGTGCTCCTGTACCAGTGGCCTAATCAACCGTTTCTGCCTTTCTCTTGAGTAGAGCAGACACCCCCGTCTAAACTGTCACCCTACAGCAAGCAGCACACCTCTCCATGTGGCCACACCGGAATTCCAGACCAGTGTTGCCCAGGACATTGTCACAGCGGCCAAATTTATCATGGCTGGGGCTGACACAGCTGGGCCAGGGGCTGGTGTTGGAACCGTGTTTGGTAGCTTGATATTGTCTATTCCAAGAAGCCGTTTCTCCCCCAACCCCCAATGCTGTTCTTCTCTGCCGTACTGGGCATTGCCTTGTCTGAGGCCATGGGGCTATTCTGTTTGATGGAGGCTCCATGGGGTCACCCAGCTGTCCCTGGTGCTTCGACTCTATGCCAGCCCTGGTACGAGAATGTGCTAAACTGTACCATTAAACATCATTTCTTTAAAAAAAAAATAACCCCCCCCAAAAAAACCAACTTCATTTTGAAGTCAGACTTTTAAGGACGACAGATGAGGTCAAGTTTTGGCGAGGAGGAGGACATGGAGGATGAGGAGCAATGGATAGTATAGAAGTTTGATATAATCTGAGCATCAGATGTTCATTCATATAAATGCTATTTGGTAATTAAGAAAGTTAACTTGGAGCCCGGTGATGGTGGTGCACTGCTTTAAGCCTAGCATTCAGGGGGCAGCGCAGTCAAATCTCCATGAGTTCGAGGCTGTCCTGGTTTATAGATGAAGTTACAGGAAAGGCTCCAAAGCTACACAGAGAAAGCCTGTCTCAAAACAACAAGAAGTTAACTTTCTCATTAAGAAACTAAACAATAGGGCTGTTATAATCATTTTATTAGTGATTTGAGAAATGTTTACATTAATAAGAAGAAACTTCCTTGATATGACATATTAGTGCATTGATTATGGCTAAATCCATCAGAATCTATACTTTAAGATGTAGGAAATGTGACAAAAGTATTACACTGTGCCTAATTTAATAAATAACTTATTATCATAGCTAATGCCATCAGTTTGTACAATTAATATGCATGGACAATTGTAAATATTTGTTTTTATTTGTGGAAAGGATAACTAAAATATTCATAATACCTAAAACCATAATTATTATTAATGATATAATCATTTGTAATAGTATTAGGATTATCTCCTTTAATTCACAGGTAAGAAAAATATTTACAATGACAGAACTAGAGATGTATCCAACCCGAATTGAGACGTTATGTTTTAGATGCACTTTTCAAGCATATCCCCAGTAAGATTAATTTGGGAATCTTTTGTTCTATTTCTTGGCCTGTGAAAGAAGAATTTTTAGTATTATTATGGTAGTGCTTTAAATGTATCTCTCCATATTCTTATTTTGGAGCATTAATCTCTATTACTACAATGGCAAGTGGTAAAATTTCGTACAGATAAGAGGCTCAGTAGCTTGCTTCCTTGCCTGAGGGCCTGAGTTTGATATCTGGGACCCACATGGAAGAAGCAAGAACAGACTCCAAAATGTCTTCTGACATACACACTTATTCCTTGGAAAGTTAGTATACAAACAGTTCTTGTATATAGGCATACACATACACCAAATAAAATCAAATTGTTTAAAATTAATGTGGAGGTAAACAGAGCACAACTTTCTTATGTCACGAAGCTTTGCCCTGGTAACTGGACTAATTCCATTTATTTTGGGAAAACTTCCAGCATGGGAGTAGACTCCTTAAATGGTATTTTGGGAACATATCTTGCTGCTCCTACTATCATATGTGTGTTTCTGCAATTAATGAGGTAACAAATAAGTTTGTGACTTGGGGCTCACAAACACAACAACTGTGAAGAAACAATTTCTGTTCTTTACAAATTATCTGGCACGAAATATCTTATTATAACAGCCAAAAGAAAAATGAAATATCTATAATATGCAACTGAAAACTAGTTTGTGAAAATATATTCATGCAAAGATATAATATTTTGTATCCAATTTGGAATAGCTGTGTACAAATCCAGTCAACATTTAGGAATCACACTGAGTATGTCATTAGCTTATACAGGATTGCCTTTAACTTGACAACTGTCTTGGTATACATAGATATTTTTTGTTAGGTCTTTATGTTGCATTATTCTAGTTTGCATCTTTCCCCCAGTAAAACAATGTCAAATTCAGCCACAGGATATTAATAACCACTAGCACACTTACTTGCATGGGACATTTTTATTCTAATAAACAGACATTTGTTTTTACTTCATTCAGGAAGACCTACTGATAAAAATAGGGCATATCTTAGAAGCTAAAGGCTGAGAGTATTAATATTTCATGGAGAGATATTCATTTCCTGAACGGAAGATTAAAGGAAAAGTAGCTTAAAAAAAATCTATGCTGATGCACAGTTCTGGGCAACAATAAAGAGAGTCATTAAACTGGATGCAATGTGTAAGTTGATACCCTCAATGACTTATCTTCATAATAAGCAATAATAAAAGCTCCAAGCAGATACTCCCAGAAATCTAATATCATCATTTGCATCTCTAGTGTCTACTCATATGGATGAACATTAGTATCTGACCTTGAACTACTGAGTTTGCTATTTTAATTTCCTCTTTTGCAAAGTCCGCTAAATGTTAGGCTTTAGAAATGAGAATAAATGCTATAAAGTAGACTCAGAAAAATCCTGCATCTGTAAGGGGATAAAAGAAGTGAAAAGAGGCTATGAGAAAATTAAGCAAGGAAATAAGGCACACAAAAGAGAAAAGAGGATGATAATGAGTCTGAAATTGCCTCATGATAAAATTAGACTATGAAATATACTACATTCTCTTCATTAATTTTAAAATATGTTGAAGGAAACTGGCTTCAGGTGATTCAAAACTCTAGTTTTCTGAAGAAATTTTTCTGCCTATCTATCTGGGACAATCTGTTGAGCAATCTGTTCATTGTTCCAGATACTACAGATGAAATTTATGCTCTACTGAAAGGGAAAATAAAAACAAACATACAGCAAAAAAAGTAATTTCTGATAGGTATAAATGCTATGAAAATAAGAGAGTTGGAAGTAGAATTCCTAGTAGAGTACTGGATAAGTACATTTTACACTGGATGCTCAGAAATCTTTAGTAAGAATCTAATTTCCAACAAATGCTTGAATTTGAAGAGATCATCAGGGGAGGACATATCAGAGAAGGAATGAGTTAGCATAGATGATCACATAAACGCCTGAAGTACTATATCATTGTTTTATAAACCAAGTGTATACCTGTAATTCTATTTGATGATTTTTCACATGTTGATAGGAGCAGTACCCCTGCTTATAAATATAAAATATAACCAAAACATTCTCAAAGAAATGGTCACAGTGTGGATAATTTGGCAATGATGCAAATGTCTACATCATTTTCTATCAATGATTTACAATAAACCTAAATTTCTGAAATATATTCATTTCTCATTTTCTCATCTTCATTTTCTCCTTCTAGTCCCTTCTAGATAGCCTCTCTCAAATGGTTTCCATGCCTACCACTCTCAAATGTATATACTCTTTTTCTTTCACTATTATCATTACTATTACCATATATCATATAATGTATATCATATATGTGTGTGTGTGTGTGTGTGTGTGTGTGTGCACAAACACAATGACACACATAACCTTCTGAACATCCTCTGTTGTTTTTGTCTATATGATTTCAGAGCTGAGTAGTCTGCATCTGACAACCAATAAGGAAGCATATCCCTGGGATAAGTTAATTTTCCTTCTTCTGGAAGTCATTTATTTTCTGTTGTTCTTTGTCTAGGGGTGGGATCCCACAAAAAAATTTCCCCCTTCCACATTAACACATGCCAGTCATTAATATTTCATTTTCTCTGGTATTGTTTACTCAATGGTTTCTGGGGAAGTCATTCCAAAGCAGACTTCCTGATACTATGCCTCTTACAATTTTTCTTTCCCTTCTCTGGTCATGTTCCCTGAGCCACAGATGCTGCATCTGTGATGTAGATGTGGATGTTGGGGCTGGGCTCATCATAAGCTCCTGCCATCTGCATTGTACTCAGCTGCAATTTTATATTTGCCATAAGAAAGCCAGCTTCAATGAGAGGAGGTAGCTATACTCACCTGTGGGTGTAAGAATAAGATTTCAAGTGCAATAAGGAATTTATGCTTGTCTAGAAAAGTAGCAGGAGTAGATTTTTTTTCTTAATGCCCATGACCTCACGAGCATTGGGGGCTGGCTAGGTTTCCAGTACCTGCACCATTTCCTTCCTTTTGAGTCAGCTCTAAGTCCAATTAGACAGCTGTTGTTTGTCATTGACCTGTGAGTGGAGTTCTTATACCTTGCATACCTTTCCATACTGGTAATTATCATGGCTATCATATTACATTTTAATCATTCAAATAACCAAGTACCTTGAATAAGCTCTTTCATGCTTGTAAGACATTCTTATTGCAATAATCCAGCTTTTTAAAATGTTATTCAGAGCCAGGCATTGGTAGCACGTGACTTTAATCCCAGCACTCGGTGGCAGAGGCAGGAGGATCTCTGTGCATTCAAGGCCAGCCTGGTCTACAGAGAGAATTCCAGGATGGGCTCCAATGAAATACAGAGAAACCTTGTCTCGTAAAACAAACAAACAAAATTATTCAGAACAACCATAATAAGTTATGCCATACTTTAAAACACATTTTGTCTTTGAAACAAAGAATTCAAATATGTTACAAAAGTACAAATTAGAAACAAATTTCTCAGTTAATATTCATATCAATTCATGCCTCTTCCTTTTATATATATATATATATATATGTATATATATACATATATATATAAATTCACTTTGTATGTATAGAAAGATAAGGCTTCTAAAAAATATCATTTGCAAGAAAATGTATACATGAATACAACATTGATAGATGTGATCTGAGGCCCTCTAGTCAGTTTATCATTGGGTAAGGACACATATCTTATTCACTTGTTTTCTCTGATACATGGTATTAACATTTCTGAGGAATGAAAGTGTATGATACATATGGGGTTGCTAATTAAATAAGATTATATAAGTAGAATACTTTTATTGCAAATTTTATATTATGTTTATCTCTAAGAACTCTAAGAATTTTTTCAAATTTGAAAATCACTTTCACTTCTGAGAAGATTAAAAATTAAGGGTAAAGTTTCTTTTTAAAAGATTCTAAGAAGATGCAGAAATCCTGGCTGTAGTCTGTTAAGGCTGCTTTGTCCAGCTGTTTTGAATGTAGGATCACCTGGTACTCTGTTTCAGGCGGTCTGGCTTGATCAAACCACATTAGTCTGGAAGGGATCCACAGCTTTTCATTTTCTGTGGAAACAAAAATAGAAATCCTTAAACAGCTGGACAAAGCAGCCTTGCAGACTACAGCCATGATTTCTGCATCTTCTTAGAATCCCCCATGACAGCGCCCCTTACCAGCATGAAGTAGTTTGGAAAGAACAACGCCCAAATTCCCAAATAATGTCTATAAATGTTTGTTTTCATTTAAATGGACTTGGATATATAAAATAAATTAAAAAAATTCAACTAAAATAGTTGCAATTTTTTTTTCAGCTAATACTTAGAGAGCAGTATAATACTATGCCCTTTAATAGAAAAGTAGTAGTAATAGGTTCTCCTCTGGGTCCTAAGATATACTCAGCCGCAGGTTCTTTTTCCAGTATAGGCTACAGATTTCATTTTGTTAAGTAGACCTTAAATCTAAAAATAACCTTGTTGGTTATTCCCTTAACAGTGCTACAAAACTTCGTTGGCAGGAATAAAGCTTCCAGGTTTGTACTAGCTTTCTTGCTATATTAATTACCCTGTGACTCTAGTAGGTGGTGTCTTCAGCAATGGGGCCAGAGGGTAAACAAGAGCAACAAAGTTTATAAAGCTTGGAGGTGTCTATTGGATCCCACTGGCCATCAAGTCATTTCTGACACAGGGCTTTTTGTCCGATAACTATAGTAGTTGGCAGAGGCATTTTCCCTTTTTAAAGTAGGTTCACTTTATCCATTTAAACACTTTGTGTGTGTGTGTGTGTGTGTGTGTGTGTTGTGCATGCTTCTACAGTAGTAAGTTGCCATATGTTATTTTGATAGTCTTTCGTGATATTTATCTCTCCCCATACTTTCTCCTCTACTGCATTCCCATCTCCTATCAAATTAGCCTTTCCTCCTCCATTATTTCCCTTTTATTCCATCATATCAACTTCCTTTCTACTCTACTCCCTTAACATCCTTTTATGAACTTTTATTTGTTTGCTGACCTCTATGGCATGAAAACTCTTACCTTCTTTTAACCCTTTTTTTCTGATGTTCCATGATCTGAATGTGTTGTGCATCATTTAGGGTGATTCCTCAACCATCATTTGTTTTCAGCCCTTTGATGATTCTTAAGTACCTTCATTCACTGCTGTTAACTGCAAAGAAGCTTATCAAATTAAGACTAGAGTAACTTTTGCCTGATGATTATAATAACAGATGTTATAAAGCAGTTTGAGGATATGTCAATTTATCTAAACAATAGTAATTCCCTTTCTAAGACCAATTACTTTGCTAGCATGTCTTTCTCCTTTGGAGAAAGCCTCAAATCCAATCATAGAGTGGTAGGTTATGTCCACTAACAGTCATGGTACCATTGTCCAACTGAGCACATCTTGTCTGGCAGGATAATATTGAATACACTATTGGGTAAGACCACTGATGCCTTTTGTTCCCAAACATGCACAGTACCCCCTACCCAGAGCTGTTAAGGATACCCAGCAGGCAAGTACACTTCATGCTGGTTCAATCTTTTCTTTTAAATGTCTTGCAACAAAAGTTTGTTTTGTCTTCAGTACTAAGATCTTATCATAACTTCAATAGGTCAACTTCAATTTGCCTTTAAGTTTTCACAGCTAGCTGGAGGAAATTGTACCTATTAGAGAGTGAACATACACATCTAACAATATTCTTTTCCTTCTCTTTCTAGTGCAGCACAGTGGCTAGCAAGCCAGGCAGCTTGTAAAGAACTTCTATGTTGGATACAGTTGCTGCTCTGTTTCTCAGATAGCCCAGTGGGTGAGCATACGAGTCAGATATATCTCTGAATCACAGCCAAGGAAAATTTGCTGATTCAGCCAAGGAAATCATTGAATTTGTCAAAAGTATACATAACAGTCTCCTCTAGATTCCTGATATTCTCTATTTCCCACTGGCTTCCTAACCTCCCCAGTAACGTACCTTCCATGGAAAATTAAATATGGGAAGGAATAGAGTTGTTCACATTTTTCAAGCTGTGTAGAAATTATATGAGCTAAATCCCTGGTGTATTACTATTCAATAGCACTGTTTTCTTCAAGATTTTTCTTTAAAAAAGAATAACTAGGAATCTCTGAACATTCGTTTATCATATCCTTGTGTATATGGAAATATGATAAAGTTACCTGGGATTTTATTTTGAGAATATGCATCACATAGGTGAGTGTTGGATAATGAAAGTCACATAGACATCTCAAGACAACTAAGGTACTTTCATCAATTGTAAAGAGATTGTGTTTTGGGTATTGTGAGACTAGCGAGAGTCATTAAAGATAATTACTTCCATCAAATTTTGCATTAAAAACTCTTTGCAGTGAAACTGCTTTCAAACTTTAAAAAAATCACCAAGTATAAACACATTAGTAGCAGATACTGCAAACTAAGAGAGTGTACAAAAGAAATATTTAGAAGATGAAATATTTGTCTGAGAGCAGAGTGGTGGGACTCTTTGACTTTAGAATCTCATAAGCAACAGTAGTTGGATCTCTACACACTCAACAATGCTTGGTATATAGAGATAGTTCTAGGAAAGCCTGAGGTACATAGTGACACCCTGACTCTAAAATGTTAGAATTTGAACAGAGTATTAATAAGGTACTGAATTATCATTATAATTTATTTGATCAACCAGAAATGGAAAGTACTCCTTCAGGAAGAAATGCGGAACATTAACTAAATAATATGGTTGGTGTTGAAAATAAGAGTGAAAAATCTCAGAAAGAATTCTTAGAAATAAAACATATGTTGATGTTCATTTGAGATGAAGAGGTTAATAAAACATCATTTGCCTATTTTATATATGTACATATACACCTAAGAGTGATCAAATGATAAAAATGTGAGACAAGAACATTAATTATTTGCACAGAATTAAAATTATATTTGTTTCTGTAAAAGAAGGCATCGAACTGAGAATAAATCTATAATCATGTCCCAATCTCAACAATATAAAAATACTTAATAAGTAATGGTTAAAATTCATTAGTTAGCTATTCTTAAACTATTTTAATGTTCAAGAGTATAGGGTACTTATTGTTACCAACTTTTATCCAGGAAAATTTTAAAATAGAAACTTAGAAGTAATTGTCTTAGTAATTGCAAGAAGTATACCCAGTATGTTTTAATGTGAATTTATATAAAAATTTAAAATAACTGCATAGCTATAAATATCATCTCCATTTATGGAAGTAGAAGCTGAAATTTAGAGCTCATAAATAAATGATTGAGTCTCCCACGGTAGGGGAGCTGGATGCTGACGCTCTTCCCAATTGTAATGTGTTATTCTCATAGCTTACGTTTTAGAAGAGTAAATATCTTTGATATGTTACAGTAATGGTTAAGACATCAAGGCAGCTTCTTGAGATAAGACCATTTTTCCTTCTGAATTTTCTGTCTTAATTGTGTCTCTACATTAATTCATAAGTTTTATTTTTCCTGAGCTGTGTCTTCTTCCTAAGACTGCATTTGTTGCAGAAACATTTCCTCCTGAAAAAAAAAATATTCAGCTTTCAACTACTTGCAATCCTTGCTTGGATATGTGGATAATTGGGCTCAATATTTTAAGAATGCAAATAAAAGCACCTATCTATCCATTTATACCTACATGCTCGAGGAAAATACTTTGTTTCTTATCAGAAAGGAAGGCTGTTAGATGATGAATTAATCCTCATAATATGTAAATGTATCAACACAAACATGTAGCAAATCATGGGCATTTCCATATTACTTCTCATTAAATCTTCAATTTTTTTCAGTATTTTTATTAATTATTAAGATTTTTGTTTTGACTCTGTTCACTCCTCGATTTCTGCAGTTATTATACTCTCTTCCACTATCCCTACAGGAAACCAACTCTTCTAGTAGCTATCAAATGACAATCACTCCACTTTCATTTGGGTTTCTGTTGTGATGATAAAATATTATGACCAAAGCATTTTGAGGAGAAAAAACTTTGATTTATTTGTCCCTGTTTTATTCCATTGTAAACACAAGTCATAACAGGAACACAAAGGAGGAACTAGGAGGAAGGAATTTAGCAGAGTATGTGGAGGAACACACTTATTGGCTTGCTAACCTTGGTTTGTTCTATTGCTTATAAAATTCAAGACCACTGGTCCATGGATGGCATCACACCACTAGGCTGTGGTGTTCCACATCAATCATCAGTCAAGAAAATGCCTCACAAACTTATCTATAGATAACCTGATGGAAGGTACCTCTTATAGAATAACTAGCTTGAGTTAACACAAATTTAAAAATTAAATCAACTAAGGCAGCTCCTTGGCTATTAGTAGGATTACATTCCCCCTTTATGCTAAGATTTTTGTCTGACTGTAGCTTGAAAAGGTTTGTGTGCAGCTACAATGGTTGTGGATGCATATGTGCCTGGAACCTGTTGTGTCTGGAAAACACTATTTCCTTGACATTAATCTACAATAATGAGTTGCCTGACAAAATATCCCATTAGTACTATGTATGAACCTCCAAAGGGATCATGACACATAGATTGCTCTGATCTACACCCTCATCTCAAATTAAGAAACTAGAATACCAATAAATAAATTATAACTGAAAACATAAATAATTAATTAGAAATCCAATTAAAAGGTTTCAAATTATATTGAAAACATATTTAAACTTATTAATCATAGTTTCTCACCTGTATAATTAGAATAGATCAGCATCTGTTAAGGAATATCTTTTAGGCTAAATTAAGTCTTATTTGAAAACTGGAATAATTAGATTCAGGCTTTGAACCCAGTGAGATAAAGCTAGTAAGAAGAGAAAAGTCACAGAAGGAATGAAGGTTTGGAGCTGTAGGCTAAACCCATTCTTTTGCCATGGAGGTGAGGATCCAATGGGTTATTACAATAGATGTAATGGGGGTACTATGATCTGAACTCTACTTAGGGAGCTTACTGTGTAACCTGCACACATATGAAGAAAGGACCTAGAGTCATTGGGCAGGTGCTTACTCCTGATGGGAGATGTCATTCTGTAAATATGTTTCTTGTATTGATTAATGAATGAATAAAGCACCGTTGACCAATGGAATGTAAGATAGATGGGACTAGGAGAGAAGGAGGTTTGGGGAAGAGGTAGGAGGAGATTCAAAATGTAGGACCAAGAGAGAAGAACTCTGGTCCCTCTCTCCAATAAGATAAGTGGAAAAACTTAGATTGATAGAAATGGTTTAATATTTAAGACAGAGCTAGCCAATAAGAAATGCTAGTAACAGGTCAACAGCTTTATATCTAATACAGCGACTCTGTGTGTTATTTGGTGCTGACGCGGCAGTGAGACCAGGCTGACTGGAAAAATACTCATAACATACCCCTGTGGTAAATAGAGAATAGAGATTCAGAAGGGGAAATGTTTGCAAGGCTCAGCATGGAACTTTAGAGATGGTTCTTTTCAGTAAAGTGCTGGACCTGAGTTGAGACCTTTAGAATCCACATTGGAAGCCACCCTGACTGTGTGTGCCTGTAACCCCTGCTTTGGGGGAATGGGATGCCCTGAGCTCATTGGCCACCACCCCTAAACTGAAACTGTAACTTTCAGGTTCAGAGTCTCAACATATAAAGGTGGAAAATATCTTAGGTCTTCAACCTACAAATATCTGCACATTCCTCACCTGTGTGTGTATGTGCACACACACACACACACACACACACACACACACACACACACGACCATTCCCTCCCACATGCACACATTTTAAAATTTTACTTTTTAAAAAGTAAAAATGGAAAAGACAGATTTTGTGAAGTTCAGAGAGAGAGGCAATTATGGTTTGATTCAGGATTCGTTTCAGTGTGGTTTAAATGGTGGGAGGAAGGGCTGTCTTCATAATTTCTCTTTCTACTCTGTCCTAAGTGCCTTTCTTCCCTCTCTTACATACAGATCTTCCGTTCTTCACATCCCCACCTCCAAAACTTCATCAGAAACCATGAAAGGATGTTTCCATTTTCCTAAGAGGGTTTTCCCATTTTGCTTTGTTTTCTTCCCAGTTAATAAACTTGAATATGATTTGAAAAAAAAAACATGGAAATCTTTGGAGTGAGAGGACATTGACCCATAAGAAGCTGTCCTCAAATACATAATGAAAAGTGCATGAAACAAACACTATCTCCTGAATAAAAAAAAAAATCTCAGCTGTTTTATCCTTCTACTTACATGTATGTGGAGGGAAGCTGGCCAGATAGAATAAATTTGGAAAATATGGGGGTTTCTAAATTTGCTGCCAAGGTGAAGTAAGTACAGTTAGTAATTCATCAATGGTCTCCTGTGTTCTCCTGATACCCAGTTCACTTTCCCTCTGAGAAGCCTCAATCTTAGATCTTTTAAAGCTGCCTCATCCTAGGGTACACAATCAGAGGAACAGCAGGTGAAAAGTCTATCCTGCAGGCAGTCACAGCATTTCTGTCCCTCTGAACACATTCCTCATCCAAAACACAGCCTGAATGAAGATGTGGCTTCGCGACTGGGAGGGAAATGGGAAAGAAACACTTACACAAGAAATCAAAGAGTTTCCACCTGAGGAAACATGTTTAAGTGCCAGTGTGTTTAAAATGACTTGGGCAAAGGGAAAGAAGAGTCAAGGCAGGCACGAAGTTAAAAGTTCCAATGCCTAGTTTCCAAGTTTCACCTCAATAGAAAGGTGAAAAACAGAGTCTAAACATGTCTAATTGTTTTTGTGGTAACTAAGAGGCGAATTGATCACAATGCTCAGAGCACCATGGAGGCTTCAATCACTGGCGGTATGCTCACTCTGAGAGGCAGAGGGACATTTAAAAACAAAATCCCTTTCCCCACCCTGTTTTAATTTATTTATTGATATTCTATGTATTTATGTAGGCACTTAGTGGTATGAACTTTCCTCTTAGGACTGTTTTCATAGTGTCCCATAACAGCTCAATCTCCCTCATGAATATTGACACAAAAATAATTAATAAAATACTGGCAAACCAAATTCAAGAACACACACACACCCAAATCCACCACGTTCAAAGGCTTCATCACAGACATGCAGGGGTGGTTTAACATATGAAAATATGTCAATGTAATCCACCATAGAAATAAACTTTAAAAAAAATATATGATCATTTCATTAGGTACTGAAAAACTTTTCAACAAAATCCAACACCCCTCATGGTAAAGGTCTTGGAGAGATTAGGGATACAAGAAATATAGCTTAACATAATAAAAGCAACAGTCATCAAATTACACAGAAAGTAAAAGCAATTCCATTAAGTTCAGGAATAAGACAAGGCTATCCACTGTCTCCATATCTACTTAACACAGCACTCAAAGATCTAGCTACACCAATAACACTACAAAAGGAGATCTGGGGGATACAGATTGAAAAGGAAATAGTCAAATTTTCACTGTTTGCAGATGATATGATAGTGTGCATAAGTGGTCCCCAAAATTATTCAAGAGAACTCCTATAGCTGATAAACAATTTCAGTAATGTGGCAGGATACAAGATCAATTCAAAATAAACAGTAGACTTCCTTTATACAAATGAAAAAATGGCTGAGAAAAAAAATCAGAAAAAAATACCATGCTTTAAAATAGCCACAAATAACATAAAATTTCTTGGGGTGACTAAACCAATGAACTAAAAGAAATTTAAAGCTTTGAAGAAAGAAATTGTAGAAGACATTAGAAAATCATAAGGTCTCCCATACTCTTGGATAGATAGGATCAACACAGTAAAAATAACAATCTTGTCAAAACTTATCACCAGATTCAATGTAATCCCCATCAAAATACAGCATGTACTCACAAGTGGATATTAGACATAAAGTAAAGGATAACCTTTATGTATGCCTACAGAACACAAGCCCAGAGAAGCCAGGAAACAATGAGGACTCTAAGAGAGACATACATGGAATCCCCTGGAAAAGGAAAGTAGGCAAGGTCTCCTGAGAAAATTGGGAGCATCTGTGTGTGTGTGTGTGTGTGTGTGTGTGTGTGTGTGTGTGTGTCAGGGGGGAAGGGTGGAAGGGGAGGGGTGGATAAAAAAGTAGGGGGAGAAAAACACGAGGGAATGGGACACTAGATAGATATGAGGGAAGGAGAGGGAGAGGAAAGAAAGACATACCTTAATAGAGGTCCATTATCAAGAAACAGGCACTAGGGAAATTCCCAGGAATCTACAAGGATGACCCCAGCTAAGATCCTAAGCATCAGTGGAGAGGGTGCCTGAGCCAGACTTCCCTTGTAATCAGATTAATGACTAACTGTTTTATCATCATAGACTCTTCATCCAGTAACTGATGGAAGCAGATGCAGAGATCCACAGCTAAGCACTGGGTTTAGCTCCCAGAGACCAATTGAAGAGACGAAGGAGCGATAACATGAGCAAAAGGGTCAAGGAAAGTTTGGGGATACCCACAGGAACAGCTTATCTGAGCTAACAGGAGTTCACTGACTCTGGATTGATGGCGAGAAAACAGGCATAGAACTAAACTAAGTTGCTCTAAATGTGGATGACAGTATTTCGGCTTGGCCTGTCTGTGGGGGGGGGGGACTGTCAGTGAGACCAGGGTTTATCTCTAGTTGCTTGAACTGGCTTTCAGCCTAGATATAGGTGGGAGAGCCTTTGTCCTGACTCAAAAGTAAGGAGCCAGAGTTTGTTGACTCCCCATGGGAGGAAGCCTTGCCCTTCGTGAGGAGTGTACCAAACTTGTTGAACACAGAGAAATCAAACTCGCCCTGCATACAGCCTTCACCCCTTTACTCTTCACGATACTGAAAGGTATTCTGCATGCTACGAGAGCGAAATATAAATATCAAGACAGTTGCACAACAACAAGGCACACATTCCATTTAACTGGACGCAAATAAATTTAAAATACCTACGGCAAATATTCTTAGTTTGGTTCTAGTTCTGAGATCTTTCTTTGTTTTAGATTGTGGGAGAAATTTACTCTGTGCAGTGGTATAAATATAGTTTGTGGGAGAAACTTCCAAGGTACCATGTTGTAAATATAGCTTGTGGGAGGAACTGACTATGCGCTATGGTATAAATCTAGTTTGTGGGAGCAACTTACTCTGTGTCATGTTATAAATATAGTTTGACTGCATCCCATAAAACCGACGAGGGTAGAAAAGTAACCTAGAGTATGGCAGGTGTTCTGGATAGTTTTATATCAACTTGATATACACTAAAGTCATCTGAGAGGAGGAAACTTCAATTAAGAAAATGCCTTGCGTAAGATCATGCTGTTGGATATTTTCTTAATTAGTATGAAGCCAGTCCATCGTGGGTGGCATCATCACCGTGTTGATGGTCCTGGGTGTGATAGATAGATAGATAGATAGATAGATAGATAGATAGATAGATAGATAGATAGATAAGCAAGCTAAGCAAGCCATGAGGAGCAAGTCAGTGAGTCAATGAGAAGCCCCGGTCCATGGTTCCTGCATCAGACTCTACCTGCGGATTCGGCCCGTTCCTTTCCTAACTTTCATTGTCAAACAGAGATAGGGAAGTGTAAGACAAACAAACCCTTCCCTGTAAAGTTACTTCAGGTAGCGATAGAATCTCTAACTAATGCAGCCATGCTGAGAGGTAATGGGATCTTCAGTAAGGGTCCCTATTGGGATATCAATAGGGAACATAACCAGCTTTTCTAGAACCTATGAGCTACATAAGCTGTATGAAACGAGGCTTCCTGCCGGAGTCCATCTTTGTAATGAATTTCTATAATATGCATTCTTTCAGGGTGACATCTGCAGTTTTATCATCACCAAAGATCAACACAAATGTCTCTTAATCGTGTACTTAGAAAGATATTAAACTTTTTTTTAAGCTAAAGTACTCTCTCTTCATTCTTTTGTTATAAAATTATGGAATGAACTGACATGTGAACCAATCAGATTTTGGAAATAAGGAAAACACTAGAGAAGACTATAAGAATGACCTTCCATTGTCCTTGAGCATCAGTATGCTCCTGTGTATACAAATAAATGGATTTTCTCTGAGGTGTGCTTGCTGGCAGAAGTCTTTCAATATCGTGGGTATGGGATTCCCTCTAGACCAACAAGTGTAGTCCTTTTCAGGACATAAGGGATTTTTCACATGTTCATTGATTTTGAAGGAAAAATTCAAAAATGTTTTTATCAAAATAGTAATACTGTGGCATTTAGAATGCCTACATTTCTGTCAGCATTGTATGTCACATTTATATTTTCTCATTTGTTCATTTCGTGTTTTGTTGTTTTCTGAATAATGCTTTAATCTTAACAAAAATGCAATTGCATCTTTTATACTTCCCTTTCCTTCCTCTAAACTCTCCCATAACCTCTCCCCATTTCTTATTTTCCTTATCATCATATTTGTATATTGCACATTGTCTACAATGTTATTTCCAATGTTATGATTGCATATGTCCTTGTGCTTTGAAGAAGTCTCTAGAGATAAACCCGAATCACAATTACTTCTGTCTCAACTATTTTTATTGTACGGCAGCAGAAGGCTATAGAATAAAATTAAATCTTACAGTAATACAGCCCCATGTCATTGAAACACATGGTCTCTCTGATACCTAACATCGTTTTAACCTCATTCTGTTCAGTTTTGTGAAAGTTCTTTTCTCATTCACCCCACTCACTAGCATCTATTTCAATAAATCTCAGAATCTATTAGGGTCAATCCTGCAAAAATTAGAGTCCAGACAACATTAAAATGATCCACATATAAAACAAAAATCAATTAAGTGTTCTATATTAAAATCATTTCACTGTACCTCTCAATGCTATATCTGCTCATGAACTTTATCTTAATTTCTCAATAAATATTTTTCCTGTTGCTTCTAGAAATAAGACACAAGTTTAGTATCTTTAAAAATACAAATCTGTTTTCTTATATTCTGTTGGTCAGGAATATAACAGTCTATAGTGGGCTAACATCAAATCATTGAAACCTCTTCTTTTTTTCTTTCCTTTTATTATTTTGGGGGGAGGGGGTCCTAATGAAGAATTTGTTTCTTCAGTTAACTAAGGTCATTGAGAAAAGTTACTTGTAGTTGTGAAACTGAGTTCTCATTTTGTTTTTTATAATCTCCAGATAATGGTAATTTTTAGGAATTAAAGACTACTCAGGTCTCTGGCTCTTCATCCTTTCATTCTGTCTCCAAAGCCATAAACTGCATTAACTTCTCAAAACCATTTTTCTCCCTGTCTCTTCTATTGTGGAATTTCTTTGCTAACAGCTCAGAACAATTTGTCTATTTTCTTAAAATATATTATCATTATGTGGGTGCCACATACCATGGCCGGTATGTGGCTACAGGAGATAGCATTATGGAGTCTTTTATCTTTTCATTTTTATCTGGGGTTTAGTGATCAAATTCCAGTGGTAAAATGTGGCCTGCAATCCCCTTCATCAACTTTCTGAACCACCTTTCAAGCCTGTCTGTGTTCTTAAGTACTCATATAATTAAACTGAGTCAACTTTGGTAACCTAAAGCAATCTCTATCACAGATCTCTAATAGCAATCACATTTGTAAAGACCGTCTTTGCATTGGTTAAGTACTATAATTACAGTTTCCAGAATTAAGAAACAAACTTGAATAGTGAAACTTTCATTACACATGCATACTCCAAGGTTCACAAGATACAAAGACTCATCAAACCTACCTAATCCTTCTTTCATTTCTTCCTCTCTACACACAGCTTACCACTCCCTTCTCTGCACTAAATCAAATTCCCCATCAATTTGCATGTATGTTTATGATATATTTTTCCTTAGGCACCCACATTAAATTAATGAATCTGCAGACAAACTTCTCTAGTCAATTAGGAGCCTACTTTCTGGTCATGAGTCTTATCAGTCACCAAGAAATCTCCTTCAGTGTAATCTAAAGCGAGCTCTTGAGCTTTCCACAAGACCTTTTTTTTTTTTTTTTTTTTTTTTTTTTTCTATTCTTCTCCAAGTGAATGAAAAATCATTCCTAAAAGTTGGGGATTCTATATATTGCTCATTTTTCCTGACATGCAATTGTGTATGGTTAGCAACACTATATTATAGCTTTACTTCAGAAGGGCTTTTTCCTTGTTGTAAAGATTTAATCATTCTAAGTGTGCTTTCAACGTTGTAAATAACACAGTTCTGAAACTTTGCTTAGAGGGAGGAAGAGAAAGAGGCTTACCATTCCATAAAGGATTAAATGGTGACTTAACTTTACATGAGTCTTTTGCCTTATAGTAAATATTTAAGGATCTTAGAATCTGAAGAGAATAAGGCATTATTTAAAATTATATGAAAATTTTATAATATAAACCCAAAGATGATAATAATCATGTGTAAGAATATGTTTGAGAAATATATGATAAATTAATGTAGTATTCATAATAGAATAAAGCTTTAGGTAGGCAAGAATAAAAGATGGACAATAAAGTAGATACTTAAATGCATAAAAGACTATTAACATTGGTATTTGACAAAACTTTAAAATCCTGTAATTTTTTTGTATAGAGTAGCCACTTGTTCAATTAAAGTATATAACTAAACAACAGCATGTCCATAAGTAATGAATAAATATAGATAACAGGTACTATAAACATACCTTGAACTTAATCAGAAATATTCCTATTTACATTTTATATTATGTTTGCACAATCAACAAAACTCAAAAATGAAAAAAAAAAACATGAAATGTGTCATGTGTATAGAAGCATTTAGGTAACTGATGAAATACTAGGCTTTTCCCACCTAAGTTTGATTCTTATTTTGAAAAGGATGTATACTATAATCACTATAAACCATGCTCCAGTAAAGATGGGTTAAAACGAGGGGGGAGTGAGAGGGAGAGAGAGAGGGAGAGAGAGAACACGAGCTTCAAAATGAAAGATGGTGGGGGTATGCCAGAGGGATTGAAGGGAAAGGAATAAGGAGGAAATTTAACCAAAACTCATTCTACACATGTACAAAATTCTCAATTAGACACAATAGCAACCTAACACACAAAGTACTTCATATGAGGAAATTAGGATGATTTCAAATTTACAAATTGCAATGATATGCAATCTTGTGAAAAGCAAACATATACTTTTAATAAATAAAAACAATCATTTCACATCTGTGACCTCCTTGCAAAAATCAATGTTTTATTTCTCATTGTAAACTACTTCTTCAACTAGAGCAACGAAGGTAACCCTCATCATTATAACTATGTAGTCACGGCTCATTCTGATTTGGGACATAAAAGCCTACTTCTCCAATCTGCTTATAAGTTAGTCTGCTGAAATTATGCACTTGGAAATTCTCATTTATGTATACTAAATAGCTAGAGAAGGGAATTTTTCTCCATTATAATACACAAACTTACACAGTACTTCTTGTCATATAAGGTATAATTAGTGATCAGTGACCCCATAATTACTGATATATCACTTGATGATAATGTAGGTTTAGACATTCTTTCTTGGTTTAAAATGATTTAGTAGAACATTGTAGCAATGATATCAGAGCTTAGCAGCTTTTAAGTCTTACGTTAGTCTCTTAATTGCGAAGAGATTGAAGATGACAACATGCCTTTCCTCTACAGTCATGAACGATCATGTAATGTGACCCTTACCCAGTTCCTTGTCACTATAATTAATGAGGTTATTCCCATATCAATACGTGTAGTTGAAGAGCACTGATGAAAATTAGAATAATTTAATGAACTCTAGAAAGTCATCGTTTAAAATATAGTTATCTCTGTGTATTTCAGAGTTTAGACTGTTCTCTAAATAATGGGCAATTGGGAATCTGCTTGTATTTAAAGACACTGTGAGTTAAACATTGTATACTTTCTGTGAAGCTATGTGCGATGGTTTGAACAAGAATGGGTCCCCTAGGTTCAAATATTTGAAAGGATAATCATACTGTTGGATGATTTATGTCACTCTGTACAGGCTTTGAGGTTTAAAAAACCCAAACCAGGCCCAGTGGCTTTTCCTTGCTCCTTGCTGCAGACATGGGTGTACAAGTCTCAGCTGTATCACGAGTACCTTGTCTTCCCATTTGCCGCACTTCTTCCCATCATGCAAACAATGGACTAACGCTCTGAAACTGAAAGAGAGCCCCAGCTAAGTGCTGTCCTTTATAAGAGTTGCTGTGGTCACGATGACCTTTACAACAATAGAACTCTGACTAAGACACTGTGTTACTTAAACTAACATAGATTTGTAGGATACTTATTCTGTATATTTATAGAGGAGGTTGGAAAGGTATAATTAATATTGATTCATGAAGGTTTTTCCATGATAATGCTCACTTCCTAAGAAATTACAGATATATACAACGACATATATGTGACGTAGTTTAATGAAGCCAATTTTGTTTTGAAATCCTAATTTTCCTTTTTGCAGTAAATGGAGAATACTCTCTCTTTTAGTTCAAAGTGAACGGTGCTATGCTTTCTAACATTAAAATAATGGCTCCAATATAGACACCCTACTTCCAAGTAAGAGGCTTTCCAAGTTAGTTCATATTTGATTAACATATTATGTATGTGCTCTGACTCTAGCTTGACTTTACATATCTCACCAAATGTCAAGATTCTTTCCATAAATGACTTATATATAAGTTTGGATGAAAGTAATAATGGCATACTTCTTCACAGAGCTGAAGTTTAAAAAGTCTCAAAATGAATTAGGACCCATTCAAAACTCTTTTGATTAGAAATTTCTATGAACATTTTCACACTTTCAAGTTACATATTTTCAGTCCAGATTTCTCCTGTTCAATCTCAATAAAAACTATTATGATTGAAAGATAGAAGAGGAGGAAATATGGAATGCAGTTTTAGGAACAGAATTGTGCAATTAAACATTAGAATTAAAGCTAACTATATATCTTCTAGCATTGAATTATTTAGAGTATATTCTCTTATAAAAATATATTCTTCATTAGTCTAAAAACAATACAAATAATAAGCAATAGTTTTATTTTGACACTCCCAATAAAACTGTAATAAATGAATGTTTTCTATGCAAGAGAAACAATCATGAAATTTTATATTAAATATTACTGTATCATTTGTCACAGCTACAGAGGTACATTAAAAAAATACATTCTTGGGCAATTTAATAAGCTATATTTGCAAAAAATCCCAAAAGTTGTATCCTTCTACAAGAATAAATAGTATATTTGTGTGTGTGTGTGTGTGTGTGTGTGTGTGTATGTGTGTACAAATAAATAGTATAAACCATTGGCCTCATAACAATGGTGCACATAAAACAACAGGGTATGACATCAAACACAAGCAAGAACGACACAAACAATAAACAGGATGGAACAGGCATGTAGGAAGCCTCTGTTCATGTTATACAGCAAAGTACGTGATATCAACATCCTCAGAGTACTTCCTGGTTGACTGAAACACCCTGACCCTGTAGAGGACTCCATAGTAGTTCCTCTAGAGTACTCAAATCACAACTGAAATATCACTTAATTGCTTGATATTTTCTTAGAAAATTACGAGCATATTTTAAGAATGAGATGATTATAACCTTGTTAATGGTTTGATTCAATAAAGGCTCTTCATTGTGACTACCAGCTTATTTATTTTTTTTATTACAATTTTGAAGTGGTTAACGGGACAGAATTTTCTATATAAGTTCACCATATGATATTTGAGAAAGAAGAGTGGTAAAGAGACAATTCATTGTTCTGCATGTGATGCAAAGGGTACCATTTAACTTTTAAATTTGAGTTGAACTGGGCATTTTACTTCTGCTATTCCTCCTGATCCTGCTCCTCCTGCTTCTTGACATATCTATTTTCCTCCATGTCTCTTTCTCTCCACGTCTCTATCCCTGTGGTCTCTCTCTCTCTCTCTCTCTCTCTCTCTCTCTCTCTCTCTCTCTCTCTCTCTCTCTCTCTCTCTCTTTCTCTCTCTCTTTCTCTCCCTCCCTCCCTTCCTTACCGCTCTCTCTCATAGAGTTTCATTATATGTTCCTAAGTGTCCTGAAACTAGCTTAGCTGCTAGACCAGACTGACCTTGAATTTACAAATGTTTGACTGCCTCAGTCGCTAGAACGCTGGAAATACATGTGTGTTCCACCACACTTGGTATGTGTTTTCCTTTAATGGGCAGACATATTACTCCATACTTTATCTCTGTGGGAGTGGTTCATTCTCCATTCCTGAGTGTAATTTTCCATCTGTTTGTTTGCTTAATTTCTTATTTGAGGACACATTTATATTAAGCTACAAGTCCTAGTTTTAGACTCCTAGACTCAAAAGATCTTACCTCAGCCTCAGTTGCTTGGATTACGGACACGTGCCAATTTGTCCATTGTGAATATATCTTTAAAAGCTCAGAGCTAAAAAGGCACGTCATCATGTAATTATAGAGAAAAGTTAATGTTGAAGAAATAAGACTTTTATTGGGACATTTTTATTATCTGTGCTTTCTCTCTAGTCTTCCCTGATAGGTCACCTTTCACCTTACTTTCATTCAAAGGTTTGCTGAGTCATTTAATAAAGACAGCACTGTTCAGTGAGAATCCCTGCTGGATTGCGGAAAATGACTGAGCAGATTAGCAATAAGTGAAAGAAAAAAAAAATTGGCTCTAACCATACTGAGAACATGAATCAATCAACGATGAAGACAATTTAGTAAATTAAAAAAACAAAAAGAAAAACAAAACTGGAAAAAAATATGACACCAGATAACTAAGGTTTCCTTTTCTGTCTTGGGCCACATGGACCCACATGACTGTGGCTTCATCTTTAATCCTGAGGTTCTCCGTTTACAATAACAAATTAAAGTTGTGAAAATGTGCCCCGAATGATAGTAAAATGAGTTTGACTGGACCTAAATTATCTTGTTGGGTGTGTAGAAGCAGAAACGTATAAATAAATAATATTCTATTTTTTGTATCCAAGAATAGATATTACCTGATCCCATTATTTAACAGGAAGTACAGGGGCAGAAATGTAGCTCAGAGAATACGGTGTTCCCTTTCAACCCTGAAGAGCGGAAGTCCAACTCCTTTATCTACATGGTAAAAGACAGCAGACTCCTAAAATTTGTTCTCAGATTTCCATACATGTACCCCGCAAACAGATACATTAACAGAATCAGAAATGTAAAATTAAAATAGAATATTTCACAATGTCTGATAAACATTGAGAAGACCAGTGAGAGAGATAAAAAAACAATATATAAAACATAAAATAGACACTTATATCCTGTGTGGCAATATTATTATTACATTATTTTTAAATATAAAATTTTAAAGTACATGTAATATAATATATTGTAAGAGAACATTTGAAAATGCAAAGCTCATGAAAAAAATACATACAGGTAGGACAATAAAAGATGTTAACAATAAGTGATATGCATAAAGATGCTAATTTATGTATATCTCAGCTGAAATTTGTGTGGGTTTATTTAAAGCGAGAGTAGAAACATGTCAACTTAAAAGTGATTTTGCTTAAAATAGTAAATAGGATAATTAAAAAAATAATTGCCCTTTTTGGTCATGAAGCCCAAGAATCTTCTCTCACATTGTCCCTGAAGACGTTTGTATAAGAAAGCACTATGTGATCACATTCTTCAAAGTGCCATTGTAATAAATAAATGTTATGTTTTATATGAATTACAAAGTACATGCACTTCACAATATCAAAATAATGAGACAAAAGTCCAACTAAATAATATCAAATCCCATTCAGACCAAAAGGCTGAGTAATCACAGTTTGAAGTATTTGTATCACTTGTCATGTTCAAGGTCAAAGCTATGTAGACAACAGTTGATTATAGATTAATAGTAGATACATAGGTGGCAGATGTAAGTAGACAGTTATAATGTATAGTTAGATTAAGCATGATAGATAATAGATAAAAGTTATATGTTTGGATGGTTACTATTACTATTGTACTTTCACAAAGGTACTATATATTTTATCCACATTATTTTATCTAAAAAACAACCGTCAATTGTCTTTGGATAAATAAAATTGGGGTAGTGTGGTGTTGTTGTTAGTGTGGTGTAGGATATAGAACTGAGCTCAGCAATCTTCCGATCTGCTCTCACTTTTTAATTAGAATTCTATTTTGTGTTGGTCCTTTGGTGAAGATTTCAGTTCCTAAACCAGAAAAATCAATAATCTTCATAAACTTTGACTTTATTTTCCTCAAATCAGAACACCAATTAACTCTAGTTAATTTGCTCATAAAATACTTGAATATCAATGACTTTTTTTTTTTTGAGCTTAATACCAGATGAACCTTGACTAAAAGTGTGAAGTATGGGGATAGAGAGGTGGCTCAGGGCTTAAAGCACCCACTTCTCTTGCAGAAGATCTAGATTCTGTCCCAGCAGCCACATGATGTCTTACAACTACCTTTAGTCCAAACTCAAAGGCATTTCATGCTCTTTTCTGGCTTCTTGTATACTAGTCATGTATGTGGCTTTCATATATATATATATATATATATATATATATATATATATATGTACATATATATATATGTGTGTGTGTGTATATATATATATATATATATATATATATATATATATATGAACTTAGATACCACATACTAGCAAATAAAACCTTACTCCAGGAGTGGGTTATCTCTTTTTGATTTGTCCAATAGATTCTTTTAGAGTAAGCAGCACAGGGTTACTGTCAATACTCTGATGAGCCTCTCCAGAATTTGAGGGCAAATTCTGTTAAATACAGCAGAACCTTCATATTGTTTTTCCGTTGAGTAGTACTTCATTGTGTAAATGGACCATATGTTATTTATCCATTATGCAGATGAGGGACATCTAGGTTGCTTCCAGGATCACATTTTTAAGCAAAAAGAAAAGGTTTATTTCATGTATTTCCACTAAGGAAGCTTTAAAGAACTAAAATTGTGGCAAAGTTGATGAGAAACACCTACTGTCCCATCCCTACTTTCCAGACCTATGACATTTCTTCATTGCATGCACATAAGGCATTCTGTTATCTGGTGGCTTAGCTTACATTTGTATTTCATTATGTTTCCGGGATAAGGGCTTTAAATCAAAGAATCCTCCAACTTTGCCTAGTTAGGTAATGCAACAGCAATCATTGCTAAGATGTCAAACATATATTTCCATGCAGCAACCAAATGAAAACATATTTTCATTTTATCCACACTTTAAATTACAAAATTAATACAGTAAACATTTTCATTTATTTTAGTGCAAAAATGCTAAAATTTAAACTATCACACACACAAAAGAAACAAGATAAAATTTAAACAATGTGTTCACTTCTTCTTCTTATCTTTATTGCCCACATGGATTGATTTAGTATCTATCCATTATTTTAAAATGCCATAAAAGCTTAAACAGGCCCATCATCAAAACCATAGTTCATACCTTCTAGCTTCTGGCTTTTAGGAGGTTGGTAAATCAAACCCTGGTTTTTATCTTTATCTTCTCATTAAAACCCATACAATGTCTTTTCTACAAAATTATTGAGAATAAAGGTTTACTGCAAATGAACACATCTAAGAAATTTTTGCTTTTCTCTCTTATGTCTCTAAGTTGAGTTCTTCATGATTATAAAACAATCATTATACCGTGAATCATTTGTTTACTGTTGGGCATTGTAAAGTCTTTAAAATTAGAATAGTAATATTGGCCTTGCAGATAGTAAATTAGTATGTAGTATGGGAATATACTATTATGCCTGATACTTTGTCAATAAATATGATATGTTTCTCATTATATCTAACCAGCATTTGAATACTTAATATGTATTATTCAAAGTTCTGATATATTCAAAGTGAAGATGAGGAGAAATAAAGTCATTATGTGAGAATGAGTGCAAATTTGTTAGATGAACTGTATGTCTTTGAACCTGTTTCCTTCTAATGTTAATAATTGTAACCTCATATTTCATACACATCACTTGTTATTCTTTCAAACATTATATCTCATACAATCTTCTTGCATATTCAGTGCCTGGAACATTGAACTAACAAGGAATAAATATTCAAATCACAAACAGTTTATGCATGCTTCAGTTTCTTACTATCAAAAACAATGTATAAAATTTTTGATAATGCTAAAATATTTAAAATTTTTATTTACGATCTCAGAATATTTAATTACATTATTTAAAATGGTGACTTTTTGCCATTCCTTTGAAAATGCAGGCCTTGGTTTTATTCAACCATATTTCTGAGAGTAAATAAACAGTTAAAATTTTTTAAGAAATTGTGGAGTCCAAAGTTAAGAAAGGTCAATAATTTTTTAGTAAGAATTACAATGAAATGGTATGTTATTATCACTAAATTATAGACTATTGCACTGCCGACATCTTACAGCAAATCTCACACAGAGGTTTTGTTCTAATTCTCAATCTATGTCTTGTTAATTATTAGGTACACACAACCAAGTACATTTGTCATTCAGTACCATTCAATGTTAGCTTACCGTCATTCTATATCATTCAGTATTACGTTCATGTCATTCAGCATCATTCAGTATCAGCTTCTCTAAAATGTGGATAATAATTATGGTGCCACATATGTTTCTAATTATTTTCTGAAAAGTGTGTCTGGGAATCTTTCAATAATCACCACGATTCTTTGGCTTCTGTTTTCTAATCATTCTTTAGCACTCCTCAACTTTTTTTCTTGACTATTCTCTTTTAATCAGTGTTCAGGCTTCTTAAAGGACACTTTTACAGTCATGTGTTAAGAATATATCCCTAAGTATGTATCATTTGCTAATTCTGTCATCCCAACAGCACATAGACTGCTTTTATAAGAAAAGTCCCTATGCTGTTATTAGTACCATCCATGGGGCCACCATTGTAGATGCATTTCATATTTGACTAAATTCTCTATGGCACAGTGTATGTTTTTATTCCTTGACTTCTCTTCTTGTCATTCTTTAATCAAAAAAAAAAAAAAAAGAAAAAAAGAAAAGAAAAGAAAAAAAAAAACAAGCTGCCAATACCATGATGCATCTCATGATATTTCCTGTGTTGTCTCCCAAAGGAAAGTCTTTCAGAAACATAATTTTCCATGGGAAAAAAAGACAAAAAGGAACGCCTTTCATGTGAGTGCTTTACAATAACAGGGTTTCCTCTTATAAAGAGATCCATGTTGGGTTTGGTGATCTAGTGTCTTTTTTTGATATTCTTAATATTTTATTTTTATATCCACTCCTTCGTCATGCATGTTATATGAACATAACTAACACTTAATTTTGGCTTTGTTAAAATGCCATCAAATTTAATCTTGTATTTTAGGGACATTGTGAAGTATAGGTAAACGAAAAACCAAGGTTCGGCTACTGAAAGAGAATCGGGTTACGGCTAATGGATAGGAAACCCACAAGGTGTGGAACTCTGACACAGTGGAAAACAGGGTAGAATGGAATGATATGAGATCCCACTAAACTATTCACAGCACAGCACAATTTAAAACTTAAAAACGTCTATGTCATTACAAAATTTTCAGGAAAGTGGATGGACTCCAGAAAAGATAATATTGTTGGAGAAAACACAGATCCAGAAAGACAAATTCCACACGGTCTCAATCATGTCTAGTTCCTAACTCTAAATCCTCTGTTGTGGGTATGCAACATGGAGTAGCCACAGAAACCAGGGCACTGCAAGGGTGCCATGGTTGGGCAGGCTGTTTCTGAGAGGGAGGAGGGAGGATACAGGTGGTATGAAGGGGAAATAGGAAAAACGAGGGATTCACCCCTCCCAACTGGGAAATGAGGGCAAAACAGAAAAGGAGAAAAGAAATTCAAGAACCCCTAAAGTTGCTTAGTAAATTCCCAGTGAGTCTTATTACTTTATATTTACCTAAAATCACACACAATACACACACAAGCGTACACATATATACACACCTATATTAAAGGAACTTATGCCATGTAAGCTGACAATGCTTTACACGAGAACCATAGCTTAATATGACTTTACATTGTTTATTATGATAAAAAATATAAATGGACTTTGCATTGTTACATTCCCTTGAATATTCCAAGAGAAATATCAAAAAAAAAAAAAAAAAGCATGCTGAATAGCAAACTGGTGCTTTTTTTTCTTTAATACCCCTCTTTAGAATCATCCTTGGTGACCGATTTATTTTAATAGTGTTTTAATTGTGATGATTTTGACAAGCCGCACTTCCAAGCATCTTACTTAATGTTGACACAGTTATTAACAAGAATCAATTTTTCTAAAAACTGATTCATTGATTGCCTCTTCATCAAAGAACATAAAGCTGAAAGGAACATAATTAAAACCTTATAGCTACTGATGACAGCTGAAGTTTGATCTATGTTTTATTACAAAATGGTAGAGTCTCATAGCTAACACTCATACTGAATTTCTGCTATTCACTTTTTCAGAAAAGATGTTTAATTTTTATTGATTAAACAAATTGTTAAATAGTTGTTTGTTTTATTCAAGTAACACTGTCCCATTTGTGTTAATTAATAATGACTAAAGCAACACAGTACAAATACCTGGTAATCGCCCCTTACTTTAAATTTGTAAAATATGAATTTGAATTAGATATTCTGTACAGAGGCAAAAAGTAGTCCATCAAATAATTATATTTAAAATATATTTAAAATAAATATATTTTCTTAGACTTGACTTTCTTCAGAGTGCTGTCTAGCTTCAGTGATCTGATTGGTTTGATAGATATTTTGTTTGGGTAACATTGAAGTATTTTTACGTTTATCTTAAATGTGTTGTTGAAAGAACATTTTAAATTACACAATAAAGACACTCTGAATGTAGCTCAAATGTAATATTTTTAAAAGTTTTTGAGATTTTACTTTTACTTTATATATATAGTTGTTTTGTCTGCATGTATGGTTATATAACATGTGTACAATCTGTAAAGTCCAAGAAACAAGAGAATTGTAACTCTGCGACTGGAGTTACAGACAGTTGTGACTACCCATGTTGGTACTGATAATTCAACCTTGGTCATTTGAAAGAGCAGCTCACACTCCTATCCACCTCCAATTACATATTTTTATTATTGTAAATTAACATTAATTTGTTTTCTTAGTTTAGAAACTTTTTGCTGGATTGCATATGTTTACATAGTATGGTCACTGATGTCTCTACCTAGTTATGTATTAAATTGTCTTAAGTGCCCAAACATAAGACTTCCTTCTTTTGCCAAAAGGAGAGTTATTCATATAGATGTCTACATGTTGCCGTGTCAGTAAGGAAACAAGTACTTTGAGACCTGCATGAGAAAGCTTGCATGTTGAGGAATGCCTAAATCACACCTGCTACTTTATACTGAGGCTTAAACTTCATTCCTTGATTCTGTAGTCCTTAAATCCACGGAAAATGTGAGGCCCGTGTAGTATCTAAAGTTGTCACTATCATTAGTAAACCAGGTATGTTTGTGTGTTGGTCAGTCTTATGTCAGCTTGACACAGGCTAGAGTTATCTGAAAGGAAGGAACTTCAATTGAGAAAATACCTTCACAGATCATGCTGTGTGGCATTTTCTTAATTATTGACTCATAGGGTAGTATCCAGATCATTGTGAATTGTGTCATCCGTGGACTAGTAATTCTGGTTTGCTTAAAAACACAATGAAGTTGTATTTGTAATACCCAGAACCTTGAAACAATTTAGATATCTCTCTAGATAAAGACAATTTGGTTCAATTACACAATGAAGTATCACTAAGCTGTTGAAAACAAGGACATCATGAAACTTGTAGGGAAATGAATGAAACAAGAAAAATATCATTCTGAATTAGGCAACCCAGATCCAGAAAGATGAACCTGGTGTGCACTCACTTATAACTGGATATTAGCTATAAAGTAAAAGATAACAATGCTACAATCCACAGACCCAGAGAGGATAGTTAAAACAGATGGCTCAAGAAGGGATGCTTGATCTTCCTATGAAGGGATAATAGATAGATTTCATGAATGGACTGGGAGCAGGTGAGGATAGGAACATGAGGGATCAGGCATGAGTAAGGAAGGGGAAAGTATTAAAAGAGACAATTGGAAAGGGTAGCATTTTGGGATAATGTAGAATCCGAGTACAAGGGAAACTCCCATGAATCTACAAGGATGAACCCAGTTAAGGCTCCCAGCAATAGGGTATACATAGCCTGAACTGTCCATCTTCTGTGACGGGGAAGAATTCCAAAGAGATTGGGCCATCAGCAAAACCACCATAACCTTCGGCCTGCAGTCCGTCCTGCCTGTGGGTTGTGCTAGGGTAAGGGTACTGCAGAGATTGTGGGAACGGTGAACTAAGAGGCAAACTAGCTTGAGACCCATGTCAGCAAAGTAAGCCCACCTTCACACTGCCTGGAACAACTGGCCTGAGAAGCTAACAAGGCACCCAATAAATAAATATCTAAATTAATTAATTTATTAATTAAAGTCAAAGTGATGGAAACAGATACAGATACCCATAGCCAAACATTAGGTGGAGCTCAGCAAATTCTACTGAAGAGGGGGGGGGGATAAAAGTTTGTAGGTGTCAAAGGGATCAAGGACACCTCAAGAAAGCTCACAGGGTCAACTAGCAGAAATGGGACCAAGAAAGTAACAAGGGAGCCTTCATGGGACTGACCTAGGCTCTCTACATGAGTTATAGTTGTGTAGTTTGGTCTTCTTGTGGGATTCTTAGCAGTGAGAGCAGGACTGTCTCTGACTCCTTTGCAGGTTTGGGGGATACTTGTTTGTGCTGTTACAAATAAACCTGGCCTGGAGATCTGAGTTTAGAGCAAGCCACTATAGGCAATGGTGGTACACAACTTTAATCTCAGCACTTGGGATCTCCTGCCTTTGTTCCCAGTACTTGGGAGGCACATGGCTGATAGGAGATGTCATTCTGTAAATATGTTTCTCTTATTGGTTAATGAATAAAGCCAATAGGAAAGCAAGATAGGCAGGACTAGCAGACAAGGAGGATTCTGGGAGATGTAGTAGAGGATCTTCAAGATGTAGGACATGAGAGAAGAGATCCTGGCTTTCTCTCCAGTAAGATAAGACCACGTGGAAACACTTAGAGTAATAGAAATGGGTTAATATTTAAGAAAAAGCTAGCTGATAAGAAACGCTAATAACTGGTCAATAGCTTCATATCTAATATAGCGTCTCTGTGTGTTATTTGAAGCTGACCAAACTGTGGGACCAGGCTGGCAGGAAAACTGCTCGCAACACATGATTTAACCCCAGCACTAGGGAGGAAGAAACAGGAAGTGATACAGCTGACCAGAGAGAGGAATATGAGGCAGGGAGCAGGGGACTGGGGGAGCTTGCACCTTTTCAGGCTGAGGAGTTGGCTAGATGAGATGTGGCTGTGGCTCGCTCCTTTGTCTCTCTGATCTTTCGGCATTTATCCCTATATCTGACTCTGGGTTTTTATGATTAAGACCAATTAGATTTGTGCTACAATTTCCTCCTACTGGGTTGACTTGTCTAGTCTCAAGAAGAGAAGGTGCCGAACCTTTTATTGCAACTTGTTAGTTCATGATTAGTTGATATCTGTGGCAGGCCTGCCCTTTTTCGAAGGGAAGAAGAGGAGGAATGGACTGGGAACAGGAGAAGGGGGGTGTGGAGGTGAGGGAAGGCAACTGGGAAGAAAGGAGGAAAAGGAAAAAACTGTAGTCAGAACGTAAAATTAATCAATTCATTAACTAAAAAGGAGGGAAAGAAGAACGCCATACCAGTAAGCAGCGACCCTCCATGTCCTCTGTGTCAGCTGCTGCCTCCAGATTCCTGCCCGATTTCCATTCCTGTACTGGCTTCCTTTAACGAACAGCAATATATGGAAGAATAAGCTAAATAAACCCTTCCCTCTCCAAATTGCTTTTTGGCCATGGTGTTTTGTTTCAGCAATAGAAACCCTACCTAAGACAGTATTCATAGCCTTTGAAATCTGAATATTTGCGGGTTTTTTAAGTCCCATATAGATAGATATTTTACTCTGAAGATTTTTTTTTTAGCATTGGCTTTGTTTGCTGTTTGTTTGTTTGCTTACTTGCATGTTTATTTTGGAAATGGTCTAGTTTGCTCCAAATATTTAACTGCTGAAAAGAAAGAGGGGAAGAAAAACATAGTATTATTAAACACCTTGGGGAAAGGTCTTTCTTCACTGAGCTAAATGTCAGGTAAAATAAAAGAAAGACCTGTGATTAGAATAAAATCATCCTATCCCTTGCACAGATACCCTGCTACTGGATCTCTTTGTGATTGCAAGGCTGCTGAGTTTCAGACATTACAGATCCTCAGCAAATTAAATAGCACCATACTTACTGTTCTTCCTGCGATACAGTCATGAACTTAAATAAATTATTGACAAACAGTTACAAAAATCATTGAATATTTTCTAGAGTTCTGGGAAAAACAGTTTAGAAATTATGTAATATTCTTTTAATTTTATAATGAAAGAGTGCTTTTTAAAACATAGCACTCATAATGGAAGTGTATTTCTTATTATAATGATTGTGTGTGTGCGTGTGTGTGTGTGTGTGTGTGTGTGTGTGTGTGTGTGTGTGTGTGTGTGATGTGTACTGGAGCAATGAGCCGAAGTATTCCTACCACTCTTACTGAGAACCATGTTTCAATAGATAAGTCTGTGTTTGGTGCTCACACAGCGTGCATTTCCAGTTCCAAGGAAGCTTGATTCCATCCTCTTGCAAATATACATACATACAGTTTAAAATATAAAAAAAAAATCCTTTTTATTTTAAAGAAAAAAATCATGGGCAGTATACAGGCAGTTGATTCATGGAACATGGAACATGTTTTTATACAACTTCCATCTTTTTCTCTAGGAATTTAATTCATGTGAGATTATATATATATATATATATATATATATATATATATTCAATAAAATTGGTGGGAAATGGAAATACAAGAGAGTGTAAGGGAAATACACATTGAAAGGCATTTTTATTTTTTGCAGTTAGCAATGATTGATTGTTGAGAGTTCAAAGGTAAAGGAAATATTCTGAACCTTTGCTCTAATTTCAATTTTTGTTAATGTGTTCCTTGGTCAAAATGTATAACTTTTAAGAATCTAACATCCTGCACCTGAGCCGCTTTTACTGGCCTCTCAGCTTCATGGAACCGAAGAACCCTGAGTACATGGCATCTACTCAACAGCATAGCAAGAGACAATCTCCCTTTACTCCATTTCACTCACAATCGTTTGCATGTGGTCTCCCCCACATCTTTTGAATGACAGGACTAGGAACTTGGTCAATATATTAACACCTCAAAGTTGAAGCTTTAGGAATCTCCCTTAGAAAGAAAGCAATCAATGGAGTGAGCCAACGCTTCCCCATACTTGAAACAAGTACTGTTTGTAGTTCAGTTACCAACTCAGACACTCACTGCTACCCTTAGGCCACAGAAAACACATGGAAACCCAAGAGCTTTATGAACTATGAGTCATAGAGATAGATTCAAGTACAATTTTGGGTGAATCTTATTTATGCTGTTATCAGCTTTCTACCCACCCACCCCCCTCTACTTTTTAACTGACATGCACCCTCAATAGACCATGTAGGTAAGCTCTATTTGACCATTTGGTTGTGAAATGAGGACTGATTATTTGAATTTCACACTAAGGTTACCTTCACTTCATAAAACCACTATAACGTAAAGACAGAATATTCTAGACGTTTATGATACCTTATCAAACAGTTGTACCATGACAAACAAGTGTACAACAAGAATCTTCAGGCCTTGGCAAAATACTGCCTAAAGCAATATAACCAAGGGTGGATTTGTTTTAGTTCATAGTTGTAGAGTGTAGTCTACCTAGTAAGGAAGTCATGGCACAGCTACTCACAACAGTACATTGACCATGAAGAAGTAGAGGCTAATAAAATTTGGCACAGCTTGCTTTTAATATCTTTGGATTTGGTCTGATTCCCTAGTCCATTGCAAGGTGCCATTACTCACAGTTAAGATTGATCTACTGATTCAATTATGTCAATCTAGACTATTTCTTATCCCCGTGGCCAGAAATTCGTTCAATGGGTGATTTGCAATCCTCTCGAGTTGAAGTCAGTATTAAACGACAGAGATCTCTCACATTATACATCATCACAGAAATGAAAATTAAAATAACAGCTACTTAGACCTGTTAGAAAGACCACGGAGCTGAACTGACAGCACCAAATGGCAGACAGAAATGCTTATTCATTCCTGGCAGAACTGCAAAATAGTAGGGTGACGTTGGAAGACACACTGTGCTTATTGCACAACTAAGCATACATTTGCCACTTGTTTCTTGATGTCTAACAAAGATGCTAAAAGCATACCTCCACAAAAGCTTGAACATACACTTAAATTGAGCTCAATCACAGTGACGAAAACTTGAAAGCAACAAAGATATCCTTTGACATATTAGAATATAAATACGCTCTCATTTATCCTGACAAAGGAATGCTATTCAAAGTTAACGGGGAAAGAATCTCTCAAATGCTGAAAAGACATGGAAGAAATTTCAGTGCATGGTAGTTAAGTCATAGACTCTCTTATTTGAAGGCCTCATGCTATGCAATTCTAGCTATATAGAATTCTAGAAAGGGCCCCATGCTGTGTGTCTTACGAAGACTTCCTATTGCTGTAATGAAAAACCATGACCAAAGCAAGTTGTGGAGGAAAAGGTTGATTCAACTTGTGATTCCATATCAAAGTTCATCATCAAAGGAAGTCAGGATAGGAGCTGAAGCACAGCAGGAACTTGGAGGCAGGGACTGATGCTGAAACCATTAAAAATTGCTGCTCACTGGCTTCTTCCTCATGGCTTATTCAGCCCACCTTCTCATAGAACCTATGATGACTCCACCCACAATGAGATAGATCCTCCCCATCAATCACAGGTCTGCCTACAGCCTGATCTTAATCAGGCATTTGCTCACCTGAGGCTGCCTCCTCTCTAATGACTCTACCTTGTACCAAGTTGACATAAGATTAGCCAGTACTCTGTGGAATTCGAGAGAAAATCAGTAAAAAGAGAAGAATTTCTGGTTATCCGGTATTGGTAAAAATGTCCAAAGAATTTGAGGGTAGAGAACATAGAACATATTAGGGGTACTTTGCATTGGTGAGTGTTTATTCAAATAACCAGAATGTGTATCATCAATAACTAAGTCTTCATAAGCTGTAACACTGAGGTGATAATGACTCAATAACAAAGACACAGCCATCGTTGGGATACTATTAAATACTATGGGTTATGCATATGTGGGATAAGGGTTGTATGGAAAATGTCAGCTATCTCTAAATTTTGATTCAAAATTGAAGGGCATTATAAAAATAAGCCTAAAGAGAATTTGTCAGATGTGTTTTTCAGGTTGGATATTTTATGTTCTCATAATCAATTTCTAAGTTCTCACTATACTGTCTTTACAAAGGGTTCATGGTATTAAAATTGTATAATATCCTCAGACCAGGTAAGAAATGGAGATGCATAATTGGGCTTTATATTTTCTTATATTAGTGAATGTTTTTGAAGGTACTTACTATGTTCTTCAGCTAAATACCTTAATTGACTTACGTGGGTTTTTTTTTTTTTTTTTAGCTTTACCAATTTTTAACTATATTCATTCTCATTGTGCACATGGTTAGAATTTATTTTCTAGGTAGATATACTCTAATATATCTAAATAATACTGCTACCCTGGATAACCATATATTATGAGGGCAGTGTTTTGAGAAATAGATGTTATTAATATGATGTCTGATACAAATATTCGGTTAAAAGATATCTTATTTGGGATTATGTAAATTATTTGTTTATGCCATGGTCATAAACATGGCTGTGACACCTATAATTTACTGAGGATGCCAGGTATTTGGGATTTTGACATTTATATTTTTAATTCATGTATATGAATGTGTTGATGTAAATGTTCATATCATCATTTCTCCATCCTGAGTCCCATTTGTTTCAAAAGCTTTCTCTTTTTTTTGGTAAAATTGCATTAGAACAAGTGCTTTTAAAAAATGAACACATTATTTTAGGTCTTATCATCTGTCAATTGTCCTATCAAAACTTTATCTTAATTAAAATAATGTAAAATAATAGCTGGATAGGTCTCTAAAGCTTTTTCTTTTTATAATTTTTTAAGCAGAATTGCTTTGTGTGTTCCAAATAATTTTTGTTTTCCGGTGAAATTTTGGAGTGGCCTTGTATGTTTCTTTGTGAAATGAAATCCAAAAGAGCTTTTGGAAACAATTCTTTTGGATTAGCTATTTTTAAAAATTGAGAAATGATACAAGAAAGAATATTCCAATCTATGAACATAGTAAACCCTTAATAATTTTGATTTTTAAATTTTCTTAATGAAAATTTAATCTAATCATTTGAGTCTGCTATTACTTCCAAGTGTAGCATACAATATAGATACTTTGAGACATAAATCATTAAATTAACTTGGCTTGATCAATAATCTAATTAATTAATTTAGTTAAATTAATTGACATTTTCATCTTAAAAAGTTTTGGTTTTGGTTTCATTTATGATAATAAAGAATTTATATTTTTTTCTGCACATAGCTAAACATCATTCTCTACTTTCTAATTTTTTTAAAACATTAGATAAGCTTAAACTGTGGATTAACTCATAAACCATTGAAGACATACAAATTTGCAGTGGGCCTATTAATTTCAGTCATGGTTCATTGTTGACCTGCCTCTGATTCTGATTTGGATATTCCCTCTCATGAGAAATGCCAAAGAGCTGAATCAATAAGATCAAATATTTATTTCTGTCATTTTGTAGCCTTCCTTTATTATTAGGGCATGGGCATATGATAAATGCTAAGTCAATTACTTTCAACCATACAGGATTTTAATTTGAAGCAATTTTTCAAGAAGTACAAGAGGGTGTTAGAGATGGATAATTAATTTTGCCCACAGGGACAATGGTAGACAAATTAAGTTTGCCAAGTGAAATGTCTACAAAAGCCAGCAACTATCCAGTGCTACCTGCTGACAGAGTGTCAATCAGGGCTCTAGGTCACACTGAACTCTCCACATGGGCTCTGTGGGGGGGCATGTTGTCTCTCTGCCCTTTTTTGCTTGACTTTCTCATAAACTTTATTCTCTTTATTTTCTGTAGATTCTATGTTCATCTTGTATTGTTACCAAGTCCTCAGCTTCATGATACCTACACAGAAATCAAATGCGAGAAACAAAGGAAGGGTCTGGCATTGTGCTCACCTCAGCATAAGCTAACAGCAACATCAACAAAAATCAGATGTCTTTCATTAAAAAAAAAAAAATATATATATATATATACACACACACACACACACACACACACACACACACACACACACACTCCTAAATTTTCATTTAGGTTTGTATTTTGAATTAGGTTGTCCAATTTTGAGGAATGGGTATCATCAAAATTAATCCAGAAGAAAAAATATTTTAATGAATAATTGTGTCTCTACCTACTCAGAATAATATTTCCCATAGTAACAACAGATACAAGAGGGTTTCCAGGCTTACCTAGTAATGTGAAACTTTGTGAAGATTAAATTTCTTATATTCCAAAAAGCTCTAGATATGCATCAATATCTGTAAAATGATAAAATGTTGTCACTTCCTGAAAGGCAATTTTGAGAAGGCAGTAGTAGATAGATAGAATACTTGTCTAGCACACAAAGGTGCTTGGATTTGGTTTCTAGGACATAAAAAAGATGAAATAAACAAAGTACTTTAAGCTGAAGTTTTAGACGTGGGACACACACACACACACACACACACACACACACACACAGAAAAAATACAGTGAAGGACATGTTTTGTGCAATCACATTCCCAGAGTACAAAAATTCTAGTAACTATAATGCTTCTTTCTATAATGCTTGCTTTTCCATCTGTCTGATGTTTATTTGAAAGCTTTATGTATGCTTATTATTGGTATATAACTTTTTATTATCACATATAGATTATATAAAGTGAAGGCTTTCATAATGATAATTTCACTCCAATACATGGTATTCCTTTTGACCATACTCATTCTGTGTCTCTCTCCTATTACTCATATCCTCTTCTAGTTCCTTTTATCTTCTAAAACAGTATCCTTTATATTGTCTTCTCTGTCTCTCTCTCTCTCTCTCTCTCTCTCTCTCTCTGTGTGTGTGTGTGTGTGTGTGTGTGTGGAGAGAGAGAGAGAATGTGTGTGTGTTGGGTATGTGTGTATTGCTTAATCTTGGCTGGAGTTAAAATGATCATGGAAACACATCTCTAGCTATATCCATAAATATATCAGTAAAGTTTAACTAAAGAAGAGAGTGAGTGGCAGCACTACCATGACTTAGGTGGCATTGTGAGTGTAAAGGAGGATGTGACATTAGAATCCAGATGCATCACTCTCCCTGTGTTTACTAACAATAGATTCAGCATGGCCAGCTGTAGTGAGATATTCACTCTGTCCACACCTGTTGCACTGACCACGCCCATTGGTAGTGGGGACAGGTGCAGATGTGACCTGGGGGAACTAGGTCTGAGGTAGGGACTCTTGCTTGCTGGATGGAGACAGAGAGCATCCGGAGATATCCTTGGACAGGAACCTGCTGGCATTCAGCTGTCTCTGTTTTAAGTTATTTCTCCCTGAATAAACATCTCTTCTGCCTATCTGTTTTTTCCAATCCTTAGTAGTCCATGATAGCCAGCTGCTTCATACTTCTGCTGTTATGCCTTCTCTACCATGTAGGGCTCTACCTTCAAATTATAAGCAACATGAATCCCTTTCCTCATTATTATTCTTGGTCAGGAATTTTCACATCTGTGAGAAAATAAATTAACACATGTATACATTACAGATTCCACAATTAGAAAGAAAGTATTTAGTATTTCCCTTTCTAAGTCTGGCTTACATAAGATTCTCTTATGGATATATCTATGCATGTACATATACATGCACCCTATTTTATTTTTCCACGCATTTGTAGGCTAAATCATGCTGGGTACATATATAACAAAGTGCTGTGAATAACATCGTAAAACAAATAGACATAAGGTTATCTCTGTAAAATGCTGACTTGGGTTCCCTCGGCTGTATACCCAGGAGCCATATAGCTGGCATACATACTAGTCCTACTTTTATTCCTTTTATTCCGGAGCCTCCACTCTGATATCTACAGTGGCTACAGTAGTTTATATGTCTGTCATCATAGCACAGTGTCCCTTCCCCTTCATCTTTATAAGCATCCATATTTCTTGTTTATTGTTTTGTCAGTGAGTGCTATTGTAATCAAGAAATTGACCAGCTCTCAATGAATTTTTGATTTTCATTACCCTGATGGTTAAGGATGTTGAACATTGTTTAGTATTCTTCATAGATTTTAGATATCAAGCTTCTTTCTGTCTGAAATAGAGTGCAAAGATTTTTCTCATATTCTCTAGATTTCCTCTTCAGTTTGTTAATATTTCCTTTACTGTGAAAAGCTTTACAACTCTGTGCAATATTGTGAGCCAATTCTTTTTTTTTCCCCTTAAACTTTACATTGATTTTCAGATATCCTTGCCAACGCCTAGATCTTGAAGTGTTTGAACTGTTTCTCTCTATCATTTTTTGAGTTACAGTTCTTATACTAAATAAAGGGTTTTCTCCATTTTAAATTAACACAGGGTGAGATATAAGAGTCTAGCTTTGTTTTTGTAAATGTGGTTATTCTTTGCCCAAAAACAGATTATTAATTTCTCCAGTGTATACTTTTGGTTTCTTTTGTCAAAGACCAGGTGACTGGAGATGTGTTGATCTTTTTTGTGTTCTTCATTCTACGTCATTAATCTGTATGTCTTCTTTATGAAAATATCATAATGCTTTTGTTGCTGTGGCTCTCTAGTTTAATTTGACATCAAGAATCATGATACTTCCAGAAATGCTCTTTTGGCTTAGAGGTTCTTGACTACACGGGGTCTTTGGGGCTTAGACATGAATTTTAACATTGTCTTGTCTGTTTCTATGATGAATCTCAGTGGAATTTAGATACAAATGAAGTTTTTGTAAAGATCGTTTTAATCTATATAACCATTTTCACAACAGTAGTTCTATTGATCCATGAGTAGTGTCTATCCAACTTGTAGTGTCTTCTGTAATTTATTTCTTCACCATTTTACAGATTCATTTCTTAGGGCTTTGCTTTTATTTCCTTGTTTGGTTTAGTCCTCCATTTTATTTACATATTTATTAGTATCATTGTGAATTAGATCCCCCCACGATTTTGTTCCTGTGATGATCATTATTATTGTTATGTAGCTATATAGAATGACTGCTGGTTTGGTATGCTGTGTATCTTGTCACTTTATTGACTGCATTTATCATTGCCAAGAGTTTTCTGGAATTGTTTTTAAGGTCTTTTAGTTATCTTGACATATCATCTGCAATTAGATGTAATATTATTTCTTCCTCTCCCATTTTTCCTGTTGCTCATTTCACTGGTTAATACTTTTAAGCACTGTAATGAATAGAGTACAAACAGTTGCCACCCCATCTCATTTTTAATTGTAGATTCTCCTGCCTCTAATACTTTCCTTAGTTGCTTCCCTTATTCACTACTTTTTCTTTTACATCTTAATTCATAATTTCAGCTTTAAGAATATTTGAGCTTCTCATTATCTTAACATAATACTAGTTACTTTGATTTCTAACATAACTGAATGAAAATTAGATGTTCTATTGCTTTTTACCATATTTTGACACTTGGGTTTTTGTCAGGTCATTGTTTGGCTTACTGGTATCTGTTCTTCTCAATACAGGACAGAAGATATAAGTACATGGGAAAATTACCCACTAAGAAGCTATACATAGAACAAAGACTTGGACAAAAACAATTAAAAAATAAAATGAAAGTTGTCTTTATTTCAGAGATAAAAGGGTGATCATCATTCATAAATCAATAGATGGAATATACCAACTAGATTCAAAGATTAAAATAATATGATCATCTAAACAGATACTGAAAGGCCTTTGACAAATATCTTTTCATGATTAAATCCCTGAAGGGAACCATACTCTGCTATAATAAAGTTTGCACATGACAAGACTATAACAATATTATATAAATGTAGAAAAACTAAAATCTTACAATTCAAAAGATAACAGGAAATAGATTTTTTAACCATATAATTTTATTGAATAATATAAGAACTGAAACAAAATTTTATTTAAAATTACTTAATAGGTTTATGTATGTATGAAAACTGTCTATGAAGTTGAAAGACATCCAAGAAAGGATTACAGGTGGCATTTTAGGGAAGGAGAAATGGGAAGAGGAAATTGAAAGGAAATATCCTATAAAGGAAATAGGTAAAACTCATTTTAATAACCTATTTTATTTAGCCCATTATTTTTAACTTTATCATTTCTTATTTCTTTAATTAACAAATAAATTGTATCTATCTTAAAATATATAAATTGTAACTTGTATACAGTTGACAGTATTTCTTCTTCCCTGAGAGCTTAGAGGAATCCTTGGCTTGTTTAAACACGATTTTGCTAAGGGAAAGTAACTTCCTTTGTCTGGTATTCAACTAGGTTGATCAGGAGTGGACTACAAGCAATAGTTATTCTGTCTATCATAAGTATTGAGATTTAAGTTTGGACATCAGAGCCCTCAAGCTGTCTTATCCCAGTGGCTGCGGTCACATTTCTCACTGTTTTCTCTGGCTGGGTCAGCCTCTGAGTTTTAAGATGTACCATTATCAGTCTGAAGGAGTACAGCCCTAACCATGTACTCTCCAGTTCTACTTCAGTTCTACTCCTGGTCACCTTTGAATGTGATTTTCACATCTAACCTGAGTTCAGACAATTTCGTTTTGTTTCCAGTGACACAGTGTTTGGCTAGTATACCCAGCTGTGTGTCCAGCTGGATGAGTTTCTATCCTGTCATTGTAGTGATTCTTCGGGTACCACTTGCGTTAGCAGTGGTAGTGCAGGGAACATTGGGGTTTGGAGACATAATAATGCTGAAATGTCTAATCTCTAATAGTGATTAGCTTATGGACTGCCTATAAGAAGTCTCTCTCCTTAGCTGCAGCCCTAGCTGCAGATAGGCAACCATTGTCTGTCTCTCTTGCAACTTGCCGACCTCCTGAGCAAGATTCAGATTAATTTTCTGGGCACTTATTACCAGTAACTTCTTTTTCTTTTTACAGTTCCAATGTATGAGAGAGATTCTCTCTCTTCCCTGCTACTTTGTTAAGATCCAAAGGTAGGTTCAGTTATTACCATTACAGTTATTACATGGGGTTTTTCTGGGTCTTACTGGATCTTTTTAATTCTCTGATATGTTCTAATTGGCACTTGCCATTCCAAAGTTTTTGCCTTTCTTTGCAGTCATAAATCTGATTTTTTTTCTCCAATATTCATGGAGAAGTTGGGCAGGTGTTCTATCTCCATTTTGCCTTCTGGGAACCTCTGGGAGCTGTCATCGATGTTGTTTCCTTTAGCTTTTACTAGAGCCCAAGTCCCAAATGATCAAATCTAAACTGGAAGTTCTCCTGATTCATTCTATATAAACTGGTCTCATAAATTTTTAATCTGCTTTAGTTTTATTTTTTTTCCTTAAGCGAGCACCATCTCTTCCAGAGTGATCTGAGATTTACTATGTAGCCCAGATTCATCATTTCATTTTCAGGGATTACAGGAACGTTCAACAGTCTAATCCTTAATTTTTTTTATGTAAACTTAATATACCTATTCTTAATTCTGCTCACTATTTGCAGAAAGGACATGGCATTTGATCACCCAGTATCAAATTGTTAGCCATGACATACACAAATGAATGGGTTGTGTCTATATATTTAAGAATATATACATGTATGTGTATGTACATATATTCACGTAACAGCAGTAAATAGAGATGGTTATGAATCGAAAGTGAGCAAGTGGTAGTATGTACGAGGTTTGGAGAAGGGAAATGGAAAGGGGAAATGATGTAATTATATTCTATTAATAAAAACAAATTTCAAAGAGTCAAAAACAGAACAGCTGTCGTGCGTAATTAATATCAGAAAGCAATGATTTAAACTTTGCTTATTTAATTGAAATTGCTAATTTATTTCAGCATCATTATAAACTTTAATTCACTTCAGCATAATTTCATAGGCCATATACATGTATATATCCACACAACAGTTTTCATTCTATTTTAAAAAGACATTAAGGCCAGAACGTTATAAAATTCATGATGGCAGAACAAATAATTTCTGCATTGGTAATTATAAATTTGATTTCTCTTTGGCACACTAAAAGTGCACTGAAAGTACTTGTCATGTATAAAAAAAAAAAACATGTTTGTTTGTTTTCACTCCAGAATGTGGAAATATGTCACTGCCTAATTATTTTCAATTTAAGAGGCATTTTATTTTGGGGTATGGTAGAAAAAAGTTCCTGATTGTGATTAATTAAGCAAGTCGGACAGGAATGTAATTGCTCTAGTTTACTCTTTTGATTTTGAAAGAAAAAGTGACTATCTGGGGCATAATGTGAATTCCATATTAAACTGCAAAATTCTATTATTAATATAAGAAAGTGGCTAGGAAAACTCACAAAACCACAGCAGCAAGGTGCACGTGTGGAAACACAGGGAGCGTGAGGCAATAGTGAGTCCTTCTACTTCCTGCATTTTGTTAAGAAAGTGGTCATTAAAGACACTTTGTTGTATCCAGTGTGCAAGGCTCCAAGAGTCAAAGTTAAGCACAGGAATTCTGAGATCTTGTCTCTGCAGATACAAAAGGTAAAACAAAGTTAAGAGTTGGTTTAAGGCAAATTTAGCCAAACTCTTTTATGAAAAACATAAACAAAACAAAACAACAACAACAAAAAATGTTTCAAATGCTAGGATCCTGTGGAGGAATTTCAAATTCTTCACTGTAAGATTTCAGAAAAAGAGTTAATTGAGAATTTTGCCATAGAATATTAATTTCATGAAGATGAAAGATCCTATAATTTCAGTCATAGACACATTTGAAATCTAATCCTGTACTCTGCTTTTTGTTTATGTAAATGCATTTAAAGCAAGAGTTCTCTAGGTTTTGTTTGTGATCTGAGCTTATATCATCGTTTTTGAGTATTGTATATTTATGGTATATTTTGAGGTTATGCAATGGGATGTTTGCCTGTATTTCTTTTTCTCTTTGCTCTTGAATTCATTCATTTGCTTTTCAGAATCATTACTTCAATATGAATTCCAAGATAGAGTATTTTCTAATTCACCAAATAATACCACTTCTAATGGAAATATCATTCAATGTTTAAATTGCTTTTACTAAAATGGATATTTTAACTATGCTTATTCTTTTGACTAGTACATAAGAAGTTTAAAGCAATAGTTTATTTTAAAAAAACTGCCTTAAATTTTATGTAACAGTTCATTCAATGCAAAGAGAAGGAATATAAAATACTTGAGGCCTGACCAATTATTCATATGGAGACCTGGATTCATAAATTTTGTATGTCCTACAAGAAATAAACTACCTCCACACTCCATTGTTTCTATTTATAAAACAAATTTAATAATTACATAGCTGTTAGGCATGGAGATTGTTTTTGTTTTTTTATGGTGATGTGTTTCTTGAGACATTGCTGTGTGTAAATCCAGGTGGGCACCTGACCCTGACCAAACACTAAAGAATTTCATACAGGAACAGAATTGTTCATATCAGTATAAAATTATAACACATAGAAGTGAACTAATAGGAGGGTGAGTAAGAGAAGAAATTAGCTGGTGACTTAGAGAATATAGGTGGAATCCTACAAGGAAAATGGAGATGAAGACACTAGCCAACTGTCCTGTGTCATTTATTACAACGTTAGCTCATACTTTGCAAAAAGAACCAGATGCCATGTTCCCGAAGTGTCCCTTCTATCATTTGACAATAATTGCATAAATTAGCACACGCATAAATTTCACAATGATATTAAAACCCAAGAATGTGGCCCATATAACTTCAAAGAGCAAACTCAAGGTTACTGCAATTTGGCATAAATTCTAGTAGAACGGCATACAAAGTGCTATGGTGTAATAATAGAGCACCTTGGAGGAAAATTGCCAGATAGAATCCAGCCTACAAGTTTTCACTTAACCTTGACCAGCCAATGCAGTGAGCACTAAAACTGTTCCTATTCTCTCAGGACTCAAATCGGGATACAGTCACACTCACTGGAGCAGGGGTGACTCCTTCAAGTGGCACTAAGGCACGCTTGTGTTGAGTTAACAATGTGGACATAGTTGTACTTGACGCAGATATGAAGAAGTCTTTGTGTTCAGGATACAGACAGTGACAGAAGTCCATTTTATTTTTCAGAGGAAGTTCAGAGGAAGCCTTCCTGGATGCTGGAGCAGCCTCAGAGAGAAAGCAGCCTGTTAGTTAAGAGGGGAAATCATGTTGTTAAGAGTTGGTGGTAAGAATGGAACCACAATAAAAAAAAATGTAACTAAGATGCAATGCACACACAGTTTCAAATATTTTCAACTGATACATAGTGTTTAAACACGTGCAGACACTTGTGTACAAGACTTGCACTGTTTCTCTCTTAGAAAATATTTCTGCCTTATGATGGACTAGTTTTATAGAGGTAGCTACCATATTGTTTTCAGTTAACACAACTTGATTCTTTCTGTCATTTAACTGCATCAAAACATTCTATCATCTACTAATTAATGTAATTATGACTTAATTATTCAGTAAGCTTATTCTTTGCTTGTGTTGATGTGTTGTTCATAACTAGTATGAACCACAAGGGTATTGGGATCTATAATTTTCCACTGACCAACCCTTTTTGGCTAGAATTTTACATAGAACACAAAGCACTTATTGTACATATCACTATTCTCCACTCTATGATAAGTTCACAGCTACAGGTACACTATACCTTTGTATGGGTCATCACTTAGTAATGGCCTTGCATGCATGTAGGGTCCTTCGGGGATCCCCAAGACACCTTGAGCAAGCCTGAGCTGTCTGATGGAATATTCTGCAGTTTTAGCTGGAACATCTGGCCCCAGAGTTGTTACTGGTACACTCATGATTTGCTAACACACATCTCTGGGGAGGAGCTAAGCCTGGGAACTTGCACACTTGACTCTGGATTGTTTTCCACTGTGCTGTGAGTCAACATATGAGCCTACTCCTTCCCCTCAATAAATGGCATTTGGCATTCCTGTTGCGAATGACCTGCTGTCTCGTCTCTTATTTAAATCTCTAGGCCTTCAGCAGATTAGTGGGACAGATTGTAGCTTGGATGATACAAATGGAGGTCCCACCAAGATGGGGAAGAAAGGATCACCTAAGAGATCGCCCTCGGAGGCCGGCTGGCAAAGTAAGTGAATGAGGGTGTATTGAAGAATGAGTACCAGTAACCCTAAGGAAATTCTCAGTGGACAATTACTGGCCCTTTTGAAAAGACAGGGCACTGGGATTAGAACTGAGACAGCTATCTTTATTTCCATCTTTATTTCCAGTCTTCATTGCCATATTAGAGAAGCACAGTCCCAGGTTTATACACTCTGGAGGCTTAAACATCCCCACTTAGGAACAGGTAAAATGGGATTTCCAAAAGGCTTATAAAGTGGGGCCTAATAATTTCCCTATGCCACCCATTCCCTTTGATGTCTAATTAAAGATGTGCTCCTGAGCAACAATATCAAAGTAAAAGAACAAATGACAGGAATAAATAGGACTTTTGAGTAAGTACAAGATTTAGAATCTGTAAAATCTATCAGGGAACAGAAAAGATACCAACTAGGAGATGATAGTCCTGTCATAACTGATGAAGGTACTTTGGAAGCAAAAATTGAACAATTACAACAAAGAATTGCTGAAGCTGCTAAGCACTAATGCTGTCAATCCAGGCACACCCCTGTTCTTGTGATCCCTTTAGTAGGGTGTCTGCCCCACGAGGGATAGGGGAGTAGGTCAAAGATTCAATAACCAAGCTAGAAGTATTAGGAATTACACTTCAATCCAAAGGATAAGAATTTTAACTTCATTTCAGACACTTGTGTTCTGGCTCCCTTCTTATTCATTGTAACCAATGCTACTAATTTTGAAAGAAGTCTCAATTGTTCTCAGCAGGTCTGCCAAGGTTAGCTGCTGGATGTATGAGGAAACAGCTGTCATGGTTCACTTACCCAGGGGGACCTGCTCTACAGATGACCAACTTGTGCAGCATAGAGGAAAAAAAGATTTCAGGATCACGGCTGCAATTGTTATAACCATTGCTACCTCCGTCACTGCAGTGACAGTTTCAAGGATAGCCCTCTCTCAATCTGTAGATACTGCAAGTAGGGTGGATAAACTATCAGGTAAAGTAGCTGAAACCTTAGCCACCCAAAACACACTCAATAATCTAGTACAAATTGGCATTTTAAAACTAAATCTACAAACTAGCCTCCTACAGGGACAATTGGATGTATTGTGTGAGGCCCATATGGCTTCTTCTTCTCCCTCTTTCACGCCTATCTGTGTTACACCCGCTGAAGTTAAGAACACATTAGTGGTAGTTACTTTCCTCCAGGGGGGGTCCAGGAGTGATCACTTTTTGAATTATACCCATGCTTTAGCCATGCAGATCATTAACATCAATGAAAGCTGAGAACCACTTGCCAGTGCAGAAGACCTTTCACAAGGACTTGCGGGCAGATTAATTAGAGAGTGGGCAAGCTCTCTCTCATTGGGGCTCATAGCCCTTGCCCTTGGTGCTATCTGCCTGATCTGCATACAACACCACAGCATTAGACAGGCCCAGGCCAACTTTCAAAAAAGACAGACTCTATTGTCTTTAGCTCAAGAGAACTCCTCTGCCCAAGTATGGCTGAACTTAAAGATGAACTAATCATCAGACATGGGTGAAGCAGAAGAGGGCAATTATTCAACCTATTACGGGCCTGGCTGACTTCTCCAATGAGGGGTAAGGAATTATCCTGATGTCCTCTGCCACCTAAGACAGGTATTGGTTTATACTAAAATGAAGGGGGACCTGTAGGTACCTTCACGGACCCCGAGGCACCTTGAACAAGCCTGAGCTATCCGCTGGAATATCCTGCAGTTTTGGCTGGAACGACTTACCCCACAGTCGTTACTGGTTGATGGGAGAGGTCATTCTGTAAATATGTTTCTCTTACTGGTTAATGAATAATGCACTGTTGGCCAATAGGAAAGCAAGGTAGAAGGGACTAGGAAACAAGGAGGATTTGAGGAAGTAGTAAGGAGGAGTCAGCATGGGGAGACTGGAGAGAACAGAACACTAGCCTGCTCTCCGGTAAGAAGAGACCACGTGGAAATACTTAGAATAAAAGAAATGGATTAATAATTAAGACAGAGCCAGCCAATAAGAAACTAGTTACTGGCCAACAGCATAACATCAAATACATAGTCTTGGTGTGTTAATTTCCACTGGTGTTGGGAAACTTACTGGTAACAACTGGTACTCTTCCTGATTTGCTAACACACATCTGCTGGGGAGGAACTAAGCCTGGGAACTTGAACACTTGACCCTTGATTGTTTTCCACTGTGCTGTGAGTCAGCATATGAGCCCGCTCCTCCCCCTCAATAAATGGTATTCCGGCATTCCTGTTGCACTAATGACCTGGTGTCTTGTCTTTTATTTAAATCTCTAGGCCTCAGCCTGATTAGTGAAACAGATTGTAGCAAGGACAATACACTTGCACACTTGCTCTTTTAGTTCATAGAGTACTTTCCACAATTGCTTCATTTGCCTTCTAACACAGTGTCATACAAGGGGCACCCGGAACTTCCTTAATTTTTATACATATTTTTGCATAATGTGTTTTGGGAAAGTAAAATGAATGAAAACATTGTCAAACAAAAGAGATACTATCTTGTACTTCCTAATTCCGTTCCTGGGTTATTTCCTCATTGTAGTGTTTCTTTCCTGTAATGATTTTGATCATCATCAGAATAATGTATTGTGAGCATTGTTTGAAAAGTTCCTGTTGGCTAGTTCCAGTTTGCATAGAACACACTTAAAATCCCTTTTCCTTGCTCCTTCTGCAGCTAAAAAAAAAAATAAAAAACATACATTATTTGTCAAGCATATTATTTTGTAGTTGCATTAGGAGAAGCAATCAGGATAGCTTTCCCTGAGTCCTCTTCACTCAGTGTGTGACTTCCTCCCAGCTTGGAGTCTTGAGTTTAGAATATGTGGATGGTCTCCATCTTTTAGTTTGCATTCAGTCAATCTTCATAGAAGAAAGGAATAGATTACATCACATTTTAACATTTCTTCTAGTTCAGGATTTTAAGATCCTTTGGAGATTCATAATTTCTAGTGTCTATGACATTCCTTGGAATCAAGCTGGGTTTTTCTAATTTACCGCACTATGCCAAATGGTGCCCTTGTGGTCTGAGAAATGAGCGTGTGTGCTCAATCCTAAGTATGATATTTAGTACACTTGCCATTATCCATCTCCTCTCTGCACATTCACCTCTATAGTTATCACTTATAATATTGGGGAATGAAATAAATACTGTAGGAAAATGAACTGAACTCTGTTTTCCACATAAGCGAAGCACAAAAGTTCAGGCCTTGGTGCCCTCCTTTTAAAAAGAGGAGAAAAAAATATATTACCTTCCAAGGTTCTACAAAATGAAAAATAAAACTCCCAGAATAATGGAATGTATAATGAGAACTGGTAAATACAGCTGTTATATATACACATGTATAGATGTGTATATATTCTGATATATGCAACTATATTACACACTATCTCTGCTTACACCGAAGATAATATTCAGATTAATACTGTTGCCCTTTTATGGATCTCTATTCTACAGCATTTTGTCCTGCATGTTGGCCAGTTGTGGGTCTCTGTGTTAATTACTGCATAAAGAAGCTTCTCTGGTAATTGTCATGAACTCCTCAGGTATAATGATAAGTCAACGTAAGTGGGCTTAAAGCTATGCCTATGTAACAAAGTAATATTAATACTTTCCTTCCCAGGGACTATACTCTGTCTATCCACAGGCTCTTAGGTTGATATCAGTGCCAGATATGGGTTTGAACTCATGAAGTCAGCTGCACCAGTGGGCATGTCTTGCCATGCCAGTAATTATTGTAGCTCACGGGTGTTTCTCAGTTGGGTGAGATTAGTGACTGATGACTACTCTCTTATGACAGTATGCATAACACATTCCAGAACTGCAAAAGCTAGCCATTAAGGATGATTTTTCCATACATGTGATACTCTCCGCCCTAAGGTCCTACAGCCTGGTTCTAGAAGTTAACAAGCACAGTGACAGTAAGTTTTAGTTTTGGGGAATCTCTGAGACCTCAGTGACCAACTAGCTCAGAAGAAGAAGCATTTCTGTCACTGAGCCTCTTATTTGAAGTCTAATAGAGGTATTGTAGCCCTAGTGTAAGGAAATTTTATTTTAACTATGGAAATATTTTAGTAAGCTTCTACAGTAGTGGTTACCATAAGACTTTTTCAAAATATCTTTATCAATAATTATCCCACCAGGTATTCTCTCCAATACCCTGCTATCACACCCTATCCCAATTAATCCTTGTCCAGAGGTGGCAGAGCCCAGTGTGCTGGGACCTCCTCTATCAATTAGGGATTAAAACATGCCAGCTGGCCAATTGATGGCTCCTCAATTGAGATTCCCTTTTCCCAGAAACACCCAGGTTTGTGTCAAGTTGACAAAAGCTGGTTGGTAAAATACCTCCAAGTATTATTATTTGAGGCACCTCATGGGGGAAAAAAAGAAATAATTTCCCAATAGTTAAGAATAAAGCAAGATATCAAAGAATATTTTCGGTTGCTTCCAACATCCTTAGATTTCATGTGTTCTCCTGTGAATTACCTCGAATAAAGGCAAGAATAACTTTCTTCAATTAAAAAGTTAAATCTGATTCCAAAGGCTGCCAAATAACTTTGGTCATTTGTGTGAGAGCAGTTTAATCTCCTAAACATGAAACACAGATAGTCATACCTGTCCCCTTCCAGCCAAGTTAAGTAACATTAAGAGGACTAGCACAGGCCAGTGCTCTGAGTACTCCAACAACAGCTCTCATGAGTGAAAAGTACCATCATTAACTGGGGCCTGTGGCACACCCCAGCTTCTTCCTCTGCTTATGTAAAATAGAAATACTGATAACACAGCCATGCATAATTAACCTCATGGTGGATTAATTAGAAATTGATGAGTCCATAAAAATCAGTGTGAGGAAAATCTCATGGTGGCTCTAAAACTCCTCAGTAAATCATGGTTTTGTATAAGATCTGTCTTACTCCATAAAAGTGTTGTTTCAACCAGTTTGTATCTCCCTGCTTAGAACCCACCCACTGAGTCTGAATGCATTTGTAAATATTTCTGATTACTAACAGATATCCCTGAGCAAACCACTCTTACTTTATTCCATGTGAACAGAACCTTTCTCAATCCCCTTGAGTACAGCTTTCCCAGGAAACAGTGAACATTAACATTATTTATTTAAATTTTATACAGTATGCTAATTCAGGGATGTATAACCATGGAATAGATTTTATTTTTAAACCATACATACTACTTTATAATTATGAATACAACCTCAAGATAATGGCTATAATAAAGACAATAAGTGTTTGTAAGTCGTGCATAGTTCTCACAAAATGTTATTTATGTAGAGATTATATTGTATTTTAGCTATGGAACTACCAGGAATACCAGAATACTGAATTTAGTCACTCAATGCCAACTGTTAAGATGTGGCAATGAGTTGACATTTTGTTGTGTAAATGATTATTTGTTTTTCTGTTTTTACACTGAAACATATCACTTTAAAATGAAAACTTCAACATATTAATGTAACAAATGTGTAATTCTCCCCATTTGTTGATGTCTGTACTTTTGACGAAACAGTTGCTAATGCTACAGCTTAGATCTTAGGATGCCTATGGCTGTGTTCCCCAGGTAACACTATAGACATGTGAATTCCTATGAAAGTTGCTGACACAGTCTCAAAGAAAAATGTACTTATTTAGACTGACAGTTACATTACTTAAAGGTATTTCTTGAGCTTCTTTGTGGAACAATGTCCTTTGGGCATGACATGGTTTTGCACTCTCAACAGCTGATACTATGTAGAGAACATCCCAAAGGCACATCAGTGTCCTCCCTGGCCAAGGAGAAGCTTCAAGGTATTGCCCCTACCCAAGATAAATGGAGAGTTAACAATTGTAGTACAAAGAATAAAACCCAAAGGCAGATATTGAGGTTCAAGCTGAAAACCAGAAAAGCAAAGCAGAGATTTCTTACCCCTACCAGGACTGGGGAGATTGTGTCCTTAATATGGTTGGAAACTAATTGCCCAAGACTGAATACCAGATATGAGACCCTGTTCCTGTGTTATATACATCTCTAGTGCTGGAATTAAGGGTGTGAGTTCTGTTTCATTTTTTGATTGATTCACTCTCATGTAGCCCTGGGTGGCCTTGAACTCACAGAGATCCACCTGCCTCTGTCTCCTGGGTTCTGGGATTAAAGGTGTGTGCCACCACTGCCTGGCCTCTATGGCTATGGTTAGCTTTGCATTCCAATCTCCAGGCAAGCATGATTAGATCATAAACAATATATTACACCAAACATTTGCTGAGAAGGAAGGGCCTTAAGGTGCCCCTTCATCTGAAAATATAAAAGCTGTTAATAGTTGCTGGGCTACTAAGACTTTTCTTCCATGTATCAGCAAAACAAAAGTTGATCATAAGCCTGGGAATAACCATGCTCCTGTAAGCTATTCCCAATCCATACTTCTGTGATTACCCCCCCCCACTCACACTCCTATAATTATCCATCCCAACATGCTCCTATAAATACCTCACCCATGCTCCTGTGAGAATATGATCAGCTGCTTGTTTGACCTGTCACTAGTACTGAATTTGCAGTGAGTAGACATATTTGCTCATGGTTCCCAGAAAATAGTGGCACAGCATTCTTATACACTACAAAATAAGCCACATATCACTGTGTATATAAAAAGTGTTTAAGTTTAAGGACTGGATGTTCTTGCACATCCAGTTCTGAAACATGTTTTGATCTAAATGTGAAAGCTCCTGTTTTGGGGGATTTTGTTTGTTTGTTTGTTTGTTTGTTTTGTAACAGGGATAGATTTACCCAGGATGTAAATTTGATGTGCCAGTATCCCAAAGTGTTTCTACACTCGCAACTAAACTATTCCACATAAGCCTAATTGCATTACGCTGGCAGTAGACAGGCTTTCCCCCCTTTTCTTTGAGTCAAACTGATTCCATAAAGAGCCAAAGTCTCTAGGCAGTGAGGCCTTCATGCTGAATGTGCTCTTCAGTTTTCAGCTGAGATTAAAGGGTTTACCTGGGTGAAAAGCAAATGCTCCTGTTTTCCAATTTGCTCATCTAGATTCAGAACAGGGCCAGAATATAATACTAATATTCTCATAAATACATACACTTAACTTTTAACTATATTCTGTAGAAGAAGTAGAATGTAAAAAATATACACAAACGAGAACACATCTTTTCTATCCTGTTGCCCATATCAGAGCAAGAGTGTGGCTTAATACACTGAGATTGCTAAATAAAATATTTCATGAAGAATGTGTCAGTCTCCTGATTCATTGAAGTTCTCTAAGTTCAAACAGGTGAGTAATTTCCACTAATGTTAGGATACTAATATATTAAGCTCCATACAGATCCAAGAAACAAAGTTCTGGCATCTTGATCAAAACTTGCTTTGTCTCTGTCTCTGTCTCTCCTGCTCTGTCCTTCCCACCCTCCCTCTCTCTCCCCTCCCTTCCTCCTTCCTCTCTCTCTCTCTCTCTCTCTCTCTCTCTCTCTCTCTCTCTCTCTGTGTGTGTGTGTGTGTGTGTGTGTGTGTGTGTGTGTGTGTGTGTGCTTGCCTGTCTAGGGGACTACAACGTCTAAAGCTTTGTTGAAGAGTAAAAAATCAAAATGAAAGAAATGATTTTCACAGTGCTGATGTCTGGAATATATATATATATATATATATATATATATATATATATATATATATATATATATTCCCATCTCCCAAACCATGACTTGGAGACTTACTTACTAGGCATTATCTTACCTTATCTTACCTTAGCTTATGCTTATCCTACCAGCCCTTATAATTTAAAGTATCCTGATTTTCTTTATGTACCTTTTGCCTTAGGATTTTTCTAACCTTTCTTTCATCCTCTAGTTCTGCTCCCTGTTGGCTGACAAGTGCCTGCCCCTATGGGCTCAGCTGTCTTGCTCACTTCCCCTTCTTCTCTTATCCCTTCTGACTCTTGAGCCTAGATTCCTCCTCCTACTTCTCCTCTCTGCTGATCAGCCCCGCCTATCCCTCCTCTGCCTACCTATTGGCCATTCAACTTTTTATTAGACCAATCATATGCCGTAGGCGGGCAAAATAAAACATTAACACATCTTTATGCAATTAAACAATTGGAGCATAAACAAATGTACCCTACCTTTGCCTCCTTAAACAAATGCAGCATAAACTAATGTAACAAACCTATACATAGTTAAAGTAAAATCCCACAACAGTAACTCCCTGTCCTCTCATTGTTCATCGTCCTTCATTCAAACTATCCAGGTGTCATTCGGAATGGAAGTGTCTACAGATGCATATACCCTGTTTAAGCTGCTCTACATGGAGCCCAAAGTAAAGTTTTTTTTTCCATGTACTTTACAAAGATCCTGCAAACACTGTAATACAAAGATTATTCCTGCAGCTTTGAGACTGTGGCCTGCATTGGAATCTATTCCCTGTATATCTATTGTCATCTTTAATTCATTTACTATGAAGTTTTCATTTCACTTTAATTTTTCAACATTATTAAAATCTCCTCCATTTGCCACCCTGTGTACCTACTTAATCATCCTGCTCCTGGGGTTATGGGTAGGTAAAGCAATCAGAGCACCTTGACAGGCTTTGTGTGTACATAAGCTTGATCAGCTTGTCACTGACAGGTGATGATGGTAATGTCCCAGAACACACCCCTACAAAGTACCACCCTATGGAGCATAACCATCCTGTCTGCTTACATCCATAATGGTAAGGCAGACAGTTTTGGAGCTACTACCCTCACTGTCCTAGGCTCAGTCTGACTTGTTCATGAATCCTTGGTGACCTGGTGGGTGAGCTGTGGCATGCTTTGTTAGAGTAGACCTAAATGATGTGCTACTTACTACACAGTTTTCATACATCCCGCTTCTGTAGTGGAGGAACCTGGGTGCCACTTGGATTCTGTGTCCTCTGGGTTTTTCTTTTGGTCCAGTTCATATTAATTAATGATGGATCATTAATTAGTCTTTCTCTGGCAAACAGAAACCCTATATAGAAACACCAGACAGACTGCCTGTATTTCATCAAGGATATTAAAACACTTTCATTGCCATTTCGGTTTATTAAAATGACATTAACTTGTCGATAGGACTACAGATCCAAAGAGTCCCAGTTCGTCTCACTCTGCCCTTCTGCCACTGAAGAACACCTGAGCTGGGTCTGGATGGAGGGCAGTTTTCAAGTGTAGAGAGAGGATGCTCGTGCCATCTAGATTCTGTAACATGATGTGTAGAGCGGTTTCTGTAGCACAGATTCTGAACTACATCCCAGCTCTGCCTCTATGATGGTGTTTTCAGGGTTTGCAGATACAGAGTTCTAACTGCTTTTTTGTTTTGTTTTGTTTTTAAAGACTGTCATGGCTGTGGTCAATAATCTAAAGGGACAATGGAACTGAGGTTAAGAATTAAGATATGTCAGCAAACTCTTCACAGTATCCAATACAAACTTTGTCCATTTCCATCTTAAAATGTTTTCCTTTGATACTTCAAACATTTGGTTTGGTAAGTAGTTCATTCTCAGTCCTAGGGGCCAGATCTGAAATGCAAGCACTTACTCCACATGCAGATTAACCTTCCATAACTGTGGACTTTTTCCACCTCGATTGTTTTTTTTTTAAAGCTATCTCAAACAGTCATATGGCTTTATGTTGCCCCAATAGAGAGTAACAGTAAGGAGACCTCAATAGAATGCACATGGGGGCGAGTGAGCGTGTGTAAGTGTTTTCAGGTGCTTCTTCATCAGGCAAAGAGTTCTGAACCTGCTTGTGTGTCAAACAGAGTTACCAGTGGAGAGAAGACCAGAGGTGTTGGGAGGGGAAAAAGGGAGGGAGGGAGGGGAGGGGGAAATATACATGGAAAGGGAGCAGAGAGAGAGACCGTATGGCTAAAATATACTAAAATTCACTAATGTATTTTGTGTCTTTTACTAAATACAAGCTACATGGTTGGTGAGATTCTGCAGAGGATAGACTCCGAGAAAGGATGGCTAAAAGCAAGTCTGATCGCTTTTTCACATGTTACTAATTGCCTTAGTCAGTGTTCCATTGCTGTGAGGAGACACCATGATCAAGGCAACGCTTATAAGATAAAGAATATACCTGGGGAGCTGGGAACTTGCCTACAGTTTAGAGTCCATTACCATCACTGCAGGGAACATGAGGCAAAGACAGGCATAGGGCTGGAGAAGTAACTGAGAGATTTACATCCTGATTACTGCACACACACACACACACACACACACACACTCACAGAGAGAGAGAGAGAGACAGAGAGAGACAGAGAGACAGAGAGACAGAGAAGTAAGAGAAGGGACTGCATCTCCTGTGAGATTTTAAGACCTCAAAGCTCACTCCCAGTGACACATCACTTCCAACAGGTCTTCACTTTCTAATCCTTCCAAGTAGGAATAAGCAGACAAATATATGAACCTAGGGGGTCATGCTCATAAAAAACACCAAACTAATAAATACTCTGTTTATTTGCCAGCACTGACCTAGAACCTCAGAAATATGTTTTCTAAAGAGATTTCAGCTGGGGTAAGGGTGAGGGCCTTGTGAATCTCCATCACACAAGTTTACACGAGCAATCCAATTCCTGTTTAAATCACAACAAAGAAGTTTAAAAAATGTTGCTACCAGACATGTCTTTTAAAATGCAAGTGAAAAGAAAACATTTTCATGAGAAACACAAGATCGAACAGTTTTTGAAAGCAACTATTTGTTACATGGAAAAGGAAAAATAATAGAAGCTGTAGGTCAGTGCTGGGATCTTGGGATCCATGTCATCATTGTTTACACTAGCAATCTATCCAGAGCAAATTGTAGACAAAGTGTTTGAGGCTTGATACAAAGCTCCAGTAAGCTATCTATGATTAATTTATGCAGCTACTAAGGTCCATTTCCTATTAATAGTGTGTTTATCATATAGCTATATTGAGGACTTAGCTTTTTATCTGATTTATAAACACATTTAATGCATTTTGCCAATGCAAGTTTTAATGTGTTTAATAAAATGCTCTATAAACTTTATTATTAATTTATAAATTTCATAGAAAACTGAGTAGAGACTACATCTCCTATCTGGGTCATATTTTAAACAATTTATAACGATTTTTAATGTCTTATTTAGTTGCCTTTAGAATGTGGAATGAAGGATTTGGGATGAGCCTGCAGCATCTTCAAAGCCTTCTTTGAAATTCAAGGTTTTAAGTAGATCTGGATGTATGTTGAGCCATTCTTTCCTATGAAGTAAAAACTATGAACAGAGTGAAGTTTGTCATGTTCCCTCATAATGCCTAAATTATGACACACTTCTGCCCCAGTACACTGAACCGTGCTGTAATAAACATCAAATTTCTTTGCCTGCCATGTGTTCTAAGTGTGAGAAAGATAACTTCACATATACAACAACCCATGTGTGTGTGCCTGTTGTGTGAAATTCATCACACAGCAAACCACACAAGGAGGCTTGCCCATGAGGACCGCCTTACTGCTTGTGTTAAGATACCCAATGGTATTTTTTTTTACACTGCTATATTGGGGGTTTCCTCTATTAGCCAGCCACTACAGCAAAGGGAGATTTAACCTAATAATCCACTATTCTGTAACATTCTTGACTCACTACCTCCAGGTAGGATGAACTCAAATACCTCCATTTAGAGTTAGCAATAACACTGCTGTCCAAAATCTCTGTTAAAAGCACATATATAACTGCATCGCTTGGCCATTCAGGTTTTTAGAACTGTCAGCCACTGTTTCATTTGAATCTTGTTATTGCATAGGACTATTTGATATACTAGACTTACCACAGTAGACTGGGTGGTACTTGCTCTGCTAGCCTGTAATATTTTTACTTTAACCCATTTCAACATCATAAAATATGATGTGTATGAAAACCTGTTTAAAATCCTCACTATAACATGGAAACTCTTTTTTGTTCTCTGGCTGTGCAGTAGAAATGACACCTGAAGTTGATCTCTGACCTCCACATGCACACATATACAAACATACGTACTCAAAGAAAACAAATTGTTCTTCTATTTTGCAGTAAAGGAATTTAATCACGATGTTATTACACCAGTTGTTTTAGTAATTCTTCAGCCTTGTCATTATTCTTCCTTATTACAACTTTCTGCTTGATTTAAAATAGATATTTTTTTAAAATTAGGGAACATTAAAAGTATAGCAATATACCCACCAAGTGTTGCAAGATCAGTGTTTTTAGTTATTTATTTATTGATTGTTTCTTTTATTAATACAGGAAGAAAGATGATTCATTGTACAGGACTCAAACTTGGCCACAAATGAGGATAGGACTGGTCCAGAGTATCACAGGTCCAGGGTAGAGGGCCAGAGAGGATTGGTATGGTTGTAAGGTATTCAGTCTCTCGAAGACAATAGCAGCAAAAAGATGATGATTTTTCGGCTCCACCAAGGCTTATTAGCGACAGTAGTAAACAGTCCACCAGTGTGTACCAGCTTTTTCAGCCTTCATGGGTGCACATGCTAATTACTATCTCTTCATTCTTGTCTTGTGCACATCCCTTTCTTTCTCCCCTCTGCTCAAATGGTGTGGGAGTTTCAAGACAGAAGGTTAAGGCCAAGAGCATGCAAGTCCTTTAAATCCAGTGCCATTATATTTTAGGCAAGCACCATAAATGTAGTGACTTTCCTCACAGTTCCAGGCCTATTTACCATTTGATTGCACTGAGCAAAGTTTTGCCAAAAGGCATGTCTTGGCAGAATGGTGGTTGTCCTTATGATACAAGATGCTTGCAATTTTATTGCTTCTACTTGAATTAAAAATTTTTAAACTGCATGGTTTTGCTCATAAAATGAAATGGACATGAGGAAAATGAACTATTCATCTTTAATGTCACTATCTTATTTTCCCATTATAACGTGGAACAAAAATTATATATCACAGAATATCTGTGACCAAGAGACACACAAACTGTAATTAGCATCTTTACAAGTCCTTAATTTAAATTAAGAGGAAATGGTCAGGAAACTCTCATTCTGATGTCCAAGGGCAGAGCCTGATTAGGCATAGCAGGATCTGGACAGCCCGGCTCACCGTTGATGCTTGTGCAAGGTGCAAAACTCAGTTCTGAGAGCTGCAAAAACAAAACTGACAAGAAAAAAAAATCTTCAGATTATAAAACCCTTTCCTTCTTAAACCACATTCACAGAAGTATTGAAATAAAATATCCATTGGTCAGAGAAGCCTACATTGCTTTGTTGACACTACAAATCAGACTGAGAGCTAAGGAAATGGTGTCAAGAGTCCCATTTTAATTAGTTCTTGAGCATTTCTGGAAGACAAAGTTCTACCTATTTTGGTTTGTGTTACTTGTTCATAATGGTGGTGTGTGTGTGTGTGTGTGTGTGTGTGTGTGTGTGTGTGTGTTGTGTGTATGTATGTAGGGGGTATGTTCATTAATTTCTGTTCTTGTACAATACACATGTGTCTGTGTGTGGTACACAGAAGGCATCTTTAAGTTCTGTTCCTTCAAAACCACCCACATTGTTTCCTGACACAGGTTCTGTCGCTGAGAGCCTGGCTCACTAATTACACAAGGCTGCTAGCCATTAACATCGAATACCCACCTGCCTTCTCCTCCCAAGAATTGGGAGTAGAGCGTCTCTGCTTTATAGATGAATGATGAGGATTAAACTCACTTCTTCATGCTTGCCCGAGCAATTAACAGCCCCGAGAAAGTCTTATTACTATTAATTCACACCTACATTTAAAGTCCTTTGCTCATTGTTATTTTTTTTTTTTTAAGACAGGATTTTTCTGTATATCCCTGGCTATCCTGGGACTCAGTCTGTAGATCAGGCTGGCCTCAACTCAGAGATCCTCTGGCCTCTACCTCCCAGGTGTTGGCATTAAAGGTGTAAACCATACTCTCTAGTTTGATTATTAATACTATGCCACCATTCAGTAAAGTTAAGTAATCTTACTGTCAATGAATTAATATGTACATGTGATGAAAGTTGTATTACTAACCTTAAGAATTGATAATAACAGTATCCTCATTTATACAAAGTAGATACACATTAATATAATGCTGAAGTCATGTAAATTATAAACATGATTTGAAATTTATTAGTAGCTATAGACAAGAAATGATAAATTGTATATAGACAAATAAGAATTTTTTTAATCTTCCCTTCATTTTTTGTTCATTTCTCTTATTAATTTATTTTTTGTAATCCAATCCCAGTTCCCTCTCACTCCTTTCCTCCTGATTCTCACATCTGCTGCATGGAGAGGGTGAGGCCACCCCTAGGTAGTCTGCTTAGTCTGTCCCATCATTTAGTTGAGGCAGGACCAAGGCACCTCTCCACCCCCACACCCTATGTCTAGGTTGGGCATGGTGTCTCTCCATATAGGATGGACTCCACTATGTCAGTTAGTACATTAGTCTTAGATATTGGACCGACTTCCAGTGGCCTCATATATTGTCCCAGTCACACCATTGTCACCTATATTAAGGGAGTCCTGTTTGGTCTTATGTACATTTCCAGAAAATGAGAATTCTTTACCCATAGTGAAGATAAAGGGAAATAAATGGGATTAAATATATGATGAGAGGTAAAGGGCGGTGAATTAAGAGATATTTTTGTCAACTTAATTGAATACATCTCACAGTGTTAGTGAATGAAAACAATAAAATTAATTCATTGTTATGCTTTTTTGAAAAATTTCATGTCTCAGTTGTATAGAGCTGTAATGTCCAAGCCCCGATTCATTCCAGACACTGGATAATTCCATAAATACTTATATAAATGTTGCTCCAGTTGATTTTCTTTTCCTTTAAAGGACTCTTTAATTTTGAGGCATTAACTGTTGTGGAAAATTTAATAGCTTTGTCAAATTTCAGACCATTAGTATTTTGCTTGTCAAGGATGCAAATGAGAATAGAATTCATTATCTTAATTCAAACATTAATTCTTGTCAATATACACATCTTCTTTGGAAAGCTTACTTCACATTTCTTTCCAAAATGTCATTTCTACCTCCATAGTTCCTCTTAAGGAATATAGCCAAATGTTATCTGTTCTTTGAAGAAAACATTTATTGAACATCACAGTGTTTCTGTACTTTCCCCAAACTTACTAAATAGCCAAGAATAACTCTTGTTTATAAAACTTACTGTAGTATATACACTCAATTATTTTTTAACAGAGAGCACTATTTATGTTCACTTCCCCAATATAAATGATCATAGTTTTAAATTATTAAAATATAAATAATAAAATATTGTATAAATGAACATAAATGTGTATAAAATGTTATATAAATATATTAACAATAAACTAAACTAATTCTCAATCATTTTTCCCTATATTCTTACTTTTCACTCATCAGCAAAGGTGCAATTTCATGGGCACCATTGTTAAAATTGTCGAGGCATACCTCTGAGCACTAGGCTCCTTGAACAGGAATGGTATTTGTGGCTGAGGATATTGAAACCACATTTCATATTTAAATTAACAGCATTCTTTTTTCTTGGATAGTTGATTTTCAATGAAATCAAAAGTGAAATTTTATAAAGTAATGCATACAAGAAACACTAGAGATTGCAGAATACACAGAAAGTATCCAGCCTCCAATTATGATTCATATAACTCTTAGAGAAGTCCAGAGACTTCTCTAATATGAGTTATAAATATGTACTACCATTTAGTCATGAAATCGCCCTGTGATTTTCTTCTTGCTATATCAATGCTATGGTTGAAATGTGGGGATTTTACCATACTTGCTCTAGATTACTCAGTTAATATTTGTTAAAATCTTAATCTGATACAAGAAACCCAGTTCTGAACCCTGGGTAAATCACTATAATCAAAATAAGAATGTTTAAAGGGATGCGATTAGCCAGAATTTTAATATAAAAAACTCAGAGCAGGAAGGAATCCAGCTAAATTTAGTGTTGGCATTCAAAACAACTATGTGGTTCTAAAGCTATGGCTTCCCTACTCTTCCACAAATACAGTCCTAAGCTCAAAGAAATTAGAAGGATAAAATGGAAATTAAATTTCCCCTGTAGGGACCCCCATGACTCCCCATCACCTTCAGGCTGAAGATTTTTCCAAACAAGGTTGTGCGATTTGCAAACATTCTTTCCCTGGCCTTGTTCCTAACCTGTTTCTTAGGTGCCACATCCCCAAGATTTTGAGTAACATCATGTTTCTTCCTGCTCTGGAATTCTCTATCCTACTTAACTGGATAAATTTTTAAATAATTCAACCTTTGGATTTGTTAAGTATCTCATGTTAAACAACATCAGTGAAAATATCCTTTCTGTCAGTATCATTCTTCAAAAGCTGCAGTACTACGCCTTCAGGTCTACTGCAGCCTTTCTACACTGACCTCCTGATAACTTAATTTCCAAATAAGTGCCAATGGGGAATGTGCCACAGAGTGTCTTGGTGAACTCCGCAATCTGTTACACAGTGTTACATTTTCAGTCTTGCTCGCAAGCTTTCAGCACTGTGCTGTGATTGCATTCTGACCTGTGAGACACCCTGTTCTCATTCTCCTTGGCTCTCTTCCTTCAACTCACAAGAGAATGTGGAAAGCCCTTCAGACCTTATTACTGAGCATCCTGGTCTCAAATTATAAACTTATAATCTGAATCACTCATCATAATTCATTCTAGTATCAAATATTAACATCCAAACACACCTTTGATGGCTTCAATTGGTTAATAGTAATTACAGTGGAAATTAGCTCATTCACATCCTGGATTCACATTCTCTCCTAAGTCTCAAATCAACAATATCCCCCAGGTTTCACTAATGTCACAGGAGCATTTTTGCCATACTTTTCAAACAACACCATTAAGAATCATTTTTCCCTAGCCTTGCAGAGTTTTTTGTTTGTTTGTTTGTTTCATTTTTTGTCTATATGAGCCCCACTATTTCCTGTGTAGAATGCTATTTTCTCAAACCCTGCTTTAGGGAGATTGCCTTGTCTAAGAGAAAATAAACTTTGCTTAATTTGACCAAAGAAAAAATATGATGCTTGTCACTTACTCCTTCTCAGCCCCCAAAATGCAACTGCTCACCATATACGTTGAACTGATAATTCCGATGGGAGGCTAGCACCGGGTCACCCAGGCAACATCTCGTCCACCACAGTCTCGGGGCCCCAGCTGTTCTTTATGAAACCTTGCATAGCTGCTGTCTGCCATTTCTGATTCTACCATCAGTACACAAACATTTTCTTCAGACTACATTCGTTGAACTGATTTCCTAAATCCCTGGACACATGTAAAACAACCCTCCATGCTAAACTGTTTACTAACATCCTATTTTTGTTAAATATCCCCCACAAACTTTCATATACAAATAGCTTCATGTTCACAGTGCCACACCTATAAGGAAAGACATCATTTGGCATTGTATCCTTGGTCCTTTTATTTCAGTGTGTAATAAAGCACATACACCTAATGCAGACCACAAACTGAATTAAACAAAACTTCTTTTCAGACTTTACAGGCTGCACCTTTAAAGCCTATAGCCGCATGCAAACTAAGGGCTTCAAACAAGGTGGTAACAAATAGTACTCAGTGTATCCCATCGCTGTAGAACACTGAGGGGCTGCTTACCAGGAAATGCTGTTCTGTGCTTTGTTTGTTTTCCCTACGTGGTTTTTTCCTTGACTTGAAACTATAGAAAAATTGCTGAAATCTAGGAACCTTATGCAATTGACCTACTTCTTATGTAACTGAATTGAAGTCATCAAAAATCCTTCCGTCTGGATCTGACACTACCCATCGCTGTGTGGCAGACGAAACTGAAGATTTGCCATTACTTGGTTACTCAGTCACTAACTCGTGCCTTTTTTTTTTTTTTAAGTCTTTTTTTCACGTGGGCTTAATCACCATGTAGGAGTCACTTGACTGTTTAAATGTGTCCCCAAATATATGTGGATCAGGATGGGCGGCAGGAGGGAGGCACCGGAAGGTTAGAAGGAGAGAAAACTGCAGTTGGGATATACTGTGTGAAAAAAATATTTTTCAATAAAAGGGAAAAAACCATATGTACATTTATATGCATTGTAGGGTTTATTGGTTAATAGTTAATTATATGACTCCTGGTATCTTTTTCATACATATCCATTGTTATATTTTATCGACTTCCTTCTTTCTCTTGTATTTTCTCCCACCAGCTCCCTAAGAAGACACTTTTTTCCCTTATTAGTTCACTATTATCCTGCCATTCCCCTATACCCTCTTCTTACCTTCTTTTCTGTCACCTCCCTCTTCCTTCCTTGTAAAAAATCATTCAAATATAAATAAACACACACACACAAATATAAATAAACACACACGCATATGCATACACACTATGGAAACTCTACTCCTTTAAAAACTCCACAAAATACTATTACAGCACTCACATTCCTGTTTATCAAAAGCTATAGATAGACATTTATGTCATGGTCAGGTGTCTCTTTTTTTATTGTTTGTTTTTTGTTTTTGAATAAATCAATATCTGGGCCGAGCAGGAGAGGCGAGGGAATGGAACAGCTCATAGCAACTTCTACAGTACCACTCACTCTTTTCAAGGCTTGAAGTTTTTTCACCCCGTTTTGGGTAAGATGGAGCTAAAACAACAACATACAGTAAAGCAGTTTGTCCCCTAATTGCCTGACCTGACACTCCGCTTGCCTTCTAAGAGCCGGGGATATGGACGTGTGCCACCATTTCCAACAAACAGACAATCCATTATTGTTTTATTTTTTTAGATTAGAATTTAATTGCAGTGTTTATGCCTTTCTTCTCTTCCCTGCAAATCCTCCTGTGTATCTTTTACCTGCATTTCTTCATGCCCATGGTCTCTTTCTTTCATTAACTGTTGTTGAGAGAATATGTGAATTTGTATACGCCTACATAGTTCTAAATATAACCCATTGAGTCTATATAATGTAAGTGTTTGTATGTTTTCAAGGCTGACTATTTGGTACCAGGCAAGTAATTTGGGGTACTCTTTCCTGGGAACGACCATCTCTCCCAATCCCAGCTTTTACTCAGTCCCCTGTAGTTATTTTTATAGAGGTTTGGTATGTTTATTGGTGTCCTCCTTGCTAACTTCTTATTTGGACAAGGCATATTGTTGAGATTATATGAGGAGACATTGACATTCCTAGGACACATTCTCACAGAAAACTCTCTGATTCTCTGGCTCTTGAAATCATTCTTTCACCTCTTCTGTGATGTTTCCTGACCACAAGTTATAGAAAAGTTTTATAGATTTATCCATTGGAACTGGGTTTTAGAACTCTACGTTTTGATTGATTGTGGTTTTCTATACTGGTCTTTGTTTAAAAGATGTTTCTTTGATATAGGGGATGAAGACTACACTTATGTGTGGGTTCAAGGAAACATGCTTTTATAGATTGTTATCAGGTATTATGCTGGTTTAGTAAATTAGTATTTGTAGATTGCCTTCCAGTAGTCATGATTATATTAGCAATGAGTAGTTAGCTAAGTTTCCAGTACTCTGCATGATATTCCTTTTCTTGAGAAGGTCTTAAGTCCAGTTAGAGAGCTGTTGGTTACTGCCGAGGTAGAGGTATTTGTGCCTCTACTGTATCCATATGGTTATCATGCCAGGCTGGACATTTATGAGATTTATAGTTGGGTAGAACTGCTGGTTGCCTCCCTCCTCTGGAACCCCCAATGCATTTTTTTGCATAATGAAAGGAAATCTTTGAGGAGGGAGTTTTCAGGTCAGTTCTAGCATAGGGATCTCTGGGACCTGTTCCTGAAATACATTGTGTCATCAGCAATAGGAACTTACCTTCCATCTCTAGGGGTTAACCAAATGGGATACTAATAGACTATATGTTTGGGGAGTCTCTTAATGACCTTGATCTGTTCTAAATTGAGTGTCTCATGTCTGGCATTATGTTTTTTGTTGGGTAGTCTTTGGCTCTTGGATGGAGTGCCACATGCCCAGATGAGAAGAGTTTATTCGGGATATACATGCTTATTTATACATTGATTTATATTCACTAGGGTTTTTTTTTCCTTTGTAGATAATTAATAGTGTGATTCCTTGTGAAATTTTCAGTGACTCCTATTGCTATTTTACCTGTCTGCCTCTTGTTCTGTTATTTATCTTCCCCCTTCCCTAAGGACCCCCATTCACATTTCTGCTATCAGATCACTTGTATTATGGATGCTACGTCCCCTTTTATCCTTTCCGCACTTTCTCCATGATTTATCTACCTCCCGCTCTCTAAGGAGCTCCGGTTTTCCCCATTTCCCTTTTCAGATCACTTATATATTTCTCTTATTTACTGTTTCTATTCCTGTAAAGAGACGCCCTGTCCACAGCATCTCTTTTGGAAGAAAACATTTAATTGGGGCTAGCTTACAGTTTGGAGGTTTGTCCATTGTGATCACAGCTGGTATCCTGGTGTAGTGCAGGCGGGCATGGTGGGAGAGACTTCTCTGAGAGTTCTACATCGTGATCCACAAGCTGAGAGATGGAGGGAGAGGAAGAGACAAAAACAGAGAGACATAGAGAGCCTGGGCCTGGCAGAGATTTTGAAATTTCAAATCCCACCCTACTGAAACACTTCCTCCCAATCCTTCAATCCTACCAAACAGTTTCACTCTCTGGTGACTAAACATGAAAATACATGAGCCTATAGGGCCATTCTTTCTCCTTCTCCTTCTCCTTTTCCTCCTCCTCCTCGTCCTCCTTCTCCTTCTCCTTTTCCTCCTCCTCCTCGTCCTCCTTCTTCTTCTCCTTCTCCTCCTCCTCCTCCTCCTCCTTCTTCTTCTTCTCCTCCACTCTTTTTCACGGATCCCTTTACTATGCTTCACCTTCTCTTTACACCCCATTCGTTAGCTAAGTCATACTCAGTCGTTCTCTCTTGTGTTCTCTCAGTTTCCGTCTGTGTGATATTACCACTTCCTTTTCTTCTCTGTGTCCACTATTCTTCACAATGAACATGTACTGGGATATTCACTTTGTCTCCTTCTGTGGCACTGGCCACGCCCATTTGTGGGTGGAGCCAGGGGCGGAAGTGACCTGTGGAACTAGGTCTGAGGAGGAGCTGGGAACGCTCTCTTGCTGGCGGGATGCAGACAGGAGAGCATCCGGTGGAATTTGCTGGTGTTCATCTGTCTAGGTTGTAAGTTATTTCTCCCTGAATAAACATCTATTCGGCCTATTTGTTTATCCTGATCCTTATTTAACCGCAATATGAACAGTAATTCTTGGGGTCTTACTTTTCTGTATTATGAAATATTTGCCTGCTGTACCTAGGTTTTAGCAGCCAACTTGGCAAACATGCAGCATTCTCTATGGTAAAAACAACCAAAGTCTTCTTGTACCATCCTCTATATAGCACCTATAAACTTTTTAACATGGAGAACCTGATGAGTGACATTTGTATGCGGTAGGGGGAATGAGAATTAATGATTTAAATATGTAGAGAGAGGATCAGAAAGGAGATACGTCACCACTGGAAGTATGTTCTGAGAGCCATGTCCAGGAAGAGCCGACAATAACAAAACAGACACTTTATTTTCTTTGACAGACAGTGGGAAGGCCCTTGGTGATTCCAATCAATGACTTAGACACTTCTGTCCAGAACAGTAGTTCTCAACATTCCTAATGCTTCCACTGTTTGATACAGCTCTCTATATTGCGGTGATCACCAGCCATGAAACTATTTCATTAATACTGGCTAACTGTCACTTTGCTACTGTTATGAACCATAACCAATGACAATATTTTCAAAGGTAGAGGTCTGAAAGGGGTTTAGAAATGCTGCCGTAGAACACCTGATTTGCCTTCTCATATTGGCATTTGTGTGTTTGCATCTTTCATTCATATTTTGACCATCTTGCAATTTCTTAACAGTTCAGGGTTAGCACTGAGCAAAGTTACACTCTGTGAAGTCAAACAGCATAAGTGAACTTGAACTCCTTCTTGTCATGTCTCTGTAACCACTGCTCATCACCACTAGTTTTTAGCACATCCAGGGAGTCTGGCCTAGTGAGAGCAGAGAGCGGATATGCTCCTGAGAGACCTTACAAACTTAGCATGAGTAGCGTCAGAAGAATTTTGTTTATCTTACAAAGGAAGACATTTAACTTCATACTACATTAAAATCACTCCTATGGAGCCTCTTACGAAGCATTGATGCATAGGTCATTCTGTGTCCTGTGACTTTACTCCTTCCATGTGAGAAAGCACTGGTACAGAGGACTTTTTAATGTCCTTCTCCTTAGTGGAATCTTGACTGCATCACAGTTTAAACAGTTGATCATATTATACTGAACATCTACACTCAGCTTCTGCTTTTCTTGATGGAGATAGGTCTTAATAGCCTGAGGCAAACTAACAAAGAATTCATACAAGTCACTGTTTTCTTCTAATTAAAGTTATATTTGTGAGGCAAAGTACAAAAGAAATAATTATGTGTCTGTTCTCATGCTCGTGGTGAGTAATTGGTGAGAATTCTGTTTGATATTATAATATCTGTTTAATATTTATATATAAATCAAATGACTATGGTGCCTCATTTTTAAACTCTATGTGCAGGAATTAGACTCAAACTCTAATTTAAAGGCACACATTTCCTAATATGCTTCTCAGTTGCTGTAATAAACACCATGAACCAAAGAAACTTGACAAGGCAAGGGCTTATTATAGTCGGCAAGTTATCATCGCTGTGGTTATCCAAAGCAGGAAAGCAAGGCAGACAGAAATGAAGCAGAGCCATGGTGGAATGAGCTAATTGGCTTGCTCTCCTTGTTTGCTTAGCTTCTTTCCTTATACAGCACAGAACCATCTTCCCAGACACAACACTGTCTAAGGGGCCTACGCTTCCCTGCATCAATCAGAAATCTAGAAAATATCTCTCCAGACATATCCACACAATGGAGATAATCCTCAATTGAAATTTTCTCTTCCAATCCATGCACAGGTTTGTGTAAGGTTGACAAAAGTCAATTATGGCAGGAGATGACATAGACTTCTGACCTAGAAGATGTGGAAGTTTCTTTTTATTGCCAACATTATTGAGTTTTCTGCTCAATTTGTGCTTGTTTCCTCTTCCTCTTGTGTCAACCTTGAAGGTTTTGTCTGAGTCTGGCATTGTAGGCACGCCATTCTGGGTAAATGACTATGTTTTTAGAAGGTTCTGGTGCAGAGTTCACAATCACCGTCACAGTTTTTCAGCATCACTGTTAGCGGAGCCTTTCAGTGTGTCTATAAAGTACACTCCAATGTGCCCTGGCAGCAAGTCAGATGATTCGATTTGCAAAGACATGAAGGCCCACTTGAGGCCCACCAAATCACCCTCAACTGTAATCATCGCTTCTAGCATCGGCACGTGGTCCCAGATCATTCTCCCAAAATGAACGAATAAAGCAATGGGGGGAAAAGTGCTTCTTGGCAATGGCTTGAAATTAAATGGTGACAGCAGCTGGTTCAGCAGATGTTATTCATATAATGCAACATCTGTGTTCTTGATGGTGGAAGTGTGTGACTAAATTCATATCCCTAGGTGTCCTAAAACACATTAAATGAATTTTCAAGTAAAACTGGGAAATATTGGATTAAGTTAAGAGTTGATTTGTTAAGATGGTAATAAGCATTTCCAGTTTTACCACTCATATATATCCAAATTGTGACCAGATTTACAAATTTTAACTCATAATCCAAAGGCCATTGAATGTTGTCTCATAGTCTTACTAATACAAAATAGTTTACATAAAACAAGTACACTCTATCCATCAACTCTTTTGAACTATGGTGACGATTCTAATTTATGTTTTATGATCTGTTAAGTCTATCCATTAGAATATACTACCCTATAAAAGTAGTTTTTAGTCATAGAAAACCAATTTTTAAAAAAAGAGTAATGAACCCTCAGATTTCTTTATGCAAATGTGTATATTGTTGACAGTGTGTATAATGTCAAAATTGATACAAAACTATTGTATTCAGTATTAAATTCAGCATTAAGTCATTTGATTTCTTTCTGTCCTTCCTTCCCTTCATCAATCCTTGCTTTTGTATATTTAATGTTCACTAATCATTCTTGGATCATTAGAATCTTTTCTTCTGTAATTTGTTTATTTCTTCCTAGTGACTCTTCCTGTGTTAAATTGAGTTGATTATGTTAATGTGTTTAAGTAGTGGTTAGATCTTGTAAAATTTTTAATAGTTTTGAGAAATTTGCATTTGCATTTTGACCTATCAGTACTGTGCCTTTTTATCTGATAGGATATTTTCAGAGGTTTTGCTAATTGGACTATTTTACTTATTTAATTCATTCTGTAAATGTTTTGTTTTATTTTCACAAATTTGTATTTTAATGAGGTAGCAGTTCTCATCTTTTCCCAACATCAACATTCTTAATAATATAATTTATATTTGCATTGCTTTTTCTTATAAAATTTCTCTTAATGAAATCATGTTTACATGGTACACGGTGTCACAATTTGATACACATATACATAATAAGGTGATTTATCTAATTGACATGTCTATCTCTACTCTGCTAAAGCTTTTTTTTTTTTTTTTGAATGAAGTGGCATTGCTATCAATAAGCAACAAAGGAAAAAAAATAAGAGCTACCTTCTCACAAATGTAGCCTTTTATCTCTTTGGTGGTGAGAATATCTAAAATCAATTATCTGCAAATTCTAGTCTTCAACAAACTATCATTAAAATGGCAATTTGTTCTATATTAAGTGTCTAAAACATGAATTCAGCCTTTATACTAAAAGTGTATTACACTGACTGCATTTCCTCCTTCCTGTTCTTGCTAATCACTGTGACCCTCTCTGCCCAAGTTCTTACAGTTTCTTCTGCATATATGGAACACTCTGTGGTTTATTTGGTTATTTTTGTTTGTTTTAGTCTGTCTGTATTATTTTATTCAGAATTCCGTTTCTGGTAAGCTCCTATGTTTATCTATTGCTTCAAATGGAATATCCTTTTATACTTCAGGCTAATTAATACTTAATATATGCATAGTAATATATATGTTAATGTATATTATAAATATATTATTCATACATTTGTTCATTATTGAGAGCTTAAATTGTTTCTTTATTTGGATTATTATGAATAGATTCTCTTCAAGGTATTGATTTCATCAGGATACTGTTGGAGTACACTGTTGTCATGAAATATATATCTGCAATGGGTGAGTGTGATCCATAGACAACACTTTTAAGTGGCTATATATAAAAAAGAAATCTGCATTCTTAATTGTGTTTGAAGATGTGGTTCATAGAAGCTTTGCCTGTCATTTAAAACACAACTGAGGGCTGGGATATAATTCACTCTGGGCATTAGAATATTGATTGCACAACAATGAAGATTTGATTTCCACCCCAGCACCCATGTGATAAAGCTAGACACAGAATTTTGGGAAGCAAACTGGCAATGACAAGTTGAGTGTAATAGGTAGCCAATCCATCTAATATCATAGGGCCCAGGTTTAGTAAGAAATCTGTTCTCTGTTCCCATCATGTAGCTTCTACTGATTAAACTGTGGTTCTCGGGGGTTTTTGACCAAAACAGCCTTAAAGAATGTGTTATGCTTCTATTGTATATAAATTGCACAATGCTTAAACCAATAAGTAATAACTGAAAGCAAAAAAAAAAAAGAAAGAAAGTGTATTTTGGTTGTTAAATAACAGAGGGAATTGTGACAGAGAGAAAAAAAGAAAAACATGAAATACCAGAAGACAATAATTTGGACCTGTCAGATTTGGCCATCATCTTCAATGTAGAGTTAGTTCCATGAGTGATTATGTGACTGGGTGACAAAATTTACATTTGAATATGAGTTAGTTACTGTATACCAATTCCTTGAATAACAAGGAGACATTCGCAGAGTACGTTGTTAAGCAAAAGTTAAGCATTGAAAGATGATATTGAAGCACGCCGTTTCGATATGTCCTCAATCACACAGGTCTTTCAAGACAGAGCTAAAAGTTATTTCAAGTAGAACAAGATTGGTGTGAAGAAAAAGGGTTTGTGGAATGATATTGGATTCGGGGGGGGGGGCAGATAACTACAGAAAGTACAGCCAAGGCCCTGGAACTGTGATGGATGAGCTGCTTCTGCACATACAGTCTGGCGCTAGCTTCCCATTAGTATTGTTACTATCTGGCTTGAAAACACTCATGCCCAGATTCCACCATCCCATTCCACTCCTATCCAAACTCTTAGTCTCTTCCAGGAACTATTCTTCTTACTCTTGTGTTTAAATATCTACACCATGGTTATACATAACCATCAGTTCTACAAATTTTGAAATTTTATTTAACTGATTTATAAAAAAAAAAGAAATATGGTATTATTCCTTGAAATTTTACCTCAAGGACTTTTACTGAGGAAGAATTTTACAAATGAGAAATGACATAGTTATAAGGTGACCAAACAGATATAAAGGAATAAGGGCCATTCCCAATTAAAACGTGACATTTTAAAGTTACTTTGAGAAGTAATATAGATGCCTCTCCCTGTATGTTCTGTCTTGTACAAGAGAGACATGCTGATTGTTTCTTGTCATCTGTATTTGTGATAAATTCTCTGCAACCAACATAATGGCATAGTGTCACCTTCAAGGTTGCACACGAGCATCATTAAGTCATCTGGCATCACTCCTGGCTTCAGAGGAAGAGACAATGACTTCAATATGTTTAACACCGGCTACAAAGGAAGCTCAACACAAAATACCTCAAGAAAAACAAAGTACTTTACTCTGTCTTATGTGTCACTCATTATCTACAACGTACCTGGAATTATTATATTTCATAGCTCCCTTTCCTTCACAGACTCTGGGAAATTTTTATTAAAATTGAAATGTGACTTAAATTACAGGATGCTGGGGAGGGGACGGGGAGGAAGGATTCATCAAGATGATAAATAGCAAATGATTAGCATCAGCTGAATCAGGTGATGGGAGATGGTCAAGTTAGAAAGCAGCATTCGTGCCCTGAGCTCAAGAACAGCCTCAGTCATCCCCAGCTGGGTGTCTAAGACCACATACTTAACTATTATGCTAACTATTCCATCTGCGAGGCTTCTACCTAAAGTGGTGAGTTCTTGTACACCATGCTTTTAAGGAGATCGAAATTTGATACATAGTTAAATGCTCCTGAGTTTAGTAAATACAAGGGTTAGGTCAGGGGCAAACACAAAATACAAAAATGAACTGGATAAGCACAATGCAGATTGTGTCTATACATTCCAATTTTGGGGTCAGTTTTTTCTTTTTTTAATTCAAGGGAATGCAATATGAGAAACTTGTCTTTCATGCTGAAGAGCAATGTTGAATTTTACAGTTTCGCTGATCATAGAATTCATTGCCACTATTTAATGGTATGAAGAAAAACAATGTCAATCGGGGGTTCCAAGGGGCCCTGTCCAGGCACAATAGAATTATTTGATAGATTTCAGTGATTCATTATTTAACACTGGACAGTTTTGGAATGACGGTGAAAATTATACTTTGAAACTACTCTTGGTGCTACTGTGTGCACTCTCATATACCCATTTGGGAATGAGTGAGGAACTACAATAGTCCCATAGGTTTAGGTTTCTATTTTGAAATAAAATTATAATATGTATTTATTAACTATCTATGACAGGGATCATAAGATAACAGGAACTATGAATCATAGTTATTTAAATGGGTCACCATTTTACTACTGATCCCTTTAAGTACTTGAATCAAGGGGAATAAATCATTATTAGTGACTTTGATAACCTACAATTTAGAACACAGTACTGAGGAACAACTTTCTAAAAGTCTATACAAAATAGAATGTGACATAATGGAATTTTGAGGCGGTTAAAAATGTTCTTTTACTTTTCAGCTAAGCGTAAAAGTTTAAGAATGAACAACATGTTTCACTCTTTCTTTGTATAAAAGTTCATAGCTTGAATAGATTAAGTCATATTGTAATTGAGTCAAAATTCTTTTCTGACTATTATTTATTATTTACTTTTGTTTGGGTTTTTTTTTTTTTTTTTAAGCAGGGCCGTATTTTGTATTCCATGACAGAAAATAGCTTTGAACCTGTGACACCCAGACCTCAGGCAGGTGTATGCCACTGAGCCTACGCATGAGTCTGCACTAAGTGGACATACTCCCTTAATTATGGATACACTAGGACACAATTTGCCTCTTTAAGTCTCTGTTCCCTAAGCTGAATTTTAACTCTGTTTTCTAAGACACGGGAATGAGAACTGGAATACAAACATAAAAACACACACTCATCCTTCTGTGCCTACCTACTCATGAGACCAGAGACAAGATTATGTAGAGCAGATACTAACATTTGGAAATATGTGCCATGCCCACCTCTCCTCACCTATTTACCAATGCCTGTAACATATGCTGTATTGTTTCTAGGATTTTCGTCCTCCACTATAAGTCAGGGTGTCGAGTTCCCTGTCTGTGATAGTTTCCTTTTGATAAATGGACCGCCTTTTTCGTGTATTAGATCCTGTTGGTTACATAACACCCTAGAATAGATGTAGCTGGACCTCTCTAACTTACATTTTTTCACTAACTGTGAAATTGAACTTTATTTCCTGGTCACCACTTTATCAGGTCGGCATGAGGGCACTGGTTAAAAAAAAAAAAAATCTATTGTTTTTCATCCTCTCTTTGGTCCTCAGAAGAAGAAAGTAGTCCAGAGATCTCCCTTCCCTCATGAGAATTATACAGTACCTCCAACTCAGAAATTCATGGGTTAAAAGATATAAAATTAATTTGGTTTTAAATCTGTAGAAATGTTCATGCTAGCTAAATTTTTAAAGGGTTGTCTCAGTCACTATGGAAAGCAAAAGGAGCCATTTTGAATACACTATACATATTTCTGACATTGTTTCTGCCTTGTGGTTCAGGCCACAGTGTAAATTTAAGTCATTTCTTCATATGCAGCGCTGTCTCATGTGTTAATCATTCTTCGGAAACGCTTCTTATGGCTTCCTCATCAGTTTCTTGTGGTTCTGGACATTAAACAGGGGATCATGTATATGTTCAGGGGCAAGCACCTTATTACAAAACTGCATCCCTAGCCCTCTTTAGTTCTGAATAATAATAAAAAATGCATATTGAGTTTAAACGGAAATTGTCTCGGCATGCTTTCAAATAAAAATTTAACTATCCTATAATTGATCTTTGTCCTGCCTACCAAATTCTACAATCACAATCTCATCTAGAACATCTGGATTCCAAAACACATCCTGTGTGCCCTATTCATACTCAAAGGCAGTTCTCCCTTTAGTCTTTGGATGGCTACAATTGAACACAATAGGATGTAATGTTTATACCTTCCACTTGTATAACACGTCATAGCTTATAAATCATTACACATCCTACTCAATCCATAACAGAAGAAGTGAGGATTCAGAGACATCAAGTAAAGCACTCACAATTCTAGTGCTAGTAAAAATGGAATCAAGTCCCAATAAAGTTTTGCTTTTAAATTCTGCCTCAGCATTCTTAGCGTTATCACCAGTGAACTAACCTTCAGGGAAACACATCTACAACTTTTCTGATGTGATGAATATCCTTTGGATTTATCAGCGTACACTCAAGGACCAAGATATAAAGTGTGCACTGACAAAACAGATCTGTCTATGGTCGCCCTTGTTCAGCTCATGTTTTTGCAGCCATTCTGATAAGACTTTGGTGAAAGTCTTGAAATAACTCAGAGACACAATGTTGGGAACCAGCAGCCTGCTCATCCCGCCCCCGATGATTGGCTGGACGCTCATGGGCAAGTCATCGCTATGTCAGGCTTTACCTGGCTGCTCAAGCCCCCCCTTTAAAGCAAGTGTGCCCCTCCCTCTTGCTCTCTGGCCCCCTCTCTCTTGCTCTTTCACCCTGGCTTCTCTGTTCGCTCTTTTTCACTCTTTTTCTTTCTTCTCTCTGTCTCCGCTGCTTTCAGTTGGCCACCAGCTACCGGGTTTCTCTCCCTTTCCTGAATAAACCCCACCTGGGCGCTGAGTCTCCTGTTTGTGTTTTATAGGCATTAGCTGCAGCAAAAGAACAACACACAATGTCTCAGACAACTCCACGATTTTTGTTTTTGTCCTTTATTCTTCTCTCATACGACACATCCCAACTGCGGCCTCCGATTCTTCCACTCTTCCCAGGCCCCCCACAACCCCCACTCTCCTCCAGATCCATTAGATCCGTTACTCCTCTATTTCCCAGAGCTGCAGGCATCCCAGTGATAACAACTGAACTCAGCGTAACAATAACAAAATGGGATAAGAGCAGGCAAAATAAAAAAAAAAGGGGGGGTCCCATGAGCAAGCAAACTGTGAAAGATACCCACCCCAACTCCCACTGCTAGCAATCCAACAAAAACCCCAAGCTAAACAACCACAGCATTTGCAGAGAGCCTAGGGCAGACCCACGCAGGCTGTGGGGCTGCTGGCTCGATTCTCTGGCTCTCAAGTCTTTCCACACCCCCTTCTGCAATGTACCCTAAGCCTTAGATGCCAGAGCTGTTTTGTAGATGTGTCCATGGGGACTGGGCTCCATAACTCTTCTATTTGGTTGGTAAAGGTCTCCTTCTGTTGAAGAGAAGCTTCGCTGATGAGAGCTCAGGAATAACACTTACTCCAGGATACAAAGAAAACATTTAGAATATAGTTCGAGATTGTGCTGATGGTTGTGGGGATTGCTGCAAGAAGTGAATTCAAGCTCCTTGACTTCACCAGCACTGAGCACTTAGCTTTTCACTAGCAAGCTTGAGTTCTCTCTTGTTGAGAAGGTCTCACCAGAACTAGTCCTTAAAGAGGCATTTAGGTCAATTCCTGCTCAGGAGCAACTGGCTTCTCTATGTGGAGTGCGGTGTGTCTTCAGCAATAGAGACTAAAGTGAGATTTCTGTGGGTCAATCAAAGAAAATAAGAATAGTGTATGATATTTGGAGAATATCCTTTACTAGCCACTCAATAGAGAGCTCTCCTATGCATGGTCATCCCAGATCAGAAAGTTTCATTTAAATTATATGTTTATTTATACATATACTACCTGTATTGTAGGTTTTTTTTAGTACATAGTAAATAGTATGATTTCTTATGATTTTTTTCAGAAATCCTTACTGTTACTTTACCCTCCTCTCTTCTTCTGTGTTTATCTTACTCCTGTCTTCCTAATTAGAACCCTCCTTTCCATCTCTCCCACCAGGATGCTTGCCTCCTGATTTCCCCTCTCTGCTCCTTCCTTAGCATCACCGCAAGCTTGGCATTGGTCCCTTTTTATTTTCATGGTTTCTGAAGTTCCTCCTTACCGTGCTTACATCTGAAGGTTTGGAACGTAGAAGCAATAATGATAGAAAACATGTAACATGAGTCTTTCTGGACTCAACATGACCTTTTTGAGGTTCATTTGTTTACCGATGCCCCTTTTCTTAACAGCTGAATAGTACTATTCCATGACACAAATAGGCTACATTTTCATTATACATTTGTCATTTGGAGAACATTTAGGTTCCTTTCATTTCCTAGGTATTGTGGATAGAGCAGCAAGAAACACAGCTGAACGAGTTCCTGTGGAGTGGGATGTGGGATTCTTTGGGCAGTTTGCCAAGGAATGATATGGCTGGGTCATAGGGCAGAGTTATTCTTATTTTTGAAAATTTTTCACCCTTATTACATAGTGGCTGTAACAGTTTCCAGTCCCTACAACAGTGTATGAGGATGTCAAGAAAGGTATGCTAAATAAAGTAGACAAAGAAAAGACTTAGAGGCTTCAGCCCTACCAAAGAGAATTACAGGGGCCTAAAGAATGCTTAGAATGAGAGAAAGTACTCTCCATGAAAGAGCACCCCAAGTATTTAAACAATACCAGATAGTCAACTCTGACAGGATACATGCACATACACTTAACGTCATACAGACTGAACAGGTTGTGTTTAAGCATATATACATTATAGAAGTATACATGTATGCAGCAACAATATAAAGAGAAAGCATCCATGAATGTAAAAAAAAAAAAAAAAAAAAAAAAAAAAGAACAAGAAGGGATATATGGGAAATTTAGAGACAGGAGAAGGAAGTTAGAAATGTTGTTATTATATTTTAACCTCAAAAAGTAAAAGAATAAAGATACATATTTAAAAGAAAAATAACTTCATTCAAAAAGTAAAAGGCATTTTGCTTTAGACAAATTCATTGATTTTTTTCCTTTGTTATGAAGGCAGAGAATTTTGATGCAAAGGATACAAACACAACTTTGTTTTTAAAAGCAAGACACTAATAATAACACCTGAATGATTAGAGTGAAAGTAGACTGATTAGTAATTAGGTAACAATGATGTCGCGTGACAGCTTCTGGGCCACTGAGCCTCTTATTATACTGATTTCTTTGATCTAAGTGTATTCTCACTTCATGAAAGTCCCAAGGGTCACTATCCATTTCACACAGTATCATTTCTACATTCGTTTGTTTTCAAGAAGCCACAAATCATAGAATTAGCTCAGTAGAGTATAACTACAAGGCGCATTCTGCCGATGTTGATTTTATTGGTATTGACATTATTAGTATTAAAAATTCTAGTCTTCACACTTTATTTCTCTGAACACTGGCGGAACTCCTGAAATCCAGTTACAGAGGAGGAGTGATGGGCAAAGGAGTCAAGACCAGGCTGGAGAAACCCATAAAATCAGCTGATCTGAACAATGGGGAGCTCATGGACCCCAGACTGATAGCTAGGAAACCAGCATAGGACTGACCCAGGCCCTCTGAATGTGGGTGTCAGTTTGGAGGCCTGGGCAGTCTATGGGGTCTCTGGTAGTGGATCAGTATGCATCCCTAGTATACAAATGGACTTTGGGAGCCCATTCCACATAGAAGGATACTCCCTCAGCCTAGACACATAGGGAAAGACTGGGCTCTGCTCCAAATGATATGACAGACTTTGTAGACTCCCCATGAAAGGCCTCACCCTCCCTGGGGACCCGAAAGGGGATGGGCTGGGGCTTGGTGGGATAGGGGAGGATGGAAGGGTGAGGGAACTGGGGTTGACATGTAAAACAACCTTGTTTCATATTTAAATTTAAAAAGGAAAAAGAAAGAAAATCACTGTATTTCTCAGGTGTAAAATTGATAAGAAAGGGGATAAATATATTTCACTAGAACTGTAAGCTAGTGTACTTCTGTTTTTTGTAACATGAAATTTTCACTAGATGATCATTGCCTTACATGGGCTCTCGAAAAGCAATTTTAGCATCTTTACTTGCCCCAAGATACTAGATAAGAACACGTCATAATTTTTTTCCATTTCCCTCATAAACTAACATTTATTTATTTATTTATTTAATATAACCAAGTCCATTTAAATGAAAACAAACATTTATAGACAATATTTGGGAATTTGGGCATCGTTCTTGTTCTTTCCAAACTACTTCCTGCTGGTAAGGGGCGCTGTCATGGGGGATTCTAAGAAGATTCAGAAATCCTGGCTGTAGTCTGTCAGGCTGCTTTGTCCAGCTGTTTTGAATGCAGGATCACCTGGTACTCTGTTTCAGGCAGTCTGGCTTGATCAAACCTCATTAGTCTGGAAGGAATCCACGGCTTTTCATTTTCTGTGGAAACAAAAATAGAAATCCTTTTCCCTAGTAACTTGTCCTTGAACTTAAATTTTGGAGTCAAGGCATTTTTTTAAATTTAATTTATTATTTACATGTCGATCCCAGTTCCCTCTCCCTCCCTCCCTCTCTGTGCTGTCATCATATAACACACAGCTGTGGGTACATCCACACGCATACATTTAAAATTACTGTTATGTGAAGTAGTCCTCTCTAACAAACCATGTTCATGTTACTGTGCTATTGGTGTGTCCTTGAATTACAGTGAGAGTATGCCTAGTAAGGAACATGAAACATAAAATGCTTCAAAACTCCAAGCTTTTTTTGGTAATAAAGTGATGTGCAAATCCTTTGGATGGTGGGCCATTTCATGTTTCCAGTTTACTGATCAAGGGTGTTTAACCAGTAAAATCTATTCAAATATTCCAAACTGTGAAAATCTCCAAAATGTGAAACACACACACACACACACACACACACACACACACACACACACACACACACACACACAGGCCTACAGCAATCAAGTAGTTGCTGCTGTTATCTGACATCTTCCCAAATTCTATGTGTTGAAATCTTACTGCTGTGATAGTACTGAGAAGTAGAGCATTTAGGAGTTAATTAGAGGATGAAGGAATCTGGCTGAGGAAAGGGATTAACAGCTATGCAAAAGAAGCCTTGACATTCTTCACATTCAGCCCTTTTGCCTTTGCTTTGAAGAGGCCACAGCCAGGAAGCAGAGAAGGAGTCACCATCAGACAAGGGATTTGTTAAACTTTTCACCTTGACTCCTCAGCTTCTTGAAGCTGAGCAAAATGAAATCCTCTGACCTTTAAATTGTTCACAGAAGTAGGTTTTCAAAAACCAAAATGGAAAAAGAAGAATTTGAGTTTTATTTTTGCTGTTCTTAATTTTTTTTTTTTTAAGATAATTTCATTTTCTGTGTGTTTTGCCTGAATGTATGTCAGTGTACCATGGACATGCCGTGTACCCACAGAGGCCAAACGAAGGTATCATATTCCCTGGAATTACAGACAACTGCAATCTGTCATGTGGGTTCTGAGACACAAATGTAGGTCCTCTAGAACAGTCAGTGCCTGTAACCACTGAGCTATCTCTGTAGCCCCTGTAGCTACAAGTTCCTATCATGTAGCACATACTAGCCTTAGAATATTTCCTGAATTTTCATGTTATAGATGTTCCCTATGACACATTTTTCTCAACTCAAAAATGTTTGTTAAAGTTCAGATGTTGATCTTAACCAAAGGGGCACATGTTAAAATATTAGTTCTCATAGCTGTGCCATAGAAGATGATTCAAACATTCAGAGGTGAGGCCTGTTTGCAAGGATTGGGCCACTGAGGTGAGACTCTACTTTGGAGAGTGCTTGTGGATTCCAGTTCCTCTCTCTTTCTCTCTTGATTCTGGGCCATTTGGTGAGCAATTTTTGCCACCAGTGACTTTATGATAAAATGTTACAACTCTGTAGTTCCAAAACAATGAGTTCAAAAGATCAGGGATAGGAATTCCCAATACTGGGAGTCAAGAAACATTTTCTGTCTTTATAACCTAATAATTTCAGGTATTGATTTCAACAACAGAGACTCTATTAACAAACTATATGGTGTTTTACCAAAATGTTGTTAGAAACTTTACTGCTGCTGTGTTAAACATCTTGACCAACAGCAACTTGAACAGCAAAAGGTTCATTTGGCTTATAGTTTACCAGCTGTTGAGGGAAATCATGGCAGAAGAGCAAGCAGAGATGACTGAGCAATGATGCTTAGTAGTTTGTTTCCTCTGGCTTATTCAGCTACATTTTATACTGCTCAGGTTTACAGGCCTACCTATGTCACTGCACATAGTAGGCTTGGCCCTCATATATCAATTAGCAATTAAGAAAATTCCTCACATACTTGCTCACACGCCAGTCTGGTGGAGAAAATTCCTCAATTGAGTCTCTTTCTTCTCAGGTGTCTTAGTTAGTTTCTATTGATGTGAAGAGACACCATGACCGCAGCAACTCTTATAAAGAAAATAACATTTACTTGGGGTCGCTTACATTTTCAGAGTTGTCTGTTATTATCATGGTGCAAATTGATAGTGTATAGGCAGACATGATTCTAGAGAAGTAGCCAAGTGTTCTACATCTTGGTTTGCAGGCAATAGGAAGTGGTCTATGCCACGGGACAATATCTTGAGCACATTTGAGACCTCAAAGTTACCCCCACAGTGACATACTTCCTCTAATAAGACCACACCTATTCCAACAAAGCCACACCTCCTAATAGTGCCACTCTCCGTTTCTTTAGACTTACTTAAAAGTCTAAAGTTCAAAGTCTCTTCTGACATTCATGCAATCTAACTTCAATACCCTGTAAAATCAAAACCAAAAAGTAGACCACATACTTCAAACATACAATGCCACAGGATATACATTACCATGAAAAGGCAGGGAAGAGAGCATAGGGAGAGACCACTGAACCAAAACAAGGCTAAAACATCTGAGCGAACTCCAAACTCAGCATCTCCATATAAGCTGTCAAAGCTTAGCTTTGTTAACTACAACAAACTTCTCTCACTTAGGCTGATTCTGCTCCCACTCAGTAGCTTTCCTTAGCTGGTATCCTGTGACTCTGGCAGCTCTAACATCTTGGGGGGCTACAAGGCCATCCAGTCTTCCATTTCATAGCTTCATACTGTGTCCTCTCTAGGCCTCCATGCAGGAACATCACCAGCATAATTGTGGAGGCAAATTTCATTGCCCCGAACCTTTATTCTATCCTTAACTCTAAGGCAAGAACCACATGGCCAAAGCTGCCAAATTCTATTAGTAACTGGCCTATAATATGTCCTCTTCATTCAATTTCATCTTCTCCAGCTTTGTTTTCATTGGGTTGCTTCATTGACTAAGCTTTTCTGGAATTTGCTCTGTTAACTAGGCTGGTCTCAAGCTCAGAAATCCACCAATCTCTGCCTTTTGAGTGCTAGGATTAAAGGTATACACCACCATACTGGATCTAAGTTTTTCTTTAAGATTTTTTTTTTCACAAATAGGAAACTTGGCTGGGTGGGATATTGCCCTAAGTCCACACTCCATTTATTCCATTTCTTAATCTGTTTATATCCTCAAACACAGGGCCTAGTTCTATCCCACATTTTGGTGTTCCTTTTCTCCTTAAATTTTATGTTTTATGATTTACCCTACTCAACTTTCTCCTTTTTATTATAAATCTTCATTAGAGTTACCACTAATAACCACAGGACAGGGACAATACTATGCGTTCTGAGGGTTATCTCTGTGAAAGAATTGAATCAAAATTATTCTGACAGACACTTCAAACAAGGGCAAAAGGCAGACACATTCTTCACCAAAATATCACAAGAAACATCACTAGTCAACATACTAACATTTCTCCTCTAAAACCTATTCACATCCAGCCACCCACAGTTCAAATCACACTCAGCACAGCTATGTTCCATGTTCCTGCTTTGGCGGCCCATTAAGCAGCACTTAAACCATTCAACTGCTTTTCTCATTCACAGTTGCAAGGTCCGTCCATATTCATTCAAGTGAAAGCATTGTCAAGCCTATCCACAGTGGAAACCTTGTCTTCAATACCAACTTATGTTTCAGGAATTCTACTACTATGAAAAGGCATCAGGACCATGGCAACTCTTATAAAACGCAAAACAAAACACTTAATTGGGGTTGCTTACATTTTTCATAGCTTAGTCCATTATCACAGTGTGACGTGGACCATGTGCAGACAGACATAGTATAGGAGAAATAGCAGAGTGCCCTACATTTTGCCTTACGGGCAACAGAAAGAGGTCTAAGGCACTGGGCAGTATTGTAAGCACATATGAGACCTCAAAGCTGGCCTCCATAATGACATACTTCCTCCAAAGAGACCTTAACTGCTCCAACAAGGCCACACCTCCTAATAGTGCCACACCCTCTGGGGACCATTTTCTTTCAAACCACCATACCAGATGACTCTAGTTTGTGTCAGATTGATAGGAATTAACGTCACCCACAAACACATCAATAATCCAGCATACTCGTTCCTTTCTTGTTTATATTCAAGAACATATGTGAATATCACAATTTAAAATATAATCCAAAATTTAAAATTCCCCTAGTATTTAAACTTTTCAGCTCTTTAAAGTCTATGTTCTTCAAAATCCAATGTCTCTTAACTATGGGCTCCAATAAAATAAAAAATAAGTCACATATTTTATAATTCCAAGAAGAAAGCCAGGGTCACAAATAAATCAGATCAAAGCAGAAAGCAAACTTCATCTGTATCAAAAGTTCAGGGTCCCACATATAGAGCTCTCTCGCAGCCTTCTGAGTCTCAGAAGGCTCAGATAACCCTGCCTGTCTGACTTCCTCATTTTTACCACACACCCCTTGGCTCCTACGATCAACCCAACTCCACTCAGTCCACATCTATTTTCTTGTTAGCATACAACATGCAGTCCTAGTGCCTCCAATGTCCTGGAGTCTTCACTACAACCAAGACTGCACGTTCTCCGGTGGCCGCTCCTGCCCCGTCAACTTGCCAAATCCTGACTTCCCACCAATACCCCTTCACCCCTTGGAAACCAGTAGCACCCGGGAGGCTTGCAAGTTACAAAGTTCTTAAAGCTTGAGGTCATATCCTTGACCGCCACTGTGTGTTGATGCTGAAAAATACAACTGCTAGAAGATTTCACCTCAGTGATGATGGCTACTCTTATGAACCACAGCTGAATTTCCAGCCCCAGATAAGCAGTATTGAATATCCCAGATAAGCACCGTTTTCACTTTTGCAACGCTGGTTTTGTGATAATCCTAGCTGATATTTGTACCCAAGATCATCAGAAACCATGGATTAACTTTTTCCTTTGAGGTATGGTCTCACCCTGGTTGTCCAAAAACTCCCTATGTAGAACAGGCTGGCTTCGAACTCACAGAAATCCAATTGCCTGCCACTACTTCCCAAGTGATATGATTAAATGCATGCACCACCATGCCCAGCTAGATTCTTAATTCAAACTGTAACATAAATGGACCCAACAAACTCTTAACTATTCTTCCGATATTTCACAAGCCAGATCTCTTTTGTCTATAATTATCTAAGCATTAACTTCAGAGTTCACACAACAGTTGAATAAGCTCTGGCACTCAATGGCTTTTCATTCCTGAAGCTGCCAAATACTTCACCTTCCTCCCACAAAATATTCCAAGGCACAAAAGCATGTAGTCAAGTCCATCAAAATAACACCACACTTCTGGCACCAAACTTCTACCCTAGTTGCTTTCCTGTTGTGATCAATACTATGCCATTCCCCCTACCCCAAACTGTGAGAGCATCCAGCATTGGTTCATTTGGCTTAAAGTTTTTAATCTATCCTTGAGGGAAGTCAGACCCAAAACCAAGCAGGAACCTTGACTCAGTTACTGACACAACACATAGGAATCCAGAATTTGGATTGCTTATTGAATAATCCTCTGCATTATTCAGCTTCTTATTTTTGTAGCCTATGCTTTCCTACATAGGATTGGCACTGACCACAGTGGCTGAGGCACTCCTGTTACGGGCACTTTCCCACCAGCCTGGTCTCACAGCCGCATCAGCCCCAAATAACACATAGAAAGGCTGTATAATTATGAAACTGTTGGCCATTGACTCAACTATTAACACATTTTTCTATTAATCTAAGTATTCCCACATGGCATTGGATTACTGGGAATGCCGGACCTGCATCTCCTTTGCCTGCTACATCTCTGCAGAGAAGGTAACTATTTCCTGTTTGTTCCTGCTTATATTCTGATTCTGCCCAGCTACGTCACTTCCTGCCTGTCTGTACAGACCTCCAGACCTCTATGGTTAGCTAGTGGAAGATTCTGCCATGCTACGTCACTTCCTGCCTGGCCAATCAGTGTTTTATTCATCAGCCAATTAGACAAACATATATACAGAACATTTCCCATCACACCCCACATCAATAAATGATAAAAATAAATAAATAAATAAATAATAAATAAAAGGGTCAGTCTGATGGAAGAAATTCTTCAGCCAAGGATCCTTCTCCTCAGGTGAAAATAGTTTGTGTCAACTGGACAGATAATAACAATTGCAAATACTTAAAAAAAAATTTAATTAGAGGCAAAGCATTATTTCCAAAGCCTTTAGCTAATGAATGAAGATGAGGAACATGTGTGTAGGTTCTCTTGAGTACCAGAAAATTTCAGAAGAGCTTAATAAACATATGTGGCAGTTATGCCCTTTATTTTATAAAACAGATATCATTCTTTTTTATAGGGGCAAAAGATTCATATGGTTATTTTTAACATTTACATAAAACGGTTTAACATTAGTTTTAAATAAGTGTTTGCTTTCACATTTGAATTTATTTTACATGTATGAGAGAATAGAAAATTAACTTTTCCTCTTTTATTTATGACCTCAAGTATACAGAAGCGATAATCACCCAATATAACTGCAGACACTAAACTAAGGCATGAAAACATTGTAATGAGTGTAGGCAAATATAAATATTATTGTACAATGGAGGTAGCTAGCTCAAAGCAGCCTACATGTTTGTATGTAACAAGCTGAAAAACTGAAGAGCTACAAAATTTAGGCTTTCCATTTCTCAAAATGTACAGGGAAAATTAACATGCAACTAGACTATGTATTTTCCCTTTCTTTAAAATGTCTAACAGGAACATTATTTTTTTATTTTTGTCCATAAACTTTCATGTAATGATAGGAAAAGATAGAAAATATTTATAGAAATAAAAGAAACAAAGAAGAAAGACTATGAAAGAGAGATATTTTAATGTCTAGCTCATCTTTATAAAAGGGAATATTTGTATCATTTTTATCTTCTTGTTAATTTTTTTTCTCCTTGTAGTTATAGTCTTCATCCCCAACCCAGCAATTTGTTTTATTTTGTTCACTCCTCTGGAATGTTCTATGATTAATGAGTAACAAAATGTTACAAATGAGACAAAAATACCAGTATCCAATGGATTAAAAAGGTAAGTAATATTGAAAATAAAGAACTAAATAGTAATAAAAACCTGTAGTTTAAAAACACAAATCACCCAACACCTCCTGTGATGCTCTTATATGTTAATAGCATTCCTACATTTCTGTAGGACAGAATAATGCACAGATTATTTTTCAGTGGTATATAAAATTGTTTCCCCCATTATGGTCATTTGAATGAGCTGAGTACAGCAGAAATACATGTCAAGCTTTGAAACCAGCAGATGCGCATTTAAGCCGACTTCACTATTACTCACCAGAAATGTCAGAGCAAGTTAAGTGATCCTTAAGTAATGGTTCTTGATAATTCTGTATCCACATGGAAAGCAAGGATAATGCAGTAGCAATCATACATCCAGAACATATCAAATAGGTAAAAAAAAAAAAAAAAAATTCCTTGGTATTATCACATGATTGTAGTTCATTTGCCTCATTTAGAGCTCAAAAAAAAAAAAAAAAAAAAAAAAAAACACCCTGAGGAATTGGGTTGGGTGGCATATCTTATCTACTGTATAAATAATAAAAGGCAGAGAAGAAGCAAGATTAAATAGCTGTCAAGGCAAAAGTCTTTTGGCCAAAACTAGTAAGTCTTAATTAAGAATCCATTTACTTGAATTTGTTACTGTCACTGGTATATAGATAATGGATGAATAATGTTAAAATGGCACGTGTTAAATAAGTAATGACTACTTTATTTGATGCTGGTCACTATCATGATTTTTGTTACGTGTAAAATGATTGGCATAGAGCATTACCTGTAAATTGTCTATATGTGAATACATTAATTATTTATTAGGTAATTTTAAGGAAATATTTAACATATTAAATTTTACAAGGTGTATTCTAAGAGATTCATATAAAGTCCCTCACAAAAACGGGAATGGACAAGTCCCCCAGAGCACAGGTGAAGTGGGGGGGGGCAGCGAATGGAGAGAGAAGTAGGAGAAAATGAGGGGGAGGAAAGGAAAACACATGCGACCAGGAAGATTGCGCCCGGCTAGGAATAGAAGACAGGAGAGAGAGACAGAGACAGAGAGAGAGAGAGAGAGAGAGAGAGAGAGAGAGAGAGAGAACTTAAAAGAGGGAGCCAATATTGGTTTGAAGATAAAATTGAACACAAAGAAAGGTCTAGAGAACTACAAGACTGCCACCAACGAACAATGTGAGCTTCCGTGGAAAGGCTACCATAAATGCCCTTCCCGGATAGTGAGATCAACAACTTACTTATCCACCATCATGGAGCCCTCATCTAATGCCTGTTAGAAACAGGAGCAAACACCCATACATAAACACTGAGTCGAACTAGAACCCAGATGCAGATGGAGAGGACAAGACCAGGTGGCAGAAGCACATAGAGACAGCTGACCTGAACAAGGAGGAGCTAACAGCCACCAGACTGAATGCTGGGAATCCAGCATGGGACTGACTCAGGCCCCCCTGAACATGGGTCTCAGCCAGAAGGACTGAGCAGTCTAAGGGACCTCAGACAGTGGAGCCAGGATGTATCCCTGGTGCACAAAAGGACTTTGCGAACACATCCCTCATGGAGGGATAACTACCTTAATCTAGAAACAGGAGAGAAGCCCTAGTCCCTACTTCACATGACCCCAACTGGATGGCATTCCCCTACATATGGAATTGGGGTGGGGGATGGGAGGGGAGGGTGGTTAGGGTGCATGTGAGAGAGCAGAGAGGGTAAAAGGGAGGGAAGGAAGGGAGGGAGAGAGAGGGAACTGCGATCGACATGTAAAATAATAAATTAAATTTTAAAAAAATGCTTTGACTCCATAATTTAAATTCAAGGACATGTTACTGGGGAAAAGGATTTCTATTTTTGTTTCCACAGAAAATGAAAAGCCGTGGATTCCTTCAAGACTAATGTGGTTTGATCAAGCCAGACCGCCTGAAACAGAGTACCAGGTGATCCTACATTCAAAACAGCTGGACAAAGCAGCCTTACAGACTACAGCCAGGATTTCTGCATCTTCTTAGAATCCCTCATGATAGCTCCCCTTACCAGCAGGAACTAGTTTGGAAAGAACGACGCCCAAATTCCCAAATATTGTCTATAAATGTTTGTTTTCATTTAAATGGACTTGGTTATATAAAATAAATAATAAAAAAATGATTGGCACAAAGCAATACCTGTAAATTATCTATACGTGAATACATTAATTATTTATTAGGTAATTTTAAGGAAATATTTAACATATTAAATTTCTTTAATTTTAGATTTTATTATTAAGTCTCTAAAGAATATTAACTAATATAATTGTATAGAGTTAACGTATGACTTCTCTTTAATAAAACTTGTTTATTATTTTATTGTTTTACAATATTTTAGTAACTTATATAACTTTACATGTGGAATAAAATCCACAATTTTATTGAGGTGTTCCTAACTGCATACAATGTATGGAATTCTATGGAACTAAAACACTATAGGACACATTGTTAGAACAAATCAGTAGTTAAATGTGAAGACGTTCCCCTAATTTGTACAAAATGACTTTTTCTAATACCCGTGTTGAAAGTCTCTTTCTTGGTGTCTTTGTCTGTCTGTAGCTACCTGTGTGTGTGTGTGTGTGTGTATGTTTGTTCTGTGTGTCTGTGTATAAATAGCTATGCCCCTCTATAGTAAAGCATCACCTTTTCATGTAATTTTATTTTTGTTTGTTTGTTTGTTTGTTTGTTTGTTTTGAGACAGGGTATCTCTGTGTAGTCCTGGGTGTCCTGGAACTAGGTGTATAGACCAGGCTATCCCCAACCTCAGAGATTCATCTGTCTCTAACTCCTGAGTCCTGGGATTGAAGGTGTAAAATGCCACTGCCTGGCAAATTTTAAATCTTCCCTAATAAACCCAATAGACTGCAGTTTCTGTGAAGCAGATAGCTGCTACCCTTTCTTCTGTCATTAAGGCTGGCAGTTATCCTCTGGATGAGAGATGTGCACTAGCTTCATCATGCACAACCCAAACAACTTGATAGAAGAGAGGCTATTTCTCTAGTCTCTTATCATCTTAGCTCCAACACATTTCTGTGTTAATGCTATTTAATGTAACTGGAAACTAATGGTTTTTTAATTTACTAAAGCTGAAAAATTTATGATTTCTTTCTAAAATATTTATATGTGCCCAATTTTATTGTATTAGGAAAATTAAATATTCATATACTTTTACTTAAATGATTTTTCCTTATTTATATTTGAATCTCACTTGTTGGTAGGAAGCAGCTTCAGCCATAAAAAAAAAAAAATCACAGTGCACAAATTCATCAATGCATCAGTAAAAATGGAGAAAACAAACCATGAGAATATGCATTTGTTCTTCTCATTTGAATGTTTAATTAACACAGAGTTATCCACAGCTGACAGATAACCCTCTGACATTTAATAATACTAGGCTTTTATTCTACCACGTGCAAGAAGCAGGCATCATGCCTTCTAGAGCTACTGTTGTCAGTCCACTCACTGCAGGCTTGACAGATTCCCAGCAGCCACTCCTGGTGAATGCAGTCTTATCCACAGGTCGACCAGATACCAAGCAAAGAACTGACGGAATATCACTGGCAACATTTGATAATGATCATTCATGTCTTCCATGAGGCCCACATAATTAAAATTGTCTGTGTCTTTGATTTGTTACTGAATGAGATAAAGAAGAGAAATCTGTTATAAAATGACACAGTCACAATTTCATTACTGTCCTCATAGGAAACCGTTTGCCACTTTACTGTATTTTCTTATAGGCTCCCATTAGTTAGGGATCTGATGTAGAGTTTCATAAAGTAGGCCTACTCCCCATGGTGATAATCAGCACTAACCATAATTATCATCATCTGCTGATTCCTTGTTGTGCACCAGTCGGTGTTCTTACGGAATTACTATTTCATTTCATACTCTCTGCAAATCTAACTATAGGTGTAGATTTTGCAGCACAATACGGTTGTTAGACATTGAATTAATTGCTTATGGTGAAATAAGTAGAAAATTTCTGTAAAAAGTTAGATTCAGGACTATGCACAGAGCCAGTCTCTGACTTCTGCTGAGGCTCATTATTCCAAGCCTAAGGGAAGAATTCTTGGAGAGACGAAAGAATATATAATTTAATATAGTATAATTCTTCTCAACTTCCAAAGCTAACTTCTGTTGTAACACAGAGATGAACACTACATCAAAAAAGGGAGTAAGGTGGAGTGTACAGGAGGCTTAAGGAGGAGAAAAAGGAAGGATGAATGATGTAGTTATATTATATTATAAAATAAATGAAAATCATGAAAACTAGCTGAATACATACCTGTAACTTATGAAAACAAAATGATCAGCAGTAAGGCAGAGATAAGTTTGTCCTCTATGAGGTAACAATAAAAAGAGCCACATTAAAATGGAAAATTTACAGAGTCTGGATTATGTATTTTACTGTGTTTTCTTTGAATTTCTTTACTGTTCATTGATGGGAGTGTCATTATGTATATATGTTTCTCATACTGGTTAATGAATAAAGCACTGTTGCCAATAGGAAAGGAAGGGATTAGGAGGGATTAGGAGACAAGAAGGAAAGAGGAAGTAGTAAGTAAGGGTCAAGATGGAGAGTCTGGGGAGATGAGAAGCTGGTCCCTTTCCCCGGTAAGAAGACCACAGGGAAATACATAGAAATGGGTTAATACTTAAGACAGAGCTAGCCGATAAGAAACTAGTACCTGGCCAACAGAATTATATCAAATACAGAGTCTCTGTGTATTAATTGGGGCTGGCAGGGTGGGCGGGACCAGACCAGGCGGCAGGCGGAAAAACCCTACTCCTTACAGTTCATGAACTAACTGTGGAGAGACATTTGATTATGGGGATTGCTAAGGTAAATCAGCATGTAGATTTTAAAGGTATCTTGATTTTGAAATTTGGGTCTAAGGATATGTTGTTGCTTTGGAAAAGCAATTCTAAGGATATTCTGCTTTTATTTCCACAGAAGGTGAGAAGCTGTGGATTCTTTCCAGGATAATATATGGTTTGTTCAAGGGAGACTCCTCAGTCCACCCCCAAGTGACAAGACTAGCTATTTGGTCAAGAAACTGCTCTTGCCTGGACTGTTTGATGATATGCTGCATAAACTGGACATGCTGGACCTACAAAAAGTGAACTTGCCATGACAAGATGGGACAGTCCTTCAGGATTTCTGCTTCATGGAAGCGTCTGCCGGACATTCTGCTGGACACAGAAGAAAGTAATTGATGAATTTTGCCAGGATAGTCAGGACAGTCCTTCAGAGATCCTGCTTCACTGAGAAATGTTCCAGATGCTAGGCCTCTAAAGTAAAAATGGGTAACCTAACATCACAGAACTTTGAGTGACTATCCAGGCAACCATGTATGTCTGTCATTTCTAGAGTGTTGGAAGTTGCTTACAATGCACTTCCTGTTTACTCAGGTAGTATTAAATCCTTCTGAGATCATTGATGGAATTGAAGAGTTTTCCTTAATTATGATAAAAGGTAAATTAGGTATAAAACTTTAGACTAACAAAGATAGAATAACAGAGTATTTTCTTTAATTTTGTCAAATATAAAGAGACTAAATATTATCACTATAATTCTTGTTTGAGATGCCTGTTTCATTTTACATAATTTTACAAGGTTAAAGTTAATACCTGCCTTTATAATTCGTCAGAAAAGGGTAGATGATATGTGATGCCCTTCCATATACTGCGAATATGTTATATTACCACTGATTAATAATTAAGCTAATTCGGACAGTAGCCAGAAGAATAGAGGCAAGTGGGAAACCCAAGCAAAGACACAGGAGAAAAAAAAGGGGAGTGAAGATACTAGCCAGCCACTGAGCAAGGAAGACATACAGAAAATGAAGTAACAAGACACAGGTCATGGGGCAAAGCATAAACAGGAATATGGATTGACTAAAGTGTAAGAGGTAGCTAGTAACAAGCCTGAGCTATTGGCAGAGTATTTATAATTCCCACTCACCCTCTGAGTCAGTTCTTTATGACATGAAATACCCAATTATAGGAAATGGGGAAATATGTTAAATAATAATCTCCAAGAACATATTTGCTTTCTTTTATTCTATTCTTTACACATGTCAACGTTTGTCATTTCTTTAACCGTTGTAAAATGCATTATCAAAACGAAGAAGTATCACACAAAGATTTGCAAGTTCAAAAAGTACAGCAATGACTGTAGTTTAGATGTGAATCATTTCAGTTTTGTTTTGTCCATTTCTTGTGGTTTGGATTCCATTATGTTTTACTGTGCTAGGAAATTACTCCCAGGGATCTTTGCACCTTGGACATTTATATTCTTCTTCCTTATATCATTAGGATATAATAAATTTAAGCTTTATACTTTGCTTGAGCAAAATTCATGATGATGAATATTTCAAACTCAGATGAAATTTGATTTTCTCTTCTATTTTATGAGCATTATAATGGTTTGCCTAAGTACAATTGTCATTCTCATTTCCTTGTTCTTTATTACAATTGCCACACTTTATGAAATTAAATGTACAGTTTGTTCCAAGGAAAAAAACAAGGCTTATAAGAAAAGAGAACTTGGTCCATTAGCAGAAAATGCAACTTGGAACACTTGGAACAGATTTTTTTTTTTTTTTGCTTAATCAAGGCAAACTAAAGCAAAAAAAAAAAAAAACTGATCGTAGAAATTATGTCTGTACATTCAACCATATCCTTCTTTTGTTTTTAACTTTTAGTTTCAGAAATAAGATTGAAGATGAAACAGAAGTCTCTGTCCTTCTCCCGTTACTACAGTGACACTCAGTGACTCAGTGCCCTTTCTCTGTTCTCCATCACATCCCCATTATTAAGTCCTCCCGGAGGAGAACAGTTCTAGTGCTACCCCATCTGTAATTACTTACAGGACTGGTGTACTTCTCACTTATTTTCCTCTAATCTACAGCTACTTCTCCCATGTAAATTCATATCCTGGCAACCAAATAACGAAATATCAGTGCCCTTTATGGGGAACCCCCACTTAAAAGCCCAGTATGAAAGACAGCACAAAAAATCCTTTCAAATGCTGCAATTCTGTATAAATCTTGCCAAATACTGCCTTTGTGAGTGAGTCACCTTTATGAAGGTGATTTCTTAAGTGTTTATCAAAGAACTACATAGAAATTTTGGGGTATATTTGGAAAATACATAGTCGGACAGGAGAAAGCTAGAGTAAATCAAGAAAGGTAAACTTGTCAGGATTACTACCCTTGGTTACATTTACACAGGAATCTTTGGAGATGTAATATTTCCATGGGGGTTGCCCTGCCCGTTGCTGAGAGGGCATTGTCTGTTGCCGTAGGAGGTGTCTACTCCTCTCCTGCCCTAAATCCCAAACTCACCACATCCATTGCCTTGCAACACACACACACCTCTCCTCGGACCTGACATCCTTGTCTCCTACTGCTGCCTGGGAGAGACGGAAAGGTTTGGAAAAGGTTTTCTTGACATTTTAGGAGGACTTTACTGACATTGTTGTCTCACACTCTTCTGAAAAACAAGCTGCTTGATTAAGTTTGACTTCTCCCCTCACCCTTACCTATTCTGCATCAAGATATTTGAAGTCCTCCTGGGCGCGCGCTTCATCCACGCTCCTGGGCCCTGCCTTCTCCAGTCCCGCGAGGACTCTCCAGCTTTCTTTCATGTGCAAGGTCACTGCAGACTTACCACTAGTGCGACACACCGAGTTTTCTTTGTGGATCTGCCTTCTCCTTGCTCTTGTTGTAATCGCATTTGTCTAAGTAGACGGGGCTCTACAGGTTTTGATTCTCCTTGTTATTGAGCTAGAAAATACGTTCCCCAGCTGTTTGAGTGATGGTCTTCTCTGCTTCCTTCATTCAGACCCTAAACTTCTGTATGATGTACTGGATCGTGAAATAGTTTTAGAGATATCTTTCTACTTTAACTAGGTAATTTTCACGCAGTTTTAATCTCTCCATTCATGTTTTAAGCTTCTAAAAGATCTTGGGTTTTTTTAATTACTATGTGTATCACGGATGCACTGTACTTTATGTCTCTAAAACTAATGAGAGGTAGTTTTAGACTTAGTTATTTTTTTCAGATTGTGTGTGTGTGTGTGTGTGTGTGTGTGTGTGTGTGTGTGTGTGGTGTGTTTAAGTGCCTTGGACACCAGCGAATTTGAATGCCCTTAGAGTTGGATTTATAGGCCGCTGTGAGACACCTCATATGACTGAACTGAAGGCGAGTCCACTGGAAGAGCAACACATGCGAGCAACCATTGAGCAATCTCTCCCCGGCCAGTTCTGTTTCATCTTCCTTGCAGTCATCATTAATTTGTTTTCCTCTGCTTATTTTTTAATATCTTTATTTGCTCTATGGACACTCTGATGATATTGATATTTAATGTCCTTTGAATATGCATCCATTTAAAACTTGGTCCCCCTACAGAAACGGAAGGACAGGTTGAACAGTCTAGAGACCTGGGGGAGGGCCTGGGTCCTTTCCCAAATGATGAGACAGACTTTGAGGATTCCCCATGGGAGCCCTCGCCCTCTTTGGGGAGTGGATGTGGGTGGGATGGGATGGGGAGAAGGTGGGGAGTGGAAGGACAGGAGGGCGAGGGAGCTATGGAAAATAAGATTGTTTTAAAAAATAATAAAATACAATATAAAAAGAAGTCAGTCCCCAGAGAAGCACTATGTCACATAGTGTGTGGTAGAGGGTTGAGTCTGTTGGGAATTCTTAAGTCACAGTTATTATACACTTGAAGGGTATAATGAAACCATGGCCTCCTCTTCGCTCTTTGGTTTTGGTATAATCCTTCAATCCTAGCTCTTTGAGATTGAGACAGGAGATTACAATCAGTCAGAAAATGTAAGACACGGAAGGCCAGCCATAGCTACATGATAAAACTCTTTGTCAAGTGTGGGAAGCCACAGCCACAAGATGGTGCCTGGCTGGATGCAGGTAGTCTGAGCTTAGCTGGAAACAAGCCTTATTTGGAAGTGCTTAATGGATCTGGTGCACTTCCTCCTTCTGTGGCCTATCAGGGATTGCCAGGTGGCATGAGCTGATTGGGCAGTGAGCACACGTTTAAGGGCTTGCTGGGGCTGGGGGAGGCGGAAGCTGATGTACAAGGTTCCTGAATAAACTGCTTGAAGAAGAGACGTGGTCGTGTTTCCTTGCTGGCCGAGGTAGACGCGACGAGTAGTGGCCCATACGGGAGCCTCTCTCCATGTGTGAACAGCTCAGAACTTCCTATAGTCAGGGTAGTCGACTGGTAAAGTCCCAGGTAAGGTGAGACCAAGTTAAGGACCTAGGTAAAGAGGCAATAAGGTCTTTGCTCTCCGGAAGGAGCGATAAAGTGAAAGTATGGGGAATTCGACATCACAACCCATTTATCTCGCTCTTCAGGAGCTGTTGCCTTCTGAGAGAATCTGGATACTGTACGGTATTATATTGTCTTTGCATTGTTTGACTACTGAGGAAACAACAACTGTTAAAGGAAATGCTGCTGGATCAATCCAATTTATATATCTTAAAAATGCTTTGACTCCAAAATTTAAGTTCAAGGACAAGTTACTGGGGAAAAGGATTTCTATTTTTGTTTCCACAGAAAATAAAAAGCTGTGGATTCCTTCCAGACTAATGTGGTTTGAGCAAGCCAGACCCCCTGAAATAACTGCTGCTTTTGCAATAGCGCAGGTGGAAGCTCTTAATTGCCACATGGTGAAGCCATTTTAAAGAGTAATGCCACCTGGATTAGAGGTTGATGGCCTAGAGCCCAGGAGAGGGGTAACTCGACTATTCCCCTGCAACCCAGGTGGGCTCCTTATTGTAATCAAACCCAGCTCAACGTGGAGCCTCTAATCCTTTTGATCATTGGCTACTCTGTGGCGTTAATGGTAGCTGCAGTGATCTCTCCCCCATGGTGGTTAAAGGAGGAATGGTAGGAAATGCCTCCTTTCAATGGAATATATCAGACTTGTTTGAAAGCACAGTAAAGTTGATAGCCCCAGGAGGGAATATGTCTTTTGCACCCACCCCTGTGTGTGTTTGGCCTCCTTGTGTGTTTGTGATGAGCAATAGCACCTTTGCAAGCTCTAGTGAGAGAATGCTAAATTGAACACCTCAAGTATGCTTCTATTCTTTATGTTGGGATGGAGGAAAATTTCCTCTGGCCCTTGTGACCAGAATGCCCAGGTACATTCCCGTTCCTGTAGAGAGCCCGAGCACCATGACCATCTTTAGGTAGAGGAGAGATTTTGGAATCATTGCTGCTATCGTGGTTGCCATTACAGCTGGAGCTGTGGGAGCCACCACGGCTGCCATTGCCATGCATTCCACTGTCCAGACTGCAGCTGCCCTAAATAACCTGTCCTCGAATGTAGCCACTGCTTTGGAGGTACAATCTTCCCTTAATGCTCAATTAAAAGGTGGTATTATGGTCCTGAATCAACGGATTGATCTAGTTCAGGAACAGATTGACACTTAGTGGCAGTTGGCACGAATAGGGTGTGAATGGAAGATGATGGGGCTATGTGTGACCTTTGTGCCATACAAAAGTATTCGGTGGCTGCCAATATGTCTAACCAGCTTTCTCAGTATCTTTTAGGCAATTGGTCTGGCAAATTCGATAAGTTAATGCAGGACCTGAGACTTTCCATCATGCATGTGAATTCCACCCGGGTCAACGTCTCGGTTGCAGAGGGACTATCTACATGGATCACTCCAGCCATGAACCACCTGAAAGAATGGGCGGGAATGGGTGCCGTGGGAAAGGTGCTTATCCTAGTCAGTCTCATTGCCTTATGGTGTATCTGCAGGATGAGGGTTACACAGCGGAAAAGTAACGCCATGATTGCACAAGCCTTCGCAGCCCTGGAGGCAGGGCAATCACCTCAGGCTTGGTTAACTGTGTTAAAAGGCTAAGCAGTCATCACACTCAGGATGCGAGACCAAGTACTACACTTGAGTCCAGCTTCTAGCGGCTTCATGGAGGGCAAGTCTGATTGCATATGGGTTGGTACCGTAATCCCATCTCTGAGAAAAGATACCAGACGGGTGTGGCACCAGCTTGGCTGATAACTGGGCACGGGGCCATTACAATGTCCCTTGTTAATCAGAGATCAGACCTCTACCCTTGCCTGTTGCGTTTAAAACAAAAAAGGGGGAACTGGGAAGCCACAGCCCAAAGATGGCGCCTGGCTGGATGCCAGGTAGTCCGAGCTTAGCTGGAAACAAGCCTTATTTGGAAGTGCTTGATGGATCTGGTGTGCTTCCTCCTTCTGTGGCCTATCCGGGATCGCCAGGTGGCATGAGCTGATTGGGCAGTGAGCACACGTTTAAGTGCTTGCTGGAGCTGGGGGAGGCAGAAGCTGATGTAGAAGGTTCCTGAACAAACTGCTTGAAGAAGAGACGTGGTCGTGTTTCCTTGCTGGCCGAGGTAGATGTGACAGAAGTAAAATCTAATTCAAATAAAAGTCTGTTTATATGTTCATTCTTTTTTTTTCTTTTGGTTAGAATAACAAATCTGAGGAGCACATTTTTCATTTTGCAGAGTAAATAAAGAACATTGAGATTTAGAAAGGTGGATATAAATGTACTTAATGTAAATGATTAGAAAGAGAACTTGAAACAAATTGAAATCGAAGTATAACTACGTAACTTATTCCTTACTCACAAGGCAATGCTACCCTAAGCTGTGTCTTTGTACAGAAATTCTCAGTTTTATGTCCTCCATAGAATAAATACTCGGGGTTCCTACTTTGTTAAGATAGCTTTAGGAGATATGATTTATTTATTTATTTGTTTCTATTTTCTTTTTTAAAAATTTATTCTTTATCCTTTGCTCTATGTTTAAAATCCATATATGAGCGATTACATGCCATGTTCCTTTATTTGTGACTGGGTTACCTCACTCAGGATAAGTGTTGGGGGGGTAGTGAGTGGTGGAGAGGGAGCTAGGAGAAAGAGAAGGGAAGGAGAGGAGGTCTTGTGGGACTAAGAAGATTGAGTCAGGGAGAAATAGACAAGAGCAGAAAACAAAAAAGAGATACCATAATAGAGGGAGCCATTATAGGTTTGAAGAGAAAACTGACTCTAGAGAAATGCCCAGAGACCTACAAGGGTGACACTGACTAACAATCTGAGCAACAGTGGAAAAGCTACCATAAATGCCCTTCCCTGATAATGAGATTGATGACTAACTCATCCACCATCATAGAGCCCTCATCTAGTACCTGATGGAAACAGAAGCAGAGACCCATAGCTAAACACTAAGCTGAACTGGAACCCAGATGCAGAGAGGGAGGAGTGATAAGAAAAGGAGTCAAGACCAGGCTACAGAATCGCATAGAGACAGCTGACCTGAACAATGGGGAGCTCATGGACCCCCAGACTGATAGCTGGGAAACTAGCATTGGATCGACTCAGATCTCCTGAATGTGGGTCTCAGAAGGCCCAGGCAGTCTAAGGGATCTTTGTCAGTGGAACCAGGATGTATCCCTGGTGCACGAAAGGACTTTGGGAGCACATTCCCCAGGAGGGATACTCCCTTAACCTAGAGGCAGGAGGGAGAACCTAGTCCCTACTTCAAATTACTTGACAGATTTTGTTGATCCCTCCTGAAAGACATCACCCTGTGGAGTGGGTTGCGGGGAATGTGATGGGAGGGGGATCGGGGGCATGAGAAGGAGGGAGGGGGAACTGGGATCGATATGTAAAATAAGAAATAAATAAATATATATATATATATTTTCTTTGTGTCTTTCACTTCATGCATCCTAATCCCACCCACCCCACCCCACCCCCCAAGACAAGAAAGAAAGGGAACAGCTCATCATGGAATTGTAGTGTGTCAGAGTGAATCACAGAGTAGACCCCTTTATCCATACATCTTTACAAGCAGGCATCCATCGCGAATAACCATTAGTTTGTTTCAAGGGGCCTGGTCTCTGCTACCCGTCTGCTATTCCCTCACTGGGATGTTTCCCTAAACACCTCTTTCTGCCCTGTGTGTGGAGATCCTGCAGCCCGGGGTGTACTGGAAACTGCCTGCACTGTGCTGCAGATCACAGATTGGGTGGATGTGCAGCTGGGCCAACACTTAACCCTGGTTCCAGGCCTGTGTAGTTTTAGGGTTGGTCATCCCACCAGCTCTAGGAGATACGACGTAAATAGCATTGTTTTCCCCATCCAACCTATTCAACTCAGTGTTTTTTCACTATGTACATAGACTTGTTTAAGCATTATCACGGATTTAGAATGCTTTTTTTTTTCTTCTGTTCTTCAAAATGCAAGTTATATGCCATGCTCATGCAGCTTATTTCCTACTCTTCCCCATCTTCAAATCCTAACATGATTAACAAGCCATCAATATTTACCACACACTGGCCATTTCATACCAATATGCTTGTTCACTTACTTTCCAAGTTTTTCCCATGCTGTCATATGCACTAGAGCTCTCTTTTATTATTGAATAACATTCTGTTCTATGGTTTACCACTGAATAACACTTCCTTGCTAAGTACTATCGCAGTGTATTGATATTCTGTTAACAGTACAAGATGAATGAAAGAAAGTTGCTTAGCACTGAGGACTGAATGGGGGCTATTTGGATGTCAGAATGATACCAAACAATCTCAATTATCCAAATATATAGTTCTACCAATTTCTTGAAGCTTCTAAATGATTCTGTGGAAATGGATTGGGTCACTATTCAGCCTCCGACTTGTCAGTTTAAGCCATGGATTTCTGGAGGGGAAATCATGAACAAAAGAATGGCTCTCTTACTTCACTCGTCGGCTGCTTTAATTTTTAGAGTTAAATTGTTGTTTTCTTCCATTTCACCTTTTCACAGTGCCCATCTGTCATGTAAACGCTTCACATTCCTTTCATGGTTCACAAAGGGCAGATGTATAAGATCCTTCATTCTATATTTGGTCCTTACTTAAATTTTAAATGGGTGCTATTTACCATATGCAATTCAAATTACATATAAGGCTATAGTATAAAACACAGATGTCACTCATTCACATTCTGTAGTGTAGAGAGCCACCGGTGCCATTCCCGAAGATGGTGCCAGTTCCTGTCCATAAGCCAGCAAGGTGCCGATGCGCGATCCACGTCATGGGGTGACCTTTACGACCGTTGCGGGCTGTACCTGTCAGTAACGGACACGACTCCTCTGAGCATATATAAGCAGAGCCCTTTTTCCTCCTCGGGGTCTTCCCTCAACTTGCCGAGCAATAAACATAGCTGCAGAAGAATCCTGTTGTTGAGCGTCGTTCTTGCACGCAAGGCGATAGAGCTCGACACTGTAGAAACATCCTTTACTTTATTTTATTAATTAATTATTTTACATATCAATCCCAGTTCCCTCTCCCTCCCTCCCTCCCATGCCCCCCGGCCCCCTTCCTTCCCATCCCCTCCTCACTCCACAGGGAGGGTGAGTATCTCTATTTCATTGTTTGTATTTCTCAAATATCTCATTGCACATCTCAGTGTCAAGTAAAGGCATCCTATGTACATGATCGCATTATCATTCATATAAAACTAACGTTATCCGGGAATCACTAAAAGTAAACAGAAATGATACAATTTTTAGAACTCTATTATGACGTATTGAGTTATTAGCACATGTTCCTTTATGATCGAAGAGCCATTTCTTTTTACTTTTATCAAGTTTAAAATAGTGAGTTAAAGAATATGATTCTAAGAAACTAAAATTTAGTAAATAGCTACAGGAAAACAAAAACGTATATTTACACTTTTAGCTTTTGGTTAATATATAAAATTGTGAATTTGTATGTTTCTTTTAAGAAGATGCTTAGAGATGAGGGTGCCACAAATCCATTCATACTAATATCCTTTTTTAAATACGAGACTTAACCTCTAAGTTTCAATTTCACCCTCCATAGAATTTATATTGATTTGCAAATAAACTCATTGCACAGCTTCCAAAACAGGAAAATTACGCTGACCTGTGCTATCATTATCGAGGAAAGCTAGTCATTGGCTAAATGTTCTTTATCTTAGTGCTACACTTGCTGCACATTTGTGTACATGTGCAGTGGAAAGCAAGCTTTTAATTATGTACCTGTCACTAAATGTGTGCAAATGGAGCTGCCTCAATGGTTTAATTTTGTGAGATGCGATGTCCATTTTATAAAACTGGGGATGCTAATGTATACTCCACAAGACTTTGTAGAAACTTAAATAAATATACTCATGTAATTTTCTTATAATAATGGTGAGTAATAAAATAATGTAAATCAACATTCAAACATAATTGCTGTGTTCATTATGAAGATTTGAGATGTTTAAACAGCAGAGATTTTTTTAATGGGTTTAGAAAAAATTGGATGACTTTACTATTTATGTGACTCGAACTGAGTATCAAAATACCTTGGTAGGCTCTTCATTCACAGTTACTTGCATGACTCTTCTTGGGGAGACATGAACAAGTGTCTATCTACTTCATACAGGGTTCCAATGATAGACCAAAGAAACAATGTCACTAAAGTCCAATTTGGTGGAGCAATGAGCTTCTAAGCACTGACTGTTCTTCCACAGGAAGATAGTTCAACTTCCAGCTCATAAAATGCAGTTTACAACAGGAATTCCAGTTCCAGGAGTCATCTTCTACTCCACAGGATCCTGGCATTTGCATGGGGCATATCAACTTATGAAACCTCCCCTCCCCCACACACACACACCCCATTCACACACATAGAGAATAATCTGATGTTAGGCATAGCGGCACACACCTTTAATCCCAGCACTGAGGAGGCAGAGACGGGCAGATCATTGTGAGTCTGGGACAGTTTTGTCTACATAGTCATTTCCAATACAGTCAGGGCCATGTAGAGAGACCCTGTCCCCGCTCCCACGCCAAAGAAACAAACAGAGAAATAAAATAAAATAAATAAAAACTGTAAAATAATCCAGTTTATCTCCTTCAGGGTTTTAAAAGTGAATGTTAATAATTGAGAGAGGATATAATAAAACTTTTTTATTTATTCTTTGAAATATTTTCGTGTCTTTTATCATACTCTTTTCCTTCCCAAGCTCATATTAAAATAAAAATTTAAAAGCAGCAGCTATATCAATGCACCAATAACAAGTGCAGCAGGGTCTCAATAAGGCAAGCATAGTTTTGAAGCACATAAATATCATTCTTTAAGAGAGACATCTGTAAAGATTGCATAATAATTGTCCATGTAGAACAGATATTGGTCAGATATTTCTATAAATGATTTGTAGAAAACGTGTTAGTGCTTATGGACTGCATGGCGCCCTAATCCTGAAGACCCTTTTAAAATTAGTGTTTTATAAAAATACAGCAATGAACTTTAGACTACAGATCAGATTTTACCTACATTCCTCCTATATCCCTATATTAGATCTTGCAGGCAAATCTTATAAAGACTGCTCTAATCACCGGTAAAGGCTTCTCTCTTTTCTGAATGATATCCAGTAAATCATCCAGTCAGTAGCAAGTGTTCTGCATTCATTGGTGGCCTCTGACACTGTACATAATAGAAATGTAAGGTTACATGGCACGATTTGTCATGCTTCAGTGAAGGGTCAAATACTAACAGAAATACATGACTCAGCGGCGAAAGCACTGATATATGGATTTAAAAGGAGTTAATGAGCAACAAGGAGGGGGTCTGTTGACTCGCATCATTAGTGAGGAAAATGTGACTATTTCTGGTGCAAGTCATGTTGGAAAGAAGATGAATGTGTCAGTAAAGAAGTGAAGGGTCATCGAGAAGGATTGAAACTACGTTAGATATTTGACAAGGTAAGAAGTTCTTGGCATGTACAAGAAAAGAAAAGAAACACTTTCTGGCCTGTGTGAAGGAAGGGAGTTGGGCTGAAGAACAGATGCACTCAGACAGTTAAACACAAGGCAGCTTCGTAGGGTGTCTGAAGTCATTACAGAATTGACTGACATGCCAAGAATGGGAACACACTGAGCTGTTAAGAAAATACGGAATATTACAAGCTATTTCCTTTACACAGCCACCCAAGGAGAGACTCCAGAAAAACAATAGCTGAAGACAGAATTGATAGGCCTTCATGAATTCTGTGGCTAGTGTGGGAGAGTCTCCCGAATGATGTCATTACCAAACTTTTGCTTCACTGTCATAAACTTGACTCACAATCACTGGGACTTTCCCTTACAGCATGCAATGGAGACCTGGACCAGCCTCTCTATTTCCTACCTAACTCTCATAACCAATTCAATCATTCAGTCCATAAATGTGTGTCCTTTCTTTCTATTTCCCTTTCATTTGCTCCTTAACTACAGAAAGCAACAAAACGTAGTGATCAGTTGTACTCTCGACAGAAACACGGCTGATTGCACAATTGCACATGCAGGTTCACTCATTGCTAATGCACTTCTTCAGAGGTCTATGTTCAGGCTGACGAGGTCCCTTCACACACACTCTTTAATTCAGTGGTTCTCATCCTTCCCAGTGCTGCAACCCTGATATGCAGCTCTTTATATTGTTTTCAGCCCCACCCATAAAATTATTTTGTTGCTACTTAACAACTTTAATTTTATACTGTTATGAATCATAATTTAAATATCTGATATGTGTGACCCACTGGCTGAGATCCATTGCTTTAATTAGTTGTGCAGCTTTCCACACACAGGGATTCTGAAATGCCACCAAAGACTAAACAATTGCCTAAAACGCTTCCACTAAGAATATTCTTTCTTTTCTTAGACAAAATCTTTCTGGCACTTTTCAATTTCTGGCTACACAAGACAGTTAGAATATTACTCTGGGCTGGCTAATTTTATGTCAATGTACACAAGCCAGAGTCCTATGAAAGGAAGGAACCTCAACTGAAAAATTGTTTCCATAAGATCCAGCTGTAGGATCTTTTCTTCCTTCCTTCCTTCCTTCCTTCTTTCCTTCCTCTTCCCCTCCCCCCCTCTCTCTGAATTTCTTTCTTTCTTGTCCCAAAGGGGTCTTTTATTTACTTGCTTGTTGGTTTATTCTTCAATACAATAAATTCTGACCACAGGCCCCCTCCCTCCACTTCTCCAAGTCCCCTCCCTGTCTCCCCTCTCTCTCAGATTCCCTGTTCCTCCTTTTCCCTCCAGAAAAAAAAAAAAACAAAACAAAACAAAAACGAGCCAACCATAAAAACAGGCCTCACAGGGCTATCAACCAAACTTGGCATAATCGTAAGAGACGGCATGAAGTAAGAGTCGGCAAAACTCTCATATCAAGGCTGGAGGGGGCAAACTAGAATCAGGAAAAAGGGTCCCGAGAGTCAAGAACACCCCCATCCCCTCTGTGAGGAGTACCACAAAGACTTACTAAACAATTTTAACTTAAATGCAGAGGACCTAGCACAGAACCATCCAGGCTCCAGTCTCTGTATGCCCTCATGAACCCTGCTTAGCTGATACTGTGGGGAATGTTCTCCTGCTGTCCTTAACCCCCTTGGCTCCTACAATCCTTCCTCCCTGTCTTCCATGGGGTTTCCCAGCTCTTCCCAATGTTTGGCTGTGTATCTCTGTATCTTCTCCAATCAGCTGCAGAGGAATCCTCTATGATAATAACTGGATTAAGCACCAATCTATGAGTACAGCAGAATATCATTATAAATAATTTCACTGACTTTTAAAAACTCATGTTGTTGTTATTATTATTATTTGGCAAGTCCTGTTTCAATTCTATGTCCTGAACACAAGGTCACCTACATTTGTAAAATGAGCATTACTAAAGCATTAAATCACACATCAACTCTCACACATTGGTAGCCGAAGGCTTTAATACCCCACTCTCACGAACAGACAGATCATCCAGAGAGAAACTAAACGGAGAAGCACTGGAGTTGACAGATATTATAAATCAAATGATCCTAACATGTATCAATAGAACCACCCCCCCAAATATATATCTTCTCATCACCTCACATAACTTTCTCCAAAACTGACCACATATTTAATACAAAGCAAGTATCAATAGATAAAAGAACACTGAAATAACCCTCTGCATCATCTGGGACCACCATCGGTTAAAACTGAATTTCAACAGAAAGAACAGAAAGCCTACAGACTCAAAGAACCTGGGCATGTTCATAAATTGTGATTGATTTGGGATGGGCAGGGTCATTATGGATAATGACATCCCTGTGCTAGGTCCTAGGATCTATAAAGAAGCAGGCTGATCACTCCATCAGAAGCAAGCAAGTAAGCAGCAGTCCTCCAAGACTTCTGCATCATCTCTTGCCTCCAAGTCCATTCCTGCTTGAGTTCATGTCTTGATTATCTTCAGTGGTGAACTATGATGTGGAAGTATATGGTAAATAAACGCTTTACTCCCCAACTTTCTTTTGGCCATGGTATTTCATCAAAGCCATAAGCCCTAACTAAAGAATGCTCCTTTTTGACTAGGAAAGATAGATCACCATCTTTGTTCCCATCCACGTTTGTCCGAGTCCATGTTGTTCTTCCTCTTGGGATTTTCTTGTTTTATTAGATGTTGCTACATCATGTTGCTTATCTGCTTCAAATGCTTCAGGGAATGGAATCTGCAATTTGAGTTATAATGAGGAAGTCTTGATATGTGTGTCTTTGCAAGCACTTAAACTTTTTCTAAATCATTTGTGTTTTAAGTTAGGTGTTACCTATATTACTGCTTTCTTAGTCTCAGGATTTTTACCTCAGTCAATTCTGTTCTTGCTGTGTTCTGCAATTACCAGTCCCAAACATCTGCATGTCCTTCTACCCTCAGATGAAATACTCATTTCAGTGAAAGTCTTCTCTGATATTCTCAGTTATAAGACATTATTAAAACAGCTCCACAGTCTAGAATCACATTTCAACTGATACACACACTATGTGAAATTCTCACAATTTTTAAGAAATGCAGTACACATGCCATTTGGGGGCATCCTAAAACTGAAAGAAAAACAAAAAAGGTCTGACACACCAATATGCGTTCTGCCTTCCTTCTGTAAGAGAAGCTGCTGTGTCTCCCTTATGTTCCTCTAATGTATGTCATGAGTTCCAGGTGTTTCTGTGACAGCTACAACATGCTTCCTGTACCTTTTAGCACAACATTGGAACTCAACACAACCACATCGTCAGTCTGTAGTCATTGCAAAAAGAATAATTAAATTGTTTTAAATTCTTTCTAGAGGCAAATATACAGGGTTAGGAATCATGCAAGCATACATATCTAGTCATTTTCCAATTTTGAAGACTGAAGTAAAATAGTTCGTGTCCAATAAAATGCATCCCTGTCTAACACCTTCATCCAGTTCGAGCTTTTGATTTTCAGCTTTTTTAGTGTTCTTGAGATGGGCCCACAAGCTCCCAAAATTTGTTCTAACCGATATTTCCATATCAGATCGTAGCCAAAAATTGGAAAGAGAGATTAGCAACTCTAGTAGTAATTAAGTACTACCACATGCAGTAGAGTTTTCTTTAGTGACACAGAGCTCACACTATTTAGCACTCAAGATTCCCTTGAAATCCCTGAGTTTTGATGTACCATTACTTTCTTCTAATTTATGAAATCTATTATACAAAAATCTACCTAGCCACAAAGATACCTGGCCAGCTGGGATTCTGAATCTATTAGTATATGTAATTTTCCATCCTCTTGACTTGTGTTTTTGCAGACAAGGTGAAATTATTTAGGTCTATTTAAAGCAAACTCTGTTCGTTGAATTGAACTCCAAGCACATAGGTTTGGTTGGGTAACCAATATCTTAGTTAGGGTTTCTACTGCTGTGATAAAACACTGTGACTAAAATGTGAATTGCAGAGGAAAGGGTTTGTACTTGCACATTACAGTGTTACAGGATTTCCCACCTGGTTCCACAGTTGCCAAGCACAAATGAATGTTTGGATACTTAAGTTAATGATAATACTATTGTCTGGTGGCTAGGGCTTCGTATTGGCTAGCTCTGTCTTAATTATTAACCCATTTAATCTAGGTATTTCCATGTGGCCTTGGCTTACCTAAGAAGGCCTGCCTTGCAACTCCTTTGCCTGCTACATGGCAACTGACTCTGAAGGCTCTCCTGCCTACCTTTCCCAGAATTCTCCTCCTTTCCTAGTCCAGCCTGTCTTCCTGCCTGTACTGGCCACAGTGATTTATTCATCAACTCATAAGAAAAACATATACAAAGAAGGACTCCCCCCCCATCATTACAGACTGTTAGTATTTAGGCATTTGTACTGGCCTTGCCCTTGGAAGTCCAACAGGATACACCCTCAGCTGATGCCATTAGGAGCACCACCTGTTCCTATTCAATATGTTCCCTTTTAAAAGGGCCCTGCCCACCTCCCATCTCTCTCTTTTTGCTCTCCCTCTCTCTGTTTGAATGCCTCCCACACACACCTCTTTCCTCTCTCCCACTGCTCTCCTTCCTGGAGGAGGCCAGTTTTTACCCCTCCCATTTTCTCTTTTTACTATCCTTTTCCACTAATAAAAAAACCCCTCTGCTTGAACTCTGCCACATGGTATATCCTTCTCTCTCGAGATGCTTTTTTAAAAATTACAGCAAAGAAAGTTAAGGCAGGAAAGGCAGGAGCTGATGGTCATGGATGGATGCTGCATATTATCTTGTTGCTTGTGGCTTGCTCAGAATGCTTTCGTATAACACCCAAGATCATCAGCCCAGGGGTGGCACAACCCACAGTGTGATGGCCCCTCCTGTATCAATCATCAACCAAGAATATCCCCTAAATTATCGATCATTATTGACCACAAACCAATCTAGTGGGAGCATTTTCTCACTTGAGGATTCCTCTAGCTTGTGTCAAGTATAAGAAAAATTACCCATATGCCGGATATCTTCAAATGTAACATGTGTGAAAACATGTATCACTTAATTTATTGTGAAGATTAGTGATTTAACATATGCTATCTGACAAATGTGGTGGTAGCTGCATGATATATGTTTATTAAATTTAAAACCATGAATACACATAGTAGGAAAGTGAACTACCCCAAAAACCAAGGGGGGTGGGAAATGTGATTTAGGGTAATAAATGTGGCTGGGAAATCTTATTTCAATGTCAAAGTCAAAGACGTGTCCCGTACACATAGGCATTCTCTAGTTCAACCTCCATATGTTTTTTAAAGAACTCTACTTGCCTTTACCTCTTGAGGACAATAACAAACATGACATGACATCAGGTTTCAAATTGTGAAGTTCAGAATTAATACTGTATGTAATTGGTGTTTGTGTTTAAATAGTTGCTATTGAGTTTGTGTTATGTCTGAGTAATAATATCATTAGCTATTAATCCTCTTACATTTTTAAATTATGGGTTTCCTTAACAAATTAGAAAATGAAAGAGAATACATTTCACCCAGTGTTGCAATTTCATTTCACAGCATGGCATCTCTGTTGCAAATATTCTGATTTTAGCATCATCTAGACTGTATTTTAAGGACTCTGATAATCTGCTCAGTATGAACAGAAACAAGATTTCTAAGCTTGAAAAATATGTTTATTTAGCTATGGATTAAGATAGTGGTTCTCAATCTTCCTAATGCTGAGATCCTTTAATATAGTTCTTCATATCTTGGTAAACCCCAGACATAAAATTATTTTCATTGCTACTTTATAACTGTAATTTTGATACTGTTACAAATCATAATATAAATATCTGTGTTTTCTGATTGTGTCAGGTGACCTCAGCGAAAAAGTTATTTAATCCCCAAAGGGGTTGCGACCCCCAAAAGGGTTGATAACTCCTGGATTAAGGTGTAATTTTCAAAATTATGAACAATAAAACTTAATTATAAAGGTGTTGCTCAATGGGTACACTGTTTTTATATTCCTTTTGATTTATATGAATAATATTTGATACCTAACATAACATTAATCTAATTCATGAAACACGGTTAACTCTCAATGGGATGTTACTTGCTTCAGTAATATGCACTGAGTTCTTTAGGTCAAGACCAGCAGTAGGTGACTGAGCAGTACATTAGTGTAAAATCTGTATCAATGAAAAATGTGAAGGACAAGTACAGCAGGACAAAAAACAGATACCTTAAAAGTTAAAAAAAAAATATTAAATGCTGCATTTTAAAATATGTCATTGAAATGAACAAAGGAGAAAGACTTTTAAAACAATGTTCATCATGCATGAATGAGTAGTGTCAAAAGTAAGCACTGGAAACACCAACCAAAAATTTTTTTCTGTGTTGAATTAACATCTATATTTACTAGCAGGAATCTAAGTCTGATGTTCACCACTTAATTCTTAATTTAGAAAGAGAGGGTGAATAATTATTTGTACTGAGGTTTTTATTATTTTGATGATGTGATGCACGAGTAGTGTTTTGATACAATATCAACCTTTCCCACTCCTTCCCCCAACTCCTCCCATTTAGTGTTGCTTGTATATGCTTGTGTTTAGGACTGACCACTTGCAACTGGATAATGTATCATGAGCTTGTCCCAGGAGAAAATAGAATCTCATTCTATCACCATCAGTTAATTGCCAATGACTCTTCATTTGGGGGTGAGAATTTATGACATCTTTCCCATCTACACTGACAAGTTAACTGATGTCCTCATTATGCAAGTCTTGCTTAGGACACCATATTGTTGAAGTTATATGAGTATAGCTTCCATGTATCATCTAGAACATATTATCTTTCAACAGACATCCCTGATCTCTTGCTTTCACAGCCTTTCTATATCCAGCTCTATGGATTTCCCTAAGCTTTCAGTTTACTGGCTTCCTTACACGTGTATCAATTTGGTATGGTTATCCCACAACGTTTTCTGCATTTTGATCAAGTGTATATCTCTAATAGTCACCATCTAATAGTCACTTCTTGATGATGCGTGAGAGTTACAATTATTGTGTGTTTAAGGATTAAAAAAATAGGGTGTGAACTATATTGATTTATGAACATGGAAGTAATAGACTGTCCTAAAATGTCTATGACTGCTCCACCCATGGATAGTGTGTTTGATTTGTTAAGAAAACCTAGTTTACAAAATCTTATAAACATAAAATAAGAATGCTTAACTTTGCTCAGAGTCTAGGATGGCTGACTATAGAAGAGAATGCGAGCATTACTTTTTGAAGAGAAGAAAGGTAATCAATGAAAGAAGCAGCTTGGTAGTAATAGGCAAGAAGAGTGCTGGGAGTTTAGTTTAGAAGGCGGCAAACATGACAAATGGTAAGAAAGATGCTATCGCTGGGGGTAAAGCTCCACGGTAGCATACCTGCCTAAGCTTGCCTGGATTTTGTCCTCCTGGATTTTGTCCTCCGCATGGAAGAGAAGAACTATTGTATCTTACTACCAATACGAATTATGTCATGCCCAAAAACATGCACATATACACAAGTCACTGTGGGACTGAATTGAAATTCAGACTCATATTGTGTGAGTCTCAGGTGGTGTTTAGCGGCTACATTACACACCAACTTTCAGGTTTATTTGCGGCTTGAGTAACTGAAGAGTTTATAATATATTTCAAAATTTGGGTTCTGCAATATATTTGCTACATCTTGCACTTTTATTCCTTTAAATCATTCCCAATAATTCAGATAAAGTTTCACTGGAGGTTGGTGGCAATCACCTTTAATCCCAGCACTCAGGAGGCAGAGACAGCAAGATCTCTGTGAGTTCCAGCCCAGCCTGGTCTACATAATGAGTCCCAGGACAGGCCCCAAAGCTATACAAAGAAACTTTATCTTGAAAAGCATAATAATAATAATAATAATAATAATAATTGTAACTCTATATACTCTATAACAACAACCTATTTTTGACATATCTAACTTCATAGGAAAGTAAACATGTGTGTATCCCTGATTTCTTTGTTGTTTACTTTTTAAATTTATAGTTGAGCATGTTGATACTTAGTTGGCTATTTTGTTTTGATAGATTATTCTCCATTTTTGGGGGGGTACTATGAAACCTAGAATACAAGAATTATTTCACTTTTGACAATTATCTTCATATAAATTACTAAGAAATGAAACAGGTCATTCACCCCTGCTCATCAGTTGTTATGGCTACTAAACATAATGTATTATGATACATATTATAATATATAGCCCATATCTTTCCTGTTAGCAGTAACATCTGTCTGTGCCCTTCCTTGTACTGATGGGCATGATTACACTGTTCTGTGTAAGGAATCATATCTTCAAAATGAACTGAAACTGTTGTTTCCATTATAAGTAAGAGTTCTCCCTTCTTATTTATTTTTGTTCTGTTTTGTTTCAGGCTGTTTGTAACATTGACTTCTTACCATGTATGCACTGGCCTTGAACTTCTAAGAACTAGAATTCCTGGAGTCAATTTTTACAACCAAGTCTATATCATGCTTTAAAAAACGAGTGATTTCGAAGAGGATTTCTTATCTTTCAGTTCTTGTTGGTGGCTATTGGAGCTATATTGCGGTAAATAAGGATCAGGATAAACAAATAGGCTGAATAGATGTTTATTCAGGGAGAAATAACTTACAACCTGGACAGATGAACACCAGGAAATTCCACCCGATCCTCTCCTGTCCGAGTCACGCCAGCAAGAGAGCGCCTTTCCTGGCCCCCTCCGACCTCCTTCCACCGGTCACTTCTGCCCATGGCTCCACCCCCCAATGGGCGTGGTCAGTGCTACAGAAGGACTATCTCACTACAATTCCCCATCTTAATATGACTACGCCCCCTTTCCCTACCCTTGGAATTTTGGGATAATAGTCATCGTCTTTGGGTTGGTTTTAGTTATTGGGGATTGGGTGATGCTTACACTCGGGTTTATCTTTTAGACAGGAATAGGGAATGGTTGGTAAAGGTATGGTTTAGATGGGATATAGGTAGATTAGCCTATTTTCTTGAGAATTTGAGTAAGAATGAGATAGTATTTTACAGCTTACATTGTTGTGTATTCTTATGTGGTAAGCTATGTAAAATTAAGTTTATATTTTGTTATATTGTGTTAAATGTTTCCACTTATAATATTTTATACACATTATTTTTTTACCATATTCTATGTATGTATACTTTTCCTGTATTCAAGACATTTTGTATATTGATACAATTTGGGATATTTATCTTGCTGCCCTTTATAGTTCTACCTCTTGTCTTGACACTTATACTCTACCTCTATTTTAGGGATTTACATGTAGGTATATGTAAATAGTTATATTGTTTAAGTATTTGTTCCTGCTTTACTCAGGAAAGTTTTAATCAGTCTTTTTAGCTAACTTCCGGAGTATTACAAATTATCTTCACTCACATTTCCTGTACCTATGAGATTAGTCAGATATAGATGCTTAATCTTCAATCACTTCATAGACATGCAGAACATGACATTTAAATGTTTTAATATTAGTATTCCATTGATATGAGACACTGTTGCTCCTGACAGCACCGTACACTTTCCCAAAAATATGTTGGACACTGTTGTTGCTCCTGCTGGAGTTCAATCTCGCCTCAGCTAATGGCCTGTTGGGCATAAAATTGCCCCCACCTTAACCACTGATTTGGACATACAGTCCTATGTGCTTACAGAAGACAAATATAAAAGACTACTTGACCTTGCCAAGTCAGGGTAAGACAACCATTCTATTTCCCTACTGTTGTTGTGGTCTGTCAAGTTCTCTTGGCCTTAGCCAAATCTGGGTGTACCAACGTCGCTGTGAGACCTAGGGTAACTGTTCAGGTGGCTTGCTGTTTCTGTCCTTGCTGCACCTTTTGAAAGTTGTCCATCCGCATTTCCTGTCTACTCTAGTATTGTTAATTTCCTTCTCAGGTCTTGATGAGGTTAAAGATTAAACTATCACAACTATTATTCTCTCTTCCTAGTTAGATATATTAGGTACTAGACTTACGTTTTCCAGCTTAGGACAACTCTATTGTAAACTCCATTATGCCCTCACCCTAGGACTAGATATGTAGGTCATTTTGTTCTCGATTTTCCTTTTCTTAGAACACACTTGTTATTCACTGTTTTGTATATAGTTTTGTATTAAGCCTAAATCTTTTCTTTAGACTAAAAGGGGAATTGTAGTGAGATAGTCCTTCTGTAGCACTGACCACGCCCATTGGGGGGTGGAGCCATGGGCGGAAGTGACCGGTGGAAGGAGGTCGGAGGGGGCCAGGAAAGGCTCTCTCTTTCTGGCGTGACTCGGACAGGAGAGGATCGGGTGGAATTTCCTGGTGTTCATCTGTCTAGGTTGTAAGTTATTTCTCCCTGAATAAACATCTATTCGGCCTATTTGTTTATCCTGATCCTTATTTACCGCAATAGAGCTATACCACACCCATAGAATTTATCACGCATATAAATGTTCAACTGAAACATTATATGTTAGTTGCTATATTTATTGTTATACTTATTATACTTATTGTAACAGAATATAGGAATTAGAATAGTCACAAAATTCAATTGTGAAAAAGAATCTGCTAATTTTCCTTGTGAGTTCATCTTTCTGCAGACGTCAACCATAACTGCTCTAACATAATCAGTCTTCCTTTGATTAACTAGCAAGTCAGGAGCATACAATTCATTGCTTAATTTACACCTGTGTCTCTTAGTTACCTAACATTCCTGGTGGTAGGAAAGAGAAGCTTGTGGTGTACAGGTGCGTGCCCATCCAGCTCTGATCACCTCCCTGCTTTTGGGTTGTCTTAGGCTCAGATCTACAGAGGTCAATTTATCATGTTGGAAAACCTGCTGAGAATTCTCCCACTCACTCCCTGTCACTCTAGTTGGTCTCTTAGAAACATTAAAGTAGAGGGAAGTCTTCTGTATGCGCATAGAAAGATACTGTTCTCAGGCCTCAGTCTCTGTCACCTCTTCATCTGTAGTTACAGCGTCAGGGAAGAATCATGGCCTCTCTAAACACCATAGTCATCTCTGCAATCATTCACACTATCCCAGCATTTGTTAATATCTGGTCCCAAACATCACTTGGGCTCCTGGGTTCTCATCTATATTTCTTTTGAAGTTTTCCCTGAGGGCACAAGCAGCCATAATTTCTTTGTATGGAATAAAAATGGCACTTCATATTACTTTCTATCTTTCTCAACTTTATTCTTTACAAATTGAATTTATGGCACATTTTAGGCACTAAATCTCATTCTTACTGTTAAGTTCAAGCTTTTGTGAATAAAATTTCTTTGTATTGGAAACCGAATGTCTCATTTATGAGTTTTAAAAATCAAAAATTCCTACAGCTCTTTGTTCTGAGTTTTTTTCGTTCCTTTCTGAAAGAAGGGTAGATGGAAATCTATTCCAACTGTCAGACTCATGGGAGAAAAGTACAGCACACAATGACACTTGGGAGGAAAGAAATTTCTGCTAATGGTTAAATTAGAATTGCTCCATTTTAAAATAATTCAACATGAAAGTATTCCCAGATTAGACCAGTAGATTTTGAATGCATGTAAGAAAAGAATATTAGAAAGATACATAAAAACTAGATTGATAGATGGTAGCTAGCTAGATATGTACATACATAGACAGATAAATACATAGCTAGATACACAGATAGATATATGGATACAAAGATGCATAGATGAAAGATTGATAGATTGACAGAGAGTTAAAAGATAGATAAAAAATACTATATACATACATAACTATGATAGGTAGATAATGGACAGGTTAACAGATAAATTGGAAATAATTAGTTTATTTCCATTATTTTTTTAAAATATCAATAATGAAATTTATATTAAAGAATTCCTATGGTTCTGAAACTTACATTGTCCTTTTGTTTTCCTTGATTAATTCCAAAAGATTTTGTGAATTTATAACCTCAAAGCCATACAATAATTCACTTTTGGGAATTAGGGTTTTTGTTTGTTTTTTAATTAAAATAAACAACGAATATGTTACATTCCAATCCTAGTTCCCTCTTTCTCCTATCCTCCCTCCCCCTACCTTCTCCCCACCCTATGGGGAATCATTCATTGATCATTCGGCTAAAAAAGTTGCCTTCCCACAGAAATCCCTTCTAGTTATTCCAAACAACACATTAAATAACTTAATGAGAAACTATTTCCAGATATGAACAAATAAATTTTGATAAGTTCAATAGAATATAATAAATAGATGGTAGTGTATAGATGACAGATAGATTTGTAGATGACAGACAGGCAGACAGGCAAACCTCCTCTTCTGCGCTATCAACCTTTCTTTATGCTTTATCATCCAACTCTCCATACTAATTTTGGCTTATTCCCACACTGCAGAGTCAGACCCTTAAGGACAGGGATAGCAACCTTCTCTATTTACCTAAGAGATAATGGAGCTTGTCTTCTTGCCACAGAATTTACTGCTTACAGCAAGTGCCGTGAAGCTGAAAGCCAAAAGAAGTCAGAAAACACAATTTTGCCCTTGCTTTGTGGAGAAATCGATTCCAAAGCCTGCAAGAATTCTGCAATGTACAGAACTGAAACGTACAGAAAGTATTTCCTTTCAGGGTACTAATATTTGATCAGAAACTCATGGCAACAGCTGTTTTATGGAGAATGGATTTCAATTAACACATCACACAACCAGCCTCTCACATTCAAAGCCAAAGTCCATCTCTGAAGAATGGCCCAGGAGCCTTGTTTTCACATCCTTTGTGTTTTCTATGATAATTTTATGAATCTAAACTGTTTGGGCTGGGTTAAAGGACTATTGGTACCCCAACCCTTGAAGAACAAATCATTCACAAACACTAGCTGGAGGAATCGGAACAGTACTTCACAACTTCTGAAATAAGCATTCTATGCTATGACAAGGGGTCTTACTCTTTCCAGAAAAACACACTAGGTCTGAAATCAAGTTTACTGGGAAAGACTTCACAGAAAGTCTTTGGGTTTGAATGTGATTGGCTGGTTTTGGGATGTGTTATTTGCACCTCACTCACCCTGAGTGAGTAGCCACCATGCCTTTCTGATCAAATCGGAGTCTCCTAAGATTGAATATTTCCCACGGCACCTCAGATCTTCGCACTGCTGAATTCTTGCAGGCTCTGAAATTATAATTCTTTTCCCCAAAAGGCATAATAGAGTTTAGATGACACGGGAGTTAATATCTACCTAAATTACACTTCTTTTTCTCAATCTTTTCAATTTATAAGAGTAAACAATTGGTCCCTCCAAAAACATTTAAGGACAAAACTATGAAGAGACTCATCCCCAAATCAGAGGTTATAGTTTCATTGAATTTTCCAAGGTGTTGTGTGAATGAACGTGTGCTTACATGTATTGCCGGAATAGTTTTTGGTGGTGGTGATAGTATTTTGTTCTGAGCAGGAAAGACAGTTGGGTTTCTGTCTCAGTGATAAGCAGTAAGTGAGTCTGTGTTCCAGGCTTCTTCTATTTCAGAGAATCAGAACGTCCTAATAGTACTCTGTCATATTTTACATCACATTGGGTTAAAAGAAATTTATGCTGCCTTAAGGGCTCTGACTAGAAATAGCTCACAAATCTCCTCTTTCACATTCTCCTGAAAACATAGAGCTACATGGGTTGACTCATTGGAAAAGCCTCGCCTAGATTTTACCTCATAATCTTATCTCAGCATTGGTGCAGGCATGACCCATCACTTCTCCAGAGTCATCTAGACTGCTCAGCAAGTTCCTAAGATCCCACTACCTCTTGGGTTCAGAAATTTATTTTCTATCATTCTCTTTTCCTATTGTTTTTTCTCTTATATTTCATTTTTAAAAACACTCTATTTTTATGTGTATAAGTGTGTGACTGCATGAGTTATAAGTACTGGAGAGGCCAAAAGACAGTGTTGAATCACATGCAATTTGAGATACTGGTGAATGTGAGCAACCTGATCTGGATACTGGGAACTAAACTTGGGTCTTTTGTAATAGCAGCAAATGCTCTTATCTGCAGACCTTTCTTTCCAGACCTTCTCTTAGGCTTCTTGAATCAAGAACTTCAGAATCCAGTCAGGAAAATTACTGTCTTTTTCAGTCACAGTTCTTACTTGGATGGTATAGTTATGATCCTGGCATTAAAATATGACTTATGAATTAATAAGTAAATGCTCTGCATATAATGCAAACTTCTAAAAATATTCAGCTCTTTACCAATTTCTTTACTTCTCAAAGTTTTGCAGTAAAAGTCTAAAATTAGTTGACATTTTAATTAAATAGAAACTTCAAGTTCTTATTCTATAGTCTAGATGAGATGATTCTCAAAACTCTATAAAACTCACTGAGATTTTGTTATTTGAACCAGAATATTTTTTAACTTGGACACTTATAAATTTAATAACCTGTAAATGTTACCTAAGATTTGTTTACAATTTGTTGGCTATGCAGATAAAAGTATAAGAAGTTATGGTTAGAAAGAACTCAAACATGTAATGGGTATCTCAATTAGACTGTGGTAGTTTGAATGAAGATAGATGCACAGGCTTGTATCTTTGAATGTTTGGTCCCTAAGCTGAAGAACATGAAAGGATTGGGCAGTGTGGCCTTGTTGGAGAGATGTGTCACTGAGAGTGAGCTTAGGAATTTCAAAAGCTCTTGCCTTTGCACTGACTCTCTCTGCCTGGTGGTATTTTCTCAGTATGCAAGCACTCAACCACTGCCCTAATGCCATGCCTGCCCATCCACTTCCATGACCCCCAAGCATGATCGTGGAACCATCTGAAACTGTAAGCCCAATAACTTATTCTCCTTTGAGTTGCCTTAGCCCTGGTATCTTATTTCAGCAGGAGAACAGTAACTCTTAGATACTGCTTTAGCTGTGTTCAAAGCAGATGTGTTCGCCTGCACTTAAAATTGATTCCTTTATTGTCCTACCCGATTCAATGAATATCACATCAAAACAACATTTTTGAACTATCTAATTTTTTTTATATCCCACACATAATTCAAAACAATGTCTCCTGAAGGCCATCTGGAGAGGAGACTTTAAGTCTTTCTTTCCCTGTCTGTTTATCATAAACTAATCTAGTCTCATCTAGATAATTTTCAGTCATAGCCCAGTCTCACTTTGTTGATGTCAACTCTCATAATCAGAGTATAAACCCTTAAAAGAGGTTAGAATTTAATTAAATTGAGATCCTCCAGAGTCTGTGGTTTTTACTCGCATAGCCAACAAATAGTTTACCGTGAACTACAACTCCATACATGATCTGTCCCCAGTTATCCCAGAGTCTCATTTTGTAATTCCCTGCCCTTTCTCTTGGTTTTATAAATACCCCCACAATCAGGTCTTAAAAGACCTGGGAAAATATGTTCTCCTGGTTTCTTGCAGTGCCAAGATCCATCCAGTAAGACAACTTTAGTAGGATGAATATACACGTGCGGTTTGTATAGCTCTAAGTATTTCAGTCAAATAGTACAATGTTTTTGGCAATACATTCACCTCAAACCCAGTAGTTGGCTGACATATTTTGTTCCAGAATGTTTGGCGTGTGTACCGGCTAGTTTATGTCAACTTGACAGAAACTAGAGAAAATCTCAACTGAGAAAATTTACCCTCTATATTCTCTTTGTAGTCAACTCTGTGGTGTACATTTAAAAAGTATTATTAATGACTTACATAGGAGAGCACAGCTCAACGTGGACAGTGCCACTCCTGGGCAAGTGGTCCTTGGTGTTCTAGGAAAAGCATAAAAAACAAGCTAATAAGCAACACTCCTCCATGGTCCTGACATCATTCCCTGTTTCAAGTTCCTGCTATGATTTCTTTGAATGATGGACATACAGTGTGTGAAGAAGTCGTGGAGAGTAACTGACACTTGGCCCTGTTTGTCACACCGATGGAGCCTGTAACAAGAGACCAAGAGAGATCACTAGTGAAGGTAACCCCTTCAGTTGATTTGAAGACCCAGTACTGGATGAGCCGTGGAGAGAAGTTGAGTCTTGGAACCATATAGCAGGCTCAGAGAGAGGACCTGAAGAGATTGCAGGAAAAGCTATTGGTGAGGACTCAGTGCTATGGATGGAAACCCAGTACCATGGGATAACTGCCCAGGACAGTAGTAACTGAAGAGTAGCACTGGCCTGAGCCTTGGAGAAATGCTGCATGTGTATGGATGGATGGCCAGAGACATAGAACTAGCTGTCTAGGCATTTGAACCCCCAAGGATGGTGGCTGCAAATCACCAGGCACTGAACTGTTTATACTGATGAATTTGGGTTTAGCTTTGGGTTGATTATGATTGTGCTCAGTTCTTCCCTCTTGGAGAAAGAAATTATCTAACTTTTTTTTTATTAGTAGTATTTTACAGGAGTCCATAGGTAAAAGACTTTGGAATTTTTAGACAGACCTCAGAGTTTTTGGAGATTTTGGAGACTTTGAATATTGTAGAAAGGCTTGAACTTCGAATGTTTTAAAGAGACTTTGAATGTTCATAAAGATTGTGGCTGTTGAACAATTGAGTGTTTTACATTGCCATGTTAATGTTATATGAGATCTTGGAGATGAACGAAATAAATTCTGGTTAATAACGGTGTGTTTGTGTGTCAAGTTGACAAGGAACCAGTTGTGCTGCAGCTAGTTTTATATCAACTTGCTACAGGGTAGAGTTATTTGAGGAACGCGACCATTAGACTGGCAATGGGCAAGCCTGAGGTTTATTTTCCTGATTGATGACTGGCATAGGAGGGCCCAGATTACTGTGTTTTGAATGTGTTTGCTAATGTCTTTCTGTCTAATATAAATGATGGATATATTTTTAAATTATAAGTAATAATAAGCCTGGAATTTCCGGCTCTGTATTTCCCATTGTACATACCTTAAATTTTTCTACATCTCTGGAAAACTATCACCCTGAAAATAATTTTGTCTCCTATGCTCTCTTGATAAAAACTGCAGGTAACAATTTAAGAACTGTGACCTCTTGATATTTTCATCAAGCGCTTTCTGTAGATGTAAAAGCTCAAAACATGATATCTTCTAAGATTTCGTAAATGACAGCTTTATCCTCGGCTTCCCTGTTCTATCTCACAGTTTCAGTCTGTATTTTTCTATCAAAACTTTTTCCACATTGCAAACAGATGTTATTTACACATAGTAGACACCGCACATCCAACAATAATTTCTTTATTCTTATGAGCTACCTAAACCACTGATGATCAAAGAGAGTTGCAAGAAGTTCATTTTAAATGACAAAATATTTAAGGTAGTCATCAATATCTTTATCTTGGAAGGGCATTTAAGGTGGCCTCTCCACTATTGCTTAGATTGTTAGTTGGGTTCATCCTTGCAGATCTCTGGACATTTCCCTAGTTCCAGATTTCTCTTTAAACCTATAATGCCTTCCTCTATTATGTTATCTCTTTTCTTGTTTTCCTCTATTCTTCCCCCAACACAATCTTCCCGCTCCCTCATGATCTTCTCTCTTCCCTCTTCTCCCCTTTCTCCTAACTCTTCCCTCTCTCCCCTTTCCTTCTCTTTTTTCTAACTCCCTCTGCCCCCACCCACCCCCACTCCCAATTTGCTCAGGAGGTCTTGTCTCTTTCTCCTTCTGTGAGGGACCATGTATGTCTCCAATCTTCTCTGGGAGTGTGGATTGTAGGCTGGTAATCCTTTGCTCTGTGTCTAAAATCTATATTTGATTGAGTACATACCATGTTTGTCCTTTTGTGATTGCGTTACCTCACTAAGGATGGTTTCTTCTAGTTTCATCAATTTGCCTGGAAATTTTAAGACTCCATTGTCCCCTCCCCCCCACTGAGTTGTACTCCTTTGTGTAAATGTACCAAATTGTCTTGATCCATTCTTCAGTTGAGAGGCATCTAGGTTGCTTTCCGGTTCTGGCTATTACAAATAATGCTGCTATGGGTCCTCTGGTAGTGGATCAGTATTTTTCCCTAGTATACGAATAGACTTTGGGAGCCCATGCCACATAGAGGGATACTCTCTCAGCCTAGACACATGGGGGAGGGCCTAGTTTCTGCTCCAAATGATGTGACAGACTTTGAAGACCCCCATGGAAGGCCTCACCCTCCCTGGGGAGCAGAAAGGGGATGGGGTGGGAATTGGTGGAGGAAATAGGGGAGGACAGGAGTGTGAAGGAACTGGGATTAACATGTAAAACAAGCTTGTTTCAAATTTAAGCAAAATGACTAAAAAATTTTAAAAGTTTAAATAAAAACAAAAATTTATATTAGAAAATGAATAATAGTACAAATGATTTATGTACATTTTATGATACAAAGAACTTTTACTGAGTACTACATATTACTATAAATATCTCACAAAAATTTTAAAGGACTGTCTTTGGGACACAGAACTCAAGTTCATGTTGTTTTATCTATGCATAGAGAATAAAGCTTCCATTAGATGAAAGTGTTGGAAAGACGAATCTATTATAGTTTATGATATTGCTAAACTGAGACTCTTAGATAAAATCTTAACTATACGGCGAATCCACAGTGAAATTTGCAGAGCTCTTTAGAATTGGGCCCTCTAATGGAAAAAAATAATAGACTAAGTATCACACCAGTGTACCCACCATGTGTTGAAGCTTACAGGTCTATCCAGTTTAATTCAAATGTCCCCTCATTATTCCTGAAACAGAAAGATGTCAGGTAAGCACAGAAATGAATCCATCAGAGTGAATATGTCTGCATTTCAGGGTATGTTAATTTTGTTTCTACATTGTCAGTTTTAATTTGTCATTGAACCTGCAATAGGATAATTGTGGCAGCATTTAAGTTCTTACATGTTATCAAGGCTTTTTCCTAGCTTTATAAAATTATATTTCACTGCCATAGACACTGCTTAATGTATTGCAAGCTAACATGCTAACTCTTGACATAAACAAAGCATAAATTATTTCAATGACAGTTAATATTTTCTCATTGTTCTGTAAGTAGATTTTGTGTGGAATCCCTGAAAATTCAACCTAAAATAATGACAGGTACCCTTTGTCATGGAGCATTAGTCTTTCATATATTTTATGTATTGATATATCATGTATTTACATCAACTATGAATACTAACGAATTGTACAGTAGATGTTAATTTTCTTCTGAAATATTCAAATTGTTAAAAGTGGTTCTGTTTTTAAAGCTATTAACATACATTAGTAGACTCTTTGTGCTGATAACTGACAGATAGGAAGGAATAACAGTGTAGAAACTACAACAAAGATATCTAAGTTAAAAGACCAGAGAACTGGTATAAATGTCTCTTTATGGAAACTACTGGTCACTAAGAATTTTCTTGAGCGCATTCATTTATCAAACAATTTTAATGTGTTTGTTTGTTGTCTAAGATTTTTTTTTCTTTCCTAAAAGCATCTTAAACTTTCTTTTGTCCTGTTTGCACCGAGATGTATGCCTGGAAATGTTGAAATCTTCAACACCACATTTACTTCCTTTAAATTGCAGGAGCCATGCTAGTTTTGAAACACTGGTGGTTGCTGCTGCTTTCATTAGGCTTCCAGTGAATTTCACAAACCAAAGGAACTTAAAATGATTTTCAATGCAGTCTTCTTATAAAGAGAAAAGCACGAACTGTGATGGTCTCAGCATGCCAGTGGAGCTGCCTCTCCAGCTATGAGGTTGAAATTGAGGTTGAGACTGCAGGTTTCCCCGATAACCATCCGGATGGTTTCCACGATAATCATCCCATCCGGAAGTCCTGGGTTTTCACTTCCCCATAATCACTGGTACTCCAATCATAGAGAGCATCGCAATGACGGGATAGAAAACGGAAAGTAATGAGGGGGAGGAAAGGAAAACACATGCGACCAGGAAGATTGAGCCCGGCTAGGAATAGAAGACAGAGAGAGAGAGACAGAGATGGAGACAGAGACAGACAGAGAGAGAGAGAAAGAACATAAAAGAGGAAGCCAATATTGGTTTGAAGATAAAATTGAACACAGAAAAGGTCTAGAAACTACAAGACTGCCACCAACTAACAATTTGAGCTTCCGTGGAAAGGCTACCATAAATGCCCTTCCCAGATAGTGAAATCAACAACCAACTTATCCACCATCATGGAGCCCTCATCTAATGCCTGTTAGAAACAGGAGCAAACACCCACAACTAAACACTGAGTCAAACTAGAACCCAGATGCAGATGGAGAGGACAAGACCAGGCTGCAGAAACACATAGAGACAGCTTACCTGAACAAGGAGGAGCTAACAGCCACCAGACTGAATGCTGGGAATCCAGCATGGTACTGACTCAGGCCCCCCTGAATATGGGTCTCAGCCAGAAGGACTGAGCAGTCTAAGGGACCTCAGACAGTGGAGCCAGGATGTATCCCTGGTGCACAAAAGGACCTTGCGAGCACATCCCCCATGGAGGGATACTGCCTTAACCTAGAGACAGGAGAGAAGCCCTAGTCCCTACTTCACAGGACCTGTCAGATCTACATGACCCCAACTGGATGGCATTCCCCTACATATGGAATTGTGGTGGGGGATGGGATGGGAGGGTGGTTAGGGTGCATGTGAGAGAGCAGAGAGGGTAAAAGGGAGGGAAGGAAGGGAGGGAGAGAGAGGGAACTGCGATCGACATGTAAAATAGTAAATTAAATTTTAAAAAAATGCTTTGACTCCATAATTTAAATTCAAGGACATGTTACTAGGGAAAAGGATTTCTATTTTTGTTTCCACAGAAAATGAAAAGCCGTGGATTCCTTCCAGACTAATGTGGATTGATCAAGCCAGACTGCCTGAAACAGAGTATCAGGTGATCTTACATTCAAAACAGCTGGACAAAGCAGCCTTACAGACTACAGCCAGGATTTCTGCATCTTCTTAGAATCCCTCATGATAGCTCCCCCTACCAGCAGGAAGTAGTTTGGAAAGAACGATGCCCAAATTCTAAATATTGTCTATAAATGTTTGTTTTCATTTAAATGGACTTGGTTATATAAAATAAATAAAACAAACAAAACAACAACAACAAAAATGTTAAAAATATAGAAATCACCCAAATGTGATTTTTATTACAGTTCCAGAATGTTTCTTTGTAATTATCTTGTGACTTTATTTGACAACATTAAGTATAATTAAACAGGGTAATATTTATATTCTTAGAAGAAGACACTACTAGAGCTGGGAAGATGGTCCAACAGTGAAGATCATGCACTGCTCTCACAAAAGACCCAAGTTTGATTCCCAGCACCCAGCAGGCAGCTCACAATCTCCTGGAACTACAGTTCTGGTTACATCTAATGTCTCAGGACTCTGCAGGCATCTGAATTCACATATCCATACCCACAACCACACACATATGTAAAATAATATATTAAAAACAGAAATCACTATTAATTTAGGACAAACTGTACATATTGTAACCATTCAGCAGAAATGTGGTACATTTGATGAGTATGTAGATGAGAAACCAATTATTCATGAGAGGCAAACAAGACCTCTTTTTTTAATATAATTTTTTTATTTAATTTTATATAACAAAGTCCAATTAAATGAAAACAAACATTTATACACAATATTTGGGAATTTGGGCGTCGTTCTTTCCAAACTACTTCCTGCTGGTAAGGGGCGCTGTCTTGGGGGATTCGAAGAAGACTCAGATATCCTAGCTGTAGTCTGTAGGGCTGTTTTGTCCAGCTGTTTGGAATGTAGGATCAGCTTGTACTCTGTTTCAGGCGGTCTGGCGTGATCAAACCACATTATTCTGGAAGGAATCCACATCTTTTCATTTTCTGTGGAAACAAAAATAGAAATCCTTTTCCCCAGTAACTTGTTCTTCAAGTTAAATTTTGGAGTCAAAGCATTTTTTTTTTTAAATTTATTATTTTACATGTCGATCCCAGTTCCCTCTCCTTCCCTCCCTCCCTCCTTCCCTCCTTCTCTCCCTTTTACCCTCTCTGCCCTCTCCCATGCACTCTAAACACCCTCCCCTCCCATCCCCCCACCACAATTCCATATGTAGGGGAATGCCATCCAGTTGGGGTCATGTAGATGTGACAGGTCCTGTGAAGTAGGGACTAGGGCTTCTCTCCTGTCTCTAGAATAAGGCAGTTATCCCTCCATGGGGGATATGTTTGCAAAGTCAAACAAGACCTCTTTGAGGTAATAAATGAGCAATAATTGTCATGGACATGGTTTAATATAAACATTTAAACAGCTACATGATTATTATTAATGTTTAGAGCTGCATGCATATGTACATGCATTTTAGTTAACCCCTCATAAATTCATATCTTATAATGGTGTACTTAGATTACTTAGGGATGAGATTATGCATGCTGAGATGAAGATGTATCTTCGTCTCCTTATTTCTCAATGCAGTTTCATATGTACTTGACAGATTTTTCTAGTGAGAATTAAATATATTATTTGTATTCCAGTTACAGTTTTTTGGTAGTTTTCTTTTTAAAAGCAATGCATGATTGATTTCATAGATAATACATATGGTTGTTATCTTTTTATAGTTAACATATTAAGATTGTTCATTGAAATGATGTTACCATGATAAAGTCTTAATTCAAATTTGCACCAGCTGAAACTATGATCAATTCAACAATCACAAAAGTCACAGTACCGAGAAACCCTGTCCCTGTCTCGAAAAACAAACAAAAAAAAAAAAACAAAACAAAAAAGTCATTGTACCATTTGCTTCTCTGATGCTTTTTTTTTACCTATGCCTGCTCTTGTGAAGTAACATTGAGTAGAATAACTCTAATAATTCCATTCTGTTTTTAATGTATATGAGGAAACTTTATAACATTGTTCTTACTAACTTACTTGATTCCCCTGAAAATATTAGCATCACAGACTGCTTTGTGTATGTTTGTGAAGAAGAGACTGAACCAGAGCTGATGTAGTCAAAGACTTATACAGCAAATCCAGGGTGAGACTCACAGCAATCTTCTGACCATCCTTAAGTGCCATAACTATAAAACAACAACTTACCACCATTAGCAATCCTTTGCTAAAGTAATATTCTCAAAGCCAAATTTTAAATGTTTATTTTTTATGCACAAGGTGTGCTCTCATTTATATTGAACATTTTTTCAAAAAAATTGGAAAAATCATTTAAATATCCAATTTTATCATATAAATACATTTTACTATTGATTTCTCTTTTCCAAATAAGATGAATATCAGTCACGAGACTGAAAATGCATTAGGCCAAAATGTAGAAACTCACTTAATATCAAGCTTAGGCTTCATGAATGCATGAATCTTTCATCTTTTATTTATAGTTCTCATTTATGGTGTGTTTTAACATTCATCAATTGTATTTGCCCTTCCCTTGAGATTAATAGTTATTGCTTTTCCTCTGTCCTATTAATAGTCTTCTTAATGTATTGGCTTTTATTTTATTGGCTAGCAAAATGAGATGGACTTGAGGATCATTTTTCCCAGTCCTAGCAGAAGCTACGCCTGTATCAGCACTTTTATACACAGAATATGAGCCAGGACCTGCTGTCCACCTTCCCACTCTTACACAACATAAAGATCACTGGAACTGTATGTGTTTAGGGTAGTGTGCCCCACTCCAAAGTCATCCTGTTTGTTACATAGTTTTACTAGTCTAGTTGGTTTTGTCCACATATATTTTTCAAATATATTTTCTAGCTGCTTTGAAATGGTCTCTAAAACCGATTTACTTTAGAACTTTCACCCGAGTTTCATTAAATCCTAATTACAGTAGCTCGTTATAGTTTTGGACAAGTGGCTTTTATAAGTCACATCATGACAAAATTATGAGATTTGGCTTCATCTGCTACATTTAATCTATCATTTCTTGATATTTGTCCAGGTGAAGTGAACATAAATCTTGGTGTTGTGCTGAGTAACGTAAGCACACACACAATGCACAAGACTTGAGGAAAATATAGTCGCACATCCCTGTGATTCTGATTGCCTCAGGCCTTGCTGACCAGTTAAGAAACAATGTACTACAAGTTCCATCACTACTTATAAATTGTTTCTACTTTTATGTGATTGTTAACATCTGCATATTGTTTCAGATTCAATTTTAATGTAAATATTGCATTAAATGAATGTATCAAACAAGGAATATATATTCCTGTGTTATAAGTCTTTATTACTGCATATTTCAGTTTTGCTTAGTTTTTCTTTTGATAAATTGATAGGCTGTTTTAAAATCCTAATTCTTGGAATATTGTACCTATGTTCATCTTCTAGATTCGTTTGTAACTTTGTGCTGTACCCTGTCTTCTGTTTTAGTCTTTACTTAATTAGCTTCATGTGAAGAGAAAGATTTCCCTCCCCTCATGCCTGGAAGAACTTGCAAAACTAGGAAATAATGTGATACTGATTTGTAGTATAACTCACCCAGGGTATTTAAATTGTATATATTAAAATGAATAGTTGAATTGCTAGTTTAAATGTTTAATAACTTTCATTGTTTCTATTTTTTCTCTTTAATTTTACTTTGGCAAGGGAAAAAAAAAACATCCATTGCATCAAAACTTTAAAGTTTGTCTTCATTTCTTTTTATTTTTAACTGAGAAAAATTTTACATATATTAGAAATATTCTAATATTAATGTGTTTCCTCAGACAAATCATTTCAGGATGACAGAGATAGATTTCTTTCTCCTAGCTGTTCTGTGTTTACAACAAGTTAACAGTATCATTTGCCACCTTGGTGTGTAGCAGCACGAAGCATTTTACTTCTATGAAATCATGAGTAACAATGTTTCTTAGCCTTTCCCATCCCCTGCTCCTCCTTTAAAATTCCCTTATGGGGTAACCAGTCTCAAACTTTTCAAGTTGCAGAGATGACTCTGTAAGGAAAGTTGTCTTTCCTTGGATGATTTAGTTCATTTAGCATAATCATATAGGGCTCCACTCCTGAAGAAACAGATGATCCCAACTTTTTAAACATTATTTCTTTTCTTTCTGGAGATTACAGTGTGATTGCATCAAACCTTCCCTTTCACTGTACCCTCTAAATCCTCCCATGATACCATCCTCACCCTTATTCCCAACCATAGACCTCAGTTTTCATTAATTGTTGCTTAAGGCAGAGAGATTTCATCACTGAATTGATAGCTCATTGCTCTTATTTGCTTGGCACTTTGCTTTTGTTGTGTTATTTGGCTGTTTTGACTCCTTAAATTCAAGGATAAGAGGATAATCCACTTGCCTGAATCCCCAAAACATAATGCATGGGGGGGAGGGTTTGAAACAAAGAAGCCTCTACGGGGTTCTGCAATTCGAATGTGGGCCTTCTGGAAGAACAGCTAATGCTAATTCATCTCTTTAGATCCCCTTTTCCTTCTTGAAGTTACAGATATCAACACTCCTGTCTGAGTTCTAGAAGTAAAGGTCATTGTTTGTTGCTGAGAGTTGTGATGTGGCAAGGGTACATGGTGGAGTAGCTTGGTTGGTGCAGAAGTGAAAGACCTAAAAAGTAATGTTAATGATGGACTAACCTAGAAACCAATATCTGTTCCTTGGAATTTGCTAGCTTCCTCTCACAAGGCCCTGAGATAAGAAGAATTCACACTGCCCCTCCTTTCCTGTGAGTCAACAGGTGGTAAATAGGGTCAAGAGATAGCTGTAACTCCGGTTTGCCCAGACAAGATTAATTAACACACCTGAGGCCCTAAGGTCTACTGACCCTAATAGCAGACCATCCGGCCTCCAAGGGTCACATACTCAATGGACAGAGGGTCCCACCCCTTCCCTAAGCTTGTGGGTTTGCCTTTAAAAACACCTGGGCCCAAGGGAGGGGGCTTCTCCCTAGCCTGCGTGCAGGAGGAGCCCGTTTGCGCAAATGTCTCCTGTTCATTAAAGTCTCTTGCGTTTTGCAGCAACTGGACTGGACATTGAGTTCTTGGGGTATCGGCCGAACCTGGAAGACTCCACATTCTGAGGGTCTTACAGAAGGTTAGTATGACCAGAGCTGGGGCTGGGTTGAGAAAGTAAAGGTGAGGCTGGAACAAAGCTGTGCCTTGTGGGTAGTTGGTACCTGTCATATACCACTGTGGTGTTTTGAATGTGATTGGCGCCCATACGAGCAAAGGGAGAATCACTATTAGGAGGTGTGTCTCATTGGAGTAGGAATGGGTTTGTTGAAGGAAGTGTGTCACCGTGGGGTGGAGTTTGAGGTTTTCTTTGCTCAAGTTTCACCCAGTATAACACTCAGCTCACTTTCTTTGCCTGGGGATCAAAGATGTAGAACCCTTCTCCAGCACCACGTCTGCCTGCATGCCACCACGTTCCACCATGATGATAATAGGCTAAACCTCTGAACCGTAAACCAGCGCCAACTAAATGCTTTCTTTTATAAGAGCTGCCATGGTCATGGTGTCTCTTCATGGCAATAGAAATAACTAAGGAAAAATACATAATATACAAGCACATATCGCAGCTGCACTCTGCTTTTGAAAAGTGCCGAGCGAGTAAAGGGCTGTATTTTTGCATTGTTAATCTAGAAATATCTAGGCAAGCTACCTCCTTCATTGGAGTTTTATCACATTGGGCTGGGGGATATAAGGAAAAAAATGCCATAAATAGAAAGGTAAGAGAATAATGTAATGTCAAGAAAAACTGTCAGACAATGTACCGTTTTTCAAGTTTCTTTATTATTTTTTCCCAGTAAAAGACAAATCATAAAATGACTTCATGTGACAAATAATTCCTGAAAATTTTATAGGTCTGTCACATGCTTCTAGCTCCAGATTATGTGCGGCTTGTTTCTAGTCTTACCTAGCTAGTATCTATCCCACAAACTGAGGGTCAGCAAAATGTGTACAGCAGTATGAGTGGCCACCAAAGAATGTGTGAAAATTAGTTTTTGCTGCTGTAAGCCATTAAAGAACTTTTGTCATTTATAAAAAAAAAATATATATATATTGTATTTTAAAATAAATTGAAATTTAAATGGATACAGTAGGCAAAAACTATCATCCTTGAAAGGAATCACTGTCCTCCAGCCCAGCCCTGGTAAGAACAAATATAGAGACATATGGAGGCATCATTTCTGGGGCATTTTTCTTTACACTTTCATTTTAATGATCAAAGAAAAATGATAAATAACATTTGTAAGAACTAATTCATGTGAGTTTTGCTCCATACATCATCAAAATCTATTTTTAATTATACTATATTTTGAATTTTATTTGAACTTTGTCTTGACATTCCCAAAGTAATACTTTTACCGAGAAAATTTTGGTGAAATATTGTGTATTGCTTGTGGAAATCAAATAAAAGGTAATTAGTACAATATATACAAAGGAATTAAAAAGAAATTCATAGATCTCAAATTTCATTATAAACCTGAAATATGTTTGCATAGTATGATTTTATTTCAAATATAGTAGTGTGAGGAATACAATACTTGGACATTTTTCATTAGTTAAAATATATAACATATATATATATATACACACACATTGATATCATTTATAACTACATCTTATCTCTAAAAGCAGGGATACAAGGATATTTATGAGTTTAGTGCCAACTTGGTTCATCTGGTGAGTTCCGGACAAGAGCTACATAGTAAGGCCCTATCTCAAAACAAATAAACAAATAAAAAAAAGCAAACTACCTCACTTCAAAATAACTTGTTCAGTGTAGACCCATTTATAAGTAAAATCAAAATAAAGAATAACTAAGGTACCTTTGAACAGAAATAAATCAATTATTGTGGCAATTAAACTCAATTTATATACATTCCATTACATTTTATAAATGTCATGTTGAGGCAAGAGAGGAATTATGAATCGGACCAACATTTCAAAGGTGTGGTACGGAATGAGATCATATGGAACAACTGAAAAATAAAGAAACTCTGTTTCAGATGTATATGCATATATTACCTTATTGCAGTTTACTTAGTGGAAGTAATATATATGTCAAAAAAATTATGAGACTAAATAAAGTGATGTGCTCTAGAGAAAAGTTAATATATTTTAAAATAATTTTGCTTCTCAAAAGCTAGCATTCACCATGAACTACATTGAAATGTTACGTGTTCTTTAAAAGTCAGTCCATTGGAAAGCATGAATCTTCACAATCTTCCTATACTCACAATAGCGTTGAGCTTGTTTGATGTGCTGGTTTTGCATTTTTTTTTAATTTTTTTTCTGATTCTTGGTTGTTCAGCTCAGATTTTCTCATCAAACTTTCCCAGTTTTTCATCTCTATGACCAAATACTTGACATAAATATTTCAGAGACAAAAGGTTTATTTTGTTTCATGGTTTTTGGAGTTCATTCAGGCAATACCTGAAAGGCTCTCTGGAGTAGAAAGGGGATATTGTAGATATGAATAACAGGCTTGAAAGCATGGAGGGGAAATATCCAGATTCCAGAAGACATAAAGGTGATTGTGCATGAAAAGTCCAATGTACCAATGAGAACCTACTACTGAAATTTTACATCTCACAACTAAGATGTTTCTCCTACATTTCTGCAGCTTTTCTATCACTATCAGGGGCACTGTCTCTAACAGAGGACTAGCTTTTTAAGACATACACTTGAGAAACATCTAATATGCAAGCTACAAGAGTAGTTATGAATGTTTTCATTAATAGGCTTAAGAATCCTTGGACTTCCAACAACCTCTAGCTTTTCTTCCCTAGCCCTGGAAATACGAGATTTTATCTTGTCTGAGCCAGCATGGCTAAGAAACAAACAAACAAACAAATAAACAAAAGACCACAAACATTGGCATGGAAAAGGGAATTGATTATACATTGCTAGTAAGAGTGTAAGGATCGATACAGCCACTGTGGAAATCAGTGTGTGCGTTTCCTTAAAAAGCTATCTCATAATGCATTCATTTCATTTCGATTCAATTTATCTTTTGAGTTTAGCATAATTATAATGACAAAGTTAGATGTCATATGGAATAATTTGTTTAAATGCAGATAAAACAGCTTCTATTTTTAAATTTACTCCATAATTTAGGTGTAATAACTTTGACTATACGCATAACGTTTGAAAATATGTAATATTAAACTCGTGGTTTTATTTTTCTCCTCACTATGAAGCTCTGCCCCTGTACACAGTCATATTGTCAAGGTTAATTCTACTCAGGGAAATTAGTTCCTGTGCTCTTTGGTTTTAAACTGATTGCATAATTTGAAATCAGTACGTTGGTCATGCTATCATGAATATCAAAATATTTATTACATCAACCTTGAAAATGACATTATCTTAATCAACTCTTGGAAAATTTTACCACCATTACCTACTTGCTTCTAATACTGGTGAACTCTTTATTCTTATTCTTTTTCTCCAGTCTGTGTTTTTAGAATTGCCATTACTACCTCTGAATCTATGGAAATGCTCCCTACACCTCATCTCATTGCTCTTTACTTCTGGGCTTCAGTTTCATTATGCAATCTCTCTCACAGTTTCATGGTTGAAGTTTACTGTTTGACTTTTTTAAAAATTCTCTTATTTTGCCGAAACAAAGACCAAAGGAATCTCCCTCCCTAGCATGTTGAATGGGTACTTTTATCTAACAAGCTTAAATAAAGTATTGTCCCTCGGCTAGACAAACTCTCCCAATTTTTCTTTTCAATAATTCATCCTCCTGTTGTTGATTCTTTTCTGCTCTTTTTTATTTGACCTTTTGAGGGTCCTGACATTCAGCTCCCAACTTCATCACTCTCAGAGTCTCATTCTTACTTATGTATAACAAGCTTGACTTGTTTCTTGCCAGCTTTTCTTCAATTATCCAGGTTACCTTTTTACCTCCATACTTTTCTTACTTCTGTATGTCTTAATTTCTCTCTTCCTTCAAGGCTGGCCAGTTGGCTGGGTAGCTGGAACCCTTGTTTTCTTGTTCCTCTTCTCCATGTTTTATCTTGCTCCTTCTTCTCAGATTTCTCTTCCTATTTATCCTCTCTGCCTGTCAGCCCAACTTACTCTTTCTCCTGCTTCCCTACTGGCCATTCAGCTCTGTATTAGACCATCAGGTGATTAAGACAGGCAAAGAATGAATCACAGCTTCACAGAGTTGAACAAATGTGGCATAAACAAAAGCACGCGTATTTGCATCACTTAAAAAAAAACATTCCACGGAATAAACAAAAAATAATAAATAAATAAACACCTTAAAATAACATTCTACAACTTTTCCTATTTTATCTATCATTCTTCCCTCAAATTTCACTTGGATTGATATCAGCAGTCATCATGATTTATTATTTAAGGTCGTTATCTTTACATGATGCTCCTTGATTTCCGATGTATTTTGGGTGGGTATTTCCCTTTCCTTGTTTAACAACTCTTCAATGGAAATTTAATTCTAAACCCACGGTAGATATTTAGCACTAGTTCCTACCATCTTTTTGTTGTTGTTGCTTTGTCATCTATTTATAAATATCTAAAATGTTAAGTTTATCTCTGTGACCCCTAATTTATTTTCAGTTGTTCTTAAATTTTTTTTTCTTTTGACTCCTACATTTTCATTGTATCTGTATCAACGACAAATTTTATATTTCAATTCATGTATTGGGATTTTCACATTACAAACGTTTTGCCAAAATGATGGTCATCTTCAATACTCAAGTGACAATAAAGAGCCCAGGTTAATATGTAAGTAGTATGCTTGTTCTCACAACCCTTTGGGGCCTTATAGCTTGAGGGAACTATGATATCCAAATCCTTCTTCATCAACTAGCCTGCCATATTGACTAACTTGCTTGTCTTCAAAGACTGCATTCAGCTTCTTCAGTAATGAATAAGGGCAGTTAAATGTCTGGAATGGAGAGAAGTGAGCAGTCACCCACTGGACATATCGATTTGTAATTAATCCTCCCTCCTCCATTCCTATTGTTAAGGTGGCACTTCAAAGATTGACCCTGCCTTCCACCCCATCCATGAAATAGATCTGCTAGTTATCCTAACCTGCATCTCTGACATTCTTAGAAACCACTCCTCATTTTTTTATAACGTATGAAACACATTTTATAACGCATAATATTTTTTTTCTTGTTCATCAGTTCACTATTATTGTAAATTTGAATGTGTATTTTTCTTTCCTTAGTTTTGGAAGGAATAAAATTAAAAATATGTGTCCAATTTCTCATTGTGTTTCAGAATACAATCTTGACATTTAAGTAAACTCTGCACTGTGTAAATAAATGAAGCCATTTGGTTAAATATATGTTAACACATTAATAGTGGCGGTGAATGCCTGGCACTTTGCTTTTGCTCAGCCGGTGGTTTGGTGGTTTGTTTCCAAGGACAGTTCATAGTTCTATCTTTGGGGAAGTAAGGAATCCAGGCAATTATAAGAGTAGAGTTCCTTAAAAGCCAGGCTGTCCTTGGACAGGTTTGTCTCCACATCTATTTAGGTTTCTTTCCTGTCTGCACCATACTCCTGCAGACCTTTATCCCTACCTTATAGTCAGACTGAGAGACAATGGATCTAAGATTAACATTCATGTGATTTAATTTGTTTTTAATCAATCACCAATGTTTAAGGCAAGAACCAGAATACCTTCTTGGTTTCTTAAACAATTTTAACTATGAAGTTAGTGGAGACCACTCTTGATAGACTCTCAGAGAAAGCACAAATTTTATTTCTTTCAAATTTCCAGGCTCATGTATAGGTTTAATAAAGAAAGGTTGAGATTATAAGATGACACAGTTTTAGACTGTGATGTTTCAATCAAAATTAAATTACTTCAAATTCCTAATTTTTCAAAGCACTGATATTAATCGGTATATTTTATGAATTGATACAGTTTAAGTTTGGAAATACAATTAAAGATGATTATGTAATGATCAGCAGAAGTCAATGTATAAAAACAGTAGTTTATGAGGACACAAAAATCTTTAATTTAGATTAGTGTATTGATCACTGTATAACTAGTCACTCACAAAATAAACAGATAAATCTAGATTATTTATTACATTTTGATATTTTGAAATCTCACCAGTGGGCAAGCTAAAATTAAAATACTGCTGTGAAATGTGACATAAAAGAGGCTCTAGATGGAAAGTGAGTGAGGGATGCTGTCCTAGCAAGCTTACCTATAGCTCCCTATCACATTGTTAAAATAAAAATAGAAGACCCGAAGCTTAGATGGGAACAAATCCCAAACAAAGTAGATCTCATCCTGAATTCAAAGCTGGAGATTAGCACTGCGGGTGGACAAAAGTTTACTAAAGAAACCATTAGCAGAAAGCTTTGGATTGCTATCTCCTGATATTTGCTGAAAGGAAAAATACATATGGATAAACTGATGGATTGATAGCTTTATTTCACACTGAAAAGTGGGTTTCCAGAAATAGAATTTAATATAAAAGAACAGGAGCTTATTTTTGCTTTGTGGCTGCTGTCAGCAGCAATCCCCTAAACTGGCGGGATAATACATTATTAAAATAGATTAATTTTTTTCTGACATTTTAACTGATAAGGTAATCATTTGGCATGAGTGACTGCACCTGATAGAATAATCTTATAAAATTCATTTGTCATGTATTAAATCATAGAGTCCATTTTAGAATAAAAACATCATAGTTTGAAAAAACAAATAAAAACACCGTGAATTATTTGGAAACTCATCACAAGTGACTTAAAATGCAATATAATTGATGTACCATAAATATCATTCCTATTTTTAAAAGGTAGTCATACTGTATTTCTAAGGACAATCTGTTATGTGATATAAAACCTCATTCTATCCTTCCTCTGTGTGTGTGTGTGTGTGTGTGTGTGTGTGTGTGTGTGTGTATTCACATGGTATGTTTACAAAGCAACAGAGTAACTTTGACTGCCTAAAGAGCAGGTAGGTACTTAAAATGAAGGGACAATTTTCTATGCACTCATGATGTACTTAAAAACATTTGTAATACATATGTGTTCTACTAGGATATTTGGAATATTGGGGATATTTTGGGATAGTGGGAAAAAGAAAATTAGCATTGAATGGAATTAAACTCCTTCGAAGGCTATTATATGTGGAGAGAAAGACTGATCTTCAACTCAAGTAAAACATCTCAGCACTGATGTTAGGGGGGATGGTTGCCAGTGTGATTTGGCCATCTCTATGTGTATATTTCCTGGTTACTTGAGTTAGGCTACTGTGTTTCAACAGAGATCGAGAGGTAAGGCTTTTGCCTTTCAGAAAGGTACATTTTAATATGCAGCTACTAGGCCCTTGAAAGAAAGGTTCCTTGGATGCAAAACTGGTGAGACAATGGTAAAGGACTTACACATTCGAGAAGAATACATAATGGAAGGTTTTCTAAGTGCTCTAATCAAAAAGAGGTAAGGCCCCAGAGTCAGCATGAACCTGTTATAAAGCTCAGCTGAGAATACGTCCTTCATTAAGCCAAATACTTAGCTGCACAGGTCTCAGGAACCTGACACAAAGATCATCCATGGCGCAGCCACTTACTATGGGAAATGCTTGTGCTAGGGTTAAAAATTGGGTTTCCGACTACAGAAGTGTGAAAGGGGGAAGAAAAAGGTGATAACATGTCTTTCCAATAAAATCTCTGTTTCATTTAATAAAGCATCATACAAATTACCTTGGTTATAGGAAACTAATACACAAGCTGAAGAGATGGCCTTGGCAGAGATTCAGTTCCTTGGCAGAGAGTTCAGTTGCTTGCACATGGAGTTACAGTTGCCTGTAACTACTGGAACTAGTGTGAAAAGGACCGGGCAGGTCTGGTGACATCTGAAGGTTGTATATAAGGCACATATGCTATACAGACTTACATACATACACATATGAAAATAAATAAGTAATTCACAAAAAGAAAGACTTTTAAGTGCTGAAATGCTCCATTTTTGCAGATATAAATGCTGCTGGGTGAGGGTTCCTCATCAGCTCTTGTATCATAGATGGAAATGATTAGCCAAGACACAGATTTAGAAAAGAAATGAATAGTATAGTCCGGGGAGAGATTGTGAATGGAGTGGTGAATGGAGTGGTTAATACACAGGGGGGATGGCAGCAATGCATTTCTCCTCTGTATGATTTAAAGGCGTTTTTACTAATATATGTGACCATGATGGCAAATGATTGTGGACATCATCAAATTTTTAGGAGTTTGTCCCATACTACTTTTGGGGGAGCATTAAAACCACAATGAGGAAGTTACAATTATGAAACCGAGGTCCTTTCAACTTACATCTACCACCAGTGCATAGGTCTGGAAAGCAGGTAAGGGCCCAATCCCCAAGCCCAGGAACTTAGCATCTGCTGGATCAGGATTTGCCTATCTATACTCCAAGGGTTTTTAAATACAAACTCAAGGTCAGGAGGGACATCATCAGTATGCTGCTGCAGTATCTAAGTCTTCACTAGCTGGCCTCACAAACATGACTCAGATATATTATTCAGCTCAATTCCTTGATGCTGGATATTTTCTACCAAAGATTTTAAAGCTGTTTTCTCCATTTTTTAAAATGAATGAAAAGCACCTTGTAAATACATTTACACCAAGTGCTAGGACCAAGCATTCACTCAAGTTTCTCCCCAGTTGCTATCAATAATTAGCTTAGCTATTAGTTCGAGATATCTTACAGTCTTAGGAGACAGACCCTGAGGAAAGTGATCAAAACTAGCATGTTCTGTCCTATCAAGTAACAAAAGTGTGACTGGTGTAAATGATGGTGTAAATTTTTACATGTAAAAAGTGAAATTCTGTGATATATGTTCAAAGTAAGAAATACTACATTGAAATGTCTGATGGAAATTAAGAACAGAGTTGGCATTTTGGTACAAATAGTGACTCACCAGTTGAAAGTGGAATTGGTTGGAATTTTGACCAAGAGAAAAAATAATCAACGGCCTAGGTAAAACCTTCTCATGATAAAGTCTGTGGGTTTCATCCAACAAGCTACACTGAAATAATTAGAGGATTTTAACCAAAAAAGTATCCAAATAAAATTTATGTCTGATTTGTGGATGTATATTTGATGGGAGATGTCATTCTGTAAACATGTTTCTCATACTGGTTAATGAATAAAGCACTGTTTGTTGGCCAATAGGAAAGCAAGATAGGCGGGACTAGGAGACGAGGAAGAAAGAGGAAGGAGTAGGGAGGAGTCATCAGGGAGAGACTGGGGAGACCAGACGCCTGCCCCACTCCCCGGTAAGATGAAACCACGTGTAAATACTTAGATTAACAGAAATGGGTTAATACTTAAGACAGAGCTAGCTGATAAGAAACTAGTACCTGGCCAACAGCATTATATCAAATACAGAGTCTCGGTGTGTTAATTGGGGCTGGCACGGTGGAGGAACAAGACCAGCAGCAGGAGGAAAAAGCCTACTGCTTACATATGTTAGTTGGTATTTAGTAGTTGACTGACATGCTGGAAGTCCTGGGTTCAATCCCCAGCACTATATGAACCAGGTGCAGCTTCGACTGCCTGCAATCCCAATCTTAGAGAGATGGGAGCAATGATATCAGAACTTCAAGGTCAATCTTGATCACACAGAGGATCTAAGGCTGGTCTGGGCTAACAGAAACTGTATCTCAGTGATGTCTGGACTGAGATAAGGAGATAAATAATATCCCCAGCTCTTACAGAATGCAGTCCCCCGAGGAGAATGGAGCTAAAAAAAAAAAAAACTGAAGATTAGAAGATGGAGTAATAAAAAGTTGCCTGAAAGGTGATTCAGAGAGAGGACATATAGAGGAATGTTGTTCTCAAGCAGTGTACAAGAAAAAACAAAGGCAGCTGTAAGTGAGAGTTACAGACAATAAAACTCAAATTTAGGCTCTCAGCTGACAGAATCTACAGTTTGGAGTGAGTTGTTTGGGGAGTATTCTCAGAGAGTGTTTTTAGGAATATTGGATTTGACACATGACTTTTAAAGAATTCTTCCAAATGACTGCCAATTTATTAATATAAAAAGACACATGAAGGTGTAGAACATGTTTTAAGACATGTGTGAGATTTTGATCTGGAAACAAGTAACAGAGAAATAAAGGTTAGTACCTGAATAAAATTTTGTTTCCTTGAGGTAGAAATTCAAAGTCATTACCCAGTGTACTATGAAATACGCTTATATAGCAACATGACACTCACCTCTTCCTTCATTGGGGTTTACACTTACAGCTATTCTGGACATTCATCTCTGGTGAAGTTCACTGTTAAGTACAGAAAAATAAAATAGATGTGAAAATCATTGTGTACACTGTTATAATTTGATAAGCAATGCCTATACTCTGTGTAAAGCAGCTAGTCTTACTCAGGAAGATAAATTTCTGTGCATTCATTACTGACTCAAAGGGTGCATTCACTTTGTATATAATAGCTAATTTGCAGCTGAAATGCCTTTACTTAGTAAGTAGCTTTCTGAAGAAAGAGTACCCACATGATGAAGACCCTTTCAAACAGCAAACGTGGAACTATAAACTCATCTTACAAGATTACATTTTGCTGTGGGGAATAGAAAATATCCTGAGGAACAGCACACAAACATACAATTAGACAAATGTGTGGTTTTTCTAGTTAACTTCAAACACTATGCAAAATACTTTCAGAAGAAATTCTTAACTGAGTGGGCATCAAAAGATGATCTTTAAATTTTACACTAAAATAACTTCAGAGCTACATTTTAAATTTAATGTTAGGTAATATTTTGTTGGTTGTGAGTCTAACCTTTGACAGCTGGGCCATTTCTCCAGCCCTACATTTTGTTTTTTAATTTCAAAGAGAAACTATCATAGGAGTCATCAATGTCCACTGACAAATTTGGTATATAAAAGAGGTTTATTGGGGAAATGTAATTAGGGTAGTCATTTCTATATTAATTTCTTTATTGAATAAAAGGTAGTTATTTTTACCAAGATAGTTGATTTTGAATTCTAAAATTAAATACTTTTAAGAAGAATGTTTAAAAATTGCCAGCATGATAAGAACCGAATATTTAGACTGTGAATTACCCAAGATTGTTACTGAGTTGCTGGACTGTCATATACTATCAATGGTTTATAAATTTATGTTTTCTGGTAGAATACAAGATTAACACAAAACAATCAGTAGTCCTAATATATACAGACTATAAAGGGGCTGAGAAAGAAATCAAAGAAACATCACCCATTACAATAGCCACAGAAAACATAAAATATCTTGAAGTAATGCTAACCACACAAGTGAAAGATCTATATAATAAGAACACTGATACCAGAAAATGGCAAGATCTCCCATGCTCTTGGATAGGTAGGATCAACATAGTAAAAATGGCAATCTTGCCAAAAGCAATCTACACATTCAATGCAATCCCCATTAAAATCCCAGCACAATTCTTCACTGACCTTAAAAGGATAATACTCAACTTTATATGGAAAAACAAAAGACCCAGGATAGCCAAAATAATCCTATACAATAAAAGAACTTAAGGAGGCATCACCATCCGTGACTTCAAGCTCTATTATAGAGCTACAGTTCTGAAAACAGCTTGGTATTGGCATAAATATAGACAGGTAGACCAATGGAATCAAATTGAAAACCCTGACATTAACCCACACACCTATGAACACCTGATTTTTTTTTTTTTTTTTTTTTTTTTTTTTTTTACAAACAAGCTAAGTTCATAGAATGGAAAAAAGAAGGCATCTTCCACAAACAGTGCTGACATAACTGGATATGGACATGTAGAAGATTGCAGATAGACCCATGTTTATCTTCATGCACTATGTAGAAACTAGAAATGGCAAGCTAAGTAAAAATCCACTTGTACGACCTAGGTACAGGCTTCTGTAGCTAGAAAGATTTGATGTAGTTCTCAGTCACAAGCCACTGACCAGCCTGTGAGCTCTAGGCTTGGTTTTCTGGAGCAGAGAAGTGGACGGAGGCAGCCACAGGGAAGGTCCAGATGTAGCTGAATAGTCTAAAGTTTGGTCATGGGGTCCAAAAAAGGATAAAAGATACTCACTCAGTAAATATCCTCTAAACAGGTTCCAATATGTTTCATAATATGTGCAGGGTTAAGAAAGGAAGAAAGTGGGTATAGGCAGTGAAAGAGATAGTTAGGAAAAAAAAAAAAAAAAAAAAAAAACAAAGTCTAAAGAGACAGTGAAAATAATTTAAAAGGAAATATTTTAAAAAAGCCCCACAAGATGGAAAATACATGCGGAGTCTGTATCCTGTATGGGTTTGTGTTGATTTTGAATTTTTTGATGCTGAACAGCAAAGGACTGCTACTAAGAGGCCTGGAATTAAAGCAGTCTACCCACTTCAGGAATACCTTAACTTTTAAAAGCTCAAAAATGTGTTTGTCAAATGGACATCAAAAATGCTATGGAGTTTGTTCTCACTTGAAAAAAGAGTGTGGATTTGTTCCAGGTTGATATGGATCTGGTTTGATCACAATGGAGCTCCTGAAACTTGACAGGTAATCTCTATCAACAAAGGTACCACTGCTCTTCCCCGGACTTGGTGATTATCTCATATTTTCTCAGGAACCCTAATGATGCTTTACCCATATTCAGCAGGAAGGAGATTGGGAAAAAAATGATGCCCACATTCTCAAGAGTTGGGGAGGAGGGTAAGTAAGGGTGGTCTTTATTTGGTGGACCAGGGATGTTTGCTATATTTAGGGGAATAAAGCAATATAGAAATGATAAGATAAAATGGGAGATTACTGAATGTTCTTTAAACAATAGGGTAGATCATTGAAACTAATATAAACTAAAAACAACTGTTAATCTCAAATATTTTGTATATTGATACAAATTTGAGGTAATTTTTGTTACAACATTGCACATATGTTTCTATTCTTGTTTAAAGAACTTTTTCATGTTAATAGAAATTTAAGATAATTTCTGATACAACACACTGTGTATGTATGTTTCCACTCTTGTTTAAAAGAGTTTTGTATATACAAAATTAAGGTTATTTTTGTTACAACATATTGTATGTATGTTTCTTCTTTCAGGTGCCCTACCTATGAAGTCCATTTAAAAATGTAAGGCAACATTCTAGTTTTGGGAAACCTTTTAATAAACTATTTAGGGGAGTAAAGAAAAATAGGTTAGTAGCTAGTCATTTATGACAATCAAATTTGTAGGTATGTTAGGGATGTTTTATAGATCATACAGAGATGTATTTTAGATAGATAAATGGTTTTTAAACACTTCAAATACCTATAGAATGTGGCATTTAAAATGTTGTGTTAACTTAGGAATTTTCATGACAATGAGACACATCTGCTCCTGGCAACATCAATTTACTTCGTAAAAGGATGATGGGCATTGAAGACACCCCACAGACTGCTTTCTTTGTGGCAAGATTAGCCATTTGAGCAAGAAACTGCTTTTGCCTTGACTGTTTGACTATGTGCTTTGCAGACTGGACATGTAGGACGACGCACAGGGAAGTGACTGCTGAACTTTGCCAGTACAGTCCTGGAAATTTTTCCTGCTTCACTGAAAAGTCTGCCTGATACACTAGGCCTACAGGCTGAAGATAGATAACCCAACATTTCCGATAAACTTTGGTAACTGTCCCAGCAGCCAAATGTCTATGTGGTTTCTAGAGTCTTGAAAGTTGCTTGCAATGTACTTCCTGCTCATTAGGTGATATCAGTTCCTTCTGGGATAAAGTTGAAAACTACATAGTTGTAATAGACTTTTCTTTAGTTATGAAAGAAAGTTAGGTATTTTCTCTGAATTTTCTAAATACAAATGGACTGATTATTGCAAATCAATTCTTATGTGATAACTGTTTTTCTTGTATATAGTTTCACCACATTAAATTTAAAACCTTTCCATTTGTTTATTTTAGAGGAAAGGGGGAAATGTTTTGGAATATTATTTTAAGGTGGGTTTTATTTATTCTTACTGCTTTAGTTTACAATGCAAAAACATGCTCCATTTGTTTGATTAAATAAAATTAACCTGTGGTCAGGAGGTTGAGTCAGCATCTAGCTGACAGGAAGTGGTAGGAAAGAATGAGATACATTAAATTATCTTAAGTAGGAGCTAAGAGGGAGGTCAAATGGGTTGCTTTCGGGAAACAGAGCAAGGAGAGAAGGTTAGGTACTTGAGATTCAGCCTCTCTGAGCTAGCAGAACTTCACCTCAACCTTTGAATCCCGAGTTCTACAGAAGGATGGCCATCTAGGTAAACCTTCCCTTAGTGGCATTGAGAAGAGCCAATGAATGAGGGAACAAAATTCCCATGGCTGTGGCCCTTGTAGCCAAACTGCTCCTGGTAAGAGTGGAGTTAAAATTAACTGATTAGGACAACATTTGCTTAAGGGGCAGCGGCTGAATCTCCTGAAAAACAACACCAGTGACGCTAAGCATGCTGGTGGCTTTCCCTCTCTCTCGTTCTGTAGTGAGTGTGAGGGTAATGTCAAGGGGGGGGGGGGGGAGTGGTGTGTGTGACAAAGGAGCCTTCCATTCTGTTATTGGTATAGTTGTTTTGCAAATAAAAACCAGCCTATAATCCACAACCCCAGAGGAGCTAGGAAACAAGGGGGGCCCTAAGGAAGACATACATGGATCCTTGAGAAGGGGAAAGGGACAAGTGCTCCTGAGAAAATTGCGAGCATGGCAGGGAAGGGAGGGAGGAGATTAGGAGAGAAGGAGGGGAGAAGGAGGAAGAGAACATGAGCGATCAGGAGAGTTGAGCTGGGGGAAGAACAGGGAAGGCGAGCAAGGAAAGAGATAATATAAAAGGGGTCATTATGGGCTTAAAGAGAAACCTTGGGCTAGAGAAATTCTTAGGAACCCACAAGGATGACCCCGTGAATTCTATGTTCCCGTTTGAGGGAAAAAATCCAGAGCCATTCCACTGGATTTCACACAAATATAGTGTGTGCATTTACCTTCTCACAGTAAGTATTTGGAGAGGCTTCTGAGAATTGCTTTGATGAGGGCTGGCCATCAAGCCAAGCAGCAACATGAATTGGGGGATATGACAGAATGTTAGCTTAGGAGTAGATCAAGCTGGGGAGTGAACATAGCTCTGATGAAATCAAAGACCAACCGCTTACTGTCATCTTGTTATTTACGGAAGGCTTGCAATACATTCAGAAATATAGTTCAGTCTACTCATATTTAAACTGTACACTTCTTCATCGTATAGTTAAATTATGAGTCCATTTAAAGGTAACAGTAGGGCACTTTCATATATACCCTCATCACACTAACATTTCAGAGTCTAGGTTTGATGAACAGTTATTTAGCCCCTTTTAATTCCTTTTTACACCACAGACAGGAAATACTGTATTCACTGAACACCGACACATATAAGAATAGTAGCACACTATTTTTGTTTGTATGACAAAACCCAGTATTGGAAGTAGGGAGGAAGGGTTGCCTGCAGAGAAAAGAATTTTTTTTCTTTCCAAAACAGTGTAAATTTTGCATGCCAGTAAGTCTTATTCAACAGCCTCAACATCACAACACTTTAGCATGCACAAATGTGTCTCTACAGAGGAGAAAGCAAGTTCATCTCCCAGGAATGCTCAGAGGTTTCACCTATGGGCAATCCTAAAGGATAAAAGTAGGTGACAGAAATAAGCATAACAACTGCTCTAGGGCAAACCAGTTGGTGTCACTCATCACTTTAGACCTTTCAGGCTAGTGTGTGACAATGACAATTCAGCTGCAGGTGATGATCAGGGACTGCTGAATGAAGAGTATAGTGCTCTACACCTTCCTAATGTGACAAGCTAACAGCAAACCCTCCCATGCTTGGATATGAGCAGAAATTTGGCTTTTTGCCTCTGCTTCTATTTTTTCACTAGAGAGGAAGGATTTTTAAATTAGTTTTGTAGATTAAATGTCATGTCTAGTGAATTTGTTTGTGTGCGTACCCTCAAAGGGATTCAAAAAAGGAGCTTGTGCAATAAGTGGAAATAATAAGTAAATAACATGAAGAATCCAATTTTACCCTACAGTTAAAAGTTTATATATCTGCTCTTGACCAACCAATAGAAGTGAAATAATTAGCCCTTTCATGAGTACTTTGGTGTCATAGGCAAATTGTAGGTCTCATTTAAGCCATTTAGAAGTTTGTTTTTAAAGTGGTAGACAGTGAATTTTAAAATATTGTAATATTCAGAATAAAGCAACACATTATGGGGATTCTAGTATAGAATCAATATACTTGGCTACTAAATCCCTGGAAAAAGGAACACCTGACTAAAAGCTTGTTTAAAACAATGTCTAAAATTATCAGTTTGAAGAATGCAACAATTTTTCAATATTGAATATGATCATAGTTGAATATCATATTTAGTGCCTTAAAAGACATTAACATGTCCTATAACAAACTCATTTGTACAGCATCCCTCCATAAGACAAAGACATAAAATGCTTTATAAAGGACACATTTTTCTCGAGGAGCTAGAAGGACTTTCTGTCAACTAATGTCTTCATTTTCTCTTTTCAGTGTTTTAGACCTTTCATTACAGAGCTCTTTTAGTTCTTTGGATAGACTTTTCCTAAACAGCGTGTAACATGAAAAAAATAAAAGGCCCAAGGGCTGATATTTGGGTCCAAGCTTCAAGCTGAATGTCAAAAAAGCAAAGCAGCTGGCCACTAGCTTCTTACCTCTACCTCAGGCTGAGTGGGCTGATCCTGTCTCCACAAGTTCTTACCAAACCTCAGACTGTAACCTCTGTTCGTTATGGCTGGAGAATGAATGCCTCTCTGAGACTCACTTATGTCTTACATCTTTGAAAATGTATTATTTCTCTTCTACAGCAACTAGAAAGGATGAGCTATTGCTTAAAGAGAAATAATACATTAAGACATAAAATATGGTCAATCCATTTTAACACTTCACAAACTTGTATAATATTGACCAACTTATAGCTAAAGGTATTGAAAACTCAATAGTTTGAGTCTGTCAGATTCAAACCTCATAAAAAGAAAGGTTCATTGTAACTTTAATGGACATAAATCAATATGGGGTTAAACATGACAAAGATGAATGACAGAAGAATAAAAGATAGAAATAAAAGAAAAAAAGATGAGACTTAACAGTATGACTGAAGACTGAGGTCTAATTGGAAGCAGAGGATAAAAGCCAACTGCCCTTTCCCAGTATATAGCTCATCTGGAGGTAGAATGAAAAGAATTCACGTCAGTTGCGACTGTTGATGTTAATTGTCAATGTGATCCAATTCAGACTCACCTAGGGAAAGAGCCTCAATGAGGGATTGTCTAGATCTGTTTGAGCTTTGGGCGTGTCTGTGGAGCTTATTTTAATTAAGTGAGTCTCTGGTTAGGAGATCGTGAACTGTGTAAGGGTGGAGAAAGCAAGCTGGGCCTAAGAATGCATGCCTCCATTCTCTGTTCTTGACAGCAGATGTGATGTCATTGGCTGCTTCATGTTCCTGCCCCATGCCTTGCACGCAATGAACGATAGAACTGTGAGCTATTCTGTGATGGGAAATGTAATTCTGTAAATATGTTCCACTTATTGGTTAATGAATAAAGCACTGTTGGCCAATAGGAAAGCAAGATGGGCAGTACTAGGAGACAAGGAGGATTTGGGGAGATGTAGGAGGAGATTCAACATGGAGGACAGAGACAGTAGAACGCCGCCCTCTCTCCGGTAAGATAGGACCATGTGGAAATAGTTATTGATAGAAATGGGTTAATATTTAAGAGAGAGCTAGCCAATAAGAAATTCTAGTAACAGGCCAACAGCATAATATCTAACACAATGTCTCTGTGTGTTATTTGCGGCTGTGGGACCAGACTGGTGGGAAAATCTGTTCTGTTTCTCCCTTGGAACAGGAAATGAAATTAAGTCACGAATCAAAGACAAAACCTTTAGAGTTACTTGTGTAACTGGGTATTTTGATTCCTCATTTAAGAATGTGTGCAAGTTTCTTATAAGAAAGGAAAACATTAAGAATTTTAACTTTGGGTTTTTATGTATTTCTCTAACAATAAATAACTGATATTGATTGATCCAAATGATAATTGTTATAAGATTATAGTAGCTGAATGGAATTTTCAGCTTTTCATAAATTTAACCATACTGACATTTCTAAATTAAAAGTTCCATTTACAATAAATTTGGGAAAATTTTAAGATGGGTATCTAACATATATGTAATAAAAACTTTGGATTATTATTTGGAATTTCTTTTTAGAGTTATTACATTTTATATAGATGAAATCTATAAAATGTATACCAGTAAAACTAATATTTAGAAATAAGACATAGACTTACTGGTTTATTAGTCTAATATGATAGATCAAATCTGCTTCTCAGTACAAGTATAAAATATTATGGCTGTCCCCATTTCTTGCTACAGCTTTTATAACTATTTTTGGGATATGGCCCTATTTCAGTAAGATTTAAACTCATTACTGCATGCAATTGGTAGAAGAGGAATTATCTGTCATCTTATATTTGACAGGATGTTCTCCTGGGCTGTGTATTTTAGGTTCAAATATAGATTCTGCCTCCTTCTGTCATTTTGAGTCTTGCCTAGATGAAATGAGTAACTAGGTAGAGAATATTGTTCTTGTTAAGTGCTATATCCATAACTACTTCTGATCTAAAATAGTCACCGATATACTCTTTTGTTTCCACACTTTAAATATTCAATTTTCTTACTATCTGTTATTTCATCTTCAGTCGATGACTAAATCTTAGATACACCATAGTTACTCTTTAGGGAAGGCGATACATTGCTTCCACGTTACCATAAGCACTGGGCATGAGTACTAGGGCAGCTGTGTTTTAAAATAAGTTTTCTATTATTAGATCTGGAATTTTAAAAAATCTACTATTTTTAACTGTCTCTTGTGGAAAAATTCTAATGACGTGTCTAAATGATGAAATCATCCCAAACTGCAAGGTGAAGGGAAAAATTGCTCTTTGTCCCTCTGTAAGTGATCAGCAATTATACTGGCAGTCAAATCTTATGCATTTTTCTACTTTGGACTTACTTCTATGTTTATGGCTTTTTTGTTTGTTTGTTTTTGTTTTTAAATCATCAGCATTGCTAAGTTTTCTGTTTGTCTTCCCTCAGCCCTTCTGGCTAACACGAGTTCTTCCTTTATTTTTGAAGACTGAAAGTACCATAAAAGGCACATCATATATAAATGAAACCCAATCTGCTTCATGCCTGCATTATAGTATTCTCTATTTAGTGATCACTCTGTTAATTTGTCATATGAATAAAAAAAACATATTTCATTGCTTTTCTACAGTAACATATTTTAAAATCTGTCCTTCACATGATTAAGATAAATCACTTAAAGGAATGAGATGGAATTTCAGTAAAAGCATGATATGGTGTAATCAAACTATCTAATAGGAAAAAAATACTTTCATTTCCAAATTTTCTAAATATATTTATAATATATATTATATATATACACGCATTGGACAGGTTAAAATTATGATAACAGAATCAGCTTCAGGATAATTTACACAGAACAGTGTTTGCAGAAACTGTTTTAATAATACTTGAAAAATCAGCATACAAGTTGTGGTAAATATTGTCAATACTAAAGTGCACCACGTGTGTAATATTAGCTCTGCAATGCCTACACTGTTTTCTTGTGGATAATAAAGACCCTTTTGCCAAGTATGCAGCAGCATTGTTTTGAGATAGGAAAATGTCACTGACTCAGAAGTTGTAGTGTTAAAAAAAAAAAAAAAAGTAAAATCAAACAACAATAAAAGAGAGTTCTGGTTACTCAGTCCTCATCTATTTAAGCTGAGTTTTATAAAACATATGACAGTTCACTGTACAGTACAATTATAGTTATTGGTCTGGAGAACACCGAACATTGGATACCTTATTGTACTTTTGTATTTGTTACATTTTAACAACAGTTTAACCCAGCTGTACATTTTTGAGATTTAACTCCCTTGAAGATGAGAATATGGACCACAATTTCAGTTCAAAAAAATGCGATTTCTGGATCATTTTTTCCATATCCCTTGCGTCTTTGTAAGTGTCAAGAAGAAAAGCAAAAATCAGATTTAGCGAATTTAACTATGGGAGCAATTTGAGGTTCTTGGCATAGATTTGAAATAAAGCAATTTGGATCTTCTATTTGAATGATATCAACATATAACAATGATTCATTCAGGTTCAGGGATAGAGAAAGTTCCCTCCAAACTAGACATAGAGTAGCATGTGGGAAATCATCCTGTATGTGGTAGTGAAGTAACCTGTACCATATGGGGTTTAATGTTAGGACGTACATTGCTGGGTGTTCATGTGTGTACACAAAACCAAATATCAGAGGAAAAAAATGGCTCCCAACATATTTTTGTGAACTCTGAGTGAAAAATATAACTACAAGTTAAGCCAACTCATTCACGATTCCTGAAGAATATAGATAATTTTAATGTACTGTATATTTTGGGGTACTATTTGCATGGTAATTATAGGATATTAACTATTTCATATTAACACTAAGATAAATGATATCTCATTTGTAAAAAACAGATTAAAGCTATTAAATATGCTCAGCATCAAATATTCCATATATCAAGAATACCACTTTTTTTTTATTTCTATTGGTTTACCTGTAGGGGACAGTAAAACACACACGACATGAAAACCAAATGTCATACTCAACGAACTCAAGCTACCATGCAAGCAAATACAGAGTCTACTATCTCTGTTACTCTATCCCACCATAAACAGAACCACCATCCTAACCTTTAATGTAAAGTTTGGATGTTCATATATGAGCTCAACAATAGTAGATGTGTCTGACATGTCATCCTGAATGGGTTTCCACTGAACAACATTTGATCTTTATCTCCATTACTGTATATTGCACGTGCTGGGTATTGCACTGAATGGAATCACTCAGCATCTACATCCCCTCTCTACGGCCTCAATGGATATGCTATTTTATCCCCAAGGCTACTACAATCATGCTTCTCCACATTATCCTCTCTTTACTAAGAATTATTAGTTTGTAATGTACCCATTGTTCCTGAGAACAGCTAGTTCCTACTCTTCTAGCTGATTTTGGCTCTGTCAATAATTCAGATAATACACAGTTAAGATTCAGAAAATTTGAAAGATGAACTACTTCTAATTTTCTTACATTTTGGGGCTCCTTGTCCTGCCAGGATAAAGCCAAATTATTTTCCCAGGGTTTCTCTGTCTTGGCTGACACTGCATTCCGTGTTAGATCACTGGAGAGACTCAGCTGTCACCCAGAATACTCATCTTGAACCTCTTAGACATTTCTTCTGGAGTTAGCAAGTTGACATAAAATCAGAGTGAACTCCATTCCTTCATCCTCTCTCTCTCGCTTCTTAAAAATCTTTCATTTCATTGGCAACTTGGAACTTCTTTTTCTGATTATTCAAATAGATTCATTTTTTTATTAAACATATTGTTCTTTAATCTCAGCAGGAAATTTTGTTCTTACCATCTGGTCAATTACTAAGAGAAGTAGAACTAATCAAGAAAAAAAATCACTAATGCTAATATTTAAAAATGAATATCAAAATAATACAAAAGAAAAAAATCTCAAGATTATTTTTTGTTTAATTCATCACTTAAATTCTGACCCTGCCATGTTGTCTATAGGTTTGAGATTAGAGTTGTGTTCCTTTAATACTGTCAGTTAGTAGTCTATGATATCAGATATGATTTTAATGAAAAAATATTACACATTTTTATTTACACTCTATCAGCATTTTAGAATAATGTGTGTTTTGAATACTGGTAAAGTTTTTTGTTTGTATTTCAAGACAGGGTTTATCTGTGTAACAGTCCTGGCTGTCCTGGATCTCAGGTTTTAAACCAGGCTGGCCTCAAACTCAATAAGATTCACCTGCCTCTGGTGGCTGGCAGCCACCACCACCTGGCTATTATTAAATTCTAAAGTCTTATAAACACTATATTATTGTGGTATATATTAAAGCATTAATTAAAAGTGTTGGCTAATATACAGCCAGGATTGGAACAACACTATATAGTGGTAAAAATATTTCAATAGTAATGAAACATTGGACATTAAAGTTTAGCATTCAATACTAAATGTACATTGTCCATTCAGCATATATTCATGGAAATTATACAAGGTAGTTTCCATATGCTTTGCTAATAAAATCCTGAACCACAGAACATGGCAGAAACTTGGTCATCTACACATGGTGCAGGCAAATTGCAGAATTCGTCCTCACTTGCCTTTAATTAACCTTCATTTCTTACCAAGGTAAAGAATACACTCGGGAGGAGGGGGGAGAGAAAAAAAAATAGAAAGGAAAACGGGGAATGCAAAGGTACTCGTTATAAAGTTAGTAAATGACATTTATGTGTTCCAAGGAAAGGTAAACTATAAAGTTGAAGATGTCAGTTGCCAACAGCTATCTTGTCCAGCTATCTTATCACATGGAAGGAAACGGCAGGCAGGCTTAAGTACACGGACTGGTTCACTATCAATCTATTTAGAAGAGTTTAGTAAAGTAAAAGCTACGGTTTAAACAAATTTAGCTAAGGTTTAGCCATGCTGAATTAATAAAGATCTAATTGTTTGCAACTTTTTAAAAATTTTGCTGAAATTTTCATACCTGGGTATTATAATTGAAGCATACCTACCACATAGTCTACCCACTCCCTTTACTCCTATATATCCATGATTCTCCCTCAAACTCATGGCTTTCAATTATTGTTGCACATATATATACATACATGCATATTCAAATATGACCTGTGGAGTCCACTTTTTATAAGTATGTGTGTAGGAAGCATGACTTAGATTAGAGAACTTCTATTCATGTTGAATGAATTTAATTCAGTGGACTTTTATTAAAAGAAGTTCTAGGCGGAAACATGGAACTAGAAAATATTACACTGAGTGAGGTAACCTAGATCAAGAAAGACACGTACCATCCATTCTTGTATTTCTGGTTCCTAGCTTCAAACCTTTGGATGTGAGTTTATAACTTGACAAAGCAAGAGAGTAAAATGGAACTATGGCTGTGGTAGTGGTGGGGTGGGGTGGGGTGGGGTGGGGATCAGAGCAGGAAGCGGCTTTAGATAGGGTGCTAATTAGTAGGACACAGGTGACATGAAAACTTTGTAATTTTAAATTTACTAATGCAACTAAAATTTCCATGAAGGTGTAGCCGTGACACTATAACACATAAATATGAATGATAGTGGACTAGTTCAAACTCTTCACATTTTGTAATATTTTTCAAGTATCAAAAGTCATTACAATCCTATTTTGTCTTTTCATTATCTAATAATGGTTTGGAAAATAATTTACGCTTTTCAAACATGTTTATATTTATAGACAAAAATGCGAAATTGTCTATCTTCAGTATGTCATATTATTCTAGCCTACAAGTTCCCAGTAATAGACCTTAGATTGTGTCTTTACGAGATTGTTTTGATTGTTGTTTTGATATCATTTAATTTGGAAAGAAATTGCCTTTCTCTGCAGACTGAAACAGTGTCATGTTATAAACGATTTCAAACTCTGATAGGGAATCAACTGATGGCTTTAAAAATCCTCCCCTCTCTTGAGATACCAGCATAAATCAGTTTTCAAATTACAGGGGTGGGATCAATCAGAGAACAATCTACAGCATGTTTAAAACACACACACATTCTTGGGTGCTTCAATAAAAAGCACACTGGACCTGAGTTCTGCCTTCCCAGAAGATGCAATTCCTTGCTGTTTCTTTTGCTTTGGGATCCTAGGACCCTGGGTGGTCCTGGCAAGAGGCCTTAATGCTCCACAAGAGAAAGGTTTATATATGAACCTCATATCGCCTTATCCCTTGTGACTACAGCTTACTTGTTTTATTAGAAAATAATTAAAATGCTCAAAATTATGTTGGAGTGTTGCCAGTTTTCCGTGGTTGCTCAAAGGGCAATGGTTTGAAAATGTTTGCAACTATGGAAACAGGAAGGGGCAAGATGCATATAAATTTATGTAAAAATAACGCCTAAATGTAATTACACAGAAAAATGTTTCTATAGTTGAAAAGTTTACTAAATAGGAAAGTAATTAAAACGCAAATTCAATGCAAGATAAATGGATTACTTGTTCAGTACTAATATTTCTGAACTTCAATTTTTGTTGACTTGCAAAAATAACTCATTTTAAAGTATTAAGAAAATTAATAACTTTTTTCCTGAGGCCAGAGTAATTTCAGAAGACAACTTTAACCAGAGGGTGGGCTCAAGTATAGCTCACACAAATAAATGCACACTATTATTAAAGCAAAAAGTATCAATCCCAATGTTTGATGGTCCATTGACCATAAAGAGGATTCCTTTTACATTCTTTGTTATACATTATACATGTATGAATATTGTTATTTTGTCAAAAATAGAGTATATTTATCAACTTCCTTATTTGCTTCTGCTTACTTTTCAATGTCCTGTAAATAAAATGAACATTCTCTATTTTTACCAAGATAATAGGATATTTAGAATCATATAATTTAAAGCACCAGAAAGGTATCAAATAGTTGTGATGGAGTTCTTGTCTTTTTCCATGATTGGAATGGGTAATTTAATAGTCATCAGGTTTCTAACACAATCAAACTGGGTTTCAAATGCACATAGAGACGACACTATCGTAACTGATCCTTATAAATTTTGATAATGAAACATAATAAATAGAAGTGAAGCAACAAAACCTCTAAGAGAAGAAATTCACATATACTCATTTGGTGAACACCTAGATACCTTACACAGTACTGCTGACTTCAGTTTCTTATTTTAAAGTTATTCAAATGACAACAGAGGAAAGAAAGTGATCAATGATCAATACTCAAATATGGCAAGCCTAAGAGAGTTTATCTACCCAATAATTTAATTTCCCAGCTCAGTCTTGATTGTGCATTCACCAGTGTGCACTTTTGTGTGCTTGTGAACACATGAAAATGAGAAGTAGTATTTGTAAATTTCCCAGTAAAACTAAAATAATGTAATTCAATTCTGTGACTTTGTTTGCAAAGGGAAAACATGCCTTTTCCAGAAACAATTGCAGTCTAGTCATCCATAAGCTATTTGAAGCCAGTGTTGGCCACAATGGAATATATATATATATATATATATATATATATATATATATATATATAAATAATATGTCCTAGCATGGTTGGAGTAAATGCATGAATGATATCTTGTAACAGGTAGTTTTCTTCATACCCAGCACGGAGCCACACACAGAGAGATGCAAATGCCTCAAAATGAAAAGACAGTTATAGGGAGACACGGAGGCATGAAAGCTGAGTTCCACCACTGAAAAGTCATGTACTGGGCCTCAATATTGCAGACATTATCTTCTGTGCCACACCTTTGGAGGTGATATTACCTGAACATGACAATTGTAGATGCCATTGTCGTCGACCTCACCATTAAAGTTACTGTCATCTGGATTGTAGTGTTAGAGTCTCTCATCTGGACATCCGCATTAGAGATGTTCCTATTTGAATCATTGCTAATGCTATAGCCTGGGTATTATCCCTCTAAGGATCTCTTGTAATGTTCAATTGAGTGTCACATTTACAATGCTACCATTTATACTGTGCCAATAGAATCCTCTTCATCTCTCTGGCCTTGACTTGTGTACTTTATCAACTGAGATTCACATTAGAGACGACATGCTTTGCATACCACAATTCTAGTAGTCATGAGATATACCATACAAAGATGCTGTCACAGTTACTGTTCTATTGCCATGAAGAGGCACAAGGACCGAAGCATTTTATAAAATAAAAAGCATTTACTTATGGCTTCCTTACAATTTCAGCAGGTTAGTTCATGACCATCATGGCATGGAGTGTGTTTGTGAGCAGACACACGCGGTGTTGGAGAAGTAGATAAGAGTTACATCATGATCTATAGGCATCACAGGCATCAGGTAGATAAAGAAGTACAGGGTGTGGCTGGGATTCTGAAACCTCAGATCCAATTACCACAGATACATACCCTCCAACAATACCACACTTCTTAATCCTTCTCAAAAAGTTCCACTAACTTTAAACCAAGCATTCAAGCATATGAATCTATGGGGGCAATTTCCTTCACACCACGACAGATGTCATTGTTTTGTCTTTATAGTGTTATCACACATTGGCATCACCATTATAAATGTCATTGCCTGAATGTCGCTATTAGCTATTAGAGATCCACAACTAATCACCGGGATGAGCTCTGGGAATCCAGTAAAAGAGAAGGAAGAGATGTATGAGCAAGAGAGATCAAGATAGCTAATTTTCTACTGGGGTTGTAAAAGCACATGCTATATAACTTGCCAAGTCATCTCATTAGTGCTTTTACCCCTTCTCCCCAATTCACAAATGCTAAGAAACCAGATTAATCTATAGTTTTGAATGATTTGTCTCCTGGGTCATTAATAATTCTTAACTGAAAATTGAAACCAGTGAATGCCATACTAAATAGAAATAAATTATGATTTAACTATAGAAACACCAAGTTGAGAATCAGAGATGTCTTTGGAAAACAAACACAAAAGGCAGACCCTAATGAGTACCTGTGAGTTGCACAACACAGGCCACTTAAAGATACTGTGGAAGAAGATCTGAAGGAATGTTTGAGAGTTTCCAAAACCGATCTTAAGATTACAAAGTCTTTTAAAACTTCTATAAGTCATGATAGTCTATGACAATAAATACTGACACATATGGTTTTTCTCTTCCTAGGAGACAAAGTAGAATTTTCTTTATGTCAGGATTTTTATCATTTTGAAATATATTCTAGATTTATGTTCTAAACCACTTTGTTTAATTAAACATGTTTGGGGATCAGGGAGTGAACTAAAAAATTCTTTTTGTAGTCCTTTGTAGTCCAAGACTTAGAATTTGCTGAAACTTTTGACCCTTTAGGGAAAAGAGAGAAAGTACAGTGTTTTATAATATTATATGATTGCAAATTACTTTTTTAGGAAAATTTATTATCCCAATATACTTTGTGAAACACAATTTTAGAAATGAAAATGTATAGGTCAGTCCAAGAACACAACATATGGGATTCTTTAAGAATAATATACAGCATTATACTTCCTAGCATACCATCAGTTTTCTCTGCCACTTTGCATGGGGAAAGACACTGCAAATAAACATGTTGCCATATCCATGTAGTATGTGAAACTTTAACTTCCACATATTTCAAAATGTGAGATATATTAATTCATCAATTTTACTTTCAGAAATTGAATTATCGTATGTACATATACTTTTAGATTTATCCACCATACATGCTTGTGTTATATAATTTTGTTGTGTTGAGCCTTAGTTTTAACTAAAATTATTAACCGAATTTTAGATCTACAAAGTTCAGAAAGACATGTCATGTTTTACTTTATTTTATTATGCAAAGTCTTTTTATGTTGTCTTGGTTGTTCTATAATTTGTTCTAACTCAAAGAGAGCCACCTAAGTTCAGGGATTAAAGTTATGAACCAATACACCCAGCAGAAAAGCATATTTTAAATTTGGTATATTCACTCCTTTATATTGCAAAAATTGACAGTCTCTCAAAGACAGTCCTTGATTTAACTCAAAATGTGGTTGCAGCATTGAAAGCACTGATGACATACTGAGTTTCTTACTTGCTAAAAGTAAGCAGAAAACATTTTTATACATATTCAAGTATATAACTGAAACCCAAGTGGAAGACACCTTGCTGGCATTACTGTCCAGTTGTATGAGCTATTCTATTGATGGATTTACATCTCTCAATCACATCTGCAGCAGCCAATGTCATCAAATATTAAGATGGTTGAAATACGCATGTCTTCTTTGCTCTCATTTGGTCTCTATACATCTATGTCTGCAAAGCATTTAAACATAATTGAACCACAACATTTTCTTCCAACAGCCTTTACAAAAACTAGCTTAATACTTCATACTGATGCAATAAAAATATTATTACATTTCCCGTCGCACCTCAGCATTAGAATCGCACATGCTATATAAACACTCTTTTATTGAAATGATTAATCATCTGGAAAGAAATGTGAGCCCGGCGTTTCTTAGAAGGAAATGTTGAGCTGTCAGTCTGAGCAGGGAGAAGGAATTATCATTACACTGACTGCAACTGAGGTGCGTTTTCTGCTTTTTTATTCTCTGTTTATAATTTTAGACCATGCTTTACAATATAAAGATATACTTTTATGTGACTATATTTTCATTGAATTTGTTTCCTATGTAATATATTTTGATCACACTGCCACAGTGTCTGTGAGTTCATGTATACTTTTGTCCTCCTCTGTCTGGAAGACAGTGTTCCCTTAGTTCTATTTATCACCTCTGTCTCTTACACTCTATTTCCTTTCTTTCTTCTTTTTTTAAAAATAATTTCTGTTCAATTTAAAAACAATCCTATTTTACATCCCAATCCTTGTTCCCTCTCCCTCCTGCCTTCTACTCCCCCCAACACCCCCATACCTATGCCCCCATCCACTCCCCAGGGAGGGTGAGGCTTCCCATGGGGGATCATCAAAGTCTGTCACATCATTTGGGGCAGGACCTAGGCATTCCCCCATGTATCTAGGCTGATAGAGTATTGCTTCATAGGGAATGGGCTCCCAATGTCCATTTGTACACTAGGGATAAATACTGGTTCCACTGCCAGAGACACCACAGACTGCCCAAGGCCCCAAATGACACCCACGTTCAGGGGGCCTGGTTCTGTCTTATGCTGGTTCTGCCGCTCTCAGGGTGGGGACCATGAGCTCCCACTTGATAAAGTCAGTTGTTTCTGTGGGTTTCCCCAGCAAGGTCTTGAAACCTTTTTTCATCACACTTCTCTCTTTACACTGGATTACAAGAGTTTGGTTCAGTGCTTAGCTGTGAGTCTTTGCTTCTGTTTCCATCAGCTACTGGATGAAGGCTCTATGATGACATTTAAGGTAGTCATCAATCTCATTATAGGGGAAGGGCATTTCTGGTGGGAATGCAAACTTGTACAGGCACTATGGAAATCTGTATGGCAATTTCTCAGGAAAATAGGTATCAGTCTACCTCAAGAGCTGGCAATTCTACCATTAGGCATATACCCAAAGGATGAACATTCGTATAATAAGGATATCTATTTAACTATGTTCATAGCAGCAATATTTGTAATAGCCAGAATCTGGAAGCAACCTAGATGCCCCTCAACTAAAGAATGGATAGAGAAAATGTGAAATTTACATAGTGGAGTACTACTTGGTGAGAAAAACAAACAAACAAACAAAAAATGAAATCTTGAAATTCACAGGCAAATGGATGAAACCAGAAGAAACCATCCTGAGTGAAGTAAACCAGACATAAAAAGAAAAATATGGTATGTGCTCACAACCCTAGAGAATCTAGGAAACAATGAGGGACCAAAGAGAGGTATACATGAACTCCCTGAGAAGGGGAAAGGGACAAGATCTCCTGAGTAAATTGGGAGCACAGGGGTAGTGGGAAAGAAAGAATAAAGCGGAGAGGAAAAGGCGAGGGGGGAGAAGAACATGAGGGATCGGGAAGGGGGAGTGGGGGGAAGAACAGAGAAGGAAAGCAAGGAAAGAGATGCCTTAATAGAGGGAGCCATTTTGGGCTTAACAAGAAACCCGGCACTAGGGAAATCCCCAGGGATCCACTAGGATGACCCCAACTAAGAATCTAAGCAACAGTTGAGAGCCTCTTACTTTTTTACTGCCTCTTCTTCTGGATAGATCATTGGGCCTTTTATGCAAGGCTTTGATGGAGATATCACATTTAGGACTAAGTGCTTCAAAGTATCTCACTTTCTCCACCATGTCCCCACATGTGCATGAGTTAGTTCCCATCTACTGTGGAAAGAAAGATCAGCGATGAGGGTTGAATGAGGCAGTTTTCCATGGGTATAGAATAACACTGAGAGTCATTCCTAGCTGGGCAGCTGTGGCACATTCTCTTAATTCCAGCACTTGTAGGGCAGAGGCAGGTGGATCTCTGTGCATCTGAAGCCAGTCTGATCTACAAATTGTATGTCAAGACAGCCAAGCAACACAGAAACCCTGTCTCAACCTCCCCCACAAAGAGTTATTTTATTGCTATGTTCCTTCATCAAAATAATAATAGATGCCCCCTCCCTCCATGAGCACTACTTATCTTGTCTCTGGTTCTGGGCCACTTAAGCAGGATCAGGTATGAGTTCTATGTCATAGAGTAAACCTTTAATCCAATCAATAGCTGGTTAATTAGTAAGAAAGTATAGAGCTTACACTTAGGCATCCGTTCAACCTGTCCATGTTCAATGGAAGTAAGTATTGTTATCAGCAACAACACCCTATCATCAGGTTGGAGAGAGCAACCAATACCCTTCGTAATAGCCTCTGATGTTTGAGGTGGCAGATGGTTCAAGGAACACGTTTACTCAATGCCACAACAAAAAGTAACTCATTCTCACAGCAAATGCCAGACAGTAGAGGCTGGGCTGGTAGCTAGCTTCTCTTTCCTAAGACCAGGGTTCTATCCCCAGGATCTAGTTGTTGTAAACACATTTTATATTAAAACGATCCACTACTAAAACAGAATTTTATCGGAAAATACTGGGATATGTGAAAGCTGGGTTTCGTCTCATGTAATCTGCATTAGGAAATCTAAACAACTCATCTCAATTCATACCTTTTAAAAGAATAGAAGACATGTTGGTATCTTTTTGGTTACAATAAGAGCTTTAAAGACACATTATAAGCAGTGAAATTATTAGCAAAATATAAAAGGACAGAACTGATTTTATGCTTTAAAAGGTTACGAACCAGCACATAATTTGACCCTCCCTAACTGCTGTAGGCTGCTCTGATTTACTCATGATAGCATAGTGATAAAGCCCTATCACTGAAGATACTATATCCTTTTGTCACGGGACATAAAGGAATCAAGCCAAAGCTGAGACGAAAACTTCCACCCCATTTGCTAAACTTAAAAGTACTAGAAGCTGCTTTGCAAGTTGCCAGAGAGAGGCCAAAAATCACCAAAACTTTCCCCAGCTACAAATGTTTTAACCTGTGAGGAGGCAGGCTGTCCTCTGGTGCAGTAGTAGCATGACTGGTATCAGAGTGTGGTGACTTGAGTAAGAAAGTCCCAGATACATCTGCCATTGGTCCCAAGTTGGTAGATTGTTTGGAAGGAGTTAGAGAATGTGGCCTTTCTGGAGGGGACTGAGTCACTTGAATGGGCTTTGAGGTTTCAGTTACCCACATTACCAGTGAACTCTCTCTGCCTCTCAATCTGCCTTGGGTTTGTGGACAAGATGTATGCTCTCAGCTATTGATTCAGTACCATGCCTACCAGCATCTTGCCATGTTTCCTGCCAGGATAGTCATGAACTCTTACCCTCTCAAATGATAAATGAACCCCCAATAAACTGTTCCTTCTGTAAGTTTCTCATTACAGCAATGGAAACCCATGATAGGGGTAATCAATCACTTTGTGATTAAACATGAATCTCACTCAGGAGGAGAGCCCTCAGTCCTGGTTCTTTAAACTTTATCAAGAGCCCACAGCTGAGGAAATCATAAACCATTATGAAAAATCTGATGCTTTTGCTTAGCTGTATTGTTCTAGTGCCAAACTGCCTTCTAAACCTTCATGTTTTTATCCATAGATTAGTGGTGAATCAAGCCTTAAACAGAGACATTTCCTACAATACAAACAGGTAGTGTTGAAACCCATAACTGGACAAAGTGCCAAGAATAAGCAATGATGGAATACTGGGTCCTAACAGGACTGGCCATATCACCTGCTTCATGCTCAAGAAACACATGGGAAGACAAGGAGCTAGAAATATATGAGCCTGAAAATGTAGGATATGTACAACCAAGAGAAATAAATCTTCGGGATATATATATATATATATATATATATATATATATATATATATAACCATTTCATGCATTAAAAATCATGCTATGGTTATCTGTATAAGACCTAAATATATTGGACCCCACAATATTTTATCATGAATAGGGGAGGGACTCATGAGGCTCCATCCTTCCCTGAAAGACTATTGGCATTTAATCATTGTTGTGGGAGGGGTTGTCAGTTTCTTTGATGGTATAAACATGTCCATGCAAGACACTCATAGGATTGCACACAGATGAAGTGTAGAAAGAGGATTGTTAGCAAAAGAGAATAAAATAATTCCAGTGGGAGAGGGGAAAGTAATGGAGCATGAAAAATATTAAAATTCTCTATGTACATGTATGAAGCCGTAAGACAGTTAATAAGTAATTAAAAACAGATGAACAAAAACATTACAGAGAGAGCCGCACATAGGTAATAGTTGGGTAAAGCCCAGTTGGTAGGGCTGTGGTATGCCTTTCTTGCAATGCTGCTAATTAAACACAGCACCAGTTTCTCCAAATGTCTCATTTGGGGACTTGAAAGACAGCACAGTGATATCAATGCTTAATTGAACTATCTGTAGACCATCTCCCTTTCTTTCCATGGAACATCCAGGGATTTAAACCTCCACATACAGAATTAGACAATTTGAATTATAATACAATACTCAACTGTCAGATTTTCCATCTAAATATAACTTCTCAGCTATGCTCACACACTAGGGCATGGTATACTACAAGAATTTGAGTTAGGAAAAAAAATCATACTTCAAGCTATGCTTACATCGTAAATGTATGACTTGCTATAAATGTATTTAAAATGGGGCCCAGTTAGCATATCACAGCCTTACTTAATTTAACTCTATGCATTTTCACATCCATGTGTTCAGGTTTTGATATATTTCCATTGGAAGAGAACAAGAGTATAATCAACTTCAGGAGTCAGCTCAGCACAAGAGATTCTGCATACCAAAAATATTACCTCATTTTTTTTCAATCTAATGTATTGACACATAGAATTGGACACAAAGTTTCGCCCCTAACCAAGGAGCTATTTGCAATTGAAAGATGCTAGAAGAGGAAATGTGAGTTATTCCCAGTGGTGTGATATCAGCTTTATCAACTACAGTCCAGGGCAAGTCAAATATTCAAGAATATTTCACCAATATAACACTTTTCTTTATTTTATTTTTGATTCCTTTTTTTAAAATTCTTTTTTGCTTTTTGTTTTTTGTTTGTTTTTATTTTACAAAGAAAAAGAATATCATGGTTGGGTGGATAGGAAAGGAAAGAATGTTGGAGGAGTCGAAGAGAAATTAATATGACAAAAATATATGAAAAATTCAAATAATTAAAAATTTATTAGTTTCATTAAAAATTTTAAGTAATTTTCTAGCTTTATAGATGTTATCTGACTGTTAAATCAGGGTAAGGCGGAAACCCCTAAGACATAGGACTTCTAGAAGTCTACCTTTAATAATTTTGGAAAAATATATAAACAGATAATAAATAGGGCAAAAATAAATTCAAATATTAAATTTAAAGCATACAAATATACTTAAACCTTAACAGAGCAAAGGATGTCACCATCATACATAGGGTATAATTATCACATACAAGTAAAGGAAATAAAATGAGATGCTACTTCTTTATTTATTTATACACCTGTATGGTGATATATTGTTAATTATCTAATAAGGCCACCGAAGGTCAGAAAAGCAAAGCAGCCAGCCAATAGCTCTTCCCTCTACCAAGGCTGAAATGGAGATCGTCATTGTGATTGGAAATTGAATCTCATATGAGATTCTTTTTCTTCATATACCTCTCTGGTACTGGGATTATAGGTGTGAGCTCTGTTATTCCTTTAGACTGATTCATTCTTGTGTAGCTCAGGGTGGTCTTGGACTCACAGAGATCCATCTGCCTCTAAGTCCTCAGATTAAAGGTGTGTGCCATCACTCCCCAGCTTCTATAGATGTGGCTAGCTTTGAATTCTTCTCTTTAGTGGCTTTATTATATCATAAATAATGTAACACCACAATTCCCCTTTTTTTGTCTAATGCAAAAAGGCTATAACTAATATAACAAAAGCCATATACAATTAGTACAATTTCTAGATACAATATATACAGGCAATAAGTAAATCAACAATGTCTAATTCATTTTCATTTAACTATACTCCATAATCAATCTATCTTATCTTGGTGATTTCAAAGTGTTGTACTTAATTTAACTTTTTATTCTAATTTACATTATCAAATTATCTTTTAATGTCTCTCAACCTTTAATACTTCAAATTTCTTTAGTTAGTTTCTTTTGTGTTGAGACAGGATAATCATGAGTTTGTGGCCAACAAGGGCTATCATAAAACTCTTTGGTACTCATAAAAGAAGTGTAGACTAATTTAATTTTGTTTAGTTGTCAAAGCCATTTGACAAATGAACAAAGTTTTGATTTTGGCAAGGGCATAAAATATTGAAGGAAATGATAATATGGTGTTAAAGAAGGGGTCCACCTATTCTCGGTTACCAGGCTTTGGTGAAATAAATCATATTAAATATTGCCATGCTTCATTTTATCACCTCTGTGTCCATATACAAACTTATTTTTCAGATCATACACAGTTTTCAAAAGGGTTCATTGAAATAGAAGCTATATACATGTTTTGAAAATTACCTCAAACATACTTTTTGCATAACCATTAATTGGGTGTATCTTGCTGATGCTGGCATATGAGAAATAGATTTGGCTAAAGGAAGAGATCCCTGGATCAATTAACCTCTGATTGAATAAATTAATTCTTGTTCTGTAAGATTGTTTTTTTTAATCAGAGCCTTTATCAATGCTTAAGAAGTCATCAAATATCTTGAATAAATTTGTCTACAAATTTTATCAATTGTTTTTACACGTTGCTTGAACATATCCTAAATGATGTTTCTTCATTAATCCATGAATAGATAAGTTCCACTTCAGCACTTCTAGGAATTGTAAATGCTGAATTCTGTATCTTTAGATTCAGGAAAGCATGTATGTCTGCTGCATCCTGAAGTCACACAGTTTTATAGTTATATCTACTACATAGAATTATTGGTAACCTTGAACAACAAAATATATATTTGGGCAGTGCCTAATATAAAATTAACTATCTCTGAGGATATTTTTCCCATTGATCCCTTTCTCATCTTGACCACAGTTTCTTCTTCCTCTACTCCTCTTAGACCCTTCCCCCACCATCTCTCTTTCCAAAGTCCCCTTCTCCTCCATTTCATGAGAGAGAGAGAGAGAGAGAGAGAGAGAGAGAGAGAGAGAGAGAGAGAGAGAGAGAATGCTTCTCAGGGATAAGGGTAATTCTTAATGGTATTTGCTATATTTTCTTCTAAACTAGATCAGATAAAACCCATGTATGTGAGAGAAATCATATATCTGGATGCATCTACTCTCCAGAAATAGAGCAATACATTGTCAATCAGGAACATGCCTTATGAGTGGCTACAGAATTGTTGGACTGCTCATGACATTAAGTCCATAATCATTTCCAACACTAAAAGGCAAATTATAACTTTAGACAAATGACTACACAGAACCAAACCAAAAAGTCTAATTTCAAGTTTAGTATCCAACTCGAAGGGCTACTAACAAAGAGCAGATGTAATAAGAAATACTTTTCCAACTCAAAGGAATATCCTGCTCTCATGGTCAACGTGATCAGAGAAAGAAATGTTAAATAAGTAGAATGATCCCAGCTACAGGAATGAAAGTAGTTAGCAACTCTTTTCTTCTCAGGAAAAGCAGAACAAGAACAATTGAGTGTAGTTGGCAAGGTGAGAACATGGCATTGAAAGAATCGTAGACTACCACACTGTAGACATCCATAAAAGACTGGCTGCCTCAGTACCCCGGGTTACTTAGACAACTCCTGTTGTTAACAGAAGAATGGGCTACATGAACTAACCCTACTTTCTCTTGCTTCCTGATGATTTCATAGTTGTGCTTTAAGAGCCTAGTGGGAAGACACCAAAAATACCTCATGGAAAGAGATGGTTTCCTGCCTTCGACAACCATAAAATATATCAAAGGGGTAGCTGGGTGTTTTTGTCAAGGTGTGTAGATCCAATTTACATTTTGCTACCTAAGGTTCCATTACTAGTTACTAGAAAGAAAAAGTTCACCAAAGAGTAAAAATTCTACTCAAATTATGTGTTTGGGAACAAGAAATAATTTTGCATTAAAAGCTACAAGTCAGCATAGCACCCTGTAGTTTAGTTTCTTAGGAAAGCAGCATGCTTTGTTCCCTTTGAAGCCTCAGTAGCTGCTCACTTCTTAGAAAAGGGTAAATAGCAGGGAGACGCAGACGCTTCTTGGTTATTAAATGCGATTGTCTGCTCTTTGCAGCATTTTGGCCTGCTGTTTTTTGTTTGTCTGTTTTGTTTTTTTCTCATTTTTTAGGGATATCTTCAATGTTGCAAATCTTACTATTCATCAGTAAATACCCCCATTGGTAAGTATGGATTTTTTTTTATGAAGGCAGATATTCCTTTAGTATTAGATAGGAACCATAAACAACCTCATGATTGTGGAAAAAATATTATAAAGTACTATACAAGACAGACACCAAATACCCAAGCTGTACAAAAACAGAATACGAGTGCTGAACAAACAGAGGAACCAAAAGCCCTACCCTTAAAATGGCTAACAGAGGAACCTGTCTGGGTAGGGCAATGGCCTATGACCTCTGAGAAGTTAGAAGCTTTAGAAAACCTGTTTCATGAACAGCTTAATGCTGGACATATCGAGGAATCAACTAGCCCTTGGAACTCTCCTGTATTTGTTATCAAAAAGAAATCTGGTAAATGAAGAATGCTTACAGACCTGAGAGCCATCAATAAAGTTATCCAGCCAATGGGCTCTCTACAGCCTGGAATGCCCTTGCCTTCTTTGATACCCAAAGAATGGCTTATCATAGTTATTGATGTAAAGGATTGCTTCTTCCCTATACCTTCAAAAGAACAAGATAAACAGAAATTTGCCTTCATGGTAACTAATTACAATAATTCTCAACCAATGAAGAGATATCAATGGAAGGTTTTGCCATAGGGAATGCTAAATAGCCCCACCCTTTGCCAATATTTTGTACAAAAACTGATGGAAATAATTTGTAAACAGTTTCCACAAGCCATAATCTATCATTACATGGATGACATCTTGTTAGCTGACTCTAAAATAGAAATATTAGAAAAAAATGTTTGAGAAAGTAAAGGAAGTTTTACCTCACTGGGGATTACAAATTGCACCTGAAAAAATACAAAAAGGAGAGTCAAAAGTGTGGACTGAGAGGGAAGAACGCCAGCCCCTCTCTCCGGTAAAATAAGAACACGTGGAAATACTTAGATTAATAGAAATGGGTTAATATTTAAGACAGTGCTAGCTAATAAGAAATGATATTAACAGGCCAACAGAATTATATCTAATACAGCATCTCTGTGTGTTAACTGGGGCTGGCGCAGCAGGGGTCCCAGGCTGGCAGAAAAACCTTACTCATAACACTCATACTTAATTTGCTCTTTTCTGACAGATGAGGAACAGTCTGATAGAGCTGGAACATGACTTACAATAAAATCTGAGACTCATTCATGACAGACATCTTCAATGTTTAAACCTTATTAGAGTTTGACTGTCTTGAATTCTAGTATCTATGGTTCAGATGAGCATTTTCTTAACATGCATTATTATTAGCATGATGTTTTCAAAATGATGATGCATTCTTAATATTTATATTGTGTTTCCTTTGATGCCAAAATAATTTTGGTGTAACTTCCTAGTTATTAAGTAAAATCATACAGTCATGTGGTTTATACTCTATTCTGAATTGACCAGAAACAACAAACAGCTCGTTTTTTCTGTAACCCTTTATTAACTCCACTTTTTAGTTTAAATGTACTTTTACATTAGTTTGTTACTATTCTATTTCATGCTGTTTGTGGACCACACTAAAAAAGGTCTGTATTTGGCTAATTTCTTTGTCCATTTGTATTACATTAGCAAACTGTAAAATCTGTTATTTTTATTTTCCTTCTGAAGCAATTCCCTTCAGCATTTTTGTTTTTTGTGGCTCTTTTATGATATCTGTAAGGACTAAGGTTTTTCCTCCCACCACTGGTCTGGTCCCGCTGCCATGCCAGCCCCAAATAATACAGTGAGAATCTGTATTTGATATAATGCTCTTGGCCAGGTACTAGTTTCGGGGCCGGCGGTTCTGTTCTCCACTAATTTGGACATGCAGTCCTATGTGTTTGCAGGAGACAAATAATAGAAGACTGCTGGACCTTGTTAAGTCAGGGTAAGACAGCCTTCCTACCTCCCTGCGGTTGTTGTGGTCTGTCAAGTTCTCTTGGCCTTAGCCAAAACTGGGTGTACCAACGTTGCTGTGAGAACTAGGGTGACTGTCCAGGTGGCTTACTGTTTCTGTCCTTGCTGCACCTTTGGGAAGTTGCCCATCTGCTCTTCCTGTCTACCCTAGTATCATTGTTTTCCTTCTCAGGTCTTGATGAGGTTGAAGATTAAAGTATCACAACTATTATTCTCTCTTCCTAGTTAGATATATTAGGTTACTAGACTTAAGTTTTCCAGCTTAGGACAACACTATTGTAAACTCTGTTATGCCTAGGACTAGATATGTGGGTTGTTTTGTTCTCGATTTTCCTATTCTTAGTGCACACTTGTTATTCACTGTTTTGTATATAGTTTTGTATCAAGCCTAAATATTTCTTTAGACTAAAAGGGAAATTGTAGGGGATATTCACTTTGTCTCCTTCTGTGGCACTGACCATGCCCATTGTGGGGTGGAACCAGGGGTGGAAGTGACCTGTGGAACTAGGTCTGAGGAGGAGCTGGGGAACGCTCTCTTGCTGGCGGGATGTGGACAAGAGAGCATCCAGTGGAATTTCCTGGTGTTCATCTTTCTAGGTTGTAAGTTATTTCTCCCTGAATAAACATCTATTCGGCCTATTTGTTTATCCTGATCCTTATTTAACCGCAATAGAGATCTGTGTTCATTTTTGTAGTCTTTTCTTTCAAGGACAATCGACGGACTCCTCTAAGGTGTGTCCCTGGAGTAGTACCTGAAGTTTTGGTGACTTTCCAATACCTTCACTGGAAACTGGACTTCTACCATTTCATTACAAGATCTATGATAATTTTTCAAGGACTCAACAAAAACTCATCCCCAGTAGAAAATTTAAAAAAAACTATGAAAGGTGATTGGCATTCCTATCATATTTTAGAGCAGTAGGTGAGAATGTTGGGAACAAACTCTGCTATTAGAAAATACCCCTGGAAAGGAAATTTTAAAGGATTCAGCAGTATCTCTGATCCCTTTGTCTGCAATTGCTAGGATTGCTGGATTTGTTCTTACAATTAAAATTAAACACTAGTCTTTTCTTCAAACATAAAGTAAGCATGAAATAAATTATAAGGTGTTTTATTGTATGGAATGGTACCATATATGAAATTAATAGTTGCTGGAACTGCCTGATTTACTCTCAGCTAAGTTGGTGGCAGTCAATTCAACTAGAACAGCAATAGCATTTACCTAAGAATTAACCTCATATCAGTCCCTCCCAATCCAGACAAAAGGCAGCAGACAGCCTTGAGCACGGTCTCCAAGGTAAGCTATACTTAAGTAAGGCACTTTCTAAAGGAAACAACATCCTTTAACTACTCTTTATCTCTCTCAAATTCAATAGTCAGAAAAATACACATTTGTTTCATTGAGTAACTAATTACTGAGCGGTGGTAAAGAAGATGAAATACTATAGACAACCAAATCTATGATTAAAACAAAGGAACAGAGAAAGGTGTTAGAATTCATATTCAAAGCTACATTCTGGAAATATAATTTCTCATTGTATTAATTCTGTTTCTTTTTTCTTCTCGATAGTAGGGAAAATCCAGCTATTAAAGAGTGTTTAGTCTTTTATCTTTAAAGTTTGTCCCTTTCATTTAACATTTGATGTATAAAATCAGATCTATTCAAAATAACATGAAAAGAATTTAGTTACAGAAAGTATATTCTAGACATCATTAAAATAAGTCATATCTTGATCTTGTCGTATATTGTGAAATGTCTGATAACACTCATGAATTTGTTAAAACTTGTAAACCAAAAACAAAAAAAAATGGAATAAAATATCTAAACTTAGATGTAACCAGAAAAGTAAATAATGAAATACATAACAGGAACTGAGTATGACTAAGTCATCCACCTGAACAGCAATAACTCTAAAAGTACAGTGCGGTTTTCAGAAGCAAATTCTTTTGCAAACTTCCAATTATGATGGAAGTCCATAATTTTTCAGCATTTTAATGAAAACAATTCCTTTGGCTTATGATTTTCTTCTGTGCAAAATATGAAGGAACCTGAGATTATGCACATTACTAAAGCTTGGGGCTTCAATTTCTAAGCCATAGCAAATAACAGGGAGCTTTCTACATCACTGTCTAGAATACTGGCTGTATTTCTCACCAGTGAAACAAAACACGGGACAGGGAGCCACTTAGAAGAGAAAGAGTTCATTTTGTCTCATGGCTTCAAGGTACTTTTCATCATGGTATGTGTATTGGATAATTTTCCTGTTACTGTATCTCAGCAATGTAAGAAAGAGTTTATCTGAACTCTTTGTGTGAGAAGGGTTATACTCCATTATGATGGTAAACGGAAGATTGCAGTGAAGACCATGGTAGGAGAATGGGGTCATATTTTTGTATCAATCAGGAAGCAGGGAATAGATACAATGTGGCCTATAAACATTCTGTGTTGACTTCCAGTTACCTACCTCCTCCTATGAGTTTCCATCTTCTAAACCTTCACAAACTTTTATGACAATGCAATCAACTAAGGAGAAAATACATAAATGCTTGAACCTTGGAGGACATTCCACATTGGAACCACAGCAGCAATGGCAGTGTGATGATTCCCATCTCCTCCAGTCTCAATAGCAACGGAAGCAGAGAAATAGGAATGTAGGTGATTCACGGTATTTCTCCTTTTTCACTTTCTATTAAGTTTGAGCTGAGCCCATGGAATTATGCCAACCACACTGAAAATATGTCTTCTCTGTCCAGCTAAACCTCCCAGAAAACATTCTAATTCATTTGGAAATATATGTTCTAGATGATTCTAAGTCTAGTCAAGTTGACAACAAAGATTAACCATTACATCTTCAAAGTATTTTTTTACTCATAATGATAATGAGTGAACATCAATTTACTTTGATGAATCAAAAATCTGTAACTTTTCACTTAACATTGTCAAACTAGTACCTCCAAAAGAAACCAGAAAACAGAAATTATCAAGGAAAACAGATTTGTGTCCATTTCAATTTATTTTACCTTGCCCCACCCCCGTGGTTATGGTCATCTTGCAATTTATGAAAACCATAAAATGAGGTAGAGCACATTTGTCTCTACTAGAAGGATTAACTGTTTCTTTCCTGTGCACATGGAACCCTGGTGGCCTCTGATGTGTGTGCCTTCTCTGCTAGAAAGACAATTCACATTCAAATCCAGGCATATAAAATTGAGTAGGCATGCTAACTGATCAGAAATGATTCTGAAGTGTTTTATTTATGTGACGATACATATAGGACTCTTATCCCTATTCTGAGCCTTCAATGTTCTTTATCTCTAGAAAAAAAATTGATAGATGTAATTCAAATATCTTTGTTTGGGAAGTCACCTTCAGCATCAGCTACAACTTCTACATTCTTCTACATCTAAGTAAAAAAAAAATGTTTATATCCTTTAAGGTATTTTTTAAAAAAAAAAAAAACTTTATTTTATTAGTGTGAGTGATCCAACTATTCTGCCTTGTCTCTGTTTATTGATATTTTGTCTTCAACATAGTCTGTTCCACAGTATCCTGTGCATTATTACACTGAATTACCTAACAGGGTAACTTAATGCTGCAATAGTGACATGGGTGACCTGGATAACCAACCAGTCTTTTACTGGCTCTCAGGCCCACTCCAGAGGAAGAATATATGTCTAGTCAAAACGTACAGCTAGGGAGGTCACAAGCCCTGTGAGTTGACCTAATATCATTTTGCTAAAGGAACGCATAGTTAAACTGCAGACTTAATGCAACTCTCACAGTTAGTACCAGAAGCCTCTATTGGTATTAGATGTTGTTAATGCAAGGACTTGAATGGTAAAATGCTGAAACTAAGTAACCATTAATTACTTAGCTCTAAACAACAACAACAAAAAAACTCATATCAACTCCTCTGAATCTGAGGAAAATTACAGAGGAGATGATGAATGACTGGGTGAGTGACGCACGATGAGAAATCAAGCGAAGCCCCGTCTTGTGGATTTGACATGGTCATAGCAGCCATGAACATAAAGAACCTAGGTCTGTCTGCACACGGCTACACAAAAGGACGGAGGAAAATGGTGAGAGACGTAGAGATGGAAAGGGAAGGAAGGAAAAGAGAGAAAAGGGAAAGGAAAGGAGAGAGAGGTAATAGTAAGAGGGTGAATAGTTTGGAGAGCAGAGTTCAGTTGTGAATCAGACGAGAGTGAGGTCGGCTGTGCATCTGAGGGGTGGACAGGATCGCTGTACATTTTGGAAAGTATGAAACTGTCAAATCGTTTAAAAACTCATTACGAAAATATTCAAGCGTGCTGTAAATGTCAAAAAGATAACTTTCCTGAGAGAAGAAGGGAATCCAGTGTCTCTTCAGCATTCCCTGCCTCATCTGTTCTGTGTTTCTCATCTATTGTCAGCATTTTCATCTCTGACACTTGAAAGCATTCTCTACCCTTTGATTCTTCCCTTGGATTCATGTGTAATTTTCAGCATGAGGCTCACACATCCTCATATTCTCTGCCTTTGAAATGTTCAAACACTATGTATGAATCTCATCTCTTAATTTGTATCCCAGGAAATTCCTTCTGCTATGACCAAGATTGCTTACCAAGTCCCCTTCCAGTCTACACTCTCAACTTGAAGAATCAAAGTAGCAGCAGGAATCCCTTGGTTCCTGTTAATCTTTAATGTTTTTTGCTTTGTGGTGTTGGGAATCTATACCCGCAATGGCCTTGAATGTTCTAAGCACGTATACAACACTGAGCTTTACCCCCTCCCCCAATCTCTGCCCTTTATTCTTACCTGTCAAATTACTGTTCTTCTATTGCTGGGAATAGGAACTATAACCGAAGCACCCTATGAAAGAAAGCAGTTAATTGGGGGCTTCCTCACAGTTCCAGAGGGTCATTGACCATTACAGATAGGACCAAGGCAGCAAGCAGGCAGGCATAGTAACGGAGTAGTATCTGTAAACTTACACCTAGAGGCGGACAAAAGACAGACAAGAAAGACAGCTCTTAGCTTGAGCTTAAAACAAAAAACAAAAACAAAAACAAAAAAACAAAAAACCCAAAATCCACCCTCAGTGAAACACCTTCTCCAAAAAGGCCACACATCCCAAAACAGTTCCAACAACGAGGGACCAAACATTGCAGTAAGGAATAAATAATCATATTAGGTGGAACTTCCTCATTCAAATCACTACACTACCTAATCTAACGAGGATTGGTCTTAAGTTAAACTAGACTTGATATGGCCATGGCAGCCAGAGATGGAAGTCTGAGCTTGCACCATCAGAGTATTGTTAGGCATATAGAAATTTTATTACAAAACCAAGACAAAATTAGATAATGAAATAGTAATATTATAAAATCTTATGGTTCATTTTTATATGTCTTTTGTTTCCATGTAATAAGATGTATTAAATCAATACACTGTTAAGAAAACCTACAATTATCAGTCCTTCCCCTACAAAACATAAATAGCTAGCATTTTTATTTTAATTACAGTGCCTCAAGGTCAAAACTAACACTTCATCTGAATAGATCTATTTCAGACATCATTGAATTATATTCTGTTACATTTTCAAAAACAAAAATGTTAATTGGCAAAAAGACTTCTCTTGAAGATATTTCTTCTCACATTTTTAAGATAATGCTAATGAATCCAGGTGGTACTGGTGTGCTCCTTTAATCCAAAGTACTCAGGAGGCAGAGGAAGGTAGATCTCTATGAGTTCAAGGCCAGCCTGGTCTATAAAGCAAGTGCCAGTACAGCCAAGCCTACACAGAGAAACCTCTCAGGAAACCATAATAAATGGTATTGATAAAATGCTATACCAACATATTATTGATTTTATACTTTCAAGTACATTACAAGTAAATAAAGACATATTTTAAAATTATCAATTTCATATCTTGCATTATCAAATTTAAAATGAAATTATGCCTCACGTTAGCTTACATACTGGTAGTAGTTATTTAAAATAGACAAAGAAATGTTAAATTCTGTTTATGTTAGTGTGGAGATTACATTTAAGTGAGGTTTTAGATCAATGAAATCTGATTATAATTCTCACAATAAAATTGAAACATGTTGTGCTAAGTTTTCAGGGCACAAAAAAAGCATACATTGAGAAGTTGGATATAAAATTAGGACCTGAGGTCAATAAGTATAAAATATCATGTACAAGTTCAAGGGTTAAGTGAACAAAATTACATTAGCACATATAGGGAGACTCCAAAGTAAATATGACAAACACTTCTTTCAGAGAGCCATGTTAGTGTGGAGGTACATACAAAATAAGCAGTGGAGAGAGCCGTGTTTTGGCAGAGAGTATGGAAGCCCTGTCCAAGGAATGGGTTTCTCGCCAATGACTCAATCACACCAGCTTCCCTGGCATCCCTACCTCTCTCATATCCAGATGCCAATGAATGTCTGGATCATAAGACTTTTCTGCCCTGCTACAGCAGACTTCTATGCAGAAATTGGCTTTCAATAGAGACCTGCTTAAGGCAATAGATTGTGTTGGCCAAACTCCTGTAAATATGCATGCTCACATGATAGCTCTATTTCCTTTTGGAAACTGGTAAATTGGCTTCTGGTTTTAGATGACTTTTACGATGTATAATTTGAATGCACACCCTGAGGCATGGTACAGGCCAAAAGCCTAAATGAATGAATAAATAAAAGTAAGTAAATACTTCTACATGCATTGCCCATGATGAGACTGTAAATATTGTGCACCTGTCATTATAAGGGTTATGCTGCAATGAAACTTCCTGGCAATGTGACCAGGCTTTCTGTGTAACAATACTTTCCTCTGCAATGTTTTTTTTTCTAAACATTTAAAATATCATGTCTCTTTCTCTGAAAGCCTCAGTAATTATTTCATATTTACTTTGCAGATACAGAATATACATACTTTAGAAGTAGTAAATGATGGTGGATCAAAACATGCATTTACATATTTCCTCATCTAGAACATGACACTAAAGGTACTTGTTGCCAGGCTAAATATATTTAATGTCTACCGAACAGTGAAAGAAGTTAATGGAATATGAAAGGCAATGATAGAGAGAAAACTTCCTAACTGGCAAGCCAAGCAGAGTTTAGATTTGGAAGGGGGAAGCATACCACACTCTGAAGCTGCTTAGAAAATAAAGCAAAACAGAAAACCTCAATTCTGAAAGTAAAGAAGGAAGCAGCGTTCTGAAGACTCTCCAGTAGACGTACAAGAGCACAGCATCTAAAGAAAAAGATTGAACCTTGTGCTCTAATGTAAGAAGAGTCTAAGACTGAAAATCTGAGATCAATTTCCCAGAGCTTCCATATAGCTTTCAGTGGAATGATGTTGCCTTCCAAAACAGCCAGAACACTGAAGTTCAGCCCATAGAAGAGAATGCATCAGGGAATCTGTAGACCAGGAGACACCAGACAAGGTTTACATAAATGTCCAATATACTTTAGTGAAAAGAATTGTCTTAAGTACAGGCTTAAAATCAGAATGTTGCATTCTGCGCATTCTTTCCAAAGCTGCCCTTAGAATTTTATAGTCAATGTTAAACCTTTTAATAAGTTTAGGTGGAAAAATTCTCTGGGTATGATAACCAAGCCAGAAGAGAAAACATAAGCACTGTGGTAATGGGTGTCTCTAGAAAACAAGTCTTTGCCCAGATAGGCATGCAATCCTTCAGTTATCGTGAACCCCACTGATAAGCAGGATCCCTGTCACGGTCTTGACTCCTCCTTGCTCATATTGTCTTCTCCCTCTCTTTGCTCATGTTGTCCCTCTCCCTCTCTTCAAGTTGACTCCTGGAGATCAGCCTGGTGCTTGGCTGTGGATCTCTGCATCTGGTCCCATCAATCACTGGCTCTACGGTGACAGTTCTGATTACAGGAGAAGATCAGTTCAGGTACCCTCTCTACTATTGGGAGAAGTCTCAGCTGGGGTCCTTCCATACCATGTTGGGGAAATCTACAGAGACATCTGAACAAAGCTCATGATAACTCACAAACTCTAGAACAGTTATGAAGCATTTATGGGACAGAACTAGGCCCTCTGCATGTGCTTTATAGATGTGTGCCTTTGTCTGTTTGTGGGGCCCCTGGCAGTGGGATCAGGATCTATCCTTGATATATGAGTTGGCTTCTTGGAGCCCATTCCCTATGGTAGTATGCTTTGCTCAGCCTTAATGCATGGAGGAGGGGCTTGGTTCTGCCTAAACTTAATGTACTAAGCTTTGTTGTCTCCTCATGAAGAGGCCTTCCCCTTTTGGAGGAGTAGATGGTGGGTGGGTTGGAGGAAGGCATCGATGGGGGAACAGAAGAAAGGGTGGGAGGGGAAACTGTGGTTGGTGTGTAAAATGAATAAAACAAATTTAAAAATAAAATTTAAAAAGCAGAGCTCATTTTAATATCACTGAAGTAAGTTTGAATAAAGAATAAATATTTGTTTCTAATTATACAGATTGATGGCTACAGACAAATATATACTGTGTAACCACAACTACCATTATAATATGGAATATATATTATATAGAATATATATTATATGGAATATCAACTCTTCCTGATACTTCAAGTTCTTGGAAAATATTAATCTGTATTTTAAACTTTACAGATGTGTTTGTATATGGTATGGGTAAATAGACTAATACTGAATTTATTCCTTCAGATCTACTTTTTCCCCTTAGAATAATGACTGCTTCATACATTCATGTTGTTGCATGTTTTATAGTTCTTGGAGGCTATTAAATCACTTTTCATTCTTTAGCTAATAAAAAATTGTATTGCATACATATTTATAGATACAAATAATTTCACAATTTGAGACAATTTACATATATTCTTAGTGTATGTATTTCCAATTTTCATAGGTTATAGAACTAATGTAGTATAAGTTGTTTAATTTTAAAAGAAGTAGTCAAACTATTTCCTAAAGGGGAAGTAGTGACATGATATGATAAATGTTAGTGAAATGCATCACATGAAGTAGATGTGCTTACACAGAAAGGCTTGTCACATTGACAGCAAGTTTCCATAGCCTAGCCTTTGTAGTGACACGTTAACAATATTACATCCTTCTATTTCAGATTTTAGTAAGCATGGGTAGAAAGTCCAGGGGCTTTGGATTCTGGCCAGCACTGAGTATTGGTGACCTTTAAATGTCAATAAGTCTACCCGTACGGAAAGTGTCATAAAATTGTGCTCAAATTGTATTACTTTGGAGATTTGTGATGTTCGCATTCTCACAATGTCAACACTGTTGGATTGTGTTACTTGGTAAAACAAGGTGCTCTTCCAGTTTTAATGTCTTATTAATGTCTTTTAGATAGCTTGTTTTAATAAAATTTTTAGAATCCTCTATATAAATAAAATATTTGGGTTCTCAAAGTGTTTTAAATTTGAATGAATTTCCCTAATTACTAAGAATATTTTAAAGATATTTACTGGTTTGTTTTTCTTTCTCAATCTTTTTTAGGTTTTATGTTTGGTTGTTTTACTTTTTTTTTTTTTTTTTCTATTTTTGTTTAATTTGGATGATTTCCATGCTTTTTCTTTCAGTTAATAGATTGTTTCCATGGCTTTCTTAAGTGCCACAATGATCTCATAATTGTGTGGTGTGTGTGTGTATGTGTGTGTGTGTGTGTGTGTGTGTGTGTGTGTGTGTTTATGTAAAGCATGGAAAATAAGAATTTGGATATGATAGGCTGATGGATGTGTATTCAGGGAGAAACCATTTATACCAGAAACAGATGACTGCTGCAGGTTCCTGTCCCAAGGATGCCTCTGGATGCTCTGTCTCTGACCAAGAAGTAAGAGAGCGCTAGGATCCGGGACCCCATAACTAGTCCCCCAGGTTACACCAGCACCTGTTCCTATACCCTACTGGGCATGGTCAGTGCAACAGGTGTGGGCAGGATGGATATCTCACTACAATTCCCCTTTTAGTCTAAAGAAAAGATTTAGGCTTGATACAAAACTATATACAAAAACAATAAATATTAAGTATGCTCAAGAAGAAGGAAAATGTGAGAACATACACACTTAAGACCTATTGCTGTTTAGGGTTTTTCTTGACAGTGAGGCACAACTGCTCCTGGCAGCACCACCTGTGTCAGAAAGGAAGACGGGCATCAAAGAAACATATTATGGAGTTTTTCCAATATGGCAAGACTAGCCATTGGGCAAGATACTGCTCTTGTCTGGACTGTTTGATGTAGTGAGATATTTACGTTGTCTCCTTCTATGGAACTGACCACGCCCATTGGGGGTGGAGCCATGGGCGGAAGTGACCTGTGGAAGGAGGTCTGAGGAAGAACCAGGAATGTTCTCTTGCTGACGCGACTTGGACAGGAGAGCATCTGGTGGAAATTGCTGGTGTTCATCTGTCTAGGTTGTAAGTTATTTCTCCCTGAATAAACATCTATTCGGCCTATTTGTTTATCCTGATCCTTATTTAACCGCAATAGTTTGACTTTATGCTGTATAAACTGGCATGCAGGACCCACAGGAAAGTGACTTCTGAAACAAGATGGAGAGTGATACAGGGTTCCTGCTTCATGGAAGAGTCTGCCAGACCGTCTACAGGACACAGAGAAAAGTGACTGACAAACTGCCAATACAGGTGGACAGTTTCCTGCTTTGCTAAAGAATCTGTCAGACATACTATGGCCTATGGGCTGAAGATGGAACATTACAGAAGAACTTTGGGTGACTGACTAGGTGAGTTGTCTCTGTCATTTCTAGAGTTTATATACTATCCTTCTGTGGTCTTTGATGGAGTTGAAGACAGGTAGTTATGGTTATAGTTTTCCTCATTTAGGATTAAAGATACGTTGCATATAAGACTTTAGACTCACAAAGATAGGATAGATGATGGAATATTTTCTTTAAATCTTGTTAAATATTAGTGGACTGAACATTGTTAACTGTGGTTCTTATTTGATAACTGTTTTGTTATATATTTTTGCTGTTAAGGTTAAAATCCTTCCTTTTAGTTAGACAGAAAAGATGAGATGATGAGAGATGTCTTTCTGTAAATATGTTTCTCTAATTGGTTAATGAGTAAAGCCCTGTTGGCCAATAGAAAAGCAAGATAGGCGGGACTAGGAGACAAGGAGGATTCAGGGAGAGGTAGGAGGAGAGTCATCTAGGACCAAGAGAGCAGAGGTCAGGATCCTTTCCCAGTAAGCCAAGACCACGTGGAAATACTTAGATTAATAGAAATGAGTTAATATTTAAGACAGAGCTAGCCAATAAGAAACACTAGTAACTGGCCAACAGCTTTATATCTAATACAGCGTCTCTGTGTGTTACTTGGGGCTGACACAGTTATGGGAACAGGCTGGCGGGAAAACCAACATAAAAGTTATTCAAGTTCATTCACATAAGAGGTTTAAAATTCAGCAGCATAAACTTTCTGATTTTTACCTAAATTAAATTTAAAAAATGATCGCTAGATAATGTGCTTGAAATAATTTGAGAAAAATTCGTAGTATTGGTGTTTCTACAGCCTGTAAATTATCCTCAATTTTTAAAATGGTATACTCATTAACGTACTTGTTCCCTCAAAAAGCTTATGGAGTGTAATTTTTATAAACAATTAGTGTAATGAAGAGGATCCAAATCAGCCAACAATGCAATGTTTTCAAACACAATTCTAATGAAAAATCTGCAATAATTTCGTTGACAGAAATTCTGGAGGAATCAGAGCTTGCATCATATACTGAGGTTAAATTTATAGTGCCAATGAATAAATGAAATTCCCAGTTGATAAGCGATTATCATAAAGGGAAAGATATCACAGTAGGTGCCAGTTGGCAAGTAGTACATGACTTGGCAGCCTCTGTTGATGCCACAGACTGAACCAACATCCTCATGGAACTGTCATCTCACCCAAAGAGGTATTCTATGTACAACAGGGTTCGTACATTTTCCACAGGGAGATTGAAAGTGTCTGATGCTTTGCCTATTCATCAAAGGGACAATGAAAAATAAAGAGAATTTTGTTTTGGTTAAAATATATTTTGAGTCTAGAGATACTGTAATATCAAATTTTGAAATTTCATTGACAGTTACAGTGCAGGTTTTAAACGTATATGTTACCATGAAAATAGCTTTTGGGTTCCTTTCTTAGAACTTTCAGGTGAAATGCACAAGAATGTTTTACAAGTAAATGATCATTGCATGGAAATTGAATACATTCAAATTGCTCTAACATGAAGAACAGTCAGTGTATAAGAGAAGAAGAGTTTAAGGAAATGTTTTACTGGGATGGATGGACTGTGCCTATAGAGACAAGCTGAGCCTTTGGATTATAGGATAATTCTAGAATCAGGAGGAGGACGGTACTCATCATAAAAACATCAAACTAAAACCCTGAGTGCAACAAACACTTTCCAATTCTTGACCTGCCTTAGCAGGGGACACTTTAGTTAAGCCCCATACTGCTGCTTCCCAAAAGGCACAAAGCATGAGCCACATTGCCTCAGAGTCAGTATTTTGCCTGTGGCTAATCATCTGCTGTGCTATTTGTACCTAAAGATAAGCAGATTCATTAACAATAGACAAATTATTCTTAAGAGAATCTTGACTCTTACTGAATTTTTTTCTGCTTCTGTATGTGCAAAATGATATTAAATATAAATTAAACTTGTCATTAGACCAATGATTAGTCTTTAGCATAATTTTAATTCTCATAAAACTGTTTTAAATAGATAATTCAAATATAACTATTTGTCTGATATACATATATATACATATATATTTAAATATGTGTATTAAATACATATCGGACAAAAATAAAAGTCATTAAAATGTTTATATGATACAAGAAGAAAAAAATACTTAAATTCTATTCATGTGCAGTGACACATTCTATATAACTTTGACCAAGTATTATGCAGAATATATTGTAGAAAAACAAAAGTGCATTGGCCAATGGTATACCACATGGGTAAAAGCTCCTGTTGATAAGCCTGATAACCTGAGTTCTAGACCCAGTGCCCAAAAGATAGAAGAGAACGGACTCTGCTAATAGTCATGTGATTTCTACAAGGGCACCATAGCATATGCACCTCTCCGCATAACCAAAAATAAATAAATGTGATATTAAATTTAAGTACACAATTTTTATTATGTTCTTCACAAATGTTTTCACTCATAAGAACAGCTCTCAATACAGTTTCATACGCCAGCATTAGACACTGTATACCAGAAAAGAGGAATGTGAAAGTCACTACTAAAGGGAAATAAAAACAATTTAGATGAAGAATGAATGATTTGAACATTTTATAATACACACAATATTAAGACACCATTTTTAACTCATAAATGTATACATTCATTCTATATGTACTGAAAACAACATAACAGCAAAAGGAGAGAATATATTTGAATTGTGCAAGACTTGCTTACATAAGACATGGGTGATTCTTAACAGGACAGTCAACAGCAGAGCTTCTATTTGGAGAGCTGTCTTCAAACACATCATAGATTTGGAAACTGGTGAGCAACAGGTTTGACTCTAAAAGACTCATGAATTTGTGGGTCATTTACTTCAGAGTCAGAAGTCAGAGAAAACCTAGTTTGGTTCTGCATATTTCACTGCTGCTGCCATTAAAGTTATTATCTCCCAAAACACTAGACCCTTACTCATCTGTAGCTTGCTTCTGCATCTCAGTGGTAGGTGTGAGACATGCAATGAAAGATAAAGATCTTCAACTTTAAAATGATGACTTGGACTGGGATCCATTTTCCTTTTCATTTTATATCGACATATTTTCTCACATTTTATGCAATAGTTTACATTTTTTGAGAGTTCAGAGCGATGGAAATATCACTTACACATAATTCTCGTTTTATGCAGTTTAGTCAAACTATAAAATGTATGCATTTAATAAACTAAAATGGAAAAAAACATCTTACATCAAAAATTCAAACTACCATTACGCCTTAGACTAACCATACAAACACTCCTCCTACGCGATATATTTCATAATAAACATCAGTACCATACATCACATTACCATACAGGATTAATGATGGTCTGAACTGAACAATTACATGATGTGCATGGACAGGAAAGTACAGCATTTAATAAGGAATAATTGGATATGTTGAATCAAAATTACATTAATTCCTTTCTTATCTTGATTTCCTCATAGGATCAGTTATTAAAAGAGGAAACATTTAAGAAAAATGTTAAGATTCTGCTACTGAGAATTGGCTGCCTTGATGGAAAGACAAATGAAATGTCACATGACTTGTCTTTATCCTGAGTATGAGAAGTTGGAATGGGATTGTGGCCTTGTGAATGCCAAAGTCAGTGGGGCCACCGTGAGCTTCCAAAATGCTCTAGAGTAGAAAGAAACACAGTGCAGAATGGGTTGGCAATAAAGAATCATAATACAATAATGGAGATTGACATGAAATATTTAGCTCAAACTATCCGTATAGCATATTAAATATTTAATATTTTAGTTGTTCCTTTTTCCTTTATGACTGCATAGCTCAAGTCTGTTATTTTAGTCTTCTGTAGTCAGTAGTACTCTGAATCTTACCTGCTTAGTATCTAAACACATTGGTTTACAATTGTCTTTCTATGCTTATTAGTAATGACTACAGCTTCAAAAAGTGTCTGCTGTTTCATGCATGCCTGTATTGTACATTTTATTTTCAGACATGAAAATTAAATTTATGTAATACCAATCCTTTCACTGTGTATGCAGTAAAAGTAAAGAGAAAATTTGGAAATGTATAATTTACCATAAAAGATACCTGTGTGTTCTATCTTCCTTTATAGGTTGATAACAAATACACTCAGCATGGAAGCCACTGTACATGCTGATTTGAAACCTCTTTCTGTTCAACAAAGATATTATCTAGAGAAGAGGCTCTTTTTGTAAACAAACAAACAAAAAAGAGTGTGGCTTTCCCAGGCTCTCAAAGGTAATAATCTGTGTGCTGATCACAATAATCCCTGACTACAGGAAATCAAGTTATATCTATGACTGGCATTTTACTGTAATTTCCCAAAGTTCAATATGAATAAATAAGTATTCTCAAATATGTGAGGAATTTCTCTTCACTTATAGTCTCTCCTATGATGTAAACATAACTGGTAACAAACTCATTGCTCACCAGTCTATATAATTAAATTGAGCTGCCATCATGAGGGGAAAAATGTTTCTGGAAAATATGATTTGATATCTTCTACTTTTTATTAGAACATATCATTTTCAATCTGCTTATATACATAAAATTCCATTTTTGCCATATGTTATATTGTTTATTTTTAATTACATTTATTTATTTATTTATTTATTTTACATCCCAGACCATAGCTTTCCCACCCTTCCATTCCCTCCCTCCTCTTCCCCTCTTCCTCCATAAGTCCACTCATCCTCTGCTTCTATTGAGAAAGCAGCAGGCCTCCCATGGATATTAGCAAAGCACACCATATTATATAAGACTAAGCACTTCCTCTTGTATTAAAGCTGAATAAGGCAACCAAGTATAAAGAATAGGTTCCCAAAAGCCAGGCAAAGCTTTAGGAACAGCCTTGGTTCCCATTATTAGAAGTCCCACAAGAAGACAAAGGTGCACAACTATTACATACATGTAGAGTGCCCAGATAAGCCACATACAGGCTCCCTAGTTGTCAGTTCAGATTATGTGAGCGCCTATGTGCCCAGGTTAGTTGATTCTGTGGATTTTCCTATGATGTAGGCAAGTTCCCCATTTTCTGAGAAACCTCCATGTTGGGAAAGATTTCCTATGCTAATGGATTGAAAGGACTAACATAGCAAAAATGGTCATAATGTAAATCCTGTCAAAATTCAAACACAATTCTTTACAGACCTTGAAACAACCATACTCAAGTTCATATGGAAAAGCAAAAACCCAGGATAGCTAAAACAATCCTGTACAATAGAAGAACTGCCAGAGGTTTTGCCATCCCCGATTTCCAGCCCTACTACAGAGGTAGAATAATAAAATCAGCATGCTATAAGTCATACAAAACAGGCAGGTGGATTAATAGAATTGAATCAAAGACCCAGACACAAATTGGCAAACACATGGGTTAATACTTAACACAGAATAAGTCAATAAGAAATGCTAATAACTGGCCAACAGCTTTATATCTAATACAGCGTCTCTGTGTGTTATTTGGGGCTGATACGGCTGTGGGACCAGGCTGGTGGGAAAAACTGCCCATAACAACTATGTACATCTGATTTTTGACAAGAAGCCAAAATAATTAAACAATGGAAAAAATGAAATAATATTCAACAAATGGTGCTGGCATAACTAGATGTTGTCATGTAGACAAATTCTAATAGGTCCATGTCTATTATCCTGCACAAAACTCAAATACAAGTGAATCAAAGACCCCAACATAAATCCAATTACACTGAAGCTGATAAAAAAGAAAGTAGGAAACAGCTTTGAATGCATGGAGCAGGAGACAACTTCCTGATTAGAACACTATTAGCACAGACAGTAACACTGAAAATTAATAAGTGAGACCTCATGAAACTGCCAAGATTGTGCAAGGCAAAGGATACTCACAATAGAACAAAATGTCAGCTTACAGAATGGGAAAAAAAAAATCTTCATCAACCACACATCCGACAGAAAGCTTATCTCCAAAATATATAAAGAACTCAAGAATCTGAAAAATTAAAAAATCTAATTAAAAATGGGGTACAGATATAGGCAGAGACTTCTCATCAGAAGAATCCAACCAGGAAGTACTGAAGGAAATGTTCAAAATCCTTAGCCCTCAGAGAAATGGAAATCAAAAATGACTCTAAGATTCAATCTTAACCCTATCAGAATGACTAAGACGCAAAACACAAATGACAGCCTATGTTGAAAAGAATATGGAGCAAAACTCCAAAATTTATTTGAAAATATCCACAATTATTTTTCTTATCCAAAACAGAGAACCCCATGACATTTCATATAGAAAACACAGTTTTGAATGTCATTCTTTATTAATGGGTGGGTTCTAAAGTCACTCTTGACTAATTTTGACTATTTTGATTAAAGTTTATAGACTACAACTGATATTTAATTAGGAATTAATATTTTTGAAACACACATATTATTAGCTTGTCAAGTGATTAAATATGTCCAGCTCATTGCAAACACATGTGATTAGAATCTCTCTGAATAAACCATGGTACAGTATACTTGTAGGGTTCCTATGGTAGAAAGCTAAGATTGTTTCAGGGTTGTATGGACAGTAGTGCTTCCAGAAGGTAGAAGGCAGATGGCAGTTCTACAGAGGTGCACTAAACACTGGCCCAGGACCTACAGTTCCCACTGTATCCTGAAAGATACAAATGCCTTGCCTTAAAAAAAAAATAAATGAACAGAAACAGCAGTGATAAAACCAATAAAACCTCAGCAACCTCTTCCCAAAGAGAAAAGGGATAAAGAACTAATATACACAATTTGAATCAATACAAAACTAACAGTGCCTTATGCTAAAGCATAACATTAATAAAAACGAGGTGAAGAAACAAGAGTTTTCTCTTAAGTCCAGATTCCATATCACAGTCTTACCTGTAGTTTATTTTCATGTACTCACTACCCCCAAATTATTCCAATTTAGCCCAAAGTCCAAAGCTATTTTAACATTATAATTAATGATTATATATCCCCACCAGATACACATTAGGAGAATCACTGCCATCCAAGTCCTTATTCACAGATTATTACAGATTTGAACTAAACTTATTTTTCTGGTCATGCATCCTAAGTTTGAGGGAGATGGACAGTTGGATGCAAGCTTTCCTATTAGCATGGCTCTCAGTGTGCTTTGTGTAAATTGAACTAAAAGTGTGGGAAATTCAAAGACTACAAAATGATTTTTTTTTTCACCAGCTGCTTGTGGCTGACTAGGGAGATTGCAATTAGAAAGCATTCCGCTGTAGCTGGCCCCACAAGAATACAGGATGATAAAGAAAATTGTGGACTACAAAGGGTCCAACATCTGCATAATTTCAGCTAGTACATAAACAATAGGGCTTCAGTTTGTGTTTGTGAATACAGAAAAGACAGAGGATCTGCTAAGATGAGCTGAGCTCGTGAGTTCTGAGAAGCTGAACGGTTGGACTGTGCTCACTCCAGAGCACTATATGAAGTTTAACACCTTCTTCAACTGAGTTTGCCTCTCCTTTTAATAAAGCATGAATGCCAAGTGCCCTTTTTATTAATTTTTGCAAAATAAGACATAATGTGAAAGGGGATACTATAAAACTACTCAAAGTTTAATTAAAATACTTCACCAGGAGAACTTTATTAATATTTTACAACCTGACTCTGGTAAAGTTTCCAAGTACAATGAAAAAGTCCAACAAGGATGAATGCAATTAAGGATCTATAATTATCATATATTTTGCAATAAAGTAATTCACCAGAGTATGCAGCTCATGATACTTTGGATTACAGCATTAGGCTATCATTGTTTTTAAAAGTGTATTTTTGAGATAATAGGTAGTTTTCCTCCAGGCACTATGTGTAAAGAAAACCTCCATATATGTTAAAACGTGATGACAGGTACAAAGGAGTGTAACTCTAGTATAACAGATTCACAAGTGTGGTCCTGACCCTTTGTTCCCCATTGTACTCACACCATTTCTGATGGGACGTTCAGAATTTCCTACAACCACCTTCATCCACACCCTCAAGCTACTACAAATCTGGTTTGGCTTTGCAGCTTGCTTTTTCCCTGTAAGGTCTCAATATACAGTATGTTAGTAAATACAAATATAAAAGAGGCTCGTGAGCTTGTTGTATGTTTCCCTTTATCATTTTTCCTCTTCTAGATAATTTGCCTCAGCTAGTCTCTGAGGGAATGAAAGAAATATTAACCGAGGCAGCTAAGGGCATCATTTGTAACACCCCCCCCCACCCAAGCTACACACGTAAAACTAGTCGAGATCAGCAGAGCTGCCTAGGTGACCCCCTACTGACCAGTGAAGCATGAAGAAGAACACGAAGGTCAATAGAGCCCATCTCAAGTCAGCTGAATTGTGTAAACTCCTGAGCCTAATAAAAATGTACCTTCTTACGCCACTGAGATAGTTCAACTCCATGATATGCAGCATTCATATAGCCATAATATGCTGACCCAGCGTATCTAGAGATAAACTATAGCATATCTAAAGTTGTTTCCAAATGCCAGGAGACAGCATTCGTGTCTAAAAACAGTGAGTTGACTTTTCACTAAATGCACAATCCTGATTATCTCTTCCTGGTAAGTGTGCTTTTTGAATGTGTTATTTTTTTTTCCCAATGAAGAATTTTAAGAAACAAGGCATGGTTCATGCCTTGTTTCTGATGTTAACCCAGCTCAGGTCTTGTCAATCTTTACCTCTAGGAATATTGTTAAGGGCATTTCCAGGAGAAACTACCATATGAAATAGTGGACTACACAAGGAAGACCTGTATTGCCTAATAGCACAAAAGAGTTCACACAACTGAAGACCCGAGTAGAATAAAGAGGAAAACAGCCAATTTTTTCTTTTATCTAGAGCTGGCCTCTATTTGTCCCCCACCCACAGACACCAGGATTTCAGTGACTGGCTTTGAGAGTCTGTAACATCCACCAGAAACAACCAAATACTCTCCAGGTTTCTCAGTTCTTTGAAGTTAAAATGAGCTATGTGATAGCTCTCTTGATTCTCTGGCAGGAAAATGCGATATTGTAGAGAATCTTAGCATCCATAAATACAACAGTCAGTACCAAGAATTCACGTCTTCTTGTCAGTGTATGGATCTATCAAACAATCTTCTGGTGGATCTAGGGTAATATGGTACGGTACACTTCACTGGAACAACTTGTTGACACATCTTCTAATATATATATGTGTGTGTGTGTGTGTGTGTGTGTGTGTGTGTGTGTGCACCAGACCAGTTAAACCAGGTGATGGTGACAATCTTCAAAACTACAACAGTGAGAGAGGTTAACTGGAATAATCTATAAGGAAGAACCAGAGGAAAATTAGAGGGAGGCTAGTCAATGTCACTCCACTGTCAACAGAGAGTAATAGAGTATGCATCCTAATTTCCCAGGGAGAAGCAGGGGTCTTTATGATCCTACTTCAAAAACAAAAAAACCTCTCAGGTCATTTAAAAAGACATCCTTAAGTGTGTAAAACTGGCAAATGTCTCTGAGAAACTACATCTCAAAGGAGCAGAGAAATAATATACGATTTTAAGTATTATAAAGCAAATTCTATAAGAAAACTCAACACAACAGAGATTTTGTAGGGCAGAGGGAAATAATAAAGATGATCTGGGCCATAGAGCAGGGAGATAATAGGACTGGACGAAGAACTGAAGTACCATATGCAGTTGTGGTATTATTTTCTTTCAACATGTTTATATTTTTTCATTTATTCCATCTGGTCCCTAATAACTGAAAGCAATCTTTGCATAGAATGGCTTTCCTAGTCACTCAACGTTCATGCAAGATAAAAATACCATCAGCACATTTTTATATGTCAAAGAAATAACACTGACTTGGACTCTGCCTGTATGTTTGATTCTTGTTAGGTTCAATAAAAGCACTACAAGCACTGAATTAGAGAAGATTTGACCATTGCTCCTGGGAGAAATACAAGGATATGAGCCTCTGCTCACAATATTTTTGTCAACCGATCCATATATAATCTTGTTTTATGGGCATAAGTTGAAAGTTTTCATATTGAATAAATAGTGTCAATTCAATACCATGAAAGTACTTCACATTTTCTTTTACTATTTCTATTGCAAAAACTAAAAATTATCTCATAAAATACAATGTCTGAGAAAAGAATTCTGGTGTAACACAAAATAGAGTCAATATTGGAAATTATATAGAACAACCTATAAATTCAGGTAAAATTATACTTCTCGTTGCCCTTGATAATAAGATAAATACTTTTATCAATCCAATACAATACAATACAAATTCTCAGCTTAATATATCTTAAAACCATTTTTATTTATTCTTCGCAAGTGTTATGTATGTTGTGCCTGGTAGTTTTTGTCAATTTGACGCAAACTAGAGTCACCTAGGAAGAGGGAATATCAACTGAATAATTGCCTCCAACATATAGGACTGTGTGCTCAGGTCATGTCTATGGAGAAGTTTCTTGACTAATGTTTGACATGATGGGCCCACTCCTGCCCAGGAACAGGTGGTCCAAAATTACATGAAAAATCAATCTGAATAAACCAGTGACCAGTGTTCTACATTTTCTCAGCCAGAGTGTATGACTCCTGAATCCTGCTTTACCTTCCTTTCATAATAGACTGTCACTTAGAAAGATGTAGTGAATAAATCCTTTCCTCCCACAGTTGCTTTGTGATCATGGTATTTATAATAGCAACACAGAGAGAAAATGAGGTATATGTATACAACACATCTTGACCATATCTACCCTTTAATGCTCCTTTCCAACTCTCCATAACACTGCTTTCCCATCTCATCTTCCTCTAACTTCAAGTCCTACCTCTGTAATTTATTGCACAAAGTATCACCATTCAAGTTTTCAAGTTATAATTTAGAGCTAGGGTGATAAAAACAGCATGATGTTGGCATAAAAGCAGACACATTGATCAATGGAATAGAATTGAGGGCCCAAGCTCACATTCCAACAGCCATCTTATTTTGGCAAATTGCCCAACAATGCTTGTTGGAGAAAATACAGCATCTTTAACAAATGGTACTGGTTAAACCAGATAGCTATTTGTGGAAGAATTAAACTACATCCTTATCTCTTACCCTGCAAAAACATGACTCCAAATGCATAAAGAAATTCAAGTTTAATTACTATGCTTATGAAATGCTATTCTAAATCTGTATTATTCCTCCTTTCATGATTATGTATAACTATCAGTTTGGTCATGGAGATATGCCATTGTCAAAACTATCATTGTTACTAAAATAAATGGCATATCAGTACATACATCAAAAATATGTTTCTTTCTCTTCTAAATATATTGATTACATGATGTTTGGCATAGTGGAATATACCTCTAGTTCTCAGTAAGTTCACACAGGGTATTTATATAACCTTAAAGTTTGAGACCAGCCCAGTCTACATTCTGGGTGACAGGTCACGTAGGACTACACAGATAAAAAGAAGGAAACAAAAGAAAAGTGAGGGAGATAGGGAAGGAGGGAAGTATTAAGGAAGGGAGAGGGAAGGGAAAAAATGGAAAAAATAAGGAGTAAATATGAGTTAAACAAAAAACATATTCCTTGAAATCTATGATGATAACTTATAACAGAAGTTTTCTATATTTCTAAATATTTAATGTTGAGAAGAGTAAATATCTATCATTCTGCAATACCCTCTGTATTAGTGGTATTCCTCCTTGTTGTGACAAAATATCTGATACAAATTGCTTCAAGGAATAATTAATTTGTCTCACTGTTCCAGAAAATACAATCTATCGTAGCTACAAAGTCATGCTGGATAGGGGACCTTCATCTAGAGGGAGGGGTGCTTGGGGGACAGCTGCTCCAATCTTAGAGCATCAGGGAGTAGAGGTCACAGAATTAGAAGCAGGGCCAGACTATAACCATCAAAGCTTGACACAGGAGCCTGTGTTCAGGCTTGGTTCTGTCACCCAAAGGTTTTACCTTCTCTCCAATCAGCTTTGGAACTGGAATGAAAGTAGTCAAGCCCATGCAAGATTGTAGATGATATTTGTCTTTCAGCTGTAGAGCAATAATCTGATGGAATAGCAAAAGTATAAATGTTGCTGTTGCTTCAAGATTTATTATACACAATCTAAATTAATAGATAAATTCAAGTATCAAATAAATCAGTACTGATTAAAAATATATAACTTTAAGTATGACAAGTATTGAGCGCTTTATTTGCCCTATCAAAAAGAAAGTGAAACAAACCTTGTCAAGCTATATGCCTGTGACCTGTAAAAAGGCTCCTAGAAACATAATTGGAAAAGAATTTATAGTGGGTTACATGTGAAAGCTTGCCACTTTGGCACTGTTTTAAGATAATCAGGCTTGACTTTGAAGGTCCATACATATAGCAGAAGATGGACAAACCTGGGATTTAATCAACCCTAGTATTTTGTAAATAAATTTTTATTTAAGTTAGACAAATCTTATTTATATAACAGTCCCAGGTCCCTCTCAACTATCATCCTCCCCTGTCCCCCACCAACCTCCCCAACCCATCCACCATCCACTCCCCAGGGAGAGTGGGGCCATCCATGGGTGATCATCAAAGTCTGTCACATCATTTGAAGTAGGGTCTAGGCCCTCCCCTATGTCTCTAGACAAAGTATCCCTCCATGGAGAATGGGCTCCTAAAGTCCTTTCATGCACTTGGGATGAATGCTGTTCCATTACCAGAGGTCCCTTAGACTGCCTAGGACTCCTAACTGATACCCACATTCAAGAGAATTGTCAACCCTAGTATTTTTAAATGACCATTACTGGTGATACATGACCTTTCAAATGAAGCACCTATAAATATGAAAGCTATGAGGAATATTTCAAAGAGCAAAAACATTTCTAAATTTACAGCTATAAATTGCTTAACTATTTTTACCATGCTAAACAGTCACAACCATAAAGGTGACACCTTGAAAAAGTGCTCGTGTTAACTATGTTTTAATTTTAGCATTTTGGCATATATATATATGTATATATATATACATATATATATATATATACACATACATACATACACACACACACACATGTAAAATCATTGTAAGGAAACAAAGCTGTGACAAAATAGCATGAAATACATGGCACTAAGTCCTTTGGCTTTATGAGTGTGTGTATACTTTTTAAATCATGGGAAAATGAGATTTGAATAGTATGTTTTTATGCCCATGGTTCTTTACCACAATCATGGTATAACTAGAAGCAGTTAGGGATACCCATTATGTAATAAACTGAGATTTATACTCCAAGAACCAAATACAGCCTGACAAGTAATTTTGTGTAGTCAGAGAGTTAAGAGTGTTTGATGCTTTTAGATATTGAAGATATATACATAACATATTTGACCTATACAATAAGATAAAATTAAAATATCAATGTCCTAAAATAACTTCATATATATATACATATATATATGTATATATATATGTAATTTGAAGCTGTTTTTTTCTAAAATAACAGATATATTACTTGAATATTACTATTTTACAGGTCACAAAGTAGAAATTACTTACTATCTCACCCTTTACAGAAATGATTCTTTGAACTTGTATACTATAGTAAACTGAAAAAATAGAAGCAGGCTTTTATGTAATGATTATTTACAAATAATTATAGGTGAATATTTATCCACTTTTACTTTAGGCCTTTTGTAAATATACCAGAAGAATGAAGGCAAAAAGATGGACCAAAGCAGGAGGATTCTACTACTGCCTGAAGTCTCTGTTCCATTTCTACACTGCATAAGAGTTTTCTGGAATGACTCACCTAAAAGAAAAGTAAATAATAAGAGAAGGACAAAAAGAAAGGAAGACTCAATAGAGAATAAATAATAAATCTTTAATATCTCAGAGCAATGCAATTTAAGTATCCTGTCATTATGTCAGTGGGCAGAAAAGAATCTAAATAAACTTACTCTGAAGTAAGAAGTAAGTAGTGATGAATTTCCAAACTGTGTATTGTGCTCCCAAATGAGGATAATGGGTCAATTAATGTGATAGGAGAGGACATTGCTGACCTGAAGCCTTACTTATCCCATACATATTTAAGTCTGGAGATACCTCAAGGGTGGATTTCTACCTGTGTAGAAAACCTAGAGCCAGCATATCTATTTAATAAGAACAAACACAAGATTGGGGAATGGAAAATAAGTAAACCACTCATTTGTCCAAAACATGTAAATGAATAAATGCTATTTTGCTTATCTTACAGGAACAGAGCTTATTTATTCATAATTTCTCTGATCTTAAAAAAAAAACATGAAAATTTTCTACTGGGGCTGAACATTTTTCTACCTTCAGTGTAAAATTTCAACTTTCACAGGTGTTAATGAAAGAGATGTAAGTGTATGGAAAAGACAACATGCACTGAATTATTTATAAAGGCAAACAACAGAGCAGCCTAAAGAATACAGACTCCTTAGAAGATGGGACAAAGTACAGAATGTTTTCTTTATGACTTCTGATCCGAACCTTGATTAATAATAGACCTGTGCACGCATTGGGTTTAACCAACTGCCTTACCAACATGCATATATAAATTTAAAGTGATGACTAATTTGTTCGCCTTCATCTGAATAGCTTTTGTTACGTTGTATACAAATTTTTCTTTGGAGATGAGCAGACATAGCAAATTAAAGCAGATATATGTGGTGCATCATCACAAAGAAAGAAAAACATGTGTTGCTAAAATTGCCAGCTTTACATTATCCACAGCCGTATGAATAGTGAAGCTAACATTCTCAATCCATTCTTATTTAATAAGGCGATATGACAGAAAGGAAGATGCAGGTTAGAGATCCCCCCAGCAATGCAGATAAATGCATCTGGCACCTCATCACCAGACTGGTTTTAATGGAGTTTTAGAGCTCTGAGGTTCACATCACAGTTGGTGCCAATATGTATTTTATTCTTACTGCCTTCCCGTTGCCAAGTAAATACAGTAGATGATTTTAGGCATTTTTTGAGATCTCAAAGCAGTCTCTATGCTTCACTTTGATTTTCATCTTTGAAATTGGTATATTCATTTTCAACTCCAATTTGTGTGAACAGTCGCTAAACATTTGATTTCAGTACCTAGGGATACATTGTTGAAATTATTTTAATGTTTTAGTCATTTAATGTCAAGTGGACTTTCCATTTTTTTTCAAATTAGCACGTTTTTATTTTTAATATGTAATTTTGTTTATTATGAAATTTGAATTATATTAAAGTCATTATTTCATAATTTGTATTAGTTCATGCCAAATAATTTCAGGACTAAAACATAAAAACTGCATAAACTGATTCACGATTTCAGAATTTTTTCAATTTATGACGATCATCATTTCTACCTTCTCTCAACTATTGTGAGGTACACGCAGAGTCATTATTTTAAGAAAATCACAAGGTTTGTAAATGCTTTGTAAACATGTACATATATGATATGAACTGTCCATACACAAAGGATACATAAAATTCCTTCCATCTGATATTGTTCCCATGTTGAGTCACTGTAAAATAAGTCACGCTCATTTCCTCTGGAATCAGATGATTTTATTCTAACTAAGAGAAAGGCAGGGGGAAGATGGAACTTACAAATTTTGCATGAAAATATAAAGGAGAAAGCTCACCTTCAGCATTGGAATAAAACAAAATGAAAGTGTCATATTAGGCTGTACAATTGTGCATTTTATGTGTTAACTCGGAAGAAGAAAAATAATACAGAAGAATCACACTGACCTCAGATGGAATGATGGCCATTATTCCAAAGGATAGAAACAGGGAGTACTTAATTCAAGAACACAGATAAAGCCTTAAAATCAATTCATGAGAAACAAGCTTTCTAAAGTTTTGAGATAACTTGTAAACAATTTCAGGCCATAACTTATAAATTCAAAATGTCATCAGGATTAAACATCACACAGTATGAATAACTGAGCATTCTGTGGGTAACCAGAATTGTACATTGTTAAAAACATGTTAATATCAGCAGCTACAGTATAACAATATTCATGAATTCTTACCTAATGGGGGATGTAATTATAGGTTTCGAGTCCTTAGGGCAATATAAAATTTATTTTCTCCAGCCAGGTATAATGACTCATACTGAAAACCTTAGAATTCCCAAGATTGAGGCAGGAACATTGTGGGCTCAAAATGAGAATGGACCTTTTCTCAAAAGAACAAAAAGATATTTGTTATAGCGGGTAAGTTATCTAAGCAAAAGCCATCATCCTTTTCCTTATCAACAGAAGTTTGTGTAATAAATGTGCTCTTCTCCCTTAGGGAAAGCTGGCAGCCCCAGGTTGAAGAAATATGAGTTAAATTGTACGAAAAGAATTTGAGAAGAATCTACCTTGGGCCATTAAGAATCTGCATTTGAGATGTCATCTACATTGCAAAATGAAAGACAAAGACACACATGCACATGTGCACATGCGCACATGCACACACATATTTCTTTCCCCTTTGGATTCCTCACATGTATGGAGAAGGAATGCTAACTACCCTTGATACAATAGCAATATGTCTTTTATTGATGCACAAATGAAGCCTGTGGGTGAATGCCAAATTGGCCTTGCATTGTTATATCAGCTGACCTTTGAACCACTTAACTGCCCACACTGATCTCTAGATTTTCTGTAATATGCAAAATACATTTTTCAAATTAAGCTATTTTGAGTTAGATGTTTCCAGTAATTTTAGGGAGAAGCATAGTGACTGATGTGCCAGAGATTTACTAGTTCTTTGGGGCATAAGCACATGTAGACTCTCTCTCTCTCTCTCTCTCTCTCTCTCTCTCTCTCTCTCTCTCTCTCTGTCCCTCATTTCAAATTGAAAGGCACACAAGCTCACACAAGCACACACAAGCACACACAAGCACACACACACACACACACACACACACACACACACACACACCATAATGCCATTGTCAGTGAGATACTGCCATTTTTCAGACACAATTTCAATTATTTGAGTGTGTTCTTGCAATGTCTACCACTGTGGTGGTTTGAGTCAGTGGGTCCTTCATAGGCTCAGATATTTGTGACCTGTTCTTCAGTTAGATGTAGTGGTGTTTGTATAAATTCAGGAGGTATTGCCTTAATCTTGGAAGTATGTTACTAGGAGTGAGCTTGGTGATTTTAAGTCTTCCACCATTTCCAGTATACTCTCTGCTTCTTGATTTGCATAAAATTGTGAGCTCTCAGCTTGCTCTTCCAACTACTGCACCAACTTTATCATCATTGACTCTATTCCTTTGAGACAATAAGCCCAAGGACACTCTTTCTTCTATAGTTGCTTTGGTCATAGCGTTTTATCACGGTAATAGAAAAGTTACTTATAAAACCACCAGCATTCGATTAGTAGGAGTTGATTTGATTAAAGCCATGTTTTAAAAACAGATATAATGAATTCTATTGTACCATATTCATAAAATTAGTATTAGAACTGTGTTGGTTCTCTACAAGGCTTTATTTCCTAATAAGAATACCAAATCCATTGAGTTCTATGCATTACATCAGACATGCAACCTACAAGTCTGAAAGCCGGGAGAATGTAATTAAGGATGCAAGCTTTGAGTTGAAGGTAGAAGAAAGAAGTGTCACCTGTGTAGGCTTCCATGATGTATAAATGATTGAAAATCTATTTCTTATTGTTCTGGAGGTTGAAAACACCAAGGGCAGGGCACTGTTTTGTGTTGATGGGGCCAAGCCAATCCTTTTATAGTGATACCTCGAATGCAATGCGTATAATGGAAGGATGGTAATTTTCCCCTTAATATAGAGAAGGGTAGTAACCAGATTATGAGAAAAAAAAAGATTTGGAGGCCAATTATTTAATGTGTTAGGAACAAAATCCCCTACAAACATGCCCATGTTGGCCATCTGATTATTCCTGATGTCTCTGTACTTATCGTATAATGTGAAAGAGAATTTTGTAGATCTAATTAATATTAAGACATTAAAATAGGAGTTTCACTAGATTATGTGGGTGATCAACTTGGTTATATGAGCTTTCCATGTAAAAGAATGTTCTCTGTTGAGACTCTAGAAGGGAGAAGCAGAGACAAGAAAGAGACCTGTGATTGAAAGTATAGAAAGATTCAACACCATTTCCTTTAGAAAGCAAAAAGTTCATCATAAGACAAGAAACAGATTGACTCAATAAACTAGGAGCAATGTCAATTTTCCTGAGACACAATGGCCACAGCCAGCAGAAAGGATTCATCCCCAGGATCTGCAGGAAGGGTCTCAGACCTGCTCCATCTATACATTGAATTTAAATTTTATAGCACCAAGCAGAGAAATGCTGAGCTGCACTCTGCCAGGACTTCTGAATTATGGACTAGTAAACCATAAATTGTTGTACTATTTTAGCCAATATGTTCTCAGTTAATATTTTACAAAACTATCAGAGGTTCCAGATAGTGTCAGGACACTGAGACACCAAATTTATCAAAACGCTATGCTAATGTCTGTCTCCTACACAGTGCTATACTGATGAAAAGTAATGTTTTTAAACAAAATTTTGGAGTGAGCCAAAATGAGAAAGTATTTGAAATACTTGATTTATTTCCTGTAATTCAACAAATGATGCTAACATGAACATCTTAAGATAAGGAATATGTAGTGTTATCAGAGATATTTAGAATTATAGTTCCTTGGTTATAACATAATCATCCCAATTACAATTATATGCATGTTAATAGTAATTTAAAATGATACCAATAGATACTTTATGTTTTTCTTTAATTTGTGACTTTCATTTTCTCCAAGTTTATTTGACCATTTCCTTACAGGTGAGTTTTTATTCTCATCTTTTACTTTTTACTTCATTATTTCATTTTATACATACATTATTTTAAATACTACCTTGACTATAAGAATTTTAAAAACATAGTAAAATGCTATTTGCCATTTATAGATATAAAATCTAAGTATGGATCAACATCTGGAATCTCCAGAAAGCCATGTATTGGTTGTTTTAGTTTTATACCATTGTTTGGCTAAATATTGCATTGTGTTATATAATTGTACAAAAGTTCCTGACAAAAATAACAAGAATGTTGTTCACATTGATATAAAACTATGTTCTCCCAACCACCAGTGAGCTTGCATGGAACCAACCTATGCCCACTACATATATGCAAAAATTGTGTAGCTTGGCCTACTTGGGGAACTCATAACAATAGGAGGAGAGACAGTCCATAATACTTTGGCTGGATCTTGGGAATCTATTCCTCATACTGGGTTGACTACCTCGGCCTGAATACAAGAGGAGGCACTTTGCCTTACCACAGCTTAATATGCCATGTTTTCTTTACACCCATGGGAGGCCTGCTCTTTATTGAAAAGAAAAAGTGGAGGAGTGGATTAAGGAGAAAGATTGGAGGGAGCAGGGAGAGAATGGGAAGAGAGGAGGGAGGGGCAACTGTGGTCAAGATATAATATAAAGAAAATAAGTAAATAGATAAACAAACAAATAAATAAATGGGAAAGAAGGAAAGGAACTAGGGAGGGGAGGAGGGAGAGGAGCGTTCGATCCTGCCTGACTTTTTGGCACTTCAGACTGTGCACATTCTGGGAAATGTTTAAATTAATTTATTGGATAAAATAAAACAGAAATGCTAATATAAAATGATCCAAGTTATAACAAAGTGATATCTTACATGAACAGAGAAAAGAAGCAATAAGAACAGATTAGTAAGCACAGCTGAGACCAATATCGTATAACAGGTATTCAAAGACAAATCAACAATCATACATATTTGTGCATATAGACGAAACAATTCAGAGGCATATACTTTCAAAGGTCTAATTAAATAATAACAAATAGTTGACTTTTACACCATTGTTTCATAAATAGATGTTAAAAGACACAATTTTTTAAATATCCAGCATTTGTTTTTAGTTTTGTCATATGTGTATTCATGTTACACATTATACTATCAGAAATCAAGATCCAGGAGATTTTGTTTTCTTTCTTTTATAGGTTTGTCTGCTCATTTTTCAATAATTCAGTCATATGATTAATATAATTTTTTGTTGCCCATACCAATTAGAAATATTAGGCTAAGAGTAAAGAAATAGTGCTTGCTCTAATGTAAATCATTCAACACATATAGTGATTCCTAAACTTCTTACATTTAAAAATGTTCATCAGTATTTCTATAGCATCTGGCCTAACCTAATACAACCTTTACAGATGGGATACCTGTTAAACAGTAAAAACCAAGTTTTGCAATTTGACAAAGCATATAAAATTGATTTGTTTTATATGCCAACTAGTATATAAATCATACCCAAGTTGATATTTTTATGCCATTAACTCATGTCAAATACAACTTTGAAATCATTTCTTGCTATGAAGAATTTTTATAGGAAATTCAGTAGTTAACTAAATATAAGAAATAGGAATGGGGGGGGGGAGGATGGCTCAGAAGTAAATAAATACACTGACTGCTCTTCCAGAGGACCCAGCTTGATTTCCAGAATCCATCTGGCAATTCACAACCATCTGGAACTCCAATTCCAGGGAACTTGGTGCCCTGTTCTGGTTTCCACAGGCACCAGTCACACTTATAACAGATATACATGCAGGCAAAACATCTTTAGAAAGAAAGAAAGAAAGAAAGAAAGAAAGAAAGAAAGAAAGAAAGAAAGAAAGAAAATAAGAAGGAATTGGTAGGTGCTAATGTAATTGGAAATGATCATTGAGGACTTCATAATAATAATAATGATATTCATTAGGATTTTTCTCATGAGAGCCTTACTGATGTACATTTATTTTAAGTCACTAAGTTTTCATTAGTACTAAAACCCATTTTGCAAAAACATAATTAATAAACATTTGCCAATTTTCATGATTTGTAATTTTGTATTCCTAGTACCTATTTAAATATAATAATGTAAAATAAATGTACTATTTTATTATAAAAGTATAATTTCCCTTAATATTGTTGTCAGTTTCCATTTTAATTCAAATAGCCCCTTTATAATTATGTATGTTAATCTCTGGTTCTCTTGTTTTCTTTATATTTTGCACCACGATAAACCCGTATTTAGGGAGACAGACTCTCATCAAACACCACAAAGAGGCAGAGATGGATAGCCAAACACATGTACAAAATCTCACAAGCAATGGAACACACGTCATAGAACACGTACAATCTTCTGACACGACACAAAGAAAGGCTCTTTTAATCCCCAATTAAAACAGCTGCGAACCCTGGTTTTCAAAATTTGACAAATTACATATTAAAAAGGGGATGTGATTGAATTAGAATTTTATTTGATTAGAGGGATGGAATTATCAAAGATATTAAGTATTCTCTATGGATTAGCCCCCTTGATAGGCTTCCCAATCATAAGAAACCATAACAATGGGAGTCAAAGGTCCTTGGAAAGGAAGCATGGTAAGGTAAGGCATAGATGTTATGTGGAGGAGATTGAGATCAGGAGTAGGCAGATTTCATCTGGGAAGCAAGAAAGAAAGGCAATGTACAAGGACAGGGAGGAACATGAATAAGTAACATTATGAATAGGCCATGTACACTTTGTCTTTACTTAAAACAACTTTATTTAAATATATGTACATATATGGTGAAGTTATGCCATAGACTGACTATCTAGTTAAAACCCATGGCGTGCAATGGAAACCTCCTTAAGAGTGATTGGTCAGGATGTTGAAGATACTTCCCCCCAAATTATAATCTGTTATCACAGCCCATGGTTGTCTTCAAGAATTTGAAAATAAGATAGCTTCTTACTGAAGCTATCACACACTTTTGACAGAAGGCTTGGAAGAATGGAGCTATAACTGATCTGGAAGCCTCCTCCCTAAGAGCTAAGGACTAGCTCTTATAAAACATAGGAAGATGCTAAGCAAGCTGTCAAAGGAGCAAAACAATCAGCTTAAATATTAAACCTTCAAATAAAACAATAACCAGAATGCCATGGGTTATCATGTATATATTATAGGTAAATTAAATCTGCTTAATTACACTTCAGTCCCACTCAATAAAAGGGAATTCATACTTGGACCTATACACATAGCCACTCCCTGTGGCTGGTGCATTCTAGAGGAAAACTTACTACTGCCAGTTTCTAAAATCAATGTAATTTCTAACTACATTACAAATATTTATTCTTATAATGACAAATTCATGAAAATCTCACTCAAAATCTTCTCTGTGCAGCAGACAGCGATCAACACAGGATGCCTTGCCTGGTCAAATTGCATGGAAAAGCTGACTGTGGGGTGTCTCAACTCACTCTACCTAAAACTCAGGAGATATTGCAGAACAATTTTAAGTGCTTGAGAACCAGGACATTTGCCGTGACATGATGTCTTTTATATATGACAGGGAAATCACACCCATGAAGTATCAAAAGGATGGTTGCCTAAACAAGACTGCACAAATACAACACCAATTGATACACAAGCATTTATAGGGGAAATTTCATAAGACCCCAGCCCTAAATTAAGAGTTATAGTGAATTACTTATAGGTGAGAAAAATCAGTATTCTCTGTTCTTGATTTTTGCATTATCTCCAGATTAAATATTCCAACTAAAGGTACAGAACTGGTATCTGTAAGTTAAAGAAAATGTATAGTGTTTGTCTTTCTGGATCTTAGGCACGGTTTAATTTAATTAGATTTCATCAAGGTGTTCCTAGTTTTTATTTCTGCCTGTAGAAAACATAATCAAAATTGCAAATACGTTGTTGACTGTATTATCTAACTTCTAGCGGGCGGTCTTTACATGAAAAAGACATATAAGATAGAGAGTATCTCCATTCTCTCATATTTACACTTTCTTTCACCTTAACAATGCTTCCTGCAGTTGGCATGTAATCATAGCCTCAAAGTCATGAACTTCAGTTGTTCCCTTTTATGTTCACAACTTACAATAAGGTGATTCTCAGCCTCTGACATTTCTCAGTTTTAATCTGTTTCTGTAAAGCCATCAATTAGGCGAGAGAACACTCACCCTGCTAGAACGTTTTGTGTCCTTTACACTATCGTATCGTTTGCTCTTCACTCACAATGAAAAGTTTACCTGCAAACACAGGGGGAAGCATAATTTGTCAACGAAATGCCCACTTTGTGACCGAGACCCTTCTAATCTTCATTGTGCATTACCTATTATCTCCTGTTATTCTGTTATGTGATTTAATGGTAAGTCACCAAATCTCAATGGCACCCTCTTGATACGTCCATCATTAGTTCCCAGGTTCTATTAGGAGACAGTTTGTCTTCCAGTGAGAACTATTACTTAAATTCATTCTTTCGGTGGGAATGGCCAACTGGTCCTTTTTTGATCTCTATTTTTCCTTATGCTTCTATTCACTGCCACTCCTCTATAGAGCACAACTGTACCATATCATCCTATTCTGCCATAGTCTTCCCTGAGATTCAGTTTATAGAGAAAAGGCAAGACAAATAGTTGATATTGTTTATACCTTTAATAGTTAATGAGTTTTGAAACAATAAGTCCCATACCAATCCCCACAAAGGTAACTAATGAACTGTGTGTGCAGTATGAGTTTAACTATTAGTGTGAAAACTCCTGGCATGCTTTAGCCATAATTTGGTCTTACTGTTCACAGCAATTATATTTTTCTCATCCCCCAAATCTAACCAGCTTATTCTTCAGCCATGGGAACTCTTATTTCTTGTTCAGATGATGCCCTCAGATTTAGATGACCCTTCCTTGAGGGCATCACCCCACATGTGGAGTGGGAGGGGAGGGTGGTCAGGGGCAGGCATGAGAGGGTAGGAGAGAGGGAAAGAGGGAGGCAGGGAGGGAGGGAGAGGGAACTGGGATCGATATGTAAAATAAAAATTAAAAAAATAAAGAAATGCTGCTAGATTAATCAAATTTATATATTTCAAAAAAGCTTTGACTTCAAATTTCAAGTCCAAGGACAAATTACTGGGGAAAGGGATTTCTAATTTTGTTTCTACAGAAACTAAAAAGCTGTGGATTACTTCCAGACTAACATGGTTTGATCAAGCAAGAACTCCTGAAGCAGTGTCCCAGGTGATCCAACATTCAAAACAGCTGAGACAAGGCAGCCCCATGACAGCGCCCCCTACCAGCAGGAAGCAGTTTAAAAAGAACAATGCGGAAATTCCCAACTATTGTTTATAAATGTTTGTTTTTCATCTAAATGGGGTTGGTTATAGATGGTTAATTACTACAACCAATCTCTTTTTAAAGGTAAAAAAGGGGATTATGGTATAAAAATGCATACTTTTTTTGAAATGGATTTTCATTTATTGTATATTTTCCTCTTGTTTTAGGTATTGTGCTTATATAGCTCATTTAGAAATGTAATGCATAATTTAGTACAGATTTTAGATAGTTGGCTATAATAGTCAAAACTTATAGTTAAGTTAGTTAGGATTTCTAGCTATATAGAGATGTATTTGAGATGAATAGGCATTCTTCAAACATTTCAAAGACCTGCAGAATATGGCATTTTAAATGGTTTAGGGTTTTTCTTGACAGTCAGACATTACTGCTCCTGGCACCACCTATGTCAGAAAGGAAGTTGGACATCAAAAAATTCATTGTGGATTAGGCAAAACTACCCATTTGGACAAGATACTGGCCTTGCCTGGACTGTTTGACTTTATGCTGTATAAACTGGACATGCAGGGCACACAGGAAAGTGACTGCTGATATAAGATGGATATTGCTATAGGATTTCTGCTTCATGAAAGAATCTGCTAGACAGTCTGCAGGACACAGAGAAAAGTGACTGCCAAACTGCCAATAGAGATGGACAATTTAAAGTTTCCTGCTTTGCCGAGGAGCCTGCCAGGCACACTATGGCCTGTATGCTAAAGATGGAACATTACAGAAGAACTTCAGGTGACTCTGTTATTTCTAAAGTTATATATTATCCCTCTGTGGTCTTTGATGGAGTTGAAGACAGATAGTCATGGTTATAGTTTTCCTTAGTTAGGATTAAAGAAAAGTTACATATAGGCCTTTAGACTCACAAAGATAGGATAGATGATAAAATATTTTCTTTAAATGTTGCTAAATGTTAATGAACAAAATATTGTTAACTATGGTTCTTATTTGATAATTGTTTTGTTATATATTCTGCTATGTTAAGGTTAAAACCCTTCTTTCTATTTTAGACAGATAAGAGATGATCAAAGATGTCATTCTGTAAATATGTTTCTCTTATTGATTAATGAATAAGCACTGTTGGCCAATAGGAAATCAAGATAGGCGGGACTAGGAGACAAGGAGGTTTCTGGAACAGAGAGGAGGAGATTCAACATGGAAGGCAGAGAGAGCAGAACTCCAGGCCCTCTCTCTGAGCCTTCACCTAGTAGCTGATGGAAGCAGAAGCAGATACTCACAAATAAACCCTGAGCTGGACCCCAGGAATCCAGCTGCAGACAGGAAGGAGTGATGAGCAAAGGGGTCAAGACTAAGCTAGAGAAACCCACAGAATCAGCTGACCTGAACAAGGGGAGCTCATGGATTCCAGCCTGATAGCTGGAAAACCAGCATAGGATCATCCAGACCCCCTGAATGTGGGTGTTAGTTAGGAGGACTGGGCAGTCTATAGGGCCTCTGGAAATGGATCAGTATTTGAATGGACTTTGGGAGCCCATTACACGCAGAGGGATACTCTCTCAGCCTAGACACATGGGGGAGGGACTGGGCCCTGCTCCAAATGATAGGATAGACTTCGAAGTCTCCCCATGGAAAGCCTCACCCTCCCTGGGGAGCAGAAAGGGGATAGGTTGGGGATTGGTAGGGAGGACGGGGGGGGGGGGGGGGGTGCGGGAACTGGGATTGACATGTAAAACAAGCTTGTTTCAAATTAAAATAAAAGACATTTAAAATTTAAAAAAAAGATATATCTTTGCTGAGAAACTAGAAACAGAACAAAAAAAAAAAAAAAAAAAAAAAAAAAGCTTTTAAGTAATTAATATATTTAAGGGCAATGAAAGTGCCACAGCAGCATGAGCAGAGCCTCCTCTGTGGGACCGTTGCCAGGACCCTTGTGCCCAGGAGCCGCGTTCTTGAAGGGAATCAGATATGATGACCTGAGAAAGGCCACATTAAAATCTGCATTGCGTGGCTGAAGTACGGCCACCCTTGAAGAGCTCATTCTGCAGAGCCCCTGTGGTAGTCTTGCTTTCACGTTTCTGAATTACCGAAAATCACAGTAAATCATAACTGTATATATTAATAACAAACAGGACCTGGTATTATTTTTATTTTATGGATACTAAAATACCCTAAATCCTTGAGAGGACTCTGTGAACAGTGACAGAAAAGGAAGGAAAGGGGAAAAAAAATCAAAAGAAAGCGTCTAAAGCCCATGAGCTTTCTTTTGCAAAAGGGCAGAGATTTGTGCTGGCAGCTCTCAATGAAAAGAGCAACAATGCTGTGTTTCAAGAGAGCACAAAAAAAAAAAAAAAAAAAAAAAAAGAAGGCATTTTCATAATCACCACCTTGCGGAAGACATTCCTCAGATTTGAATAAGCAATTGTATAATAAGACGGCAGGAGCAAGTGAAACAGAGGAATAGCAAACTGAGGTTTGTAAGACTTTAAAGATCAGTTCAGACTTTGAAAACCGTGTAATGATCACAATATACAATACAACGATCGTATACAATATAAGCAATTGTACCACAAGATCAAAATTACACATAGCATTCCTGTAGAATGCTAGACTGCAGAACAGAACCCACTGCACAGAATATAAGCCAAGAAGGGTTTGCTACTCGAAAGGTAGTTAAGTAGTTAGCACGTTCAATGAGCAAGATCGGATTAAGAAATCTCCCTGTTCTCTGGGCCCAGGCAAGCCCATTTTGTGGGCGTAAGCTCTTTTTCCTCTTCTTAGATGAAATCTGGCACAAGCCCTATGATTTTCCACTCATTTTCTGACAATAAAAACGGCCTCCGGGTTCAATAACAGCTCCACTCACTCCTGTATAACAAAATAAACTCCAGCTTTCATTTAAAGGTAGATCTCCAGGTTAGAATCAATATTCTGTATCCCCAATCCTCTTTGAAAAACTAAATGAAAGTTGAAGGTAAGACGAGAGCACTAGGGGAAATGGACACTAAAGGTCATCTGAAGGACAGAGTCCTTTCCCCAGGATCTGACTACCCTAATGCTGAACAGGAAACAGGAAAATAAACGATAGTTGGATGTGCCAACTTCAGTTGTGCAGACCTGGTCTCGTTTTAAAGCAAACTCTTTGCTTCTCTTGGTGGCTTTCCTCTCTGGACCCTACTGACAGCAACTGACATAAGAGAGAACAGCCTTTGTTTTGTCAGGTCGCTAGAAGTCTCCCCCAGAATCGTCTCACATGACTCTGACACCACTGCACATGGCATTGCAAGGAACGACACACCTTGACCCTCAAGTCAGGGTGAACAAAGACCCCGGGCAGTCTTGTCCAGATGCTTCTGCCCCTGTTCCTTTAGCCTTCAGTTGGGCTATATGCACCATAAGGCTTTTGTCTGCCTTGCCCCTCAGCCTGCAAGAGAAGGGTGTGGGTCATCCTTTGCTGCTCTGTCAGGCTTCCTTGGGGCTTGGAGAGGTTAGTAATTGAGTTCTATTCTTCCCCATAGCACAGCAAGCAGATGAAACCTGTCACAGCATTCTTAGCTAAGGAAGACACCCCCCCCCTCAGTCAAAGGGCCACTTGGCATTACAATACTCTTCTATAAAAGCAGTCTTCTTAAATACCCTTTCTAACCCTACCATTAGTTTGGGAGTTCTTGCCAACTGGAGCTTCAAATTTGCCCTTTGAGTTTCAAGCAAAAAGAAGGCCAAAGACATTGTAATTTTAACACTGTAACGAGAATTACAGAAGCAAGGATTACTTTGGTTTTGGAAGCATGAAATACAACCCATGTAGTACCAAAACACTATATTTAAAGTGAATTTGTGGATATAGCAATTGAAAGAGGGACACATTGGATTACTTCTTTCATGACCCAAGATGTATTTGAAATACCTATTGATACATTTAACTTTAGCAAGCAAATATAATAAAGAATGAAGGGCAGAATTTAAGTTATTCAAGCAGTATTTTCAGTGAATTTAAATTACAGCAGTCTCCAATACCCACCATACAACAGAGAGAGAGAGAGAGAGAACTGAATAAATTGACAACTGACAACTGTGTTTTGTGTGTGTGTGTGAGAGAGAGACAGAGAGAGAGAGAGAGAGAGAGAGAGAGAGAGAGACTCGGAAATAATTCAGCATATGTAAAAACTTTCAAATGCTTCCAAAGGTTTTCATAATGACTTTAGTACTTAGGATACCCAGTAAAATCAAACTAACACAATGCATGTATAGAAACAAAAGTAATGTGGATAATTAAAACAATTATCTTGAGCATTCATGCTTAATTTGCTGAAATAATCCCTAAAATATCCAGATAATTAACAATTCCAGGAGGAGAGAGGGAAGCCATCTCAAACCAGCACTGTGCACTACCTGGCAATGAGTGAGCTTGTTTGGAGGCAAAGAACAGGGAGACAGCCTATTAAGATTTTCTAACATATGGTTACCAAAAACAACCTCAAACAAAGCCTTATCTCACACATATGAACAGAATAAAGTCTGCTGGAAGTATCTGATGGCAAAAGCTAGTCTACTAGTGATTTACTACTTAATAATAGAAAAGAGTATCTTCAGCCATTTCTGCTTTTCTTGCTGGCTAATCATTTCTTAGTTGTTGACTTCCTCCCTTCCTTTTTCCCTGTCCACCCTCCTCTCCCTCTTCTGGCAGTAGTCCCTGGCCCCTCTCTTGACTTATTTCCTTCTATTGGCATTTGATCTACATATACAAGAATAGAACATGTGTTTGTAATAAGCTTTTTGAAAAAAAAATCAGATCAGTTTTCATTTTTCAGAAGTTGGGAAAAGAGCCACCTCATTCACTCCTTGTTTCCATCTTATATTACCAGGAACCTTTGAAATGCCAAAAACAAAAACAAAACAAAACCTGAAGATTGAAATATTGCTACTGACTCAGCATGTATTACATTGTAGTAAGTTTTTGTTCTATCCCAAGAACTGCCTGGGGATAATGTAATGTAGATAATCATCTTGCTTTCTTTGTCTAATCTGTGTCTCTTCAGAGATATCTTTGGGGGAACCTTAACAGTTTTGTGAGCACAGGAAGAAATGTTTCCAGTATCTCTCAGTTGGAGTTTTTGTTTTGTTTATCTGATGGATTACCATGGGAATGGCTTTCTTAAATCACAATATTTAAAGATAGCAGATTATCAAATTGACAATGTTATCCTTGAGTACCTGGCTAGGGTTGTGTTTGCAGGAATTCTCAACAGTAAATGGATCTAGTTTTCTAATTCATCTATGTTAGTTACTCCAGAAGGAAGTAATTAATTTCAGCCAAGACTGCAGCTGATGAAGTAGGAAAGACACATTCAAATGTTCATGGTAATCTTTCCTGGCCATCTAGGTCATCTAGAGTTGGACTCTCACATGGAGCACTGAATATTTTCTTTAGATTCACCACATTTTACTAAGAAAATAACATGTTGCTTAACCTGTCTTTCCACCACAGATGCTTTTTAAAATTTTTAGTGGTTGGCATTGTACAATGACACATGATTAAGATAAATGTTTTCAACGTACTTTTTAAATAATTTAAGTAAACAGTCCATTCATAAATGTACAAATCCTAATATTTGTTACTGTTCAGTATGCTAAGAAATTAATATCAGTAAAAAATGGTATACCTCAATACTTCAAACAGACCTTTTTGCTATATTTAGTATAATTTAGTAATATCTGTTCTCTGCCAAAGATCATGAATTAGAGGAACATGAAATTAATTTAAATCGCCTATGACCTAAATGCATGGAATTATAACTGCCCAGTCAAAAATATGTGCTATGTGTCAATACATTTTTGTCTTCAAAATGTCTTTAGGAAGACTGGTCCAATTTACATTATTCTCCTGCCATGTTCTTAGTGTCTTTTTTTGTGTGTGGATGACATAAAAATTAGTATATACTCCAAAGAGTATGTCACGAATAATAGGGAAGACAGTGTACACTTACATCTAAGAAACCCTGCTTCATCTATTTAGCACAGAATTATCTCTTGATGAGACAAATGGTCCAGTGCCTGTGTGTCATCAGGTGGACCGTGAGGGACGCGTTAGCACTTCATGCTATACTACGGGGGGATAGAGGAAATACAACAAACATACAAGCCAGATGCCAGGCTAGCACTGGCTAATTATCTTATTGGGAAAGTATGTGACAACCAGGAAAAATCACTGTAGGCATGGAAAATACCATTTTAAACTCACTTGTAAAGCAATGCCTCACTGTGAAAGTAATATTGAGGGAACACTTACTGGAGCAAGACAAGGGTATTTCTAGGAAAAGGCATACTGAATTGGATACAATGTACTCACAAATCCCACAACCGGAGCATTCCCACTGCAATGAAGACCAGCTGGAACACCAGAAACAGCTTGGGAAGGCAAGGTGGAAGGTAACGGTTCCACCAGATTCTGATGAAGTCTATGAGGATGGGCTGACAAATCTGATTTATATTCCCAGGAGGACATTCTAGTTAAGAAGGATTCCTAGGATGACAGAATGTGAGGACCAACATCGTGGGGAATGCTACAGTAGTGTACATGAGTGCAGACCCAGTATAACAACCATAGAAGAAAGGATTCGGGTCCTGAATTCCATCTCACACGTGTCTGCCATGTGAGAAAGATGTTCATCCTCTGGCCACAGCGAGAAAAGCTCAGAGCTAGACAACAAGGGAATCAGTATTATGAGACTTTTAGGACACGCAGAAAAGCAATTTAAACAACTAAGAAATTATTGAAATTGCTTTCTAGTGTAAGAAATAATTTCTACTAGTGTAACTGAAGGGAACTTTTTTGGTAAAAAAATAATAATAATAATAATATTACTAGAGGTCACTTTCCCACAGGGCTACTTGCTCAGTCATGTTTATTGTTTCTCTCTATTCGCAATAGTCAGAAACTGGAAAGAAATTAGATGTCCCTCAACAAGTGTATAAAGAAAATGGGGTACATTTACCCAATTGAGTATTACTCAACTATAACAACAACAACAACAAAATCAACATCATGAAATTTACAGGGAAATGAATGGAACTAGAGAAATATCATCCTATGTGAAGTATTTTTCTGTGTAGGCAGACTTCACCCATCTTTTGTTACAGAACAGTAGTTCTCAACATCTAGGTTGAGACCCATTTGACAAATCTCTATCTCCAAAAATATTTTCATTATGATTCATGACAGTAGCAAAATTACATTTATGAAGAAGCAATAAAATAATTTTATGGTTAGGAGTCACCATGACATGGGAAATTGTATTACAAGGTAGCAGCATTAACAAAGTTGTGAACTACTGCTATAGAGGCTAAGATCACACACATTTGACACAATGATTATCCAAGGCTTCTCCCCCAACACCATTACCTATCTTTAGGGGAGATATCACGTGTAATTTATGTCCTTCTATGCTTTGTGAGTCCTAGACCATATTCAATGCTAGATCTTTTAGTTATAGAACCCATCTTCATTGTCACATGTACTTTGTAAAAAGAGATTTTATGTAGCTATACCTTAAGCATTATTGTACACCTGGAACTGGAATGATGATTGACTAGAAACCTTTTTGTAGTAACATATTATTTATGATTTATTAAAGCTTGCCTGGGGTTTCAAAATGCAAAGCTAGCCACAAGCCATAGAGGTCAGGCAATGGTGATACACACCTTTAATCACAGCAGCCATACTAGCAAACTATAGAGACAGGCAGTAGAGGCACACAACTTTAATGTCAGGACTCAGGAGACAGCCAGATGGATCTCTCTGAGTTCAAGGGAACTCCAGCCTATGCAGGAGTGAATAGTAACAGAGCTTACACCTTTAATCCCAGCAGTAGGGAGGTGGAGACAGGAGTGATATGGCTGGGAGGATAATTGAATATAAGGCAGGAGGAGACAGGAACTCAAAGGTTTTGACTGTGAGGATTCTTGGAGGGATAGGATTGCAATTTCAGCTTGGTAGAGGTAAGGTCTACTGCCTTGGCTGATATTCTTCTGTGATCTTCACCTTGAAGCTTGAACCCTAAAATAATCTGTCTCTGGGCTTTTATTAATTGTGCTAAACCTTTGACCTGACTACACTGTGTTTTAAATATGCTGACAATGAACCACTTAGCATTAGACTCCCTAAGTCTGATTCAGAATGACAAAATCAATCCGTACCAGATTTTCATTATCATCTCTTCCTGGGTTCACTTCCCTGCCTGGGCACCTACTGGGTCTCCCTCAAGATAATTGAGACCCAAAACAATAAATACTGTTCTTATTTGCTCATATCTATCATTAACCATTGAATAAATGATAACTAAGCTACAATCCAATCACCTAGGAAGGTCAGGGATAAAGGAAAGGACCGGGGTGACATATGGATTTCCCTGGGAAAGAGAAATAGAGTCAATTTTATGAGGGGGGCTATTGTGGAGGATTGGGGAGACAAGAATGGGAGGATCAGGTAGCAAGGAGAGAGGAGATGAGGCTAAGGTAGGGAATGAGGGCTGAGACAGCTAGAATTGGCAATCATCTACGGAATATTTGTTGGACAGTATGAAATCCTAGTGTGGTGGACAAGACAGAGAGACCATGGGAAACACAAGACTAAATGAAATATCAACACCAAATCCCTCCCCTTAGAGCCCTGGCCACCCTACAGAAAAGGAGGCAGGAAGGTAAATTTTATTTTGTCTCGTTTGCTGTTATCTCCTAAGCCAGCTTTATTCTCTAACAAGAGAGACAGAACAAGAGTATGAACTGATGGGAGGTGAGGAGCAAGTAAGAGGAACAGATGGAGGGAAAACTGTATTCAGACGAAGAAGGAAAAATACACTTATGTTTGTTTGTATCCCAAGCTTCGACTACTAGTTTATCTTACAGTTAACTAAGTAATTCTCTCAAGCATCTAACCACTCATTGGAATCAACACATTGTGAAAAATCTGAACACCTTAAAAAGCAGAATGCTTATTAACCAATGGTATCACCGGGCCTCTTTGTAAGTGCCTCCATTGTTCCTCTTTTTCATCCATCATGTCCTATTGCTTTAAGCAGAAACTGTGACGAGCCAGAGCAGATAAGAGTTACTAAAGCAAAGTTGAAAAGAAAAAAGAATACTGAATGGTTGTTTGTTCCAATATGAAAAATGTAAGAGTTATGCTTAATACCAAAGCAAGTAAGCGTGGTTATCAAAGAGCACATAGGAAAAGAGGCTCTTATTTAAAATGAATGGATATTAAAATATTTGTGATTATATATGTTGACATCTAAAGCTCATGTTAAAAAATTAACTGAGATATTGTCTGTAGAATAATTATCTCTGTGACTACGGGTTCTAGGAAAATCACAAAGACGCTGTCAAATATATTTCAGTAAGCAGCAAATGAACCTCGCTTGCAGACATAAATCATTAATCTTTAATCACTAGCCAATTTCTCAATAAGCTCATTGGCATGGAAACTCTAGGATACTCAAAGGATAGTTCTCACAGATCTGGCATGCATGGTTGGCTTGTGGGTTTAATTACTGTTTATGCATCAGCAGGATCCAGGCTTTGGTATGTAATAAATAGAATGCTGTCTTGGTGGCCAGATGGTGTTAGATGCAAGGCCCAGGAAGCATTTGTGGAGATTACAGGACTGATTTATTCTCTATTCCTACCAGCTCAATTGTTTAAAAAAGAAGAAGAAAGAAAGAAGAAGAAAACGAGAAGGAAAGAAAGAAAGAAAATATGCAAATCACAAATTCCAAACAACACAAGTGCCCTGCCATGTGTGACATTTTAAACATTTGTACTTATCTTGCAATCATCACAAAGCTAAACTGATACTTTCATTCAATAACCTCTTTATTTATACAGAAGTGCCATATTCACCATCATCAGAGAAGATTCCTCCTGCAGGAGATGGGAATAGATGAAGAGGCCACAAGACATTACACAGAAAGGCCTTGTGATGTAGGATGTCCTTCTGTATGCTGTGAATATGCGTCACTTTTATTGGTTGATGAATGAAATGTTTTTGGCTAATTAAAAAGGAAGGCTTTTTAGCTTTAACATAGTAGAATTACATATAACATAGTAGTTATCAAGCAAGAATTATAGTTACAATACTTTGTATCTGGCAAAGTTAAAGAAAATACCATATCTTTGTGAGTGTAAAGTCTAAGAGTCATCTTTTATCATAACTAAGAAAACTATAACTAATTGTCTTCAACTCCATCAAAGACTCCAGAAGGAGTCTAGTTTACCTAGGTAAACTAGAAATACATTGTAAGCAACTTCCCAAACTCTAGACTTGACAGGGATATGTGGCTGCCAGGACAGTCACCCAAAGTTCTGTAATGTTGGGACATTGATCATCTGTGAAGCAGGAACCCTGAAGGACCATCCTGTCTTGTCTTGGCAAGTTAGGCAGTCTCTTTTCTGTGGGTCCTGAATGTCCAGTTTATACAGGCTATAGTCAAGCAGTCCTAGCAAAAGCAGTTTCTTGCCCAAATAGATAGTCTTATCTCCTTGAAGGCAAAGTCCTTAAAAAGATTCTTCATTGTCCATCATCCTCTTGAAATAATTGATAGCTACCAGGAGCAGACTTGTCTCACTGTCCAAGTTCTTAAAATATTTTAAATGCCATATAATGTAGATCTTTGACATGTTTTATGATCACTGTTTTAAGATTACCTATCCATCTGAAATACATCTCTATACATCTCAAAAACCTAGCTAGTATGACTATAAGTTTGATTATTATAGATGACTATTAATCTGTATTTCTTAATTATACATTACATTTTTAAAATGAGTTGTAGAAACATAATATATTTAAACAAGAGGGGAGGTTTTAGGTTTATGCTGCTGGATGCTCATGAACTCCATGTAAATGTTTGCTAGCAGGGCCTTTTAAAAGAGCTGTGTTGATAATGCTGAGTCAGGAAATTCTCTCAGAATGGAGTCACACATCTGCTTATCTCTAGCAAACAGAGCCCACCAGAGAAAATGCTGTTACCAATAAGCCATGTTTGACTGTTTTTATTGTTGTTGTTGTTGTTTTGTTTTGGGGGTTTTTTGTTGTTATTGTTTTGCTTTTTGTATTTTTGTTTTCTATTTAGAATTCCTTTTCAAGCTTTTTGTTAGGTTTTATATGGAAATTCTTGTCAAAGGTTTGGGCACCACATGCACTTGGAGGATTTTCTCTGTCTGGTCAGGTCTCCTGGACCTGTTTCTCTGTTTATCTCCTGCACATCAGCTGCTTCACATCCCACCTACCATTTCCTGAATATGCACTCAGAGAAATAACACTAATTATATTTCTTTGTCCAATAGCCAGGCAGATATCTAGACAAGAAATCCAAACAGAGTTACAGAGAAAAAGAAGGCGGAGTCGGGGAAACATTAATTTAATTGTGAGAGCTAGTCATTAACATGCCTGAGACATCGAACAAGACAGCTTTGTTCATCAACCAGTAAAAGCAACACAAATTCACAGTATACAGAAGGCCATCCCATATCAAGCTTAGAACACAAAGGTCTAAACGGGATGTCTCCATTAAATACCTCCGCTCAGAGTTCAGGAAAAGCCATGGAAGATGACACAGAAAGAACTTGAGAGCAGAGGGAATGAAGGGCACCTGGAGAACAATGCCCTCTGAATCAATTAAGCAAAGCTCATATGAACTCACAGAGATAAGGCAGCTAGCACAGAGCTTACTTGGGTGTGCGCCATGTCCTCCATGGATATATTGCAGCTTTCAGTTTAGTGTTTAATGGGACTCCTGAGTATGTATGTGTGAGTCTCTGGCTTTTGTGCCTCTGTTGGGGTTCCTTTTCCTCCCGTTGGTTCACCTTGACCAACTTTCATGTAAATTGTTTTTATTCCATCTTATTATATTTTATTTTGTGGTCTTTGGTTGGTCTCTCTTGGAAGCTTATTCTTTTCTAATAAAGGACAAGAAGGGAGTGGATTCAGATGGAAGGTGAGGCAGGAACTACTTGTAAGAGTAGAGGGAAAGGAAACGGTGGTCAGGATGTATTGTATAAGAAAAGAATCTATTTTTAATAAAAGGGGAAATAGTCCCTTTACATATTAGTGTTTTCAGTGAAGGACAACTAAGATATGGAAGTATATTCCAAATAAACCCCTTTCTCCCCAAGCTGATTTTAGTCATCATTTTTCATCACAGCAACAGTAACACTAACTGGACAAAATATTATAAACTAAAATTCCAAATATTTAGATAAAGTATTTACAATCTTTGGGTTTTGATGTGGTTGGTTGTTGCTTTCTTTTAAAGTCAGGTTCAAGTTGTCAAATTCCAGTTGTAGACACAGATTTTCAATATGGATGATCTTTTACTATTGTTTGACTTACTTTGAGTTGCTTTATATTCACTTTTATGAAATGATAAGGCACAGTGAATCAAAACTTCATTTTAAAATCATTTAAAAGAAAGACAGAGGAGGAAATTTTGATTTTTTTCCTATATGAATTTTTTATCTGTTTTGGTTTAATGAGCTTTTTTTCTTTCTTGCTTTTGTTTTCTTGCTTGCTTACTTACTTTATTCCATTTGCTTTCATGGGTAGAATGCAACAGGAATGAAGATGGAATATAGAGGGAGTGGAAGAAAACAGAATTGGGTTCATGCATGTAACATGAATAATAAAAACACAGAGACAGATATTGGTGTTCAAGCTAAAATATTAGCAAAGTAAAGCAGTTGACCACTAGCTCTTCCCTCTGCTTCAAGCTGAAAGGGCTGTCCTGTCTTCAGCATGTCTGGAGAATAAATCTCTAAGACTGACTACTGAATGCTCAGTCCATTCTAATATATCTCTGTAGTGCTGGGATTAAAGCAGGGGGTGGATGTTTCCCAAGTGCTGAGATCTCTTTTGTGTGAGCTCTTTCTCTTTTAGCCTGGATCAGTTTAATGTAGCTCAGAGTTGCCTTGAACTAATAGAGATCCATCTGCCTCTGTCTCCCGAGTCCTGGGATTAAAGGTGTGTATCACCATTGCTTGGGTATATGGCTGAGGCTAGCTTTGCATTTTGATTTCCAGTGGATTCATTAAGTCACATATAATATATCATCACAGAAACCCACAAAGATTCAATAATGAAGTTTGAAAACGTATTTATTCTCATCTCATAGTTGACATACTGACCAGAGTTTTCCTTCCCTCTGCTCAGTGGCTACCACCTGCCCCATCCACTCCTCCTCTATTTCCCTTCAAAGAGTGGAGGCTTCCTATGGGTCATCAACCAAACATAGCACATCAAGTTGCAAAAAGACTATGTACATCGCTTATATTAAGGATGTACAAGACAACTCACTATGAGGAACAGGGTCCCAAAGGTCAGCAAAAGAGTCAGAGACAACCTCTTCTCCCACTGTTAGGAATCCCACAAGAAGACCAACCTACACAATTGTAACATATGTGGAGGGCATAGCCTTTACGAGCACAGGTTAGTTGTCCCTGTGAATTTTCTTGTAGTGTCCTTGAATCCTCTGTTTCCTACAATCCTTCCTCCCAACTCCAGCAGTATTCTGTGATATCAGCTTACTATTCAGCAGTGCCTCTATTTCCATTGGTTGCTGGATGAAGCCTCTCTGATGATGATTGTGCTAGTCTCCTGACTATGAGTATGACAGAATATATCATTAGGAATCATTTCATTGACATTTTTCCCAGTTGTATTTAGTTCTATCCTAGGTCTAGGTCTCTGAGCTATCTATCCTTTGTTTCCTGGCCCTCCAGGCAGTATCAGGTGTGGGTGCACTTGTGGCATGGCTCTTAAGCTGCACCAGTCATTGCTTGGTCACTTACATATTTTCTGTGACAGCTTTCTGTGCATTTTCTGTGCACACTTTGTAGGAAGAAAAAATTGTAGGTCAGATGTTTTGTGGCTATGGTGGTGTCCCAATCCACCCACTGGAAATCTTTCCTGGTTACAAGAAATGGCTGGTTCTGACTCTATATACCTGCTTATTAGGAGTTTTAGCTAGGGTCACCCTGATAGATTCCAGGGAGTTTCCATTGAACTCAGTTTCTACTATGCCCCATTTTCAGTAGTCTCTCCCAGTACTCACTCTTTCTCCATCTTTCCTTACCAGATCCCTCCTGTTCCCCTACCCACCTGTCCTATTTCCATATAAACTTGATAAATTGTGAATTTAGGAGAATAGATACATAGAATCCTGGATTTGAGTCTGGCTTCACAATGTACATTAAAAGCCAATTCTGAATAATTTAACTATTCTATATCAGGTCATTTGATTCCTTTTAATATGTTACAAAACAATGAAAAAAATTACTCAGATTTCTTAGCTACTTTTCTATTATTGTGACCGAGGCAATTTTTTGAAGTTCATTTGTGATTACAATTTCAGAGAGTTAAAATTCATGACCATCATAGAGGGGAAATGGAAGCTAGTATGTAGGCTAGTATGGCACTGAATTATTAGCTGAGAGATCATATCTCGTTCACAAACACAGGCAAAAGGTATAGAGGGTCTAACTAGGAATAATGTGTGCTTTTGAATACTCAAATCCCACCACAGTAATACACTTACCCCATAAAGAGCACACATTCTAATTCTTCCCAAACATTTATACCAACTGGGGAACAAACATTCAAATATATGTCAGTCTTCCTGATTCAAACCATCACCACAGAGATGTTCTTTGTAAAAGGTCAAATTTGTAAGCAACCCTAACTCATAAATAGTGCAGAACACAAGTTTAATTTTAGTATGTACACATTTCACAATGTAAAAAAAATATTTCAAATATATATTGTTGAAAATAACTGTCACTAAAAAGTATGTACAATATAATTTAATTACATAAGTATCAAAAACTTGAAAGTTAACCAGTTGTAATAAGTACTGTGCTGGTAGTTGGCTGGTCATCCCTGAGAAGGAACATGGGTTGCATTGTAGGTACCAGTAATGCTTTAAAAGTTAATTTAGATGCTGGTTATATATGTGTGCATTTTGTGGAGTTTGATAAATGTATCTGTGTGGTATACATCATCTTCATATATTTACCATTTTTGTTTTATGGAAATTTTATCTCACTAAATTTTAAATTATAGGTCCCCTTTAATGAAGAAGAACTTGGATATTTATATCACAGAATACCTCCTATACTACAAAACAAATAAAGCACCCTGTAATTGATTTTCATATGTGATATTTTAGATGCACTGAATTTATTTATACTTTTATACTTCTGAATCACAAGAAGGGGAGTAGTCTTTATTTTTATTACAGCATAATCCTTAATTGTATGTATCAAGAATACCCTTTACTCCCATGAAAAACAGTCGATACCAAGAAAGGT